>NW_027555847.1:143570538-144770538 GCF_003287225.1 Phascolarctos cinereus
AAGATTGACTATTTTATGACTGTTGTATTTTTTGATATAGGGAAGGTATTCTAGCCATAGTTATAAACTCATTTTCTCTGATCCATTTGACAGTACATCAATAATGGAAATTTCCTGTAATGGTATTTTACCTGAAGAAGGATGAACACTGCAGTCCTCCACACTTAGAGAGACCCCTTGTGCTTGAGGCCATAATGAGAAGAGGAACTGAAGATGCGGCAGTCAGTTCTTTTCCCCTTGGCCTGCAGAGATCTCATGACTCACAATAGTAAAGGAGGGTAAGGCTTCTGTTCTGCCTCTGGCTAAGAGTCGAGGTCCCCAAAGATCTTGACAGCCTAGAACATTGGGATGAATTTAACAAAATGAAATTCAGTATGGATAAATGTAAATTCTCACACTTGGATATAAAAAATTAACTTCATAAGAATAAGATGGGGGCTTTAGGGAGCCAAAATGGTGGAGTAAGCAGTAAATTGCCTTAACTCTGCCATATTCACCTCCAAACAACCATAAAATAGCTCCTCCCAACAAATCCTGGAAGAGCAGAACCAGTAAAAAGATGGGGTAAAACAATCTTTTAACACAAGAAACTTGGAAGATCAGCAAGAAAGGTTTGTCTCATTCAGGTAAAAGGGGAATGCAGTCTAGGACAGGAAGTGTCCCAGCAAGCCAGCAGCAAGCCCTACATCAGCAAACCAGTGGGAGATCCTGAGCCCTAATGCAATAGAACAAGTAGACAACAGGACCTCCCACTTGCCTTAGCTTAGCCAGAGGAATAGGCAGACTCTAGCTCCTAGAACTGTGCTTCAGCACAGCACTGGCAAACAGGCAATCTCCAGCAGCTTAAGTGTAACCCTGAGAGAAATGCAGAAACACCCCATCAGTCTCAACTCAGCCAGACACCAGCACTAGGACCCTGGCCCAGCAGCACCAGCCACCTCCCCTGCCCTCCCCACACCAATCCCTCTGCACAGCACCAGACAAGAGGTTCCTCTATGGGGCTCAGGGCAGCATCACGGCAGCACCAGGTAAACAGACAGGGCTTGCAGCCACTGGCACGAGAAGCCTGAGACAGAGCCCCTTCCACTCTGGGAGCAGAGCTCAAATTTGAAAGAAAGGAAAAAGTCCAGAAAAGATGAGCAAAAATCAACAAAAAAAGAATCTGACCATAGAACGTTATTAGCGTGACTAGGAAGACCAAGACATAAACTCAGACAAGGACAAAAATGTCAAAACGTCTATGGGTAAACCCCCCCCCCCAAAAAAATGGGAAGTGGTCTCAAACCCAGGAAGAACTCATGGGAGAGCTCAAAAAGGAGCTTAAAAATCATATAAGAGAGGCAGAAGAAAAATTAGGAAAAGAAATGAGAGTGATGCAAGAGAATTATGAAAAAAAGGAGTCAACAGCTTGGAAAACTGCTTAAAATGTAGAATTGACCAAATGGAAAAGAAGATACAAAAATACAATGAAGAAAATAACTCCTTAAAGAGTACAATTGGCCAAATGGAAAAGAAAGTACAAAACTGAGGAAAACAACGCCTTAAAAATTAGAATTGGGTAAATGGAAGCTAATAACTCTATGAGACATTGTGAATCAATCAAACAAATTCAAAAGAATGGAAAGATGGAAGAAAGTGTAAAATACCTCACAAGAAAAACAACTGGCCTAGAAAATAGATACCAGAGAGACAATATCAGAATCACTGGACTACCTGAAAGTCATAATTAAAAGGAGGACCTGGACAGCATCGTTCAAGAAATTATCAAGGGAAACCACCCTAATATCCTAGAACCAGAGGGCAAAATAGGTATTAAAAGAATCCACTGATCACCTCAGGGAACAGATCCCAAAATAAAAACTCCAAGGAACATTATAGCCAAATTACAGAACTATCAGGTCAAGGAAAAAATATTGCAAGTGGCCAGAAAGAAACAATACAAATATTGGGGAGCCACAATTAGGATTACATAACATTATAGCCAAATTACAGAACTATCAGGTCAAGGAAAAAATGTTGCAAGTGGCCAGAAAGAAACAATACAAATATTGGGGAGCCACAATTAGGATTACATAGGACTTAGCAGCTCCAACATTAAAGGATCAGACATCACGGAACATGATATTCTGGAAGGCAAAGAAGCTAGGACTGCAACCAAGAATCACCCACCTGGAGAAATTAAGCATATTACTTCAAGGGGAAAATGGTCATTTAATGAAATAGAAGAATTTCAGTCTTTCATAAGGAGAAGACCAGAATTAAACCAAAAATTTGATCTCCAATATCAAGACTCAAGAGAAGCTGAAAAGACAAAAAGGGAAAAGAAAACATAAGAGATTCAATGGAGTTCAACTGTTTACATCCCTACATGGGAAGATACTTGTAAATCTAAAAAATTGTACCACTAATAGTATAGCTAGAAGGAATATACATAGACAGAGGGTATAGGTATAAGGTAAATTTGAGGGAATGCCAAAAAAAAAATTAAGGGATGAGAAAGAGGAGTACACTGGGTGCAGAAGGAAGGGAGAGGTAGAATGGGACAAATTATTTCACATGAAGAGGGGAGAAAAACCTATTACAGTGGAGGGAAATATGGGAGGGTGGGTGATAGGCATCACTTGAACCTTACTGTCATCAATATTGGTTCAAAGAGGGAATAATATACACAATCAGTTGAATATAGAAATCTATTTTACCTGACAGGAAGTCAGGTAAGTTTAAGTAAAGGTGGGGAGGCAACTGACAGAAGAGAGGGCAGACCAGGGGAGGCAGTAGACAGAAGCAAAACACTGTCGAGAAGGGAAAGAGTGAAAGGAGAGAGAGGACAGACAGGAAGAAGAATAGGATAGAGGGAAATATACAGGTAGTAATCATGACTGTGAATGTGAATAGGATGAACTCTCCCATAAAATGAAAGCAGATAGCAGAGTGGATCAAAAACCAGAATCCTACAATATGTTGTTTACAAGAAACACACTTAAAGTAGACACACACATACACACACACACACACACACACACACACACACACAGAGTAAAGATAAGGGGCTACAGCAGAATCTATTATTCTTTAGGGGTAGCAATCCGGATCTCAGACAAAGCAAAAGCAAAAATAGACCTAATTAAAAGAGATAAGGAAGAAAACTACATCTTGCTAAAAGGTACCATAGACAATGAAATAATATCAATATTAAATACATATGCATCAAGTGGTATAGCATCTAAATTCTTAAAGGAGGAGTTAAGTGACTTACAGGTTCATGGCCAAACAAGAGATAGAGAGCATTACAAATTATAAAATAGATAATTTTGATTATATTAAATTCAAAGGTTTTTGCACAAAGAAAACCAATGCAACTAAGATTAGAAGGGAAGCAGAAAGCTGGGAAACAATCTTCATAGCAAGTGTCTCTGACAAAGGCCTCATTTCTCAAATATATAGAGAACTGAGTCAAATGTATTAGAATACAAGCCATTCCCCAGTTGATAAATGGTCAAAGGATATGAACAGGAGTTTTCAGATGAAGAAATTAAAGCTATCTATGGGCATATGAAAAAGTGCTCTAAATCACTTTTGATTAGAGAAATGCAAATTAAAGCAACTCTGAGGTACTACTTCATACCTATCAGATTGGCTAATATAACAAAAAAGGAAAAACCAAAAACCAAACCAAAAGAAAAACAAAAGGGCAGCTAGGTGGTGCAGTGGATAGAGCACTGGCCCTGGAATCAGGAGGACCTGAGTTCAAATCTAGCTTCAGACATATAACACTCACTAGCTGTGTGACCCTGGGCAAGTCACTTAACCCCATTGCCTAGCCAAAAACAACAGCAACAAAAAAACCAAACAAAAACAAAACAAAAAAGGAAAATGAGATTGTTGCAGAAGATGCGAGAAAATTGAGACACTGATGCATTGTTGGTGGAGCTGTGAACCGATCCAGTCATTCTGGAGAGCAATTTGGTACTATGCCCGAAAGGCAACCAAGCTGTATGTATCCTCTGATACAGACCTTGATATTAGGTCTGTATCCCAAATATATGATAAAAAGGGAAAAGGACCTACATGTGCAAAAATATTTATAGCAGCTCTTTTTGTGGTGGCAAAGAATTGGAAATTGAGTGGCTGCCCATCAATTGGGGAATGGCTAAACAAGCTGTGGTATATGAATGTAATGGAATACTATTATGCAATAAGAAATAATGAACAGACAGATTTCAGAAAAACCTGGAAAGACTTGTATGAACTTGTACAAATTGATGCAAAGTGAAATGAGCAGAACCAGGAAAAATATATCCAGTGTCAGGAACATTGTGTGATGATCAACTATGAATGACTCAACTCTTCTCAGCACCGCAATGATCCTAGACACGTACAAAGAACTCATGAAGGAAAATGCTATCCATACCCAGATAAAGAACTGATGGACACTGAATGCAGATCAAAACATACTTTTTCACTTACTTTATTCTTTTTCATGTTTTTTTCCCTTTTGATCTGTTTCTTCTTTCACAACTGTGACTAATATGGAAATGTTTTACATGATAGCTTATATATATATATAAAACCTATATCATATTGCTTACCATTTTAGCAAGAGAGGAGGAGAAAGAAGAGGGAGAAAAATTTGGAACTCAAAATACTGTAAAAATGAATGCTAAAATTGTTGTGACACGTAATTGGAAAAATATTGTTAAAAATAAAAAGAATAAGTTGGGGAAGGCATGGTTAGACAGCATTTCTGAAAAAGGATCTAGGGGTTTTGTTGTTGTTCAGTTGTGTTCAACTCTTTGTGACCCCATTTGGGGTTTTCTTGACAAAGATATTGGAGTGGATTGCCATTTCCTTCTCCAGCTCATTTTACAGATGAGGAAACTGAGGCAAACAGGGCTAAATGACTTGCCCAGGGTCACATGGCTAGGAAGTGACTGAAGCCAGATTTGAACTCATGAACATGAATCTTCTTGATTCCAAGCCCAGTGCTTGGAATCTATTGTGCCACTTAGCTATCTTCCTTGGGGGTTTTAGTGGACTGCAAATCCAATATGATTCAGTAGTGTGGTACGGGAGCCAAAAAAATGAATGCAATCTTGGGCTGCATCAGAAAGCGCATAACCTCTAGAAATAAGGAGGTGTCTTTGTCAAACTTCATTTGGAATATATTGTCCATAGCAGGGTAATGAGGCTCTTGAAGGGCCTTTCGTTCACCTCACATGAAGATTAGTTGAAGGAACTAGGCCTGAATTTTTCACCTAAAAAAGAAAAGACCCAGTCAGGGTCAGTGTGATAGCTGCCTTCAAATACTTGAAGGTCTGTCCAGTGGAGGAATGATGAGACTATTCTGTTCAGCCCCAGAAGGCAGGACTAGGAACAGTGGATGGAAATAGCAAGAGGTTAATTTAAGATGTAAGGAAAGACTTGCCACTAGTTAGAGTGGTCCAGAAGTGGAATGGGCTCCCTTGACAGAGATGGTGGAGGTCTGTCTCTCTGGGGTCTTTAAGAAGAGACTGGATCACCACTGGCTGGGTAGGTTATAGTGGGGATTCCTTTTTGGTATGAGTTAGACTAGATGGTCTCTGATTTGCCTTCCAGCTCTCAGATTTTGTGATTCTGTGGTAGTCCTTGAAGGCACTTAGGAGATATCTCTTCTCTTATCATAGGTTTAAATTTTTAGTTAAGTATTTCTGTCCTGTGCTTCCCAGTCTAAATATCATTCTCCGTGCAAGAGAAAATTGAAGTAAAAGAAGATGAGTAATTGTGTCTTTTCTCCATTCAGTGTTCACAGGCAATGGGGTACACGAATCTGCTTTCACATTTTGGGAGGGTGGGTGGGGAGGGCGGATGTTCCTTAGACTTGTCCTGAGGCAAAGGGGATGACAAATTTTCACATATATTAGGACCGGGCTATATTTGGGCATATGAGCTAGAGTGAGTAAGTTGTGAGCTTGGATACAGAGACTACAGGGGGAGTAGGAAGCAAAAAGTTCTTACTACACTGGGTGGATTAAGATCCTGGCTTGTGAAAAAGTCTATGCTATTTTATTTAGGAGGCTAACCCCTTGGCACTAGAACCTCTTGTTCTTGGCATTAACTGTCCTAACTCACCTACAATATTTAACCATTCTTTTTGTCTATCCAAAGAACAAAGGATATTTTAGTATGAGAAACTGAAGACTCAGAGAAAAAATTCTTATCAATGTTTTAAGAGTTTAAAGGTTCCCAGACCTAGTGCTTATTCATCTCATAGTGATTATATGGGTCATATCTTTAATAGTTTTTTTTTTAAAGACTAGAAGCTCAGCCAGTTAATTTGTCAATCCTCATTTGTCCTTAGGTTACTGTAACTCCTATCCCCATCTCTTATAGAGTGGCTACGCTTGGAGTACTCAGCAAGGTCTAGCACATCTTGGCTACTCATTCACCATTTTTATCCACCTTCACCCAACTGTCACCTGTGGCTCCAGGAAGCTATAGCATGCATAGTGGCCACACTCTGGTAAACTGTCTCGGCAGATGGGCTAAACCAGGTTGAGGGTAACAGACAGGTGAGTTAGGGGGATGTCTATCCCAAGCATGTGAAGATTTTCCGCAGCAGAATGGGTGGATGAGAACAATTTGTTCCGATGGTCAAGCAGGCACTGTGGAGTGCTTAGAGCGTGGTCAGACATTAAAGACTCCAAGGTCATCCATTGCATCCTGGGCTATGGCCAGTCATCTTGACTTTTGAGATGCCACTGGACTTTGAGGACTCTGAAAGAGAGGGTGAGGCTGATTACTTTGTGCAACTGTACCTCATTTAAATCTAATTCGCTTACAAGTCACAACATCACCTGTGATGTCATTGGTCCTCTTCAAAATGAAGGACAAAACAACACCACTTGCAACAGCATAATCTTAAAACAAAGCTAGCAAGGGATATGTAAATATCACGGAGGGTCCTTCTACTTCCCATTTTAGGACTTGAGTATTTACCTTCTCAAGTCTCATTCAGCCAAGTCTGAGAAATTTAATCCTTTTTCCTCTGCTTCCAAAAGTGGCAAAGCTCCCTCTAGGTTGACTATGATGCACTTCTAGGCTGGACCAACCATGTCCTTCAAGAATTTGCTCCTCATTATGCTCAGGTGTCCATAAACTCCAGCATGGATTTCAATTTTTGGTTCTTTTAAAGCTCACAAGGTCACAGCTTAATCTGATCATGCAAGGCAGTAAATAATAGACATGATAGGGACAGAAACAACAAGAAGGTCATCGGCACTTGGCTTCACGTTAAGCTCGGTGGAGACAATAGACCACTGGTGCTAGCTAGCACTCTGTCAGCACTCAGAGGTAATAGCTATCTTTGCCTCCTCACCCAGAAGCAGCTAGGCAGGAAAGAGGGAGAGAGACTTGCTTTGGCTGGTTAGTACTTTTTGAATGCACACCCAGTTCTGGCTGAGCAGCTAATCAAAAATCTGTTTTTAATTACACAGTGCACTGGTAACAAAATCCACTGCTCTGAAGGGGAGAGCAGGGCCACTCCCTTCCACTTTGCCAAGACCTCTTATAAGCAATCTCACCAAGTGTCCAGGCTCCCAGGACTGAGCCCTCATTGGCCAGTCTCCTGCTATACAAGTGTGATATCTTAAGATACGAGAGGGAAACTGACTGTTTCTGATCAAACACAGGGATAAGCAACAGAGACCACAGAAAAAGACAGCGTGTAAAGAAGCGATTAATGGAGAATGGACTTTGATTATTATGAGCAATTTTATGCTAATAAAAGCTAATGATATTAAAATAAATGTAAACAACAAGAACAGCAACATATTTGGGATTAGTGGTTAGGTCAAAATTGGGGAAGAATAGAGAATAGCAATAAAGACATGCATCAGGAGACAGTAATGTACCTATATGAATGTAATGTGTTGTGACCAGAGGGAGGATGAGCTTGAACTATATCTGTACAACGAGTTTATTATACTTTTAGTTGGAACTATGCAGGCTCAGTAAAGTACACTAATCAATCCAGTATATGTTAACATTACTTTGTGACTTGGCCACAATGGACAGAAGGATCTAGGAACACCATCTTGGCATAGTTAATAGAGCAGTACTTGGCTGATTACCCATCCTTTGGAAGCTGTTATATGGATTTGGGAATAGCCTGGGGCCTTAGTGAATGGCTAACATCCATGTTATAAATCGGAGCAATAATGCACATATGGTGGAGATCAAAGTTTCAGACAGAAAAAATGAGAATTACAATTTGCCTGGAAACAGTTGATATGTGGAATACTGTAGATCTTTGTCACTGTGAAAAGGAGACTGTGTCTTAAGGGGAAGATCTGTTTGAGAGACAATATACTCCTTATAATTTAAGTAATTAAAAGGAAAACAATGAAGGCTGGTTACTCTGGCAGACTTTAAGGGTAGGTCACCTTCAATGTTGGCAGATGTTTAAAAGGGAGGAACAATTGAGAGTGGAAAGAAGAAAATGTGTCAAGAGTTAGAAGGATAACAAAGAACATCAAGCCATGTATCTCGAGCAAGAAAATAAAGCTTTAAATCAAGACTGACTAAGGAGAGGTTACAGGCTAAACAGCCATTTTAGGAATAATATAAGGCTATCAAAGGGAGACAGGAGAAATAAGCTTATGTCCATGATGGACTTGCAGAAGGGCTTGGGTTTTTACACTAGCCAAAATATAGCGCCAGAGGAATCATGCTTTGCTGCTGACAGATGCATAATAAAGACAGAGATATAGGCTAGATCAGAATTGTGGCCTTCTGGGTCCTTGGGTGCGGCCTTTTGATAGTCCAAGTTTTACAGAACAAATCCTCTTATCAAGGGGATTTATTCTATGAAGTTTGGATTCAGTCAAAGGGCCACATGTGGCCTCGAGGCCACAGGTTTCCCCACTTCTGGGCTAGATAAGGGAAAACTCTACCTTGTCTCCTTGGCAAAGGGAATGTAAATTTTAATCTCTGAAATTATTTTTGTTTTGTTTTGGGTTTTTCTCTTAAAGACCAGCCTTAACCCCAGATCACACTGGTTCCAGACCAAGCCCTATGTGGTCACTATTTGGGCCCTGATTGGCTCAGAATGAATGTTAATAATAATTGTTTCTGTTTTGGCCAGAAAACCTGAGTATCTTCCCCTCTCAGATCTTTTTTTTCAAAGAGGTTATTCTTTGCCTCATTTTTTATTAAGTCTTAATCAGAATGGGCGCTGCCTCAGTCAAACTGAGACCTGTTAAAGATCTTAGTTTGAAAGGATGGAAGGGTACATGGAGGGGAGTACAGTATATGAAGACTGGAAAGGTAGGAGGCATTTAGGTTGTGAAGGGTTTTAGAAGCCAAATAGAGAATCTTATATTTGATCCTGGAAGGGGTTAGAGAAAAGAAAGGGTGGAAGGGAATGAACATTTATTTAGTACTATGACATACCAGGCACTGCATTAAGTACTTCACAAATATTTTCTCATAATAGGGAGCTACTGGTGGTTTGTTTTTTTTTTTAAGTTTATGGAGACTGGCAGCTAACGGGAGGATGGACTGGACTGGGGAGAGGGGAGGCAGGGAGACCAAATAGCAGGCTGTTGCAACAATCCATTCCTGTAAAGAATGTTGGACTTGATTGGAATCAGGAGACTTGTATGTAAATCCTGCTTCAGATTCTTTTTACTAGCTCTGTGACCACATTTAGAAAGCAGTTTCTCAAAGCCACGTATAACATGGAGGTAACAATTATCGCACAACAAACTTTAGGATCGTAGCATGTATTTAGATCTGGAAGGGATCTTAGAGGTCAGCTAGCCCAACTCTTTCATTTTACAGGAAACTGAGAACCAGCTGTCCAAGATCATACAGCAAGTAAGTGGCAGAGTTGGGAAGGGAACTCAACTCCTTCGTCTTCAAATCCAGTGCTATCTAAATGGGAGTTTTTATGTTACCCCTTGGCTCAAAAAACCTTCATTATTTCTGTATTATCTCCAGAATATAGGATAATAAAGCTACTAGCCCCGGGTGACCACTACTTTATCTTGTGTCCACCCACCCTCCACCAAACCCAACCACACGTTTTTCCTGGAAAACCCGCCAGGCTTTCCTGCCTGAAGTGACCTTTCCAGATACTTCTTTCCCCTCTCTCTGCCTGGACATTGCTTGCAGATCCTTCCAGGTCCAGACCTTCTCCTCCACCAGACTGTCCTAAATGTCCCAACTTCAGCTTTTCTCGGCTCCTATAGAAATCCATTCCTTCCTTGACAGCCTTGCTTAGGAGACCTCTCTTCCATAAAATCTGTCCTAATTAATCCCCCCCCCAACTAGAAATGATCCCTTCTGGCCTAAATCCGTTGTTTCTCAGTTCGATCTCTTCTATGAATCGATTTCATTCTTTGTCACATAAATGGGATGTATGGGATGTCTGCTGTTGTCTCTTCCACCTCCCCCAGAATGAAAGCTCCCTGAGGGCAGGAATTGGGCCATATAAAAATCTCTGTGTGCCTGGCAACTACCACAGTGCCCTCGGCATGAAGTAGGGGCTTAAATTTATGTTTGCTTTCTTATATTTGTTAAATTGCTTAAAATATTTACTCAAGAATGCATGAACGAATGCATGCGAAATCGCTTTACAGCCGCAGTGTAAGGTGTTCCTCTTTCAGCCCCACTCTGTTCACAGCCTTGGAGAGTCTTCTCTTTCATACTTTGGCCGGGAGCAGGAGAGGGCTGGGTAAACTGGCCTCTGAGCGAAGTCAAAGCACAAGAGGGATGGAAGAGCCCTAGCTCAGAAGCTCCGGGTGCAGACTGGCCCGATCTGCCACAACGGCCCCAGTCCTCGGAGGCACTGCCCCCTGGGGGCGGGGCTCCCGGCGCCCCGCCCCTTGCCCCGGCGCGCGCCGCGAACGTCACGTGGGGGTGCACCCTGCGTGGGGCGGGGGCAGGGGAACCGGATTTCCGGGCGGGGGAAAGCTACGCGGAGGCCGCGTGAGGAATAGGCGATTTGAAAACACGCTCTCTGCTAGGGCAGAAGAAAAGGCGGCGTTGAGTGCGGCGAGTTCGGGGGGGGGAGTAGTGGCTCTAATCGACGTCTCTCCTTGCCCGGGTTGGGCCCTGCACACCCCACATCAGAGTCCCAGGTTAGAGGCCTGAGGCCGGGGCGGGGGGATGCGGGGGAGAGCCAGTGCTAGCGGCGCGTGAGTCCCGGCGCGGGGCCCCGGCCCGTCCGAGCCCGTGCACAGTCCCGCGCGCGGAGGGTGCGGGAGGCCAGAGGTCTGCGACCTGAGGACCGGCTGACCCGGAGCAGGGCGAGGAGCGAGCCTGGGGCCCGCCGGACTGGCCTGGGGGGCCTGCCTACCGGCTGGGCCGGCGGGGCAGGGGCAGGGCGGGGCGTCCGCTGCTCCCCAGAGCTCCGAATTCTGGTGCTAGCGGCGGTGGGGAGGGGGAGCCTACCTGCGCCCGTGACTGGGGGTGGGGGCCGGCCTAGCGAAGGCCTAGCCTGCGATACTCTTCCCCTCCCCCTCCCCCTCCCCATTCCCGCCTACTGCCTAGTCTGTGGCCTAGGCTAGGCCGAGGAGCAGAGCGGGAACTGTCTGGGTAAATTGCACGGAGGAAGTGGTCCCACTGCCCACCCTTAAATGAATGCACCGACCGAGGAGCAGTTGCGGTCCCTTGCGTCTGGTGCTTTGACATGGAAGGTACCAGATTCATAAATTAAGAATTTAATTAAATTTCATTCCATATAGCCGCGATTTGCAGGTATCAGTGGCTTCGTTTGCTGTGCCGCGGAAGACCAGCATGCATCACTGACCCTCCACTCTTAATTGAGTTGTAGGTGGTTGGGAGAGGCCTTGGGAATTCAAAGCACCAATACTAGAAGAGTCTGGGGCCCCTCCCTTACTTTTGCTGTATTTCAGTGCTTTCCCTGAGATTACTTCCAGTTCATTGGATCTCTGTTTTGCTTGTTCATAGTTGTTTCCACGTTTGTCTTCTGTATTGTACTGTGAGCTCCGTGAGAGCAAGGACTGTTTTTGCCTCTTTTTGTATCCCCAGAGAAAAGCACACATGCTTAATAAATGCCAGTTGACCAGCTGAAGTTCACATTTGTTCACTTTGTGCTTGTGTGCTCAGTGCTGGAAGTAAGACTGTTATCCTGAGGAGGGGAGGGAGGGAATTGAAAATACAAGGAAAAATACATAAGACATATAGATTGTTTACTTCCCAGTGACTCAGCTGTGGTGAGGTTAGAGAAAAGGAAAAATTAAAGATGTGTGAAACACGAAGGCAAGGGATAAGCTTAGAGACTGGGCTTACAATTTTATTATTATAGTGAGCTCCCAGGTTAGGAAATTACTCTGTCATGCCAGGTAGGGTCCTCTTCAGCAACTTTCGGGCTTTTGAGAGTTAGTAAGCACTGAGACGTTAAGTGTGACTTGCTCACAGTCATAAAACTAGTCTCTGCAACCCCATATGCAACCTGCTTTAAGAAGCACTGAAGGGATCACAAGTGGAAAAAGTTTAAGAAGTCCTGGCCAAATGTTTGTTGAATTTTGAACTGAATAGAAGAGAAATAAAATTTGTGAAGACCTTGAAGTGAAGAAACTCCAACTAGAGATATTAATCATGGCTGTTTGGAGGACTTCACACTGCTTTAAGGGTTATGTTTTATGTATATTCGACACTCAAGTATTCATTCACTAAGCACTTACAATGGGCCTAAGATGATTCTTTTTTTTTTTTTAGGCAATTGGGTTTAAGTGACTTGGCCATAATTAATTTTTGTCTTTCTCCAGTGCCTGTTAACGTGTGGCACCTTGTAGGTGCTTAAATGCTTGTTGAATGTGCCATAACATCTATGGAGAGAAGAATTGGAACTCAGGAAATTCCTTTGAAGCTCTATTTCATATGCTCATAAGACATTACAAAGCAGTAGAGTAATAAAAGCAAGTGTTTATACAATGTTCTTTACAAATATTTCATTTTATCCTCACAACTGTGGGAGTTAGGTGCTATTTTTATTTCCATTTTACAGGGAACTGATGCCAGATAGCTTATGTGACTTGCTTAAGATCACACACTAAGTTTGTAAGGCAAGATTTGAACTCAGATGTTTCTGACTCTATCCACTGTGCAATCTTAACTGCTTGGGAATTAGCAATACTTTGAAAATTTTGTACTTTATGTAACAAAATCATGAACTTATGACTTGTGTTTTGTTCTTAAAAGTAACTTCATTTTTCAGTTCAGTGATGGTCAGTCTTCTAGTCAGCTCTCCATTATTTGTGCTTGTGGAGGTGAAATGTTAGTGTGGATTATAAAAATGATGGATAATTTGACCAGGGCTCTCTAGCTGGGTGAATCCTGGAGACAAATTACATAAGAGGCAAGACAGCCTAGGAAATGGGTAGTGAATTCTGCCTTTTTTGTTTAGCATTTGATACATGTTCTTTTAGTGAAGCCTTTTGTATTTGTCTTACGTTCTAAAATAAAATTGCTTGGAAGGCAAACATCAGAAATTATGGACAGCAGTTTTGTATGAATAATGTCTTACCTTTGATGTATATAATGTATGTATACAGCTTATCTTAAATAATATTTGTAATATGAACTGAAGATGTAAGGTTTTTTTTTAACATATGTTTTTAAAACTTTGGGTTACAAATTTTCTCTCTTCCTCCCTCCCCACCCACCCTCATTGAAAAGGCAAGCATCTCTATACGGGTTACAGATGTGTAGTCATGCAAAACACTTCCATAGTAGTCCTGTTGTGAAAAACTAAGTATATTTCCCTTCATCCTGTCCTACCCCCCATCTATTCTATTTTCTCTTTTGACCCTGTCCCTCCTCAGAAGTGTTTGTTTTTGATTATCCCCTCCCCCAGTCTGCCCTCCCCTCTTATCAACCCCCTGCTCTCTTGTCCCCTTCCCCCCTTATTTTCCTGTAGGGTAAGATAGATTTCCATACCCCATTGTGTATGTTATTCCTTCCTTAAGCTAAATCCCATGAGAATAAGATTCACTCGTTCCCTCTCACTTTCCCCCATTTCCCTTCTACTGAAAAAGCCTTTTCTTGTCTGTTTCATGTGAGATAATTTACCCCATTCTACTTCTCCCTTTCTCCTTCTCCCAGTATAATCCTCTCACCCCTTAAATTTTATTTTCCAGATATCACCCCTTCATCTTCAACTCACCCTGTGCCCTCTATCTATCTATCTATATATACATACATACATATAGTTTTTTTCCCTCCCACTAACCTAGTACTGACAAAGGACTCATGAGTTACAAATATCGTATTTTCCTGCAGGAATGTGAACAGTTCAATCTTAATAAGTCTCTTATGATTTCTCTTTCCTGTTTACCTTGAAGATGTAAGTTTTACTGAGTTTTAAAGGGTATCAGAACATTTAGAAATACAACCACTTCTCTTCTCAGACAGGAATATTCAGGGTTCTATTTCCATAGGTGTGGTGATTAAGGGATGAAAGGAGAAAAAAAATATCTATTTGTAACTTTAGAGGGGCAGCTAGGTGGCACAGTGGATAAAGTGCCAGGCCTGGTATCAGGAAGACCTGAGTTTAAATCTGGCCTCAGACACATACTAGCTATGTGACCCTGGGCAAGTCACTTAACCCTGTTTGCTTCAATTTACTCATCTCTACTGGAGAAGGAAATGGCAAACTACTCCAGTGTCTTTGCCAAGAAAACCCTAACTGGGGTTACAAAGAGTTGGATGTGACTGAAAAATGACTGACCAACTTCAGAGAGAAAGCATGGAAAACCAGGCTTGAAACCCTTAACTATATATTCCTTATATTTTATTGGTCATTAAGTCTTTTCTATTCCTTAACAGTACCTTTCATAGCTATTCCTTCTCTGTTTTCATTGCTGCCATTCTGATCCAGATCTATCTATGACTCCTAGGTTGTGACATGTTTTTATTTATATATGTGTGTGTGTGTGTATACACACATGTTTATATGTATGTATGTATATGTGTGTATATGTATATGTAGCATTTTTAAAAATTTTGAGTTCCAGATTTCTCTCCCTTCCACACCATCCCTTACCCATTGAGAAGGTGAGCAATATGATACCCATTGTACATGTGAAGTCATGTAAAACATTTCCATATTAGCCATGTTTTTTAAAAAAAAAGGCAAGAAAAAGAAAGAAAAAATATGCATCAGTCTACACTTGGTTGATTAGTTCCTTCTTTGAAGGTAGATACATTTTTCATCATGAGTCCTTTGGAATTATCTTGGATTATTGTATTAATCAGAGTAGCTAGACTTTTCACAGTTGATCATTGTAACAGTATTGTTACTATGTACGGTGTTCTCCTGGTTCTGCTCATTTCACCTTGCATCAGTTCATCTAAGTCTTCCCGAAATTTTCTGAAACCATCCTGCTTGTCTTTTCTTATAGAACAGTAGTCATTCCATCATAATTATATACCACAACTTAATCAGCCATTCCCCTATTGATGGGATCCTCTCAGTTTCTGATTCTTTGCCATCACGAAAAGAGCTGCTATAAATATTTTTTATTCATAGATGTCTTTTTTCTTTCATCTCTTTCGGATGCAGACTTAGTAGTGGTACTGCTGGGTCAAAGAGTATGCACAATTTTATAAGTCTTTGGGGCATAGTTACAAATTGTTCTCCAGAATGGAAATTGGATCAGTTCTTAACTCAGCTATAAGTATAATAGCCTCCTAACTGCTTTTCCAGATTCTAGTCTTGTCCTCTCCACTCACCCTTTCTTCTTTCCCAGTCTATATTTTCTTAAATACTACCTATACTGTGTTACTGTTTGTCTGCTCAAGAACATGCAGTGACTTTTGTCTGTCACATGAAGTCTTAAATTCACCAACATTTAGGGCCCTCTGTAATTTGACCTCATCCTACCTATCATAACTTTTTTTTTTGGCTCTACTCCAGCTTAAATTACTTGTTCTGTTTAGATCTTTTACTTTCTTCATGTCCATGCTTATATGGGATTCTTGCCTGGAATTCCCTACTTCTATGCCTAGAGACCTAGCCCCAGTCTTCTGAAACTTTTCTAGTTGAGATGATCTTTGAGTTCCCTGAGGACATTTGTCTCCTATTTCTTTGTATTTCCTCAATTCAATTTAGAATTATCTGGGGGGGGGGCAGCTAGGTGGTGCATTGGATACAGTACTGGGCCTGAAGTCAGGAGTACCTGAGTCCAAATCTGGCCTCAGATCAAACACTTAACACTTACTAACTGTGTGACTCTGGGCAAGTCACTTAACCCTAATTGCCTTAAAAAAATAGAATCATTTTAGGCCCATTGTAAGTGCTTAGTGAATGAATACTTGAGTATCGAATAGGCATAAAACATAACTCTTAAAGCAGTGTGAAGTCCTCCAAATAGCCATGATTAATATCTCTAGTTGGAGCTTCTTCACTTCAAGGTCTTCATAAATTTTATTTCTCTACTATTCAGTTCAAATTTCAACAAACATTTGGCCAAGGCTTCTTAAACTTTTTCCACTTGTGACCTCTTCAGTGCTTCTTAAACTGGGTTGCATATGGGGTTGCAACCCACAGTTTAAGAAGTGCTGATTGAGGTCTTCTGCCTTTAAAACATTGATGTTTACAGAATTTGGTGCTCTTTTTTCATCTCAATAACATCACTAATGCAAAAGGTGTGAAGTTGCTATCTTCTTCCTCTACCCCTGTTGGTTTTAATTTTATTAAGTCTGGGATTTTTTTATTCTAGGGAAGAAAAGACTTGGGAGGTATGACTGTTGTCTTCATATACTTGAAGGCTGTAATTTTGAGGACTGAATTGGGAACAATGGATGGTACTTAGAAGGAAGCAGATTTAGCCTCATTGTAAAGGAAGAAATCTGTGACAATCAGGAGCTGTCCAACAGTGGATTTGATCATCTCTAGGGCTAAAGAGTTATTTTACAAGATCTTCACAAGGGTGCTAAATGATTGATTGTCTGACATGTTATAGATAGGATTTATGTTTCAGATTGCTACCTGAGCTAGAATAACCTCAGAGATTCTAAGATTCTGTTTCTATAAGGATGTACTCTGTGTGTGTTCCTACCTGATCTGAACTCCACTGCCTTAAATCCTGGAAGTAACATAGTGTGAAGATTCTTGACATTCTGTCACTAGTAATTGGTTTCTTAGGATCAAAGACTTCTGAAGCTGAGCCTCTAATGGGATAGTGTGTGTATGTGTGTGTGTGTGTGTGTGTGTGTGTGTGTGTGTGTGTGTGTGTGTAAGAGAAGTCATAGTGAAGCAGGTTTTAGTCCAACATGAGGAAGTACCTTTTAGCAAGAGCATCTGAAGATGGAATGGGTTACCTTATTAGGGATAGTGTTGTATTTAAGCAGAGGGTCAGTTGTTTTAATTATGGAGAGAATTCTTATGTGCAGTTGGAGTAGATTATTTGGGGATTCCTAAATCAAATGATGCTGATGTCATATTTGAGGGTTGGGAGAATGGGATAACCTTAAAATAATGAAACTTTTTCTTCTGTGGATTTCAGTGAGCTCTGAAAAAATAACTTAAAGAGAAACTTCAAAATTGTTTTGAGCAAAAGCCCCATCATTAGAATAAATGCATACTCATCCAAATAATTCCTATTACTCTGTAGCTATATCTTGTAAATAGAATTTTTAAAAAACCCATCATTAATAAGTGGAGTATGATAGTGTCAATATACTAGTTTCAAGGTATTAGATAGTATTAGTACATTGTGCTTGATTTTTGTTTTCCTTTATTCTAAGACTTGATATTGTTTTATTTGAAAAAGTTAATCACTAGATTCACATATATCAAATATTGATAAGGTAGTTATGTACGATGTTAGTTCCAAGCCATCTTATGGCCCAAGTAACTTAATATAGTGAAAACAATGTACATTGGGTTTAGATTTAGAAGACCTAGATTTTAGTCTTAGCTGAGTCCTACTGCTCATTTTGGAAACATCATTTGAGCTAGATGATCTTTCCAACTTTTTATCTCTACTGTGTGATGTGATATCTAAGTAATAGTCCATCGCTGGGGATAGTGAACCAAAGGAACGGCACATTTCAAAGAGGACCTGACCAGCCCTTTTAGGACTTGCCATTACCTTAAAATGATATTGGTAACATGTTAAAGTACAGCCTCTTTAAGCACTGTAATCTGATCCATTGCACAGAATCAGTGGTGTGAGTCCTGGGACTACAGTTATATATAACCTTTATATGAAAAAGGTTGTATCCTAAGACATGACATCCTGTATTAAGTATTAATGGAATTCTGGCTTACACCCCCCCCCCCCCCAGTTTGTAAGAGGTATTTGCTTTTTTATTATTTTACAAGCCCTTGGGGCAGTTAGGTGGTTCAGTGGATAGAGTACCAGCCCTGGAGTCTGGAGGACCTGAGTCAAAATCTATCCTCAGATACTAGCTCTGTGACCATGGCAAGTCACTTAACCCTGTTTGCTACAGTTCCTCATCTATAAAATGAGCTGGAGAAGGAATTGGCAAACCACTCCAGTATCTTTGCCAAGAAAACCCCACAATGGGATCCTGAAGAGTTGGACATGACTGAAAAGACTGAACAACAACAATGCAAGCCCCTAATAATAGTCTCTGGTTTTGAAGAGAAGATTTGGGGCCAGTGTTAATTCTTTATAAATCTTGTTTCTGTTATGTACAATGTACTCCTTATAACTACTGTGTAAATTTAAAGTTGTCATTGGCTATTTTTTCCTCCTTGATAGTAATTTATTTTTTCCAATTACATGTAAAGATAGTTTTCAACATTCATTTTTGTAGACTTTTGAGTTCCAAATTTTTCTCTTTCCCTCCTCCCTCCCCAAGACAGCAAGCAATCTGATATAGGCTATATATGTACAATCATGTTAAACATATACTCACGTTAGTTGTATTGTGAAAGAATAATTGGAACACAAGGGAAAAACCATGAGAAAGAAAAAAAAAAGAAAAAAAGTGAAAATAGTTTGCTTCAATCTACATTCAGACTCCATAGTTCTTTCTCTGGATGTGGTTAGCATTGTCTTTTTTTTTCTTTTTTTTCCCCCACAGTAACAGCAATATATGTATTTTTAAAATTAATTTATTTTTAGTTTTCAACGTTCACTTCCACAAGATTTTGAGTTCCAAATTTTCTCCCCTTCTCATCTCTCCCCCACTCCAAGATGACATGCATTCTGAATACCCCTTCCCCTAATCTGCCCTCCCTTCTATCTTTCCCCACCTTCTCTTATCCCCTTCCCCTTCAATTTTCCTATAAGGCAGGATAGATTTCTATGCCCCATTGTCTGTGTATCTTATTTCCCAGTTGCATGTGAAAACAATTTTTTTTTTAACATGTGTTTTTAAAACTTTGGGTTCCCAATTTTCTCCCTTCCTCCCTCCCCACCCACCCTCATTGAAAAGGCAAGCAACTCAATCTAGGTTATACATATGTAGTCATGCAAAATACTTCCACAGTAGTCATGTTGTGGAAAACTAAGTATATTTCCCTTCATCCTATCCTGCCCCCCATTCTATTCTTTCTTTTGACCCTGTCCCTTCTCAGAAGTGTTTGCTTCTGATTATCCTCTCCTCTGCATTATCCACCTGCTCTTTTATCCCCTTCTCCCCCTATTTTCCTGTAGGGTAAGGTAGATTTCCATACCCAATTGAGTGTGTATGTTATTCCCTCCTTAAGCCAAATTCTATGAGAATAAGATTTCACTCATTCCCTCTCACCTTCCCCCATTTCCCCTCCACTGTATAAACCTTTTCTTGTCAGTTTTATGTGAGATAATTTACCCCATTCTACCTTTCCCTTTCTCCTTTTCCCAGTATAATCCTCTCTCACCCCTTAATTTTATTTTCCAGTTACCACCTTTTCATCTTCAACTCACCCTGTGCCCATTATCTATCTATCTACATACAATTTTTTCCCTCCCACTACCCAAATACTGACAGAGGTCTCATGAGTTACAAATATCATCATTCCATGCAGGAATGTAAGCAGTTCAACCTTGATAAGTCCCTTATGATTTCTCTTTTTTGTTTATGTCTTCATCTTTCTCTTGAGTCTTGTATTTGAAAGTGAAATTTTCTCTTCAGCTCTTATCTTTTCATCAAGAATGCTTGAACGTCCTCTATTTCACTGAATTTCCATTTTTCCCCCTGAAGGATTATACTCAGTTTTGCTGGGTAGGTGATTCTTAGTTGTAATCCTATTTCCTTTGACCTCAGGAATATTGTATTCCAAGCCCTCTGGTCCCTTAATGTAGAAGCTGCTAAATCTTGTGTTATCCTGATTGTGTTTCCACAATACTTGAACTGTTTCTTTCTCGCTGCTTGCAATATTTTTTCCTTGACCTGGGAACTCTGGAATTTGGGTATAATATTCCTAGGAGTTTTCTTTTGGGGATCTATTTCAGGAGGTGATCAGTGGATTCTTTCAATTTCTATTTTACCTTCTATTTCTAGAATACCAGGGCAGTTTTCCTTGATAATTTCTTGAAAGATGATGTCTAGGCTCTTTTTTTGATCATGGCTTTCAAATAGTCCAGTAATCTTTAAATTCTCTCTCCTGGATCCATTTTCCAGGTCAGTTGTTTTTCCAGTGAGGTATTTCATGTTGTCTTCTATTTTTTCTTTTTTTCTTTTTTTTTTTTTTTAGTGAGGCCATTGGGGTTAAGTGACTTGCCCAGGGTCATACAACTAGTAAGTATTTTTTTCATTCTTTTGGTTTCTCATAAAGTCACTAGCTTCCAATTGCTCCATTCTAATTTTTAAGGAAGTATTTTCTTCAGTAAGCTTTTGGATTTTCCATTTTCCTTTTCCATTTGGCCAGCTTTACTGTTTAAGGCATTCTTCTCATTGGCGTTTTAGACCTCTTTTGCCATTTGGGTTAGGCTATTTTTTAAGGTGTTATTTTTTTTTAGTATTTTTTTGGGTCTCCTTTAACAAGCTGTTGACTTGTTTTTCATGATTTTCTTGTGTTACTCTCATTTTTCTTCCCAGTTTTTCCTCTACTTCTTTTACTTGCTTCTCAAAATCCTTTTTGAGCTCTTCCGTGCCCTGGGACTGACATATTTTTCATGGAGGCGTTGGATGTAGGAGCTTTGACTTTGTTGTCTTCTTCTGGTTGTGTGTTTTGATCTTCTTTGTCACCAAAGAAAGATTCTGTGGTCTGACTTTTTTCCTGCAGTTTGCTCATTTCCCCAGACACTTACTTGAGTTTTAAACTCTTTGTTAAGGTAGGGGTCTGCTTCCAGTGTGGAGAATGTACTGTCCCAGGCTTCAGGGGTTTTGTGCAGCTGTTTTCAGAGATTCTTCTAGGGACCTGTAAATTTTCAGTTCTTCCAAGGTGATATGATATAAGGGGTGAGGTGTTTACTCCTTTCCTGGCTCTGGTCTATGAGTGAGCACATTACTCTTTTCTGCCTTGGAACTATGAGGATTGTCTCTGCATCAATACCACAAGCTCCACCATGCCAGTGCTGCTCCTCACCCCAGAAGCACCTCCTAGAACTGACTGTGACCCAGATCCAAGCATGGGCAAAGCAAGAGAATCCTGCACCAGCAAAGAGATCCTGGCAATCCTCTTCTGATCAGCCACTCAATTCCCCCTCAGTCTGTGGGACAGAAACTGTGGAAGCAGCTGCTGTCCCGGGTCACAGTGGTCGCAGACTTTTCCTGCTGACCTTCTAAGTTGTCTTTGGCCTTTTTGGTTGAGAAGTCTGGAAACTGCCACAGCTGCCTATGATTCAATCCTCTGAGGGCTGCACCAGGTTCACTGAAGCCTGTTTTGCCTATATGCCCACGCTGAACTGCATTCCTCTCCCTGCTGGCACAGTAGAACTTTCTCTTTGACCATGCAGGTTGCCTTGGGCTGTAAATTTGTTTCACTCTGTCTTTTTGTGGGTTCTGCTGCTTTAGAATTTGTTTAGAGCCATTTTTTATAGGTATTTGGATGGGTTTGGGGGAGAGCTGAAGCAAGTCACTATTTTTACTCCACCATCTTCCAGTAACAGGTGGTTAGCATTTTCTATCACAAATCTTTGGAATTATCTTTGATGGTTGTGTTGCTGAGAAGAGCTAAGTCTTATCATAGTTAATCATCATACAGTGTGAGGTTGTTGTGTACATTGTTCTCCTTGGTTCTGCTCATTTCACTCAGCATCAATTCATGTAAGTCTTTCCAGGTTTTTCTGAAATCTGCCTGCTCATCATTTCTTATAGAACAATAGTATTCCATTACATTCGTATACTTACTACTTGTTCAGCCATTCCTCACTTGATGGGCATCCCCTCAATTTCTAATTCTTTGCTACCATAGAAGGAGCTGCTGTAAATATTTTTGTACATGTAGGTCCTTTTCCCTATGATCTCTTGTAGTGGTATTGCTGGATCAAATGGCATTGGTTATTAATTTTTTCTAAAAATCTAGAGCTATTCTATTTCTTTTGAGAAAATTCATTATATTATATTTTTCAATTGGATGATATAAATCAACTATTTTTAATCAGTGTCAACTGTTAAATCTACTAATCTACCCAGTGTATATAATGTGAAAAAACCCTTAGTTTGAGGCTGTTAATTTACAAAATGGATAGTTAATTTGTAGACAAACTACTTTTTGCTTTCCTTTTAAGGAGGCTGAACACAACTTTTATTTAAAATTGACTAAGTATGCTTGTTGTGAAATGCAAAAGGACACGCAAGGAGAGAAGAGAACTGACCTGAAGTTGGATTTTACTATAAAACTCAGTCATTCCATGGGAAATCATCAGGTTTGAAACATGAAAAAAATATTTTCAGTGGAGTCAAGGATCACTTTCCTGAGGTTCCTGGGACCCTAGTAATAGATAGCCAATTGATGTTTACAAAAACAGGTTTATATACTTAAGGCACGTGCATGAATTAGAAATGGTTTTTATATTATAGTTATGTTTGTGGCATTATCCTGCTACTTAAGATTGTGAGCTTCAGGGGGGAAAAGCCTATTTTAATTAATAACTGCCTTAGTACTTAGTCCAGCCCCTGCATATAGTAATTGTTTAGTAAATGTTGACTTTGAATAATTGGAGTTGGTATTTAAGTTATGCTGTACAACTCTGTAAGCTGGTTCTATTTGGGGGTGGATGAAAAGGGAAGACTCATGGATTTAGGGGCACTTCTGGCACCCTTTCTTCTCTCTTATCCCCTGGGGTCACCACCCCCACCCTCTATTTTCTGACTACAAAGACCATTTTGTGACTTTTTAAGAGGATTTTTCACTCAAGTGTTTTGTTAATGTAGGGTACTTAACATTTGCATTTGTCTTGTCCTCAGGCTGTTAAATATTAAAATAGTAATATAAGCATCTGAACCATGCAGTTCTTTGGATTCATTATTCTTGCTCTGTTTTTGAAATAATCCTTCTAATTTTAGGATCCAAGAATGACTAAAAAAAGGAAACATCAAGATGATTTTCAAAAGGTGAAACTGAAAGTTGGAAGAAAGAAGCCTAAAGTAGAAAATGCCACAGATACAAACTTTAAAACAAAAACAATATGCCTTCCTGCGCAACTCAAAGAGGACGAAACACTCCCAACTAATAACAGAAAACTTAACATAAAGGTACAACATGCTATTTTGGTAGTTTGAAACATTTTATTATTAAATCATCTAAACAGTTTTTTTTAAATTAAAAAGTGTTTTTGTTAATTCTAGTGTGACTAAGAGGACTATCGTAAGATAGTTGGTTGCTAGGCCAAATTAAAGCCTCTATTTTATAGTTCAAGGGGCCTGTCTTCTTTCTTTTGTATCCTGCTGCATTTTCTCTACCTCATCCACTGTACTGTTTGGGATAGCTTTTAGTCCAGTGGTCTCTCCTGCCTTTAAACTCATAGCACTTAATGGCCATACTATTCATTTGACAGCAAACTGTGTATTACTGTCTTGTATTGTACTTTTCATTTGCGGAGCTTGTCTCCACATTTGTTTTGTAAGCTTATTGAGGGAAGGGAGCCTGATTCAGGCTCTTTTGTGGCCCCTAGAATGCCATCATAAATCTAGTTAGATAGGATGGTGCTACATTATGGAGTGTCTTGATTGCAAGATCATAGGAGTTTGAGTTTTAACCCAAGAAGCAGTAGGGAGCCTTTGAAGATTTTTGAGCTGAGGAAAAAGTGAACATTATTGTCTGTATTCAAGAGAGATTATGGTGGTAGTGTTTTGGAAAGTGGATGGGGTAGAGATGGATTACAAGTGAAAAGACCTATTAGTAACTCTTAACAGACCAATAAGGTAATAAGGTGGGTGATGAAAACAGGAACAGTGTACTTGATGTTGGTAGAAAAGACAGTACTTGATAGAGATGCGTTATGAGATAGTGGAAAAAATGTTGGACTTAGAGTCAACAGACCTGGGTTTGAATTCTGCCTCAGACTCTTCTTAGCTATGTGATCATGGTCATATCACTTCTTGGCATTTTAGTTTCCTCATCTGTAAAATTGAAATCTTTGTACTGTCTGTCTCAAAGCATTTATTGTGAGGAAAGCATTTTGCAAACCTTAAAAATTCTCTCTCTCTCTCTCTCTCTCTCTCTCTCTCTCTCTCTCTCTCTCTCTCCATATATATATATATTTGGTAACTTAATGGATTTGAGAAGTCTGGGGAAAGGAGGGGTTATTAATGACCTTAACCCATGAGAGTAGGAGGAACCAAAGGAATGATAGTGCCATAAACAGAAATCGTGAAGTCAAAAGGGAGAATAGTGTTAAGGCAAAAGCTCTTAAAACTGGATTTGAGGTGCTTATAGGACATCCAAGGAGAGAGGTTCCTTTAGTCATCTGGAGATGCAGGATTGGGTCTTAGAAGAGAATTCAGAAATATAGATTTGGAATATTTGGAGCTATGTTAGTGAATGAGATTGCCATGGAAGGAGATTGCAGAGAAAGAGAAGAAGAAGGAAGCAGACACAGGTATTTGGGGGAAGTCCCTATTAAGGGAGCAGACTGGGAATAGGCTGTGGAAGAATTTAAAGATGTGGAACTAAGAATTGTCTATCTGGGGCCAAGAGAGGAGAGAGTATTCAATACAGTGAGGATAGTCAACTTTGTTAATTGCATGGAAAGGAATGAAGATAAAGATTGAAAAAAAAAGGCATTTGTTTTGATATTTAGGGAAGTTATTGGAGAGGAAGTTTCAACAGAGCAGCATGGTCAGGAGCTACATTACAAGAAGTTGGAGGAGAAGTGGTTAGCAGGATAGACATGAGCAGCACTGAACTCCTGAACAGTACGTTAATGGCATGTGCTGAAATTGTACTAAATTTATGTTGTTATAAAGAAGTTATATTTTATTTGTATTTATATTATTTTTCCTTTGAATTGTACTACTAGATGAGATAATTACACTTACTCTTGAATCAAACTCTTAAAAGATTTAGAATAAAATCTTTTCATTTCTCTGTGATTTCCCTTATTCCTCATGTTAATGTATTTCAGTAAATGTACCCTCAATGTTAGTGTGGCTCTATACTGAAAGTGTTTTTCCTCCCAAACCCAGAAATTGCATAAGTGAAATGTGTGGCCCCTTCTACACTCCAGAACATAGCCTCACCCCACTATACCCAACTTCTGACTATCCCTGTGCAACAGAGACAGACAATTCTCCCTAAACATCTGAACCCCTTTTCATCATTCCTTGACTCTTTTTTAGTCTATGAACTTAATCTTTTAGAATTCCTTAGCATGAGTCAGAAATTAGTTTACTGGAAGTGGTCTACAGGTTTAGGGAACTCTTTTCCAGGTGTTCTGGTCCAAGTTTGGTGCCTTGGCAAGACTATATTTGTCTTACTTCTTGATCTTCCATGTGCATTTTGTTAATTTTGTCATCATTTAACAGTTAAGTACATCACAAAGTATTTTAAAATAAAAAACTGCCACAAAATACAACATTTCTGGGGTGTGAGGCAATGAAAGTTTTGTTCTTTCTCTTCTTGGGGGCTAGAATGTCAAGGAATTAGCAGATAAGTTTTGAATTTAGCTACAGCAAAAAGAATAAAATAAATTGAAAGTTTGAAGTGTAGTTCATTTTGATATTTTTTGGTCTTAAAATTTAAATAATTAAACATTTACATATTGCTTTCTTTTATTATACAGTTAAATTTACTAGAGATAATATTTTTATATTATAAATATTTTTATATATGTGCATGGGAAGCGCATTCACGTATCGAAACCAGACTTTTACACAAATGAACAAGATTTGTCTGAGCTGTAAGTCAGTATTTAAATAAAATTTTAAAAACCCAGAAATTAAAACAGCTTAAAAAACTTTGAAGACAACTTAAAACATTGCTCTCTTGAATTAAAATTCATTAAGTTCGTGACACTGAAGGCTTTAAAATTTTTTAAGCCCTAAATCATTGTGGATTGATCCTATGTGCTCATTTGTAAATGAGTAGTTTTTACGTATGGGCCCACATATATTAATAAGGTTCATACATGTGTATATATGTATATATTTCTCAAGTTCAGGAGACTTGCAGGAGCATTTATTTTTTTTTTATTAATTTAGACTTACTTTTTGAAAGTTTAGGACAGAAGTGAGCTTAAGTTTTTCCAAAGCAAAAATGTAATGAACTTCATGGAATATCCAGGTTTTGATAATGGAGTTCTTTTAAAGTTAAACTTTGCATTCTGTGAGATTTAGATATGAAATAGCCTCTCAAATAAATTAGTATATAAGTTTTTTGAAACCTGTAGAAAAAGGAGGGAGATAATTCATAATTTGTTTTCCTTTGGCATTTCTTCACTTTTAACTTATTTTTTGTTGAAAGTATGGTTTGGGCATTTTTAGTGGCTCTATGTTGATGTTTCAGGATGATTTAGGGGAAGTGAAGAAGAACTGGTTCTTATTGGTTTGATAAAAGAGTATTCAAGTACAGTTTGGCTCCCTTGTTTTTATCTTCACTTCATGTCATTCATTTGAATCACTGATTGCTATTAAAAGCCTAGAAACAGGCATATAAATTTTAGACAATTCAGTAGCCAAGTAAAACGTATCGTTTTATGGACTTCTGGTGATCTATCTATGTCACTGTATCTAGTGATATAGGGGACTTTAATATTTTTATTACAATGAGATTTTATCTGTATCTGTGAAAAGATTTCCTAAGCATATTAATGTTTGTTAATGGGAGATATTAGATTTTTTTTTTTTAGTAAAAAGTTAAAAAAAAAAAGGATCCTGGATACTCTGTTAATCCTAATCAAAGACTCGTTTCTCAGCAGTGGAAACTGAATGTGTTAGTGAGGCTTATAAATTCCTTCAGATCTTGGCGTATGGGTCCACTAGGTTGGAAGAATCTGGTGATGGACTTAAGGAACAGAAAGACTTATCCCTGTGCTACTAGGAATTCCATATGTATCAACTGAAAGGAACATGCCAATAATGACTGGCAGCATATCCAGGTTTATGAAAATGGGTGTTCACAAGCTGGATTGAGTACTTCCAAGTTCTTTTAAGTAGATAAGTATCATAATTTCAAGTTGCTACTAATCCACTTAAATGCTTATTAAATTCCTTGTGGAACTGAACTACATTTTGGAGAGCTGAGGAAATTGTAGCCATGAAGTTAATATTTTCACATATATTCGTATAGATGTACGTAATACACACACATATAATTCTATTTATATTTATAGGACCTCCTGTCACAGATGCACCACTACAATGCTGGAGTTAAGCAAAGTGCTCTTCTTGGGCTCAAAGACCTTTTGTCTCAATACCCGTTCACAATTGAGGCACACCTTTCAAACATATTAAGTGAAGTAACTGCAGTGTTTACAGACAAAGATCCTAATGTAAGAGCAGCAGCAGTCTGCCTTCTTCAGTTCTTGGCTCCAAAAATACGACCTGAACAAATAACTCCATTTTTTCCCTTAGTAAGTGCCCATCTCTCTAGTGCCATGACTCACATTATTGAAGGAATTCAGGAAGACTCTCTGAAAGTCTTGGATATTCTGCTGGAAGAGTACCCAACTCTTGTTACTGGCCGCAGCAGTGTATTGCTAAAGAATTTTGTAGAACTTATTTCTCATCAACAGCTTTCTAAAGGACTGAAAAATAGAGACAGATCCCAATCCTGGATATTATCTGTTAATCCTAATCGGAGACTCACTTCTCAGCAGTGGAGGCTGAATGTGTTAGTGAGGCTCAGTAAATTCCTTCAGGCCTTGATTTATGGATCCACTAGATTGGGAGAATCTGGTGATCGACTTCAGGAACAAAAAGACAAACCCTATGCTACTAGGAATTCCATATATGTCAACTGGAAGGAACATGCCAATGACCAGCAGCACATCCAGGTTTATGAAAATGGGGGTTCACAGCCAAATATCCATTCACAGTTCAGGCTACGGTAAGAGAGATTTCAGTTATGTCTGCACTAAGTTACCTTATGTTGACCTGTAGTTATTGATCATTTGATGGCTGATAAAAGTCATGTCTTCTGTAGTTAATCATAATTTGATTTTGTGGAAGTAGTGATTAAAATTATATTAGAGTAGTTTTATTGTCAGGGGAACCCTGTCTTAAAGTAATAATTTTAAATTTACTCAATGGGCTCTATTTATTATTAAGTTACCAGTATTTTGTATGACACTAGGTGTAGACATCTAGCATTATCACTTCATGTTATTTAATTGCTACTTGATACTTTTAAGCTTTTTAAAATCATCTAAAGGATTGAATTTAAAGTAATTTTATTGTCTCTTTTTTGTTTTTCTTTCTGGTTTAGGTACCTAGTTGGAGGAGCAGGTGGTATGGATGAGAGCTTGTCATCAGCTGAAAATCTGAAAGGATTCATTGAAATAATAATTCCATTACTAATTGAATGCTGGATTGAAGCTGCACCTTCACAACTTGCTACTTCTCTTATAAATCCTGTAGTATCAGAATCTCATCAGCTTATGGAGCAAGTACTTAGTATTATTTCCCTGTTGTGGAAACTCTCTAAGCAACATGATGATACACATAAAATGGTAAGAAAAAAGGAAGAAAATGACATAGTTACCTGTTGACACTTATATTATGGATGTCAAGAAAATGTTTTCTTAAATTACTGTATAGTATTATTAAATTTTACTCAAGAGAATGCCATTCTGGTAACTTCTACAAAAACTTGATTAGGGATTATTTTGAAATTTTATTGAATTTAATTTTCTTTTGATCCTTGCTAAGGGTTACAAATGTGCAAGAGATAAAAAGTTCTCATCATGAAATCTGTTGAAGTTAACAAAAACAAAAGTTTTGGTTTCCTTTTAGTTTTCTTGTGAAGTAGTTGTTGTATATTGGACAGTAAATGCTAGTTCACATATGAACCAGCTGGTTCATGAATGCTTTGTATAGGAACAAAGAAGTTGCTTATGAAGTATGGGACTCTAGGTTAGTCTTTTGGGGTGGAACTGCCGAATATTAGCCATAAATAGTCTCAAGATATGGATAAGGTTTCAGGACTTTCAGAGACGTTCCTCAGATGTTGTGGGACTACTTTAAATTTACTTCTTTTAAAATGTTTTGTGCTAAAAAGTACAGACTTTAATAAAACAGCTTTTGATAATTCTTTAGAAAATAGGTGAGCATGCAGCTATCTATTGATAGGCTGTAGCAAAGAGAAGTACTATATGTTATTTTATTTTTAATAATTTCTGTGTATTTATTTTTGGAAGAAAATTTATTCTGAAGTTAGTCGCTGAAAAAGAGCATTTTCATACACACAGCAGCGCACAAAGAGGTTCTCTATGAAACTATAAATCTCCATTTCATACCACTTGCTTAAAACACACACACACACACACTCTCTCTCACACTCACACACTCATACACTACAAATTCTGCATGTTATTTTCAAATCTTTCCTATAGTCTGTCTTTCCTTCCAAAGAGAAGTATCATAATCTCTTTAATATTCATAAATATATATCAGTAGCAACTTCTAGCTAGAAAGGTGATGGGAGGTGTGATGTTACACTTTTTAAAGAGTTAAGTGGAGGATAGTTTCCTGATTGAAGATAATTTGGTCATGGAAGTTTTTCTGCTGTGGTTGTAGAAATATTTCCTATGTAGTTCTTGTCTCTGTTTCTGTTGAATGGTGTCAGGGGGAAAGATGGAATAAGAGCAAAGTTGTAAACTGTCAGAGAGCAGATAAAGGAGAGTGATTTTTAAAGCTGAAGCCCCTATAACTGGCAGCGGAGAAGGCAGGTAACACTTTGATCCTGGACTTAAAGCCTAGGTGCTATGCATATGCCCTGGGAAAGGCTTTTTATCATAAAATGAAATATGGGGCGAGTTCAGACATATTCTAGCCAGCCCGTGGATTGTACCCTTACTGGATTAAGTTACAACTGAAAATACTTAAGCATGAGTGCAAAAAGTTCAAAGTGTACTTTTTTTCTTTAAAGGTGGATAACAAAAATTAAGTGCTTTTTTTTTTAAGCTTCTTTTATGTAACTGTTTTAATAAATTGCTATGGTCATTCTGGTAATGAGATTGTAAGCTGACCACAGCAGCTCTTGAAAATAATTTGTCATGCTAGAGCAGTGTTATCTTATGGTGGAAGAGCACATACCCGCAATAACAAAATTACAGTATTGAAAAAAGGGTTTTGTTGTTGTTGTTGTTAGGAATGAACACCAATTGTTATCTGAGCCTCAAATCAAGACTTTTAGGTGAGACCGTTTAAAAGGGAGCTATCTTAATTTCAGGAAAAATACTTAAGAGGGAAAGTCCAGTAATTACCAATGTCAGTGAAGCACTGAGATTATAACCTTATAGAGAATATTTAGTAACCTAGGCTTATATTAGACAGTGAGTATGGAAATCTGAGAGCTGATCTAAAGGGAAAAAAAACAAAATTGGAATAGTATGGAAAATCTTATTAAGGAGGCCCCCTGAACTCTCCAGTACTACTTAGGTGACATAGCTTCATAGAATCATGGATGTGCCAGAAGGAACAGCAAAGACCATCCAATATAACTTATTTGTTTTATTTTTTTTTAATCAAATTTTATTTTTTCAATCATCTCTCTCTTTCTTCCCTCACTGAGAAAGAAAAAAACCCCCAAAATCCCTCTTTCAAACATGTATGGTCAGATGTGTAGGCAAACAAAACAAATTCCCACATTGGCTATTTTAAAGATATTAAATGGCTGAGTCTGGTCCTCCTCCTTGTGGGCTTATATACTTCAGTCATGTGATTCGTGTAAGTATTCATTTTACAGATGAGGAAACCCAGCCCAGGGAGGGTTAAGTGACAGTAGTGAATATCAGAGGTAGATTTGAACTTTGGTAATCTGACTAGTGTTTTTTCCTCATTTCAGAGGGGGAAATGTTATGAAATTATCTGATACATACAAATCTTATTTTAGCACATCTGTATTCTCATTTATGTGAATACTTGACAGTGTAGTGAGTTGCAACCCATCCACACTTTATCCTAGAAGTCTATGTTCCTTTCCCTGGTGCTCCCCTGCCCCCATCCTTAACTCCTCACATTATATAGATAGCATTGATAAACATGATTTGCACTGCCTGTTTATCTGATACTCCTGGAACATAATCAGATCACCTCTTTTTAAGTTTATGTATCTTTCTAATGAAATCTTTAATGCTACTTTTCCAGTACAACTGTTTATTGGTAATATATTGCAGCCTGATATCCACAATGCCCCATTACTGCTTTAACGTGACCTGTAATCTTTGTAGATTAGTATTCCATGATCCACATTGATAAGCAACACTGGAAGAGCAGTGACATTAAAAATGATGAATCATTATTTCAAGGAGAAGGTTAGGGTCAGAAAAGTGCACAGTTTCCTCAAATAAGGTCTAGCTTTCTTTGGTTTCCCCTTTTTTAATTCTATATTCATTGTTCATCAACAGTGTCTGTCCAGGATATATGTACTGTGCCAAAAGACCAGTTTTCTGAATTGTCACTCAAACCACAGATCTCATCTTTATCCACTCAGTTTTTCTTGTGTGGATGGTTAGGCCCAACTTTTTTGAGTGATTATGGATCTCATTTAGGAAGCTCTGCAATGCTATGGGGCTTGAGGCTCCTGTTTCCAGATGACATTGTGCTGATTGCAACTGGAGGACCTCAGCATCCACAGAGGAATTACTTTTCAATTTGGACTTTATCCCGGACATCTTCCATGGTGGTGGCAAATACCTTTGGTGAGCATATGTCTCCCTCTTTTATGCCTCATGCAAAATTAATCCTCAGGGGGTTATCAAAGTTATTTTTTGTTACATCTTTCAAGAAATCTTGTATGGTTTTGATAAACTTGGGAGGCAACATGGGAGAGCTTTTTAAGGCAGGATTTTGGTCTACTGAATCAAATTCTTTTTTATGGTTAACAGACAGTAAAAAAAAGTGGGGTCTTGTATTCTCTGCAATTAATAATCAGTTGTATGTCTGTAAAGGGCTGCTTTAGAGTATCATTTGCAAAAGCTTGTTTGTTCCCTTTTAAAATCATCATCAAAGCATCTCCTTGATGTGTACAAGGATTATTCGCATAAAGTTTTAGTAGACACACGGGAAAGAAGACATATGGAGATTGATAGTTATTGCTGTTTTCATGATCACCTCATTTGTTGTAAGTTCATAGATTTCGATTTGCAAGGGATTTTGGAGGTTATCTAGTTCAGTTTCTCTGATTTTGCAGAAACTAAGGCTTAGAAAGAAAGTGACTTCTTCATGGTGACTTAGGTATCAATATCCATGGTTTCAACCCAGAGTCTTACCTCTGAGTCCAGATCCAGTGCTCCTATTTCTCCTAGGCCTTTGATGCCTCTCTACTTTCAAATATGTTGAATTGATCACTCCCTCTCATAATTTTGTTGCCTGAAGAATGGACCTCTTCTTTTGTATACTTAGTCTGGTCCAGTTTCTCTTACTCTCTTTATTTTCTTTAGTGCTATCTCTATTTTTGATGAAGCAATAGGATGACTTTGATTTTGGAATCCAGAAATGTTGGGTCCATTGTCATTGATGGGAAAAAGAGTTTGTTACAAAGATCTTAAGAGAGTTTTTATATTTTTTGTTTATTCATTGTTCTTCTGTTTGACCCCTTGGTTGATCTGGCTTATTTGGGTCTCTCATCAAGAGTTCTATAAACATGCTTTACCCTATACTATTTCTTGTTTGCTGCTTTATGAAATGATATTCATTCTGTTCCACCAGCCACTCCACAAAATTCTGCTAATAACTTGATATTCTAAACTGGTGTTGCTGTCGGCTGCCATATTGCTGTGCTTAGCATGATAGTTGAAGTATATGTTCCTAGATTCTAGAGACTTTTTTTTCTTCCTTGATTTATACTGGTTAAATTTCCTTAATAAATGGTAGTAATCTGTGTGAATGTATTCTTTTATCAGTTTCCTTGTTTTGGTAGATACCAGCAACTTGGTTAAATTGGTCAGACTGGTGTTGTCTTAGTTGCATGTTACATCTTTTAAAACTTCTTCTAACGTACCATATATTTAGATCTTTCCTATAACAAATCAGGGTTCTGACAGTACCGGGGCAGGTGATTTTAAAATGACTCTCACATACATAACAGTTTTTTCTTGTGAAATGATAATTAATTTTGCCTTTTGGAGGCAAATGTTATTTGACACTAAGCGGTATCCAACATCTCCTTACTCTTCTTGAAGAAAGTATTCGTGATGTTCTTTATATCTTAATTCTGAACCATGTTTCCTTACATTTTTCATTATGTTCCCCTATTTTTACCTTTGCATTGAAGTCATCAAGTTTTAAAGCATGTGTTGATTAAATTTAGAAAGTTTTATAGAGTTCATAAATTGGGCTCTTTGATTAAGAACTGGAAAGGCCCTTAGAAGTCACCTAGGCCAATCCTGTCGTCTTATAGATGAGGAAACTGAGACCCAGAGAGATTAAATGACTTGTCTGAGGTAACACAGGTAAGAGCCAGTATCATAGTCCTGGTACTTCAGTTGTAAATTTAGTCTTTTCCTCACTATATCTACCATATTCCCTCCATAGAATTTCCTTACCTACTGGACCTCTACAATAGATGTTGATGTGTAAGCTGCCAGTATCTTCTGGATGGTCTTTTTGAAGATATTTTTCATGAATATTACAATATGAGATGACCAAGTGTTCTATGAAATGATAATATTTTTGTGCCTTTGATCATGTAATGTTTGATTCTCTGTAAGCCATCTTTCCTTTTAACTTCAACTTTTTGTTTTCTAAAGTAATTTTTAGTGCGACTTTGAAGACTGCTAAGATTCAATTCCTGTACTAGAGTGTGTATTAACTAGTTACTTGGACAAAGATCCCACATTTAGAGTACTGACAGTTAAGTGAATATTTATAGATGGTCTGGAAACTTGACTCTTAATACCCTCTACCTCTGTTTGCCATACTACCGCTATTGCTGAAGAATCAGAAGGTGGCTGTACTGGACTGGGTTTTTCCTTTTTTTCTTGCATTAATATATTTTCAAAGAATTTTACCACCAACAATTTTGCCACCACGCTTGTTGCTGATGAACCTCTTCATATTTAACTAGACTGAATACAAATCTCTTGCAAAGATTGTACTTGAAGCTTTTTCAGTATGGCAGAACCTGCCAGATGTTAGCCTTTACTGACATGAGAGCCTACAGGTGTGGGGAACCTGTGGCCTTCTGTTCTTGCATGCAGACTTTTGACTGAGTCCAGGTTTTACAGAATGAATCCTTTATTAAGGAGATTTGTTCTGTGAAGTTTGGATTCAGTCAAAGGGCCACACTTGAGGACCTAAAGGGCCACATGTGGCCTTGAGGCCTCAGGTTTCCCGCCTCTGTCACTCACCTGCCATAGTGAGACATTAGAATTGGGCAAAAAGCATTTTATTAAAAATTGATTTTCATCACTTCCTTTAGCTAGGCTTCTCTCCTGGCCCCTTACACACGATGGTTGGAAAGACTTCAAATAAGTAGGGAAGGAACCCTAGAAAGTCAACTTTGGAAAGCTTAAGGAGCATGCTGATCTTGAGTTCAAATTTAAGTCAAAGATTTGAGCTTTAGATCTTTCCCAAAATTGCTTGCATATAATTAGGGGTCATAAGATTACTTCTGTATATATATCTTTTTGGTCTTTTCAACAGTTGGGAAACTTCACTAGAAACAAGTATATGGCATTTTTCGCAAATTAAAATTTTTGTTCTTCAAAATGAAAAAAAAGTTCAGTAAACTATTATCAGGTATGCTTGTGGATTGTAATATGGCTAATTAGGGTAACTTAGTTATAATTTGCTGTTTGCAAGTTTTGTACAGTTAAGAATCAGTGAATTATGTTGTTAATTCTGAGGGCTCATCAGTAATTTTTAGCCTTTTTCAGTTAGTCCTAATTAAAAAAAAAACAATCATTTTATATCTCATTGCTTCATTTGATGTTATTTAATGAACTGCCTATACTTATCTTCATCTGAAAATTTCTGTCAATGACACAGTATATTTGACTCAATACCAGTGCCTAGTTGTCTTTAATGGAAATTGTTTAAAAGGTGAACCATTATACATTTTGATAAATGTGGAGGGAGTGTCCATATTTGAGAATCCTAGAAATGCTGTTTAATTGAGAGTTTTATAACAATTCTTATGTGTTTCATAATTATTGCATTAATTGCTTAGAATGTAAAATTTAATTTTTGTGGTATCTACTTCCAGTGTAAGTTTTAATAAACAGGACAGCTTTGAAAGTTATATGTTGAACTTACATAATTAAAAGGAAAAGCAATCAGTTTATAGTAGAGATTCATAGTTTTATGTACAATGTTCTTTCTGTTTGACTTTGTATATGGAAATGCTTATTTTATTTGGTGTTAAGTTCAGAATAACAGAATAAAATTTCCCTGAAGTTTAATTTGGCTGCAAAATAAGTTGTGAGTGACTATAATTAATATACTTGACAAAGGCTTTGAAGGTGAAAATGGTAGACCATACCAATTCACTTTCCTTTTACTTAGATTGTCATTAGCAGATGTCATTTTTAGTAGTTACAAGTATAGCTAGGGGACAGGTAGGTGGTGCAGTAGATAGAGCACTGGAGCTGGAGTCAGGAAGATCTGAGTTGAAATTTGGCTTCCAACACCAGCTGTGTGACCCTTGGCAAGTCACTTAACCCCATTTGCCTCAGTTCCTCATCTGTTTAAAAAAATGGGGATACACTAGAGAAGGAAATGACAAACCACTCCATTATCTTTGCCAAGAAAACCCTATGAATTCACAGAGTCACAGAGTTGGTCACGACTGAACAATAGGTGAAAAGGAAACTTTTTAGTTTCTACTTCTAAGTTTTATTATTGACTGTTAAGTAATTAAATGTAATTTTACTCAGATTTTTCTAATGTTGCATTGTCTTTTTAATAGGAGGTATGGCTTCGAAAGAATTACCTTCTTGATTTTAAGCACCATTTTATGAGTAATTTTCCTTATAATCTACAAGAAATAATGAAACATAAAAGGAAAGAATCAAATAAAAGGTATTGTTTTCCATTATATAGAGCTGGAAAAGGAATATATGATCTATAACTTAAAATTTTTGAGTTAAAAATATGAATGAGTCCTTCAGAAGTTATTTTTAGGTTGCTTACATTTTAATCATTGTTAAAATTACTCTTATTTAAACTAGGACCAATATTCTATTAAATACCTATTTTTATTTTTTCATTTTGGGAAACTTAATACTTTTAAAAGTATATTTTGATTAATTTTTTTTTACTTTTCACATATCACCTTCATTTCTAAATATATTCTTCCTGTTTCCCTTCCCTAAAGAGCCATTCCTTATACCAAAAAACAAAAAAGAATAAGGTCAGTTACATTACATTACATGAACCTAGTCTGACATTATATGCAGTGTTTCATCTCCATCATCCACTACATCTTCAAGGAAAAGCTTATTTTGATATTTATCTTTTTACTTCTTATAAAACAAATATAGTGGTAATATGTTTGATCCTGGACAAATTTTATTCTAGACCAGTTTCTGGATCTGACGCTTAGTAGATGATGACCTTAAGCAAATTATTTAACCTATTTGAGCCTCAGGTTTCTTCATCTATAAAATAGGAAAACAATTGCTATTAATAAAATTTTGTATGGATAGATGCTATAGTTCGGAGAAAATAAAGGTTGCTTCTCACTGGAGTGAACACATTTGTGGAGGAAATGTAAGCTAGTAGGGAGGTGGCTTTTGACTTGATTAGGTTGGGTCAGTAGTATTGTAGTTCCTGGAGAAATCCATTAAAGAGTAGTAAGTTTGTAACAGTGGTCCGGGAAATGGAGTTTAATTATGACCTCCCATAAAACAGGAGAAAAATGTGAGTTAGACGCATAGTGTTAAGCCTGGCGGGGCTTTTGGAAATCATCTAGTCTAATCTAATTTTACAGTTGAGGAAATAGGCCTATAGAAGAGAAATGTTTGGTCCAAGATCACACAGCTGATAAATGAGAAGGAGTGGTAGCCTTTCCCAAAGAAAGAATGGCTTTCTTTGGCTAAAGAAGAAAAGTCTAAACATAATCAGATTTTACCAGAAGGTGAGAATTAGTAATGTTTGTGACCAGTTAAGATGCTGGCTGTGGAAATATGACAAAGTCATCTGTGTCATTAAGTGACAGTCTGCCCCTTAGTACCAAAAGAGTATGGCTCTGGAAAGAAAAACATTATGGGTTTAAAATTAGTAATAAGGCAGAAAATAATTATAAATTTAGAGAACTTAATGGAACAGATGAGGCCCCTTTGGGAATGTTGTATATTTAAGGCCCATACTTTGAATGTTTTTTTTTTTCCATCCAAAGATAAGGTTTATTGGAACATCCGTCGTATTGGGCCGGCTCTTAAGGAGTTTGAACATTGGTGAGCTAGTGGCTAGATTATAAGAATCTAAGCACCTTAATGGAGACAAGATGGACCTTATATACATTAAGACTATAAGAGGGATGTAGGAGGGGCCAAGTAGTCTGTGAGGTAATAGAATTCCAAGGACCTGGACCATGTTGCCAAGGGAGAGTGGAGCCCAGATAGGATTAAGGGTGGGATGTGGCCTGGGGCCATAGGGAGGTCCACAAGGAAAGGCCAGTTGATGGGATTATAACCTCAGGGGACCTCTAGAGATTTGGCCAGGTGGGGAAGTCCAGGGTTTTTCCTTTTTGGGGTCTAGATCCCATTCTTATCATTCTCCCCCCCCCCAAACAAATGGGACCCAAATTCTTTTGGGGCAAGAAGTGAAGGTCTCAGCTTCTGAAACTGCTTCCTGCTGGCAAGGGGTGTAGAGCTGTTCCTGCCTCAAGGGGGTCCCAAAGAAGCGTTTACTGGAATTGAGCACAGGCTGCATCCAAGGAATGATGGGGAGGACATTGGCTGGTACTCACTGTTTGCTACCAAGTGTAGGTGAATGACTGGTAGTCTGGAAAACACAACTCTTCCAGTCTCGGCTGGTGAAGAGTTTGGGATTATGCAGTTTTTCCTGGTCAGGGAACCATATGATGAGATCTAGAGGTTTAGGGGTGCTGGGACCCCAAGATGCAGGTCCTGCCCCCCAAAAAATCGACCCAAGCCATCTTGCAGCCAAAGATAAGGTTTATTAAAGATCTGCCATATTAGGCAGACTCTTAAGGAGTCTGAGCATCTGTGTGCTATTGGCGAGATTGTAAGAATCTGAGCAGTGGCTAGATTGTAAGAATCTGAGCCCTGTGAATGATTTGTTGAGTAAAACTTCTGAGGGGTGATTATTGTTATCTTAGTCCTAGGTAATTATTAGCTTTTTGCAGTGCTTGTTATATCTATTGCTTGTTTTTAATAACAGTAGTCACTAACATTTATACAGTGCTTACTATGTGCCAGGTACTTTACTAAGTGCTTTATAGTTATTATCTGGTTTGATCCTCACAACAACCCTGGGAAATAAATGCTATTATTCTCATTTTACAGATGAAGAAACTGAGGCAAACAGAGGTTAAGTGACTTGCCCAGGGTCACACAGCTAGTAAGTGTCTGAGGCTGGAATTTTAACTTAGATCTTCCTGACTCTATGAGCAGCACTTTATCCACTGTGCCACCTAGTTTTTAAAAAAAGTTTTATTGATAACTTTTAAAAATATCATGGTCGTTCCTGATACACTCCCTCTCAGTTGAATGCCCTCTTATAGAGCAGTATTATCATATGAGATAATGTTTGTAAAGCTCTTGTCGCAGTGCCTGGCACATCATAGGCACTTAATAAATGCTTGTTTCTTCCTTCTTTATCAAAGAAAATGTTAAGCAAAATGATCAGTAGAACAGCTTTGTTTGATAGTGTTTTAGTATTCTGCTCTTGTATGTATTCTCTTCTCTACTGAGAGTAAAGAAGTGTGTTTTATTCCCCAGAACCAAGGACGAAGATTAGCCATTGGTAGTAATTTGAATTCATTATGATTACATCAAATTTTGCCTGGTAACAAACCACTGTGAAGTATAGGCCAATGTATATTTTGATATATTGACATATTTTTTACAGTGGTTATATTCTTTAGTTCTTTCTAGATTCAAACTGAGAGTTCCTTAACCTGTTTCAGGTCTTCACCCCAAATGTGACTCCCTAATTGGATAAATGTCTTACCAAAACGGTTATTCCAAACACGTTTGCACTTGCTATTGAAGTTTGCACTTTATTAAGGGAGGCAGTCTTCTTAATGTTTGTTAAGAAAGTACCCCATTATAATGGATACAATGTCTTATAGTTTGGGTTTTGTTTTGTTTTGTTTTTTAATTTAGCAGCAAGTACATGACTCCATTAAACAACGTAGATCATCTTTTACTGAATTTAACTTTGTGTGATATCATGGTGTCCCTGGCAAGTACCTCAACATTGCAAAATGACTTTGATTGGATAGAAATGATTAGGAAATTTGTAACTGAGAGTTTTGAAGATGGCTACAAGCTAAACAATAAGCAGTTGAACAGATTGCTTGGGGTGACATGGAGATTAATGCAAATACAGCCAAATAGAGGTAAGTGATATTTCTAAAATTATTCTGGGAAGTAGTTGTGGATAAGATTGTTTTTATTTGTACTCCTTTCTTGTGTCTTTCTGAATTCTTTAACTATTTACTACTTGTCTCTGGAGGAAGAAGTTTGACAATACTGAACAATTATCTAGCTTTGCTTCTATTCTTTATGGTTACAAATTTGTGAGACTTAAATACATCAATATCTTTAACTTTTAAAAAATGATTACTTTCTTAATTCTTTCATTCACCAGACACTTATGTTTATGATCCTATGCTAAGTACTGGGAATTCACTGGTAGAAATAAAACAGTTTCTTCCCTTTGGAGGTATGCATTCTGTTCTAGGAAAGTCCACAGATGAGTTGACAGATGATTTGAAGAGGGAGAAGGTACTAATAAGGCTTAAAGGCTCTCTGCAGAGATTGATATACTCTGGGCCAGCCCTCTCCCCTGGTGTCCACACAGAAAGCTTCCCCCCCACCCCGGATTATTAAGTCTTTATATGTGTTATTTCCTACTAGATTTTAAGTCCCATGAAAGCAAGGATTTTGTCTCATCTAAACCTTGTAAGTCTCCCAGCACTTAACACAATGCTGGGTATACAATAGCTACTTCAAATTTTTATTTATTTATTTTTATTTATTTGTTGGAAAAAACTTGGACTAAATTATTTTAAGTACATTAAACACTCTGAAAAGCTCATAAAGAAAGGAAAATATCTTAATACTGATAAAATCGCAAGTCCGAACTCCCTTCCCCAAATACCTTTGGTATACTGTTCTGTGCTAATCCAAAAGAAGAAAATATTAACACAAATACCATACTTTTTAGGTTTTAATTAGACTAGTTCTCTAAGAAATGTGATGTGCTTGTCATATGATTATAGAACAAGAACATAATAGGTGCTTACTAAATTTAAGTTTGTTGAACTGATAACTTTAGGATGAGTCTTTTCTTTTTTCCCTTTCATGCTATAATAGGTCTGAATATAGTCAACATCTCTAAAGTGATGTGTATTTGAAAACATATAAGCTGAAAAGTAATTAAGTTATATTAAAATACATTTTACTGCTAAAGTTGAGGGTTTGGACAGGAGAGTAGGTAGTATAATTGATCTGTGGCTGACCTCTTGGAGTTTGGGGTGGACCACACTATCTGTCTACAGTGGGTTACTGTATGGGTACTGTGCAGATTTCCAAACCCGCATTGTTAGACCATGGGGACTAATTATGTTACATCTTCAATCTTTGCCTCTTATTGTAGGAGGCTAGAGCTGGAGTGGACAGAAGCCAGTTAGAGCACAGTTATATTACCTGTTAATATTTTGTACAGGCCAGCTCTTTTGGGAAAAAAGTTGTCTGTATTCTGGGTATGTTTGCCAGAATAGTCTGTTAACTAATAGTCATTTTCTAATTTCTTCTTTACTAGCATTTCTGCTTATATTTCATTCAAAAGAAATCCTTTTTTCGATATCTTCCTTCTTCTCTCTGAAGTTCCACACTTCTGGTGTCCCTGCTGAGGTTTTGTGTCACTTGACAATCACTTGAAACAAGTGGTACCATCTTAATTGATCTGTTTTGTGTTGTCATTTTTCTGTCAGAGAAAAGGATAACACCTCTCTTCAGTTGCTAGTTGTTACTTTGACAGTTAGATCAAACACTATTTAATGGACTGGATTTTCTATAGTATTTCTAATAAAATTTTATGATCATGAGTTTGCTGTAATAAATTTTTTCCAAAGAAGATGAGGACTGATCATGTAATTATGATGCCAAAGTTCATGTTTAATCAATTTATATAAAATTTGTTGTAAACTCTTTTTTCCTTCTCCTTCTAGTGGCAACAGAGGTGCTAATCAGAGCAGTTTATACACTTTATCAACAGAAGAATCTCCTTGTTTCTGTCCGTTCTTCACTTCTGAACTTTTTTAGTAGCATTTATCAGAAAGAAGAAATGGGTCCTCACAAGATTAGGTAAGAAAGGATTTTAATTTGTTAATTTTTCATCCTAGGTATAATTTCCTATGGTGATATTTCTTCCTTTTTGGCATGTTGTACTGTAGTTCAGTTAAATGATTGCATAGAATAGTATAGTGTTTCTTGATTAATGAATCATTTAGGAATAAAAGCTTTGAGGGCAACTATATGGCACAGTGGATAAAGCTCTGGCCTTGGAGTCAGGAGCACCTGAGTTCAAATCCAGCCTCAGACCAAACACTTGACACGTACTAGCTGTGTGACCTTGGGCAAGTCACTTAACCCCAATTGCCTAAAAAAGAAAGGAAGGAAGGAATAAAAACTTTGAAAGAAAATGAATGAAAAAAAGCATTTAAGTACACTCAAGATGGAAATAGAAAATCAAGACATACCCTGCTCATAAGGGGGTCACGTTCTACTTAGAGGAGACAGCTCATGAAGGAATGTTCAGAAATGAAGATGGAAAAGCTTAGGATCACTTCCGAAATGCGGTGGTGGCATAGATGGCAAGGTCCATGAGAGCTTTATAGTTTAGATGTCATGGCTCAGGAGTTTGCAAGGTTCTATAATATGGCACATAATAAAGCCTGGCAGGCCAGGAGGCATAATGGACTGTAAGGACCAATTATCCTCCATCTTACTGGAAAGATTGTATTTGGTAAATCCCTACTTATTTAAATGGTGTGAGGGGCCTTGTCCACCCTGTGTGGGTAGGTAATTGGAGAGGCTCCTGCCCCAATCTTTGAGAAAGGGAGAGTGCTTTTCCAGGCTTTTTCTCTTGGTGTTTGGCATCTAACTAAGAGGAGGAAAGAAAGATTCAGCAAGCAGGTTGCAGAGAAGGAGAGATCCTGGTGGCATCTGGTCAGGGATCTGAAGTCAACAGGGTTTGAACACTTGAGCAGTTTTCATGTAAATCATGTCATATGGGTTAACGGCAGGGTTCTTAACTAAGTTGCATAGATGTATAATTTTAAAAATAGCTTCTTTTTAGCTTAAAGTTTAGTTTTGATTTATAAGTAGTTGAAGACCAGGTACTCAAGAAAGCATGCAATATATATGATTGGTTGTGGGTAGGTTTGGCATAGTAAAGGAGTCTGTGGAGCATCTGGATGACATTTTCGCTCGCTGTCAAAGTAGCTGCTCACTTAAAAGTTTCCACTCTTGTGCAGTTTTAACTGTGTCCCATGCCCTCTACTATTGGTGCAGTTGCAGAACATATAGGTGCCTATCACTGGGAAGCCTAACAGTGCCAGTCAGGATGAAACTGCCGTTATGAGGTGTGTATCCAGGATATAACAGCCTCCTGAAATTTTGGATCTGAATACCACTCGTTTCTCATTATCAATTTGGGGATGAGTTGTAATACTAGAAAGATCCTAGATTGGATATTGAGTCGTCATGAGAGGAAATGGAGAAGATTTGGGGACATGGGTGGGGCTTTCATTACTAATTCTGATTTGAAGGTAGGTACTCCAGAGGAGAGAGTGTGATATTGAAATATGTTAAAGATAATTCATAATAGCCCTGTGAAGGAGGTATTATCCCTTTTTTACAAGAAGCCGAGATCCTAGGAAGTCACAAGCCTGTGAATGGTGGACTAGTTTCGAATCCAGTTTTCTTAATGCTCTTTGTACTGTACCAAATGGTAATGGGAAAGAGATACTGAGGGTTGGGAGGCAGATCTGTGATTTTATTGGTATGAGGAAATCCTGATAATGAGTTTAGTCTCCCCTTGCAAATTGGCACCTTCTCTGTAACCTAAAGTCTTGGGGGCATTGCCTGAGTCACCAAAAATTTAAATGATTTGTCTAGAGTTACACAGAAAGTATATGGTAAAAGCAAGACTAGAACTTGGGTCTTGCTTTTTTTTTTAAACTCCAAGCCAGTTTTGTATCCATTACGACTTGTGGCCTCTTTAGACACTGTCTTTGTCTTTACTACCTGTTCACTCCCTGGTTAGGAATGACTTAAGTTATTAAGAAAAGATGCAGTAACATTGTATTCCATTTAAGGAGTCAGGGAAGAATGTTACAGTAATTTTTATCACACTGGAATAAGAAAAGTTTTAACTGTTAATTATTTTAAAATTTTTCTTAAGTGGAACAATACATTTCCACTACCATGCTGGTCAAATGGAGGGCTCTGTGATAGCTCCTTCAGAATAGAGATTGTTTCATTGTTTTATTTGTATTTGTAGTAACTAGCATGGTGCCTGGCTCATAGTAGATGCTTAATAAATACTTGTGATTGATGCATATTTTTTCATTATTTCACTGTTCTTAAATATGCCATTTGTGGGGTTTTTTTTCATTTTCTTAAGTAAATTAAATGTTTTATCATCTTTGCCCTTTTTTAGAAGCCGAAGTAAAGTATTATCTCGTTGGCTGGCTAGCTTGCCCTTGCAGCTTGCTCAACTTGGCTGTAAAAATCCTGAACTCTCAACTCAGCTTATTGATATCATTCATGCTGCTGCGGCACGATCAAATAAAGAGTTACTAAATAGTTTGCAAGCGACTGCCTCTCGGATCTATGGTATGACTTAAGATGTTTAACAACATAGCTTCTGATGAGTGGTTTCTGTTTTTTGTTTTGTTATCACCTTTATTCCCCATTTCTGAATGTGTCATTATTTTCTGAAGTAGGCAGAGTAAAATTTTTTAGGGTAGCTTTTTCTTACTTCTCATTTGAATTGAGTGGTTTAGGATATTAAGACGTAATTAGTTGAAGAAACTTAAGATATTCACATAATTCTAAACTCAGTATATAATTTAAATATTAGTAGACTCAAAGGAATTATAAAATATTGGTGACTTGGAGTAAACTTTTATTTATGGATACTTTAGATGTGATTGCTCCACTTGAAACTGTAAAGTAGTCACTTAATTTTCTTACAACTTGAGAACAGGTAGCTTAGTATATAGGAGAAATTTTTTTCTTTGAAGTTTAGGGAAATTAATAATGTCTTTGTTCTTTGAATCTTTAATCTTCCCCCTTCTCCCTCCCCTTTCTCCGCCCTTCAGTGAAACTGATAATTATCCCTAGAGGAGACAGTAATTTTTTATTCAGAAATCAGTAACATCACATTGTACTATGACATATTTACATCATTAATTACACTTAAAATAAGCCTTTATGCTTTTATTCATCACTTATGGAGGACCATTTAAATAAAATATACTAAGCTTAAAAAGCTTCCCTTTTCAACTTCTTTCTGAATCACAGAATTGTTTCCTTTCTGAAAAAGAAAATTTATGGATCTGCTCATTGTAATGTTAAGCATTGTATATTGCTGCTAGAGAATAAAGTGGAATTATTTTAAAGATACTTTCTAAATACTCTGGCTTTTAAAAATGATTAGAAATTAGTATTTTGCAAATCTTGGCCTATTCTGAACTACAAAGCTAGGCAGGTTATGGAATGTCCCCCATTAAATAATGATCAGGGTATTTTTTGTTTTCTGAATAAAGAGACCTTGAGAAAAGATGTTTTTATGATAACAGTTGTTATAGTAACTCTGTGCATTTCTAAGTATGGTTCAGAAATTGCAACATTCAGAAAAATATGCCTGTATTGAGAATTGTTAAATCTTTCTAAGTGAATTCTTTTGACTTCTGACAATTTTTATATTTGAATTTAATTTCTTTTTGTCAATTTAGATCCACAAGAAGGCACTGTGGTGCTTCTTCCTGCAGCATCTCAGCAGCGTTTGGTCCAATTGATATATTTTCTGCCTTGTCTACCTGCTGATTTACTGTGTCATTTAAGTCATTGCTGTATTATGGGAAGACTTAGTTCAAATCTGGCTGCTGCCGTTATAAGGATACTGCATATGAGGTAGTATGCTCACGTGAACTTTATTTGTATGTTAATTTCCCCCCTTACAGTGATTCTAATTTTGTACTACGCATTTTCTTCCATCAAAAACGTTTTAAGATTTGTTATTATAGTTGCTTGGTAGGATAAATATCGAGTGTAGAAAGTTAGGTTTTAGTAATTGGGACAGTGTAAATGAATTAATGGTTTATTTCTAGTATTGTAGCAACTTAATAAATTTTAGCTGCTATATGATATAACTAGAAATCGACTGTTTTCAAGTAAGACTATATTGAGGTGTTTGATCACTGGGTTGTAATTGAGGTTATATGACAAATATCATCAGAAGGCAGTGTCCACTTGTAGCTTGGCCCTGTATCTAATGCTGTTAAATTTACAGAATAGAACATATAGAATATAGATACATTAGAGAATGGAATGTAGATACATTACGGTATAGAATATTTCAGCCATCAAAGTGTAATCTTTTCCTCTCAAAAAACAAACTGGCTAACTTAGATTTCTTGATTTTGGATATTTTGGATGCCTAGGGGTTGGAAACTTTTGATACTTTAGTATTATTTTAACAGGCCCTTGGGGTAATAGTGTTCTAGATCAGTGGCTCTCAAGCTTTTTTCACTCACAGCGCCGTATTCTTTGCCATGAAGAATTGCAGCACACTGAACCTTTGAGTGATACCGTGAGATATTCCATTTGGGGAGACCCTTTCCTGTGCAGTTTTTCCACAGTAACAGCAGATTTTTTTTGAATTCTTTGTCAGTTCAAGGTCTGATGTTTTTTGAGGTGAGCCTTAAGTATATAATAGGCAAGTTTTGTTTATTTTGTGAATACTATATTTACCATACTCTATTCTGATTAGGTAAAATTTGTATTAAACAATTATTTATAGATTTTTAAAAAATCTGCAATAACATTCAGTATTATGTCACATACTTTGTGAAATTCATTACTTTAGAGGTGACTTAACTTGGTCAGTAACTTTTACCATTGTAAATTAGTCTTGCTACCATGTTCAGAAGTCCTAAAGCAGTGGTTTCAGTTATTTGATTACTGAGCCACGTAATGCAACCAGAGTTATGTTGTTCTGTAGGGCATATTATAATACAATATAACACAGAAATTTAGGGGCTCTACGATTAGATGTGGAAAAACCACTGTGAGATGTGAGATCATAGGTTGTTACTGGTGTGTGTGTGTGTGTGTGCGCGCGCGCGCGCGTGCGCCAGAAAGAGCAAGAGGCTAGGAATTTGGTGAAATAATCTCCCACTTAGCAGCTTGTTGATTGCATGATGGTAGACAAGTCATTTTTACCTCTCTGGACTTCATTTTCCTCACTTGTAAAATAAGGAGATTGGACTAAGTGATCTCTGAGTTTCCTTCGTTCTCCTGTAGGATAGCTGGTGGTACAGTGCACCAAGCTCCAGGCCTGGAGTCAGGAAGACCTTCAAATCCAGCCTAAGTTACTTCCTTGCTCTGTGACCCTGGGCAAGTCACTCTACCACTGTTTGCTTTAGTTTCCTCAACTATAAAAGGGGGATGATTATAGGTTGTTGTGAGGATCAAATGAGATATTTGTAAAAAGTGCTAAGTTCAGTGCCTGGCACATGGTGAGTGCTATGTAAATGTTAGTTGTTGTTATTATTAATAGCTTGCATTTATATAGTCCTTCAATGTTTGCAAAGAGCTTTACATGTTATTTAATTTGATCCTCACAATACTAAATATCTGAAGTGGGATTTAAATTCACGTCTTCCCAATTACAGGTCCAGCACTCTAGGGAAAAGAACAGAGTCTTCAAAGTATAGGCCAATGAGCTTGTTTTTCATTCTTGGAAAAATTCTAGAAAGAATCATTGAAGATTTAGTTGGTGAACACCTTGAAAGGGAAGTAGTAATTACAAGGAGACAGCATGTATTAAACTGTGCCTGCCCTTGTAAAAGGACCCTTACGTACAAAAACATTTATAGCAAATCTTTTCATAGTGTCAAAGAATTAGAAACTGAAGGGTTGCTCATCAGTTGGGAAATGGTTGAACAAATTATGGTATATGAATGTGATGAAATATTTTTGCGTTGTAAAAAATGATAAAGAAGATGGTTTCAGAAAAACCTGGGAAGGCTTGTACGAACTGATGCCAAATGAAGTAAGCAGAACCAGGAGAACACTTTACATAGTAATAACAATATTGTGAAGACAAACAACCTTGAAAGACTTGGGACGATACCATGGAAACAATGATAGTTCCAGAAGATGAAACTTTCTGTGCCTTTCCGCATAGAGAGGTGATGAATTCAGAGTGAAGATTAAAATATAGTTCTTCAGATATGGCTGATGTAGAAATTTGTTTTGTTTGACTATACACATTTGTAATGCATTTTTATTTTCTTCCTTTTCTTTTTTTTGATGACTGAATGGGGGGAATTGTGATGGAAAGAATTAGAATCTGAACATAAAATAAAATTGAAATAAAAAAACACATAGCATGGCTTCATCAAGAACAGGTCATGTCAGACTAACTTCCCTCCTTCCCTCTCTCCTTCCTATCCAGAATGGTTTCGATGTAATTTATCTAGATTTTTAGCAAGGCTTGTGATGGCATACCTCCTACTGTTCTGATAGAGAAGGTAGAGATATATGGATTAGATGAGAATATAATTAGATGGATTCATAATTGGTTAGCTGGTTGGAGTCAGTAGTTTTCAGTTGTTTAATGTAAACCTGCACATGGTTTTCAGTGGAATACCCTGGGGATCTGTTCTTGGCCTTGTGCTGCTTAACATTTTTTAATAAGTTACTTGGATAAAAGCATATCTGGGAAGAATAGTTAACACTAGATCAGAGTCAGTATTCAGAAGGATCCTAACAGGCTGTAGCATTGGGCTGACTCTGTTAAGACGAAATTCAATTGAGATAAATAGAAATCTGGCACTTTTGTGCAAAAATTCAACTTACAAGTAGAAGATGAGGAGGGAGCACGTGGTCAGACTTTATTCTTATCAATGGTGTCCTTGGGGCAATAGCTTAGCAATGGAATCTGGTTCAAAGGATATGGATATTTTGAACATTTTGTTTGCATAATTCCAAATTGCTTACCAAAGTTGTTTTACTGTTTCACAACTCCACCAATAATGCACTAGTGTACCTATCTTCCCACAACTCCTCCAACCTTGACTATTCCTATCTTTTGTCATTGAAGTATTTTGAATTGCATTTCCCTTATTAGTGATGTAGAACATTCTCTGATGTGGTTAATAGTTTGCAGTCCTTTTGAGACCATTTTGTTCATAACCTTTGACCATTTTATTTGTTAAATGTTATTTTTAAGTATTAAATATTAAATTTATTTGTTTAAAGAGTGGCTTTATTGTTACATCTGTTTCTTAATGGTCTTATGTATTAAATATCATACTTTTATCTAAGAATTTTGTTTAGGTAGGGGTCTGCTTCCAGTGTGGAGAATGTACTGTCTCAAGCTTTGGGGGTTTTGTGCAGCTGTTTTCAGAGATGCTTCTAGGGACCTGTAAATTTTCAGTTCTTCCAAGGTGATATGGTATAAGGGGTGAGGTGTTTACTCCTTTCCTGACCTGCACTCTGGTCTGTGGGTGAGCGCAAGCACTCTTTTCTGCCTTGGAACTGTGAGGAGAATTCCCTCTCCATCAGTACCACAAGCTCTGGGGCTGTCCCAGGACTGGGGCTGAACTGAGCTATTCTCTCACTGTGGTCACAGGACTTTTCCTACTGATCTTCTAAGTTGTCTTTGGCATTTGAAGGTTGAGGAGTCTGGAAACCACCACAGCTCCCCTTGATTCAGACCCCTGAGGCCTGCTCCAGATTCGCTGAGGCCCTATCTTTGTGTGGCCCACGCTGAACTGCGCTCCTCTCCCAGCCCAGCACAACCGACCTTTCCAATCAAATATCCAGGCTGTCTTGGGCTGGAAATTTGTTTCTTTTTGTGGGTTCTGCTGCTCTAGAATTTGTTTAGAGCCATTTTTTATAGGTATTTGGAGGGGTTTGGGGGAGAGCTTGAGCAAATCACTGCTTTTACTCTGCCATCTCGGCTCTGCCCTAAGAATTTTGATACAAAGATTTTTATTCCCATTCAACTTTTCTTATTCTCAATATATATTTTGTTTGTGCATCAGCTTTTCAGTTTTATGCAGTCAAATTGTCTCCTTAGTCTTTTGTGATTACCCTCTGTCCTTTGTTGAGTTAATAATATGTCTGCCCATAGCTGTGAAAGATATATGATCTGCCTGTCTTCTAACATTTTTATGGTATGATCTTTAATATTAAGATTGTATATCCATTTTCAGCTTATTGTGGAATATGGCATACTAGTTTTTCCAGCAATTTTTGTTGAAAAGGAAATTTGCTTCTTTAAATTTGTAGTGGTCTCAGCCAGCTCAGTTCTAGTATTCTCAGCTTTATTCAGCAACACATAAATGGGAGCGAAGGTTTGGATATTGAGAGTCATCCAAAGTTGGGACTTGATAGGACAAGAATGGGTGGTAGGTGAGGGTTTTCACTGTTCAGTCTCTTAGTCTTTCAAAGTTGGTATGTGGTTTATATTAATATAATTTTTTGTGAAATTTTGTTAAAATAACAAACTTCTGTGGCCTGTTCTTATAGACTTATGAAGAGACTTTTACCAACATATTAAAATGAGAAGTTTGAGTTTTGTTGTTTTGTATTACCAGTTTACTTTGTGATTATTAGTAGCTTACTCAGTATTCTATTTCGGGTTAAGAATCTTGATAATAAAAATATTTTATATCTGTAACATTAAGAATCTTAGTAATAAAAGTGTGTGTGTGTGTGTGTGTGTGTGTGTGTGTGTGTGTGTGTGTGTGTGTGTGTATTGTATATGTGTGAATAAATAAATATATATGGGTGTAATTATTCCTTAAAAGAATGTTATATTCTTTGGGAGACTTGGGAAACTTAGTACAAATGTGAAATTTGTAAGTAGAATAGATTTAATTTGTATGTGAATTCATCCTCAATGATATGGCATAAAATTAAATACTCTCTGTAGCCTTGCTGTAGCTCGAAAGGTTTTGATGACTTTCTGTGTGGTTTTCATTTTTAGTATATGGAGTATGATCCTTCAAACTTACTATCAAGCTTTTTGGTTCCCAAGGGGAAAAAGAAAGCTTATAATTATTTCCAGTGAAGAAGCAGTAGTCCATCTCTTACTTTGGCCTGCTTGCTACTTCACCCTCAGGTCACCATGAGCTCTATGAGCAGCTGAAAAAAAAAGGAAGAACAGTAGTAACTGGGATTAGAGTTAAGCCTGTGTGTATGACAGAAGCAAAAAAATAAATTAGAGTTAGGTTGTGTATGTGTTTGAAGAAATGTACAAAAGAAAGCTAACTAAGGTTAAAAAAGAATGTTTTATTTTAAAAAAATACTCTTCCACAGGTCAAAAGATGACTTTTTCTTTAAAAAAACATTTTTATTTATTTCTTTAAATATTAAACATTCTTTATAATTCTTCATTTGATTCACTTAATAGTTTTATTTTGTGGGATATGGGAAAAATGCTAGGCAGCAAGATGGGAAGCATTAGATCTGCCATTAACTAGCACTTTCAGAGTCATGTAACCTTGCTAGGACTTAATTTATCCTATCTGCAAACACTGTAAAATGAGGAGTTCAGACTGAATTCTCAAAAGGTGGTTGCCTACTATCGAATTACATTTCTTTTATGTTTTTAGAGACAGGTAAGGTTTTAACTTCCCATAAACTTAAGGAGATGCAGTCATTTGTCCCTTTTTCTCTGTATTGTATTGTATCTTTAAAATTACCCAACCTGTGAAATGGAAACTGATCGTGTCTTTGAGATGTTTTAAGATCAGAACTTGATGTCAGTTGAGTAGAGTAGCTTTTTTTTTTCAACTTCTAAAAATAATAAGCTATTAAAGGAACCCCAGTGAAGCTAATAATATTGGGCCCCTATTCCTACTGGGATTCACTTCCCCATCCTCTTTCCCCATCTACTACTCGTGATATGTTGTAACTTGTAGCGTGTGTAATCACTACATTAATACATGCACTAGGTGGTATAGTGGATCGGCCCTGGAGTCAGGAGGACCTGAGTTCAAATGCAGCCTCAGACACTTGACACTTAATAGCTGTGTGACCCTGGTGTGTACACACACACACACACACACACACACACACACACACACACACACACACATATACATACATGTGCACATACACGCATAAATATATAATAATATAGAAAAATAATAAAATACATTAAAAGTACAACTTACTCATCTTACAGATAAGGACAGTGAGTCATAGACTAGCTGTATAACTGTGACTAAATTTCTTTATTGCTCTGGGCTTCCTTTTCATCATCTGTAAAATGATGAGATTGAACTGGATGATCTCTAAGGTCCTTTCTAGATCTGAGGTTCTTAGATCCCATGATTTTTAGTAAAATGTTTGTCTGAAGGGAAAAGAAAAATGAGTGCCTTGTCCTCCTGGAGTCAGGAAGACTTATCTTCATGAGTTCAAATCTGACCTCAGACACTTACTTCTAGTCACCCTGGACAAGTTCACTTAACTTTGTTTGCCTCAGTTTCCTCATCTGTAAAATGGCAAACCACTCCAGTATCTTTGCAAAGAAAACTCCAAATGGGATCATAAAGAACTGCACACAACTGAAGCAATTGACTGAATGACAACAAATATTTAAATTTTAGTCTACTCTGCTTCCCAACTGCTTTTGGAGCCATTGAGTTTGACTTCCTCTTATTACCCTTCCTTTTGTTTATTTTTTTTCTGGGGACAGGAAGGTGGGAGGGATAGGAGTGGAGAGAAGAAAATGGCATGTGTTTTTTTCTTCTGGACTGGGAATTGGAAGACCTAAATTTGGGACAACTTGATTGTGATACCATGAGCAAATTACTTGGCCTCTCTGAACCTATTTATTCATCTATAAAATATGGATAATAATAATAATAATTTACTCTACAGAGTTGTAAGGGAAGTATCTTATAAATTGTAAAGTACTCTATAAATTGTAAAGTATTCTATAAATTTGAATTATTGTTTTTGTAGATCTGCATTTTCTGGATGGAAACGCTCTCTGCAAACAAGTACAATGAATGATGTGGACTATTTCAGTTTTTTGTTTTCAACCCTTACAGGTAATTCATACCAATCCTAGACCTCCTGTCCTCTTTCTTCCTTTCTTGCTATATTACAAAAAAGGAGAATGAGAATACCTTGTTTTTTAAGATGTGCTGTGTTGGCATGTCATATTTCCATATTTGAAGTTGTTATACTTTGAAGTTCTCAGATGATAAATGAATGAGAGTGCCCTTACATTCTAATTGGCTTAATAATGCCATTCATTGTCTTTCTCATTCCCTTTAAACTTTTACAGGCTAAACTGGTCTGCTTGTTTTACTTGAGAAAATTGAAGGAAATCCTTTAAAAGGACTGTTTGAATTGGATTTTTTTCCCCTTATTGACTTTAATTTTCTATTTTAAACATGACTGAAGAGGCCATGTTAAAATATACCAAGCTCTTCAGTATCCCTTAGTATTCTACTCAGTTCTATTTGCCTTCATAGACCAAGGCAGTAGAACATATTTAGAAGGTATGGAGTATGTAAGCACTATTTTAAAAAATAAACACAGAAGAAACTGTCTACACCAGGAGAAATGCTGATGGATTATTATTGATCAAGTTACATGTTTAGCATCTAAAATAGGTTTTAAATGTTTTTTCCAGGATTTTATTGGATGAAATGAACATTTATTAGAAAAGAATCCTATTTGAAGAGTTACCCTAGTTAGTGAGATTAGCAGCATTTGGCTTTTAACTTTCTGAGGGCTATAAGAAGTTTGATTAGTAGTATGGAATCATGTAGCAGCAAAATGTAGTATAACCTGAATTTAGGAAATTAAAAATGCTAAAGTTATCTACAAAATATCAGCTTTAACTTTATTATTTATATTGTGTCTTAGAGTATACACTAGTAATATTTTAAATTAGGGTTATATTGCTTGCTTGCTTTGAAGAACAATCACCATTTCTCTTCTAGTTTCTTTTTGCTACTTTTTACTAGAAATTGTGACTTTTGCCTTAGTTAACCACAATAAAACCCTGTGGTAAGCTCCTTGTGATGTTAATGGAGGTCATCATGTTTCCTATACACAAAAGTCTATGATGTTTAATCATTGTTCACTTCCTGTTACTGTTGTAGTTCACTTTTCAATGTCCTATGCAAAGTGCTAGAACATAAAAAAGAATGAATAATTCATTCATTTACTAAGAATTAAGAGTTAATATGGAATTTGTCTTCATTATTACCTTTTCTGTGCTGTACAGAAGATTGTATCTTCTGTAAAGATAATGCTTTGAAATAGTCTTTGGTGATATGTAATGGAAAAATCTCTGAATCTAGAGTTAGAATGCCTGGGCTTTAATCTGAACTTAGCTTACCACATCTGTCACCTTCAATAAATCATTTAACCCATCTTATGGTTCTCACTTTCCTCTTTATGGGCCTCGATTTCTTCATTTGTAAAATTATAAGACTATAGTAGATGATTGCTAAGGTGACCTCCAATTCTAAATCCGATTATAGCATGATATTAGTTTTCATTAATTTTATTTTCTTTAGGGTTTTCAGCAAAGGAAATGTCGTGGCTTCAAAGCATCCGAGGGAATCCTCATATCAGCCAAACACAGCTCTCACCAGTACTTCTCTACCTAACTGATTTGGATCAGTTTTTGCACCACTGGGATGTGACAGAGGTAATTTTGACATTAATTTCAAGTGGTAGCCAGTGGTAATTATCTTAACAATTTAATGAAATTTGAATGTTTACAGTATACAAGGCACAGTTTAAGTTATGGTTCCTGCCCAAAAAGGAGTTTACAGTCTAGTTTTGTAGGTAACATAAGCATGTCAAAAATATAATGAGGAAATAACAGTTCAACTAGTGAAACATATAAAATGAATTTTATTTGGTAAGTGAATGTCCAGATGATGGGTTAAACAATTTAGAGATGATAACATTTGCAGAATTCTGTTTGCTTTCAAACCAATTTATTATTTATCTTTTTAAGCATTTAACAGGTTTTTTTTTGAGTTCTGAATTCTCTCCCTCTCTCCCATCCTCCCCTATCCATTGAGAAGGCAAAAATGTGGTCTCAGTTATACATGTAAGATCATACAAAACATTTCTGAATTAGCTGTGTTGCCAAAAAAACAAGAAAAATAAAGTGAAAGAATTATTGCAGAAGACATTGTATACAAAAGCTCAAAAGTTTCAACTCGGTTCTCCTCCCCCCTCCCCCATTTAATAATATTTTATTTTTCTGGTTACAGGTAAAGGTAGTTTTCAACATTCATTTTTAAAGATTTTTGAGTTCCAAGTTTTTCTCCCTCCCTCCCCTCACCTCTCTTCTCCCTTCCCCAAGACAGCAGTGAATCTGATATAAGTTATACACGTACAATTATGTCAAACTTATTTCCACATTAATCGTGTTGTGAAAGAAGAAACACAACAAAAGGGAAAAATCACGAGAAAGAAAAAACAAAAAAGTGAAAATAGTATGCTTCAATCTGTATTCAGACTCCATACTTCTTTCTCTGGATGTGGATAGCATTTTCCATCATGAATCTTTTGGAATTGTCTTGGATCATCGTGTTGCTGAGAAGAGCTAAGTCTGTCATACTTGATCGTCATATAATGTTGCTGTTACTGTGCACAATGTATTCCTGGTTCTGCTCACTTCACTTAGCATCAGTTCACGTAAATGTTTCCAGGCTTTTCTGGAATCTGTCTGCTCATCATTTCTTATAGCACAACAATGGTATTCTATTACATTCGTATACCACAAAAGGTTGCAACATGTAAGGAGATCAATTTGACTTGCTGAGAGCTTTATTAGTGAGAGAGAAGGCCATAAAGGTAGCTAGGAGACAACTCTTGGAATGCCTTGAATTCCAAGGCCAAAAAGTTTTATATTTTACTTGAGGCCTATTAAAGTGTTTTTTGGGCAGAGGAGAAATGAGAATGTGATATGATTAAAAAGTGTTGTAGGAAGACTAATCTAGTTGCAGCTGACTAAATAGATTGGAAAAGGAAGAGATTAGAGGGAGTTTGAAGACCATTGTAGTTCAAAGATGCCTTAGAGATCCAACCAGTTTCATGAACAAGAATTCCCTCGATTTAAAAAAAAAATTCCCTCAATAGCCTACATGACAAGTGGTCCTACAGCCTTCTGGTGGAAGATCTCCAGTGAGGAAGAATCTACTATCTCCTAAGGTAGCCCATTCCTTTTTTGGATAGCTCTGATTTTGGGGGGGGGGAATTTCCTTCTATCAATCCTAAGTTTATTCCTTTGCAAATTTCCCTCAGTTGTTTCTAATTCTTTTCTTTGAGCCAAGAAGAGCAGGCCTAAATTCATATGGCAGTCCTTTAAATATTTGAAGACAGTTGTCTGTCCCCCACCAAATCTTCAGACTGACATTCTCAGTTTCTTTAACTACTCCTCATACGATGTGAACTCAAGGCTTTTCACTATCCTGGGTACTCTTCAGTTTATCAGTGTCCTTTCTCAGATTTTATGCTCAGTATTGAACAAAAGTACTTAAAGTATTGCATGACCAGGACTGTCATTTCCTATGTCAGGATACTCTGATTCTCTTCATTCACCCTAAGATCACATTAGCTTTTTTCACTATAGTATTAGCCTGTTGACTCATTGAGCTTACAGTTTGCTGAAAACTTTCAGATATTTTTCACATGAAGTGCTTTCTAGTCACACCTTCCTCTGTTTCATTGCGAAGTTGTTTTTAACCCAAATATTATACTTTTACATTAAATTTAACATGAGATTTAGCCCAGTGTTCTTGTTTGTCAGCATGTTCTTAGTTCCTTATTCTCCTGTCTACTTAGTGTCATCTAGAGTTTTGATAAGCATGCCATCTTTGCATTTATGTAAGCCTCCAGTATAAATGGGTATAGGGCTAGCCCAGGGTACTCTTCTAGAGACCTCCTTCCAACCTGAGACTGACTCATTCATGGCTATTCTAGGTAGCCAAGTCTGAATCTACCTAATTGTGGTATCGTATAGTCTACATCTCTCCATCTGTTCTATGTGAATAACATGAGGAACTTTTTTTCCCTCCAATTTATGCATAGCATTTCCCTGATTTGCCACTCTAGTAATCTTGTTCAGGCTGCTCCCCCCCCCAAAAAAAAAGTGAGGTTACTCTTACTTTACCTCTTCTTGAGAAAAAGGTTAGCTCTTGATGATAACCTCTTCCCTTTTTTTTTTTTTTTTGGTGAGGCAATTGGGGTTAAGTAACTTGCCCAGAGTCACACAGCTAGCCAGTGTTACATGTCTAAGACTGAATTTGAACTCAGGTCCTCCAGATTCTAAGGCCACTGTGCCACCTGGCTGGCCCTACCTCTTCCTTTTCTAAATAGTCATTAATCTTTCCTTTGGTAATATATCCTAGAATTTTGTCAGGAATTAAAGTCAGTTCACTGGCTGGATATTTACAAGCTTCATTCTGGTTTTGTTTTTTAAAATAGGGATGGCATTTTCCTTTATTCATTTCTTTTCTAGTTCTCCACATCAAAGATAACTAACATTGTCATATCTACTACTTCTTTTGGTGCCTGGATTTGTACTTCATCTGGGCCTTCATGGGCTTAGCATCACCAAGGGATAGCTCTGTCCTTTATTACTGTCTCTTTATCTTTCTTTCAGCATTCAACATTCATTTACTTTGAGTCAGGCACACTATTTTAGACACTTGGTATAAAAAGACAAAAGCAAAACAGTCTCTATCCTCAGAGACCTTACTTACATTTTTACATTCTTTGGGTGGGTTGGGGAGAAATAACATATACACAGAAAAGCAAATATTAAATATATATGAAGTAATTTGAGTGTATTCTAGAGGTCAGAATAGGCCTTGTGTAAAAGGTAGTACTTGAGGTGAACCTTGATTGAAGATAAGGATTCTACAAGACCCAGTGGGGCTACATTCTGGTTAACAGGTCAGTTGTTCAAAATTTATTTCTTACAACTGTGAAACTGGGGTACAATGGATCCCTAAATATTAATGGATAATATAACGGCATATTTATGTATATAGTTATAGACCTAGAGGAGTTACATTGGAATAGGAAACAAACAGATTTTAACGAGGTCAAGCTTAGAGAGAGTGAAGAAGGATCTTTTCAAGGACACATTCAGCCCTCAGCTGAAGAGGGAAGGGTTTGGATATATGATGGTGTAATGCAGCTGTTTGCATAAGATAAGAACATAAAGACTCCCTGATTGAGTGAGAATTCCTATCATGTAGATAAGAATCAAGAAGGGGAGAGTCTGATTCTTGGGTGTCTTAAATGAGTTCTTCCAGTTTTGCAGATTTGTACCCAACATTATATTTCTTTTTCTTCCACATAAGACAGGTCACATAGACTCTTATTTTTTCTAACACAAGAAAAGCTTTTTGTGTATTGAGTTAGACTATGATCAGCATTTAGAATGTAAAGCAATAACAGTAAAAAGAAGGCAGATTTTTAGGCACAGGTAAGGAATTTTTTTCTGTTATGGGGAAAATGAAGAGGAGTCAGGTAGCCTGTGCAGAGACACTTAGAGAAGAGATAAAATGTTGTGAATGGTTAGCATCAGGCATGCCCTTTTGACCAGAAGGTTTTGTGTCTTCATTCATTCAACTTGAAGGTTGGAGTGTAATTAAACTCTATTTTGGTTCCAAAGATGTTAAGTGTCTAATGTGTTCAAGATGTGCTAGGTGCTGAGAATTCGAACACGAAACCAAAAAAGGTGCTGCTGCCATTTAGGAGCTTACCTTTGTAAGGAAGATTTATCTGTCCACAGAAGCAACATAGTATTTAGTCAGCAAATATTACAGACTGAGATACAAGAAAAAGTAAAAATCCCCTACCTCCAAGAGTTCACAATCTAATGGGGAGACAACACAAACTGCTATGCACAAACAAGATACAGGATAAAATGACTAATTTTTTATTTGGTTCATGTTTTTCATGTGTGTGTGTGTAATTTTTTTTCCTATGTGCATAAGGCAGAATTTAAATGCTAAAAAAAGAGCATTTTCATACGTGCAGCAAAAGACAAAAAAGAATCAGTAGAAGAAAGCTACTAAAATTAAGGGGGATTGGGAAAGGCTTCATGTAGAGGTTGGAATTTCACCTAAGACTTGAAGGAAGCCATGAAAGTCAGGAGGTGGAGATGAGAAGGGGAGTGTTCAATTCATGCAATACAGCCAGTGAAAATGCTGTGGGTCAGGAGGTGGAGCGTCTCGTTTGAGGAAGAGCAAGGAGGCCAGTGTCACCGAATTCCCCTGTGTATCCCTATTGGTCTCTAGATAATTCCTAATTTTCTTTCTCACCAGAATTGATTCTTTTTATGTCTTGAGAGTTTGATTCTTGAGCTTCTCCTCTCTCCTGGGCTTTCTTCCCCTGTAGCATTTTAGTTCAGTGAACGCTCTTCATTCTTCAGAACCCTTTGAAGTTTGCTCTAGGATACATGACTTTGGTCTAACTTTTATTCTCTTGTGTATTATAGATTTTTAAAATCACTTTCTCTCAATATCCCCATACTTTCCATCCCATCAACCAGTTTTTCCTTGTTAAGAATAAGATATAGAATGGAACTTCCTCTTATTTCATTACTAGCTGCTCTCTTTTGGAGAGAAAGAGAGCTCTAAAGTACATATTTAAATAATTGAAGTCCTGCATTATGCATTTGGTTTGCTTCTAAGGATGAAATGAATAAAGGCCTTGAACTACTGGTGCTGGTATGAGGAATGGATAGGAAGAATTTCAAGAGACTTTTCAAGAGACTTCAAGAATTGACAGGACATAGTGATTAGGCATTAGTAGTGAGAGAGAGGTAAGAGTTCACTCATATCCTTTTAATTTATCCACCGTTCTCACATCCACTGTGGTCTTTCTCCTGGCAAATGACGATCCCTCTCCTTGACCTTTATCCCATTCTTTTCTGGCTCCTGTGGGACATTGTTTTTATCAGCTAGCCTGCTGCTTGGTGGTGTGCTTCCCTCCCCCGCCCCCCATCAATCTCTCTCTGCTTATTCACTGGCTCTTTTCATGCTGTCTACAGACTTACCAAGGACTTTGCCTTAAAATCTCTTCACTTTACTCTTCCATTAATTCAGGCTATTATCTTACATCTCAGAAATCAGAATAAAAATCTCAGACTAATTCAATCCTGAAATAGGAGTCTCTCACAGACAGACTCTTAGGGTCATCTGTACTCATTGACTCCATTTCCTCATTCCTTTTTACTTCATTTTGAAATGTTTGAATGATATATCTTTAGTCCATCACCTCTCTCTCACTCACATCTGGGTGGACTGTTTGCTATTGTTTGGTTATTTCATTGATCAGAATTCCTCAGTCTTTTAAAGTTGGTTTTCTTTGCAGTTTTGTTGTAGCCATATAAATTATTTTGTAAGTTCTGCTTACTTCATATCAATTCATAGTCTGAAACCATCCCTTTCTTCATGTCTTATAGTGCTATAGTAAAGGAAGCAGAGCAGGAATTTTCATTCTAATCAGGATAAATGACACAGAACATAGCTGGAAATGTAGGTGGGGATCAGAAAGGTACCTGAGGCTTGGAGATGGCCACAGAATGCTGCTTTGAATACTTTTTCTTAATGGTGTCTGGGTCCTTTTCATTTTTCTTTTATATCTTTGGGGTATAGTCCTAGTTAGTGGTATTGCTGTTTAAAGACTTTTTGAACATGGTTCCAAATTGCTTTTGTTGGAGTTCCACCAACAGTCTACCACTGTTTCTGTTTTCTTTTCAGCCTTTCCAACATTGTCATTTTCCTTTTTTATCATCTTTACCAATGTGATTATTATTATCAACAAGCATTTATTAAAAAGCTTGCAGTGTACCAGGAAATGTACTAAGCTTTAGAGATATAAAGAAAATGAAAAGAATAAAATAAAACATGCTCTTTGCCCTCAAGGAATTCACATTATAAATGGGTATGAGCTGAAACTAAAGTTTGTTTGTAGTTTTATTTCTCTTATTTTTTATTTGGTTGATGTTTTTCATGTGTATGTGTTTAATTTTTTGTGTATGGAAGGTAGAACTTAAGTGCTAAAAAAGAGCATTTTCATATATATAGCAAAACACAAAAAATAATTTTTTTTTCACAGGCAATCGGGGCTAAGTCAAAAATAATTCTTTGTGAAAACTTCAAGCTCTATTTCATACCTCTTGCTTTAAAAAAAAAAGTACATAAACTGCTGTACTTATTTGTGCTTCCTTCTTTTGGTTTCCTTATATTTCCTTCTGCATTAAAAAAAAACCAAAACGTTCATTGGCTTGGGGGGGGCATTACTATTGCAAACCCATTCTCCCACCGTCCCCTTTATAAATTGAAAGAAAGAAGGACTAAAACCCTGGTAACAAATAAGCATGATCAAGCAAAATTAATCCACGATTATGGATGAATGATTCTGTCCAAAAATGTGTGTTTCATTCTGCACATTGTGTCCATCACTTCTCTCTTAAGTAATGTCTCATCATAGATCCTCTGCAGACATGGTTGTTCATTGTATTCATCAGTTTTCTTAAGTGTTTCCAAGTTAAATTTCTTCATAATGTTGCCTTCCTTGTGTAAATTGATACCCTCATTTGGCTCACTTCATTCTGCATTAGTTCATACTATCCAGGATTCTCTGAAATTGTCCTGTTTTGTTGTTTCTTACAGCATAACAATATTTTTATTACATTAACATACCACAGTTTGCTTATGTATTCTGCAGTTGTCGAAGAGGAAATCTAAGGCATTCCCTTAGAGTTAATTAGAAGTATCAAACTAGTGGGGGAGAAGCGTGCAGGACCAACCATATGTAAATGAGAAATGTTTAACAAAATAAATTAAAAAACAGTATAACATTATTAATTTGAGGTTTTCTAAGTCATTGTATGGCCTGCAGGGAAATCTCTTTCAATGTGAGTTTGACACTCCAGCCTTTTCTTTTCTCTTCTTTCCCTTCCCTTTAATCCACCCTTAAGGATTAGAAAGTTTGTTTAGCTTGTGATTCTTTCTTTCCTGGTGATGTCCTTCTCTTACCACCTCTCCTTCCCCGTCCCTGCTTGTTTCTATGTTGAGTTTGATACCCAGACTGCTTGTGTGGTTAACTCTCCCATGTCTCTTTCAGATAAGTTATCTGATGCCCACTCCCCTCACCTGTTCTCCTATATGTACTCTTCTGTTCACCCCAGTTATGTGAAATAGCAAATTATACCAACTTTTCTCTTCTTTTCTACATTACTGTATTCCTTTTACTCTCCTTTCTTTTTCCTTCTCTTAAAACACTCAAAACTGAACCAGTTTACCATTAGGATCCTTTAATTATTTAACTCCTCTAGTTCTTTTGAAGTCATTAAAATTCTGAAGAGATCCTTCTTTTCCCCTTACTAGAATTTTAGCAATTCATAGTCTTATGGCTCAAATAAATTTACCTTCTTGGGTTTCTCTGGTTCTTGTGTTTTTACTTCATAATTCCCACTTAGCAATGGTCTTTTCATCAGAAATGCTTGAGAGTCCTCAATTCCATTAAATTTTTTTTTCTCCTTCAGGTTTATATTCACCTTTGTAGGGCAAGTTATTCTTGATTGTAAGTATCTCTTTTGTACTTGTATTATAAAATCTCTAATTTATAGTACAAGTTTCTGGGTCTTGTGTAATCTATCCTAAGTATAGTTCCTTAGTATTTGAACTGCTTCTTGATGAATGCTTGCAATAGTTTTTTTCTTTTTTTAAATGAATTTTTATTGATATCTTTTTTAACATCTCCCGATTTTCTCCCAATATCCTTCTCTTTTCCTCTCTATCCCTAGAGAGCTCTCCCATATCACAAATATTTTTGTTTCAGAGAAAAAGAAGCAGAGGAAAAAGAAAAAATTAGCAAAATTGATCAGTGCCTTGAAAAAGTCTGAAAAAATATGCAGTATTACACACCTGTGTATATCCTACCTCTTCAAAGAGTGGGGCAAGGATATCTTCTCATATTTCTTCTTTGGGGACATTCTTGCTTTTCAGCTTTGCAATATTTACTTTTGATTATTTTGTGGTGATTCTCTTAATTCATATTGTTGAAATATGTATTATTTTCTTGGCTCTGCTTATTTCACTCTGCATCAGTTCATGTTGATCTTTCCATGCTTCACTGTATGCATCATATTCATCCTTTCTTACAGTACAGTAATATTGGATTACATTTCTGTGCTGCAATTTTGTTCAGTCATTCCCCAATCCAGTGGTCATCTATTTTGCACATACTTCCTTGCCGGTGTTATTTCTTTGATGCAGGAGCTCTTCTTTTTGTCTGACATTACCTGGGACTTTTTGAGTTTTCTTTCAGAAGGTAATTAATGGATTCTATCTTTACTTTGCTCTCTGGTTCTAATAGATGGGGGCAATTTTCATTTATGACTTCTTGAAATATAGTTCAGTTCTTTTTAAAAAATCATTCAACAAGTCCAGTGATTCTTAAATGACCTCTCCCTAATTTGTTTTCCAGGATGTATGTTTGTTTGTAGGTTTTCTTGAATTCTTTTCAATCTTTTGATTTTGTTGTAATGTTTTTTGTGGTCTCATGAAGTCATTTATTTTTTAAAGCTGTCATTTAGTTTTTAGGAGTTCCATTTCTTGGGTAAGGTTTACCATTTTTTCTTGTAAATTAGTGATTTTCTTTCCTTGAGCTTTTATTTCATTTTTAGTCTCTTCATTTCTTCTTGTAGTCCTTACAGAAAATCCATTTTTTTCTGTTGAAACTCTACTTCTTAGACTTGTTACAAAATTACTTATTTTGAGGTACCTTCAGATTGATGATAGTTTTTGATACTCATTGATATTTTCTTTGATTTACTTATCTCTTCAACTTTAGTTCTTGAATAAGAACTTTTGGGTGGGATGGTCTGCCTTTTGTAATTTTCTATATCTATTTTTTTCCAATTAATTAGACTTATAATTGAAAACAGTACATCAGATCAACACCAGATTCCATCATGATACCAAAAATATGAAGAGAGAAATAAAGAGGTTTTTGTCCAAAATGATCCACTTGTGAATGATATGCCTCTTTGAAAAGGAAATTTACCATTCTTCCCATTTCTTTTCCACTCTCCTCTCCCATTTTTTCCCCTTCTCCCTATCTCTACCATATCCACATATCTCTTTGTGACTCATCCATATCTTTTTAGCTCCATGTTATGTTCGAGTCATAGAATTCTTTTCATGGAATAGAACTTTAAAATAATGTAGTCCGTGGAGCTGTGCTATTGAAGTTTTATCACTATTCCTGGCTATTGGTCTTCCACTTTTCTTAACACCATTCAAGTTAGTAGAGTGCTGTGGCTACAATTTGAAACCTGTCTCTTTAACAGTCTTTTCACTTGTTTGGTTTTTCCTAAAGAAGAGTTGGAACCAGCAGCTTTACCTAATAGTGTTCTCTCTCCAGATGCAGTGTTTCCCCCTCTCTATGTCAGGAAACTATTTTGCTCAATTCCATTGTTTTTCTCACAAAGTAGAAAATATATAGCCCTGCATATGAATAAGCGAATCAGTTATATGGTAATTTGAGTATAAATCCACAAGAAAAACTAATGAAAAAGAAAAGCTGAGTTTTAATTGCTTGTCCACTCTTGATCTGGAAAATGGGTAATGAAACATGTTTGCTTTCTCTTGTCAGGAAAACAGAGCCACAAGGACAAAATGTTGCATATGCTGTCAGTATTAGTTATTTTTACTTAATTGATTTCCTTTTTTAGAATTCAGTGCTTGGGGTGAGAAAGAGTATATCCAGAAATCACAGTGGTATAATATAAGTGAGTGAATGAATGGAAAAACATTTATTAAAGTGCTTACTATGTATGAAGCACTGGGGATATACCTAGGACAAGCAAGACATTCTGTGTTCTTAAGGGACTCATTCTTTTTGGAGGAGATAAGAGAAATGAAAGTTTAGCTGCAGGCCTGATGGAGAGGCACAGTGGAGATGGCAGTCTCTTGTGACAGGTATTTGGGTTACGTAAATTGATCAGATGACAGGGAGGGACTACAGTTTGTAGGGCAGGACAGATGATAAGGCCTAGGGCCTGTGTCATCAGGTGGAATAGAATTCTCTTGCCATGGTTCCCATGTCATCAAAGTCCTGTGAATAGTCAATCACCCAGGTGAAAGAGTAAGAAAAAGGAAGAGATGGTCTTTCTGGTAGTGGTGGGAAAATCCTACATGGGTTATTCAGGTGACATGAAGGGGATAAGGAAGTGGAAAGGCAGGGGCAGGAGAGTGCCTCTGGTAGTGGTAAAAAACAAAACCTAAGGTCATAAATAATACTCATACACACACATACTCAGTGCATTTGTAGGGTTTTTTCCTTGATGTCTTTGTTATTTATATCACAGTCATTTTCTTAAAAACAAAGGTTATTTGTTTCAGTTAGCAAAAATCACCTTCCCACTCCATTCTCCTGTCCAGTTGAGAACAAAGAAAGTCAAAACCCATTTCAAACATATTTTGTAAATCAAGATAAATTTCTGCATTGGCCATACTCTCAAAAATATTTCTCATTCTGTATTATCCTTCACTTCTCCATGAAGAGATGGGTAGCATGTTTCATCATTAGTTCTCTGGAATTGTATTTGGTCATGACATTGATAAGAGTTTCTCATTTCTTACTTCTTCGAAATTGTTGGCCTTTACTGTATTATCGTCATTGTTTAAATTATTCTTCTGGTTCTTTTCACTTCACTCTGCATCTGCGTCAGTTCAAACAAATTGTCCCAGGTTTTTTTGCATTCATTTCTGAAAGATGGCCCCTGATTAACCCCTATCTCAGAAAAGTGACAATTTAGTCACTTCATTTCGGATTGCTTTCCAGAACTACTGAACCAATTCGCGGCTCTGTCAACAGTATTTTATTGGGCCTCTCTTTCATCACTCCAACACTATTTGTTTTTTATTACCTTTTTTTCTTCATTGATATAAGGTGAAATTTGAGTTTTTTTAGTTTGCATGTACACAGAAATTTTTTTTTTTTGGTATGGTCATTGATAATATTCAGTTCTTCTGAAAATTGTTATACTTTTGGCATTAATATATACATGCAGTACTACATTAGTCTGGGTATTGGCTCTACTCCTAAAATAAGATGCCTTTGAAAAGGGGGGAAAAATGTTTAGACAGGGAAAAATTGCTCCCCACTGCTCCTCTGTTTCAGAAAACTATATTTAAATCCCTGCACTCACAGGCTTTTTGTAGCTGAGGATAAGGCTTTCACCCAATACCCTTTTCTTTTCCACTCTGTGACCTTGAATTCTTGCATCATAGCAGCAGTTCTTGGCAGGTGGGCTTTCTGGAGATTCCCTCAGTTCTGAGCCTAGCATCTTGTTTCTTACTTCCAGGGCTCCAAAGGAAGAAGGAGCAGTTGGTAGGCTTTGTATTGAGATCCCTGCAGAGCTCAGGACAGGGTGAGGGAAATGGATCAGTCTTTGTTAATTTGTAGCACCAGCACTGGAAGTGTGGGCATAGACTTTTCCTGCTGTTCAGGCTGCTGGGAAAAGCTGGTACAAAAACACAATTGTAGGCTGTTGTCAGATTTTGGGGAAAGGTGTTGTTTTTGATTGGATCACTACGAAGGAATCTTGTCTGTTGAATTTCAGTTTTCATTGTGAAAACATTGATTAATTACTGGTTTTCTTTTATTCTGACAGGCAGTGTGTCACAACCTATCCATTATTCCTGCTCGAAGTCAGTGTTTGGATGTCCTGCAAAGTGCTATCAGTAAGCATATGGTAAGTACACTTTTTACCACCGGTTATATTCAGATTGAACTTGTTTTAAGTGCTATGGGTGGTGTCATGATACACAAGGGACATTAAACTTTCTTTAGGAAATGGTAGGGTCAATATATTACACTTTGGTTCTTCTTGGGGATCTGCTGTAAGGGACCCCCATTCGCTATTTGATACAAAAAAATCATCGGACTAGAAGTCAGAAGATTTGACTTGTAGGAAGCTCAGCTCTGCTACTTCTTAGCTGTCTGACCTTAGGCAAGACAGTTAACACCCTTGTGCCTCAGTTTCCTTATCTGTAAAGGAGTGGGTTGGACTGTAAAATTTCCAAGGTTCTAGAAGTCAAATTGTATGATTATATAAATTATGTAAATTGTTTGATTATATAATTCTAAACCTCAAAGGTCTGATTTAACTTCATGGTCATCTCATAGCAAACATCCTCTTTATACCTCTAAAATTTCTTTTATGTAGAATTAGTAATAATAGACTTGTACAAGTTGAAGAAGTGACACTGTAGGGGCCAGAGGCTTGGAAAAAGTTAAAAGTTGAGTAAAGGTGATAGTCTTGAGCATAGTTTCATGAAAACCTGCCATAGCTGTGGGTGGGAGTTTCTCAGGACTGTTACCTCTCATGCTTCCTTGACTTTCCTCCATTAAACTTTCTTTTCCATCTCTTTTTTACTATCTGGCATATGTACAATGAATTGATTAATTATTGTTTAATTTGACTCATTATTTTCTTCCCGAACCTTTCATCTCAATTTCCTTGCCACAGTACTATCATCTTTTTAGTCACCCAGGCTCACAAATCTTAACTCTTTATTCTTACTTTTTTTCCCCCACCCTATATTTTCATACTCTGTTCCAGGAGTAGAGAACCTGCGTCCTCAAGGCCTTCTAGGTCCCCGGGGTGCCTTTTTACTGAGTCCAAGTTTTACAGAACAGATCCTTTTATTAAGAGGATTTGTTCTGTGAAGTTTGAATTCAGTTGAAGGGCTGCCCTTGACCTAGAGGGGCGCATGTGGCCTCGAGGCCGCAGGTTTCCTACTCCTGCTCTGTTCCTTTACACTGATATCCTTGATTGCTCTCCCGCTTCTCCGCTTCCTCAGTTTCTCTGGCTTCCTTCAAGACTACTTAAATCTTATCTTCAGCTGGAGATCCCTCGTGCCTTCCCCTGAAATAATCTTCCATCTACTCTGTGTATATTTTGGATGTATTTACACGTTGTCTCTTCCATTAGAATGCTAGCTCCTTAAGGTCTGTTTGCCTTCCTTTATATCTGCTTGCTGACTATGACTAGCTTTATACAAGAATAAGTATGAAGTAGTTGCAGCACAACCTGAAAGTCAAGAGATTTGGTTAAAGAAAGAAAGAATTCCTAAATAGAGGTTTCATATTTTTTTAAGTGTTAACTTTTCAAGGATCTTTGCTGTTGAATAGTTAGAATGATGGTATTCAAATAACCAGACTCCAAACCATATACAAACAGGCAGTTGCCCAGTTTATAGATAATTTTGAATCTTGGAATGCATTTTCCCTGAAATAGTATAGAAATGAGTGGTTACCTTCCCAGGCTAGCCCACAAAAGCCTGCTTTAGCCTATATCATTCCTAAAATACGGTATCAGAATAATTAACGCATATGGGTAACAAAATTTCTGTTCAGAGATAGTAATGGTTCCAATTTAAGAGGTTCAGAACTTTTAATTAATTGGTGGCTTGGTATGCTGGAGGGATTGGCTGTAAAGTGCTGTGGGGGACCACAGGAGTAGCAATTTTGTGGTGATAGCATAAAGCTGAGGTGTTAATCTCAGCAGAACTCATGGGTGACAGAATCAGATTAAAATAAAATTGGGAAATGTTAAAAAAAATTCAGTACAGTATTAATAAATGTTGTTTCCTAAGTTAATATATGGCTTCAGGGATCCTTTCTTTTGGACACCACTGGCATAAAGGACTTTCATAAGTTGAACAGTTGTAGGTATATTTACCATGAATGTACATTGAAGCTCATATAAATGGGCCTCATTACTTAGATTTGTCTAAAAAAGTTTCTTTGGGAGGAAGAAATAAGGCACTTCCCTAAGAACAAAGGGGTACCACTTGGTGCAATGGAATAATGAATTGTTAAATAATGTAATGCTGTGTTGACTGTAAAGACGTACTGGCATCCCTCGCTTTCTAGAGAGTAGTTCATACAAGGTAAGAAAGAGGACAGACTTAAGTATTCACATCAAAATTCAGTTACTTTAGTAGCTGAGTTCTTTTCTTAGGTGGAATTGAGTTATTCAGGGAGAGCACTTGATAAGAGTTAATTGTCCTCTGTATCATTTAGAAGGCACCGGTGTATGCCTGGTAATACCGAAGTCTTTCGTTATTTGGGGAGATTGATTTCTCTGGAAGCTTGAAAAGAATATTAAAAGTATTTCTGACTAGCATAGGTCTTTAAGTTATAATAAGGAAATTCTAGGAAAAAGGACACTTGTGAAAAAGAAGTATTCAGTTATGTTTTTTCTTGAGATTACTTTCTAAGGTAATTTACTATAGGAATAAATTCTCAAAGGAAAATAGGAACCTTGAGGCAAGGGTGTAGGGACCTGTGTATTAAGTTAATTTAAAATAGAAGTGCTTTAAGGATGACTTTGAATTGAGCCTGTTTGGGAGTGGGAGTGGGGAGGCTTTGTAAGGAGATGGATAGCATCTTTTGTAAATATATAATTAACTTATGTCTTTTATACCTAGGCTGGATTGTCTGTAATCCCTGATAGCACTGCTGGATCTATTTTGTGTGTTGTGAGTAAGCTCCTGGATCAAGCTTGTGTACTTACTGAGACAATATATAAGTTTCTAGCGTCTTGCTGTTACAGTCTTCTTCACTTCCTCCTCACTTTAGAAAAAGCGGATGCAGAGCATATGAGAAAGAGGTAATGATTTTCATTTTCCACAACTTTCTCTTTCCTTCACTCTCACCTCTACTCTGCATTGCACTCTTATTCTTCCAAAAAGAAAGTTTCTTCAGTGAATTTTCTTACTATACATGTTGGAAGTCTCATTTAAAAAGATGCAGCATCCTAGATTTATAGGAAGATGAGCTTCTATTGTGATCCTTTGGATTTTGTTTCTGGCTTTATTGGAGGTGGTCAGAATTCTTGGGATTTAGAATTTATTGTTTTAAAGAAGGGATTTTTTAATTAGTTGGCGTGTTCCTATATTTAGACGCTTAGTTTAATGTGCTGTGTTGAATTCTAACTGAATTTTTAATTATATCAGGCTTTTGTTCTGTCATTTCTTGGGCTCTCAAGGCTAAGATCGAATTTCTGTCTCTTTTGCTGGACCTTCATCCAGACTTCTCTGAACTGTAGGTGAAACCCAGGATTCTGTCCTGGGCCCTTTTCTCTTACTCTGCTTCACTTAGTGATCTCATTAACTCCCATGGATTTAATTACTGTCTCTGTGGTCATGATTCTCAGATCTTGCCCCAGTCTTTCTTCTGACCTCCATTCTCACATCTCCAGCTGCCTTTTAGACATCTCTACCTGGATGTCCAGTAGACATCTTAATATGTCCAAAACTGAACTCATGATCTTCCCCAGACCCTCTGCTCTCATATCCAAGCTGTTGTTAAGACCTATTGATTTCACTTTTTTCATCTCTCGAATACTCTCCCTTCTCTTCTCTGACACTGCCACTCCTCTGGTGCAGGCCCTCATCACCTCCTGCCTAGACTATTGCATTGACCTGCTGGGTCTGCTTGCCTTAAGTCTCTCCTCACTCCAATCAGGCCTCTATTCAGGCACTAAAGTAATTTTCCTAAAGCACAGTTCTGATCCTGTCACTGTCCTACTCAGTAAATTCCAGTGGCTTCCCATCACCTCCAGGATCAAATACAAATACTCTGTTTGGCATTCAGAGCCCTTCATAATTTAACCTCCTTCCTTTCCAGTCTTCTCACCTTACTCTCTACCACATACTTTTGTGTCCGCTTATACTGGCATCCTGGCTGTTCAGTGAGTAAGACACTCCATCTCTTGGCTCCAGGCATTTTCTCTGTCTGCCATGCCTGGAATCTCTGCCTACTGGCTTTTCTGGCATCCTTTAAGTTCCAACTAAAATCTCATCTTTACAGGAAGCCTTACCTGTACTCTTACTAACAGTGCCTTCCCTCTATTATTTCCTGTTTATCCTGTGTGTATAGCTCGTTTTGTTTGCATGTTGTCTCCCCCATTAAACTGTAAATTCTTTGAAGGCAAGGAGTGTGTTTTGCTTTCTTTTGTATCTCCAGCACACAGTCCAGTTCTTGGCATATAGTGAGTGAATAATAAGTGTTAATTTAATGGTCCATTTATTAAGCATTTACTCCATGCCTGGGACTGTGCTAAGTATTGTGAATACAGGCACAAAGAATGAAAGAACCCTGCTCACAGTGAGCTTACATTCTAATATCGAGTAGACAAGTACATATAACACACATGCAAAAATATAAAGTTAATTATAAACATATACAAAGTAATTAATATAAGGTGATTTGAGAGGGAGGTCACAATTGAAACTCAGAAAATACTTCATGTAGAAGACTGTACTTGAGCTGTGTCTTAAAGGAAGAAAAAGACTTGTGGAGGTAACAAGGTAATGCATTCCTGGTATGTAGAATAGCCTGTATCAAGGCAAGGAGATGGGAGTTAATGTGTATGGGAAGAACCAAGAATTAGTTTGACTGGATTGCAGAGAATGGGAGAAAGAAGGATGTCCAGTGAGGCTGGAAAAGGAGGTTGAGGCCAGCCTTTACACAACTTTAAAAACAAAGCAGAAGAGTTTATATTTTATCCTAGAGGCAATATCCTAGAAGCTACCAGAGTTGATTGAATAAGGGAGTTAAGAGAAAGATAAATTTAGTTTTGTACACATTGAGTTTAAGATGTCTCTGGGACGGGGCAGCTGGGTGGTGCAGTGAATACAGCACCGGCCCTGGAGTCAGGAGGACTTGAGTTCAAATGCGGCCTCATAACACTCACTAGCTGTGTGATCCTAGACAAATCACTTAACCCCAATTGCCTCACCCCCCCCCAAAAAAAAAAGTGTCTCGGGGACATCCATTTGAAATGTTTTATTAGCCTTCCCACTGAGGGCTTAAGTTGCTAAACATCTCTGAAACTCAGTTTCCTTATCTTTGAAATAAGGATAATACTTGTACAACCTAGCTTATAGGATTGTGTTAAGTAAAATGTTTTAAAGAATTTATAAGTGCCAGATAAATCTGATCTGTTACTATCAGACTGTCCATATTCTTTCATCCTGACTACAAGACTATCCTGAAATACGTTGTTGAATAGTAAAATCAAAGTAAATGGTATCTCTGTCATTCCCGGGGTCATTACTTCTTTTTGTGAATCAGTGTTAGCTCCTGCGGGTCACCTTATTCTTTTCTGAAGGCTCAGGAAATTCTCTGTCCTAGAATTTTGTCAGGAATCTGCAGTCCACTTCATTCTCTAATTTCTAGATTCTGCTTTTTTCCCTTTTGGGGTAAACCAGGACATTTTTTTCATCTTAATGTGTAACTTAGTACTGATTAATATCTAGTGATGATCAAGCATCACTGGTTTTTTGTTTTATTTTTGGTTCTTTGGATCAGTTTCTTCTCAGTCTAATGGTCTGACAGTTTAACTGATAATGATTTAACACCACTAATAATGATAATAATACCTATTTGTTGGGCCCAAAAAATTGTCCATTGCCAAGTTTTCTGAAAGTCTGGGACCTCTGTAATATATTCACAGAATTAATTTTCTATCTGTTGAAATTAATTTCCTCCTCGTTAGCTTGTTTGCTGTTTTCAGCTATTTAAATATGTTGTCCTGTTAAATGAATATTTTTGTTTGGGGGAAAGAAGAAGAAATGCACCTTTTTGCTGCTGAATTCTTTACAGCCTCTTCTTCATGTCTGTCCTTTTTATCTTTAGGGATAAATTATGGGGATCCTGTATTTCAGTATTGGCTGTTCTGCCCCGAGTACTGAGACTGATGCTCCAGAATCTGCAGATCAATAAAACATGTCAGGAAGAGTTGCCAGTTGTTGCTCAGCTGATTCGCTTGCTGTTGCAACAGGCACCACTGAGGGTGCACATGATGACAAATGCCCTTCTGGTGCAGCAGATTGTCAAGGATATCAATGTTATGGTAAGAAGTTTTTTCACACATCATTTCTTGGGTTTTAGCATTAAGATGCTAATAATGTAGCCTGAGCAGGGTCCTGACTAGCTTCAACAGACATTTTAGATAACCATCTTGCTGTGGCCAGGGTCGGGAGTAGATTGTACCTTTGTGCTAACTAGCGCAGGATTCGTTACCTTTGTCACCTGGTTCAAGCAGCATTCAGAATTCTGGGTGTTAGAATGTGTGATATCTCATACCAAGGGCCCAGATGTTAAGGCTATGAAGCTGTGTAGGACTTTGGTGAGAAACTGTGTTATTGCTCAAGCAAGTTCTACTACATTTGATTTTGTGGACAGTGGTATTTGAGATCATAGGATCCTAGTAGATCTAGCTGGAAGAAAACTCAGAAGCTATCTACCTCAGTGGCCTCAAATTTTTGATCACTGCGGCCCCCCCCCATGTGAATATTTACTTACCTACAAATTATATGCATGTACTATTGTACTAAAAGTTATGTACATAATAAAACTTACACAATAGTAGGCACTTTAAAAAGATGAGATGAAATAATGTTTTATCCTAAAGGGGAGGTAGAGGAGTTTACTGCTTTAAGAAATCAATTTGGAAGCTGTGTGGAGGATGGATTGGAGTGGGGAGAGACCAGTAAGTAAGCTATTTCAGAAGTCTCAGCAAGAGCTGATAGTCTGAACCAAAAGTGCTCTGGTGACTGAGGCAGCTAGACTCAACACCAACATTTGAGGGCATAGAAGAGGGTAGATGGGAGATGTGGATGTAAAAAAAGAAGATTTGGCAATCACTGGATATATAGTATTGGAGACAAACCCCATTTCCCTTTTACAGTATACCGTGCTAGCTTCCATTAACAGCTACTTCTTGGAGATAAGTAATTCCAATTGAATTGTTATTGAAAGAATTTTTTATTCTCTGTAACTCCATGCTGGAGTATGTTATTTTTAAATGGAAGTCATACTTCTTTTGTTCCAAAAATGGGAAAATTATCATGGCTGTTAAAGTAGGTAGGTTCTTTTTCAATGTTCAGAATCTTAGAGGACATTTTGCCCAGCCTGCAATGTCTGTTGTCTTATAAGTTACTAGGAAGGGTGTGTGCGTGGTGCCCTCACTATGCTGATAATTGTGTAAGATGATGGAGGAAGGGTAGAGAAAATGCCCTCTTTTTAAACTCTTTTTGCCGGTAGAGTAGAAAGAACATTGAATTAATGGTCAGAAAGACCTTAGTTCAGTGCCTGTGGTTATTAGATATGTAACTGGACAAGTCACTTAACTTTCTGGCCCTTACTTTGTCAGTTGACTTCTCTGCAAAATAGGGAACACCTGTGGGACTTAACCTCCTGGGAGAAATAATTTGCAGGCCTTAAAGCCCATTACAAGTCTTGTTGCTCTTTTCACTGAAGGGACCTGAATTGTAGGACTAGATTTCTCTTTCAGGCATCACCCACACACACTCTTATTTAGCCTTGGCTGCCTTTAATCTGAACATTTTAGCTTTTCACCCTTTCCTTTTCAAACTGAACTGTGGCATTTGGCACTTTTAACTTTTGTTGTGTCCTATCCTAGAAGCCTGTAGCCTTCTCAATCATATTTTTAAAATGCATTAAATAAAAACATATAGTATTATTAAAGAAGCCAATTCATGTGTGTGTATGTATGTATTTATTTGTTTGTTTTCTTATTTGTTTATTTAAAACAAGCTCCCCCTGATGAAGAACTCTTGTCCTTGAGGGACCCTAGAGCCTGCTGTAGGATTTCTCTTTTTTTCTCCTCAAGGAGTCCTTTCCATTCCTAAATTTTAATTCTCCCTTTAGGTTGTTGATGTCTTCTTTTTTTCCCTCCTGTTTGTGAGTACTTTTCTATTAGTACTTCTCTGAGACCATCCCTCCTGTAAGCCGGAACATATCTTCTATTTGCTAGCATGTCAGAATACTACCCCTAACCCAGTGTACCTCATTCCTTCATAACGTCTGGGGCTGCTAGGATTATTACTCTCAGAGGTAATTTGTTTGAAACAGAAAATGTGAAGTCATCTAGTTTATATTTTGCTCGTTGATAGAAGCAAAACAAGATTTGAATATTTTCTCTTTTCACTGTTTTCTGTTGCTCCATTTGCCCCAAGTAGTTTGCTTATCTTTGCCTTGGTTTTGTTCTTGCTTTGAACAAAACACCAAATGGCTCTTTAAGGAATTAACTCTGTATGATTCATAATGTTGCCAAAGGAGGAGTACATAGAGTGCAGCAGGCCATTTTCTTTCTTTTTTAATTAATAAGTTTTATTTTTTCTCTCCCAACCCCATTGAAAAAAAGAACCCCTGTAACAAACATGCATATAGTTATGCACAGGCAGTCTGCATCTTGAATCTGACACTGTTCTTTCAGGAGGTGGCTTTGTCACTGGTCCCCTGGATTCATTGCATTGATTCGAATCCTTCAGTTGTTCACAGTTGGCTTTTTAATAATACTGTTATTATATAAATTGTTCTCCAAGTCAGTTTACACAAGTGCTGCCAAGTCTCATTGGAGCTGTCTTCTTTGTGGTTTCTTACCATAGAGTAGTATTTCATTGATTGTTAAGCCATGCCCCAATTCCTGGATGCCCTCCCTCTTTTTCAGTTCTTCACCACTTACGGAAGAGCTCTTTTATATAAACATATTTGTACATATAGGTCCTTTCCCCTTTATAATCCCTTTGAGGTGAAGGTTTAAGTAGATGTACATTGTGTATAAAGTAGTGTCTCAGTTGGCTATCCCTGATTAACACTTAGAACCTTGAGTGGCTCACAGTAATCTTTTCTTATTGATATTTTTAACTTTTATGTAACTTGCTTTTGCCACAGTATCACTGTCTTCCTCTCTCAGAGAATCAGCCTTTATCACAAAGAATTTAAAAAGGGGGGGGGAACAGCTCATTCAGCAAGATCTCCAACACATAACCCAAATCTGACTTGCAGTTTTCAGTGCTTCTATTCAGAGAAGGGAATATGAGGAAAGGAGGTTTACTTGCTTATCTGTTTTTTTAATAACATGACTTTCACTGGCTATTTTTCCAACTAAGGGCTCTTGAAAATTATTATGTCTCTACCTTTGAAGAAAGATGTTATTGTTTTTATGAATCCAGCCTACCCCCACCTCCCTGTCAGGATTATTATGGTATGTGTTCATACTGGAAAAATTAAAGTCAAATGGGCTTTTATCTCTATTAGTAGGCAAACAATATAAAGCTTAGTGACATCACTAGGAGCACCCTAAGTCAAGTATTGCCAAAATTACTTTAATCATACTTGCAGTTTGAAATACTTCCAAGAGGCAGCATAGTATAGTGAATAGAGAGCTGGTCTCAGAACTAGGAAAAGGGTTACCAAGTCTTACCTCCAACTCTTACTAGCTGAAGACAAGGTATTCACTGTTGTCTGGGCTCATGGTCAAATTTTGCTTCATTAGAAATCCTTCAGAAGGATCAGGACACCTGCCTTCCTCCTTAAATCATAGGCTAGAACTGAGGGGGCTGGGGATGGAGAAAAGCCTTTTAATATACCAAGCAGCATTCATTTGGGGACAAGGTGCTAGAAAAAAAATGGCATTGGAGCTAAGTATGGGTAGAGTTTTTCAAGGCTGAAGAAACTACATAAAGCATCTCCATAATTTGTTTAAATAGTGTAACCCTTCCTCTTAGAATTTGCTAAGAACTGGGGGGTTGGGGAAATCATTTATACAAGATGGCTGTCTTCTACTGAAAATACATTATAAAATGTTAACTAAACCCATAAGTCAGATTTAGTTGTGTATAATATTATTTCTTCTTTGTAATTTATTTAATTTAATGAATAGTTAATGTGTAAACCATTGTTGTGGTGATCCCAAGGAATAACACTTGGCCTTGTGGAGCTTACAGTCAAGTTAGAAATGTTGGCTAGGTCTGTTGGGACTTTCTCTAGCAGGAGGCCATATTGGGGGAAAACGGGCATAAATATTGTTAAATAAAGACACATGGCAGATACAACACAAAACAAAACCTGTTTCTGCCAAGACTTGGAGCAGAGGATACTGATTGCTTTTTTTTTTTCCCCTCCCCTGCAGACAGTGAAGAGTGGAGGAACTCAGGAGCAGTGGCTTACAGACCTTCATTATTGCTTCAACATTTACCTGGCCAGCCGTCCCCAAACCACTGGGGCAGTTAGCATAGTCTGTTGAAGAGACACAATTTTAAACTGTTTACTTCTGTATTATTTTGAAAAAAAACAAACGTTGGAACAATATTTGTCAATAAAGCTGAACTTTAAAGAAAGCTGCATGTGTGTTCCTTTCCTCTACTGTGACAGTGAAGTGGAAGCATATATAATACTGTTGTTACAAATGACAGTAATCAGTAGTAGATATTTTGATCATTGAGTATTTATAAAAAATAATCTTATCAAAGGGTGATATTGATTATGTATAATAGAGAAAGGAACAAAAGCAGGACAATTTCAAGTCCATTTGTTCTTTTTTTCTTTCAGTATACAATGAAGCTTCCCACTTCATTAGTCAGTCACCGTGATTCTTTTTCAATGTGTGATGTTAAAATGAGATATATGTTCCAAACATTTGCTGTGACAAAACCCTGATAATGGGTTTCATATTATTTTTCTGTCCCATAACATTCTCTTATTCCTTTAGGGTAGAGTGTCTTACCACTGTATAGCCATCTATCTGTAACACCGGCTGTCTCACAGTTAATCTAGATGATCTAGACTGTTGAGATTTATACATTCAGAGAAGAGTTTTCTTCTAGCCATCTGTGGTTGGTAAAATGTTTTATAGCTCATACTGTGGTTAATGTTTCACAATTACTCAATGGGAAATGCAACAAGTAGTAAAATTCACTAGCACTTCCCTTTTCCTTCTTGTGGAAAATTCCCAATTAAAAGTAGTCATCTCAAAAAACAAAAAAGAATTCTGTGCTCTCATTCATCAATCATTTGTATCTGACCAAATAGTTCCCCTAGGAAAAACTACTGGATACAGTTCAGAATTGGAGGGATTGTGTGAGTAGCCAGTACTGATAAACATTTCCAGTACAAATTTGGAACGGATTTGAATGATTCATCTTTTCTCCTCTCCCCGGTTCAAGACAGAGAAAACAAGCGTGCACCAACTTATGAGTTAAGGACACAGTTTCTCTTGCTTAACCCATTCCCTATTGGGAATGTTCACCAGTGAACACTGGAGATGAGGTCACTGGAATAGGGTAGCAGCCTAGAGATGAGCATTTCAAATATATGGCTTGTATTCATTTTTAATGATGAAGGGTCTGTACTTCATGGTCTATATCCAGTTTACTCCTTGTTTTGCTAATCACCATCCTTCCCTGACATTTTAATAAATAGCCCCAAATTGACATAGACTGCGAATAAATACTATCATCTGCATGGTCTTTCCAAGAAATGGTATAGGCTTAACAATCCTAGTAACAACTAGGTGATGGTGAGAACATTTATAAAATAGACTGTAATAAAGACTATTCCAGCTTAGACCTCATAAACAAGAAAACTTACTTGGAAGTAGGTTGTGAACTTCTGTAAACATTGCCCCATTTCATGGCTAGATTTTTTTAAAGTGATGAAATGTAAAAGTTGATAATTTTGCTAACAGAACCAACTGTTTTAGCTGTCCCATCTCTCGTGAAGACAATTCTTTAGTGACTGGATTTTTGATTTCTTGTTTTCACCTCAGTGGCTGGTCTCATGTTGTAAGAGAAGTTCTTTGATTTTCCATTATTCTCAAGCAAGTGTACATACTGCAGGTTGCTTACTGTTAAAACAAAAGCCAAAATAGATATTCCATATCATTAGCTTTAGTTAAAAAATAAATTCCTTAGGGTTGATAGCCTTCCTTAAATTTTCTGACTGGTGTGACCTATGGTTTGATGATAAAAAGTCTTAATTGATTAAAAACCCTGGGAAAGCAGAGGCTAAGTCTTTATAATCTAAACTTCACTGTTGTAGAAGGGTGATTGACTTTACCCCAGCCTGATGGGGCTGCTTTCGGACAGCAGAAGATGCCTACCTAGATGGGCTATTTTTAAGCCTGTGTACTCAGTGATTGTATATCAGGGAAAGGGAGGAGGAGGAGGTGTCAATTATCTGGAGTTACCTGGAAAAGTGTTCTTAGTTCAGGAAAGTGAGATTCTTCCAGGAGGAGTATTTAGAAAAGAGATGAGGACTGAGCCTTGGAAGTTTCCTCAGGCTTTTAGGGGGCCTGGAAGCATACGAACCATTTTAGGGATCGCTAAGATCATTCAGGGCAAAGAAAAGACAAGGGTTAGGATGTCTCCTGAAATATGATGCCAGTTTCTACTATATTTGCCAGTTCCTCATCCTCTTATTCCCTGGAAGAGAGCTACCAATGCAGTCTTTAGAAATTTCTTTTTTTTTTTTGGTTAGGCAGTGGGGTTAAATGACCTGCCCAGGGTCACACAGCTGGTAAGTGTTATGTGTCTAAGTCCAGATTTGAACTCACGTCCTCCTGACTTCAGGGCCCATGCTCTGTCCACTGTGCCACCTAGCTGGCCCTATCTTTAGAAATTTCACACCAGGTTTCTTGAAGTTGGGGGTGGGGGAAAGGATGATGAGTATAAATTTTCAGAGATTATGATAAGGAAAGGATCTAATAATTGCTATGTGCATTTTCTTGAATGTATACTTTAAAAACCAGAAATAGCGATAAAAGTAAGGAACATTTTAAACATGCAACATAAATAGGATTGTAGGTAATCACTTGATTAAATTAAGGTGGGTCACTTTATCAATGACTTTATCAAATTATTTGCACTTGAGTATCTTTATCCCTAGATATAGACATAGCATACACAAACATGCTCATATGGTATGCATGTGCTATGGTTATAAAATCAGACTGATGTTCATGTGTGGTGCAGATAAATCAGTTACACTTTTAGATACAATTTACAGAAGTGTATGGGCAGCTAGGTGGCACAGTGGATAGAATGCTGGGTTTGGAGTCTGGAAGACTCTTCCTGAGTTCAAATCTGGCTTCAGACACTTAACTAGCTGTGTGACCCTGGGCAAGTCACTGTTTGCCTCCATTTCCTCATCTATAAAATGAGCTTGAGAAGGAAATGGCAAACCACTCTAGTATCTCTGCCAAGAAAATATCAAATAAGCTCACAAAGAGTCAGATACAACTGAAATGACTGAACAGCAACAAACATGTTTATGTGTGTGAATATACATACATACACATATATGTATGCTAAATATATATGCTTAAATTTAGCTAATCTTGATAAAGTTCAAGAACCTGATCAGCATTTAATGAAAAAAAATGCATTTTGTGTTAATGCCTTAGTTGGGAATAGGAAAAGAAATCATTTCTTTTTATTTCAATTAATAACCACTTAAAAAAAATGAATGATAACATTAACCCATTTTGGGCTTTGTCAGGACTATACATGACCAGAGATTTACCTGGCATACATACAATATGCTATTTATTTTAGTAAAATTTAATATACTTTCCTAATCTTTTGTTTTCCTGGAAAAAAAAAACAGAACTTGCCAGCTTATATTTTAACATATGTATAGCATTATTTTTATTTATTTAAAAAAAGTGTTATTGGACAAACGTTGTAAGATAAGGAATAAGACTAAGCGACCTAAATCATAGTTTCTTGATACCACATATGACTACACAAATAGATTTTATTTTTACTGATCCTTGCTAGCTGCATTTGGAGAGGCATGGTAGAGTGTATGGATAGTCTTCAAGTCTTGCTTCTGACCTGTACAAGTTGTGTGTCCAGGAATCAATCAGTTAACCTCTCAGTGCATCAGGCAGTTCTCTAAGACTAGAAAACTATAAGTTAGAGATGAGTTGCTCGATGGCCCAGATGCCTTCTCCCTTCTCCAAATTTTCTTTCCAGGATTTTGAAGTTCTATCATTTAAAAACAAACTTTTCATGCCATAATGACAAATTAACACCGCAAAAGTAAATTCTTACATAGACACTCTTCAATAGGTTATAACCTGTTTCCAGTCTTGTACTGGAAGATTGACAAGGATTCCCGAAACCAGCATAGAAGTATAACTGATCAAGTTAAACCATCTTGATCTCTCTATCTTGGGGAAGACCGTCACTCATCTCTCTCCACCCCTTATCTTTTTTAAAAAATGAAACTAAATTAATGTTAGTGCTGGCAGTCACTTGTCACCTTCCAAGATAGGATTTGCTTACACAGAATAAGAAAATCTAGTGTAGGGAGAATGTTACCATAGATACTTATGGTTGGAGGCATTCACTGGACCTGGCATTTGCCACTGACGGCACTGAACTTATCAAACAAAAACACACTGTCTCAAAGATGAAGTTAAAGTTTTCTGAACTCTTATTAATTAGATAAATGAAAATGGGTATTCTAAAAACAAACAAACAAACAAACTGGGAAGGCTTCCTAACGCTGTCCAGGAAAGCTAAACACAGCTTCTCTTCTGCTGTGAAGACTCAAGATGGCCACAACCATATACAGGAAAAGGAAAAAAATCTCAAACTTTATAGCTTAGACGCTCCAATTATTCAGCTTCTATTGCTTTATGGGGGTAACAAAATATAAAAAACATTTACATTTGAAACTATTTTATCTACCTTCTTTAATGTACTTAGTTTTAGAATACTGTCAACGTACAAATAACCATGGCAATTTATCACTTGCCTCCTTTTGTGTCTTATTGTCCTGTGTCTCTACTTAACAGAGTATCTGTGAATATATTTTCCTCTTACGGTTTTTGTTTGTAGAGGCACCATGGTATCAGAGTGGAGTGCTAGGCTAGGAGTCAGGAAGATGACATAATTATAATTACATTCCTCACTGAAAGTGTTCATATTTGTAGGAGAATGGGCTCAAGAGCTTTTAGGGAAATGTTCTGTTGTTACTTTCATTGGTGTGTGTTTGTTGTTAGATTGTTTCAGTTGTCTAATTCTTCATGACCCCATTTGGTGTTTTCTTGGCAAAGATACTGGAGTGGTTTGCCATTTTTTTCCTCCAGTTCATTTTACAGATGAGGAAACTGAGGCAAACAAGGTTAAATGATTTGCCCAGAGCTAGTAAGTGTCTGAGGCCAGATTTGAACTCTCTAAGATGAGTCTTCCTAATTCAAGCCTGGTACTCTATCTACTGTGCTAGCTAGCTGCTCTGTTACTTTCATTACTAGTTGTTCAAATTTAGCAAAGTATGACCTTTACTGAATAGTAAACAGATCAGTGGGGGCTCAGCAACTATGATTTGTAAAGGATTCTGACCTACAAAGTGCCTAGAACCAAGAGTAGCTTTCTGGGGGCCCGTGGGTAAGGGAGTGATGGGCCTGGGCATTACATTTGTATACCTTCTATTTGTCATTCTTAATTGCATTACGGTATTTTCTTACATTACTGTTCCACACTTTATCAAGCCATTTCTCAATTCATTTTAATTCAACAAACATTAAGTACCAATTCTATGAAGTTAAAAAGTTAAGTTACTTTCAGATTTTTTTTTAATTGCAAATAATGGCAATATAAATATTTTTAAAGCTATGTCACTATTCTGAAAAACTTAAAATGAAAATTGCTGTCCACCTCCAGAGGAAGAACTGATGGAGTCTGAGTGCAGATTGAAGAATAATATTTTTACATTATTTTTCTTGGTCTTTTTTTTTTTTGGTCTGTTTTCTTTTGCAACATGGTGAATATGGAAATATTTTTTACATGACTTCACAAGTATGATGTGTATCAAATTGCTTGCTTTCTCAAGGTATGGAGGGGAGGGAGGGAAAAAGAATTTGGAACTTAAAAATTTTCTAAAACGAATGGTAAAAAGTTTTCTTACATGTAATTGAGAAAAATAAAAAATAGGTCATTAGTGAAAGCTCTGTTATATGATTTAATTGGTGTGAGAACTCCTACCAATATATAGACCCATCGATGACTTAGTAGAAAGTCCTAGGGAGTTCTCTGTAAATTATAGTCTTAGGGAGTCACCTGAGTGCCTATGGTCACTTACCTAGTAAGGCTCAGTGGAAGGATTTGGATCTAGGCCTTCTTGACTCCAAATCCAACATTATGGGGCAGGTAGGAGCATGGTGGATAAAGCCTTGGATCTGGAGTCAGGAAGACCCGAGTTAAAATCCAGCCTCAGATACTAGTTGTATGACACTGGACAAGTCACTTAATCTCAGTGTGCTTCCGTTTCCTCAGCTGTAAATTGGGGATAATAAGAACACCTACATCCCATGGTTGTTTGTGAGGATCAAATGAGATGATATTTGCAAAGCACTTAGCACAGTGCCTGGCACATACTTTGCACTATATAAATGTGAACGATTATCCACTGTGCTATCCTGCTCCTCTCTCAAACGTAAGACTTTTTAAAAAGTTCCTTAATAATGTTTTTATGGTATCTTCCCAACAACAGAATTGTTAGGTCTAAGAGTATGATCATTTTGCTATCCACCACTTCTAAATTCCATCAGCAACACATACATATCTCTTCATAACCCTAACGTTGAGTATTTTCATTTTTGTACACTTTTACCAATTTGATGAATAAAACAATTTATTTTCAACGGTAATGCAAGAGGGCATTGGAGAGTGAGTGTAAGCAAGGTTGCAGCACATAACAAATTACTACAAAGAAAAATGGTGGCTGTTACCAAAGAAAGGTCTAACCAAAAAAGAAAAAGGGCTGATCAACTGGTGAGAGTCAGTCAATGAATATTTATTACATAACCACCATGTGCCAGGCATTGTGCTAATGCAAGGGATATAAATACAAATAAAAACAAAGGCAGTCTGCCCTCAAAGAGTTTACAATCAGATGGGGTGAGAGTAAGAGATTACACCTTTGGACTACCCACATGCTGGCACCAGCATCCTCATGATGTCAAGAGTAAGCAGGGGAGGCCCCTAGTACACTGCATGGGTCCCTAGTGACAAACTTATGGAACACAGGCAAGAATCACAGAATGGGAAAACATCAGTGAAGAAAACATCCGCACGGAGGAGATCACAAACCCACTGGAGTATGTGCACAAGGCAGGTTCTTTGCATGGTACACATCTGCATGTCAGCCGTGATTCTTGCCTTGTTTGCTGCTTGCATTGATGGTGGAAGCCTCCACAGTCATGAAATTAGTACCGAGTCATAAAACCATATAGACTGTGGTATGTATGTTGGGTAATTCTGTGTGTTTTTCTGTTGCATAGTGCCTCCTTATAGAAAGATAAAAATAACTAGAAATTGAGAGGTAGCATGATACAATATATCAGGGCACTAAACAGACTCAGAAAGACCTGGGTTGTCATCCTACCTTATACACGTACTAGCTGAGTGACCCTGGGAAAATCATTTGATCTGTCTATTCCTCAGTTTCTTCATCTGCTATATGATCACAAATGCCCCTTCTAGCTCTATGATCTTATGATTTTTAGTATACTACCTGAGAAAGAAAGCCAGAAATATTACACATAATTGTATCTGTTGATGATGGGGAAAGGGCCAGGCTAGAGTGTGCTTAAAGCCTGGGGATGACTAAGAAGGTTTGAGACTTTAGATGAAAGCTTTTGTTAGCTCTTACCCCTAAAAGGTACGGTTTTGTGCCCTTATAAATTAAATTTTAAGAATTCATTTTCTTTTTCTGTCCCAGTAGCTCAGTAAATTGAAAACAATTTGCCTCTAACTTTAGAGGCTAATGCTAACTGTAGTATTAGGAACCATAGTTTGCTTGTAAAATGACTAATAATCCCATTTCTAAATTATAATTCTATGAAAAGCTTTTTCAAAAGTTGACAAAAATACACACTTGAAATCAAGAAGCCATTTAAAAAATTAAAAACCTTCTAAAATCCTACTCTGATAACATATCATGGCTTAGAGGTGATCCAACATTCTCAAAGGCCATTTCAGTGGAATGTAAGCCCCAGAGGGGCCTGTGTTAGAACATGGTCAAGGGGAACTGCATGATAAGAAGTGCCAGATTTGGAGTCAAAGGACCTGGGTTTGAATCCTAGCTCTGCTACTTTTTACCTCTGGACAGTCATCTAGCCTATCTGGGCCTTTTATTTCTTTATAGTGAGTAGGCTGGCCTAGCCTTAAGTAGAAATGGATCCCTGCAGGCTGCATATTGACTTAGAAAACCACAAATTAACATTATCAGTGTTGTGTTATATTTTCATTTTGTTAAATTACATTTTAATCTGCTTCTGGCCCAGGGGAATTTTGCTAGTGGCTTGCCCCCAGCTCCACTTGACACCTCCAGGCCATCATATAATTTTTAGGTTTCTTCCAATTATTAAGTCCTACAAACTTATAGTGGGGGCTAAGGATAGTTTTTTGTCTAGCTAAGTTTGGGAATGAGGATCATGTGATTTTTTTTTTTTGGCCATAGCCACTGACAAAGACTACCCAGTATATTGGGGGCCTCCCCTGCTTTCTTTTGACATCATGAGGATGCTGGTTAGGCACATGAACCAACCAAAGATGTTATCCCCCATTAGACAGCACACTCCTTGAGGGCAGGGACTGTCTGTTTTTAATCTGTATTTGCATCCCCAGCACATGGTGAGTGCTTGACTGACTAACTCTCACTGAGGGGTAAGAGGCTGCATCTGTGATGGTTAAAGGAGTGCCCATGATGATCAAAATCACAGATACCTGAAATGTGGAAATGAAGAACTGAAAACTCAGGGTATACACAGAATTAACTATCATTAACACATTCCCAGCAATCCTCACTCATGCTTATTCCTCTAGTACCTGGTGGTTATGCAAATGAGGAACAGATGAGCTCATGGAACAGTCCCTACAGACAGACAGATGACTAGTGACTGCCTGTCCACAGGGCTCTGACTTACCTGAAATTAGGTGCATTGCAGAGAGAGGAGGCTTTGATGAAGGTCTTATGGCATGATGTACTTTCCCTTCCTGAGAGCATCCTAGGAGGAGACAACAGTTATCAACCAATCAGTAAGAGGCTCATATGGCTCCATTTGAACCCCAATTCTCATTGAAAGTCCTAACTTACAGATACCCGAATAAACACAAAGTTCATCCTGTGTGTATATTTATGGGGAGGTGGTATTATATGGACCAATGGGATACCGTGATTAGGATTCTACTAGAGGCTTTGTTTCAGAATGTCTTTGTTTTGTTGGCAAGAGTTATTTGGGGAAAAAAAGTCATTTTATCACAGTATTATAGATTTAGAGCAGGAAGGGGCCTTTGAGATCATCAATTCCAATATCCTTATTTTACAGGTGAGGAAACTGAGGCTAAGAAGAGGGTGACTTGCTCAGGATCACCTAGCTAGTATATATCTGAGGCAGGATTCCTGATTCTAAATCCAGAGCTATGTCTGTTTTGCCACCTAGACTTGAAGTCAGAAAATGTGTTTAAGTTCCATTTCCAATATTCTCCAGCTGTGTGACCCTGGGCAAGTCACTTCTCTGTGAGCCTCTTCTTCCTCATCTGCAAAATGGAGATTTGTATCAACTCCTTCATAGATGGTAAACCTTAGCATGATATCTATCTATCTATCTATCTATCTATCTATCTATCTATCTATCTATCTATCTATCTATCTATCTATCTATATCTCATAGACGGTAAACCTTACACACACACACACACACATATGGGTTGGTATTGTCATTCTATTTCTTAATAATAATGATGGTAGCATTTATATAGAGCTTTACAAATATCTCATTTTAACCTCACAACAATCCTGGGAAGTGGGTGCTAATATTAATTCCATTGTACAGATGAGGAAACTGACGTAAACAGAGGTCAAGTGATTGACCATGGTCATCCATTTAGTAGGTGTCTGAGGCAAGTTTCAAACTCAGGTCCTCCTGACTCCAAGTCTGGTGTTCTATCTACTGTGCCACATAGCCACCACTTTTCTTTTTCACAGAATCATCAATTCTATGCAGATCATATTTTGGTTACATCTTTCAGATAGTAAAAGTGCCTCTAATTAGTCAGTAGAATCCATTATCATCAATAAACACTTAAGGAATACCCTCTGCGTGACAGAGTGCTAGTCAGCTTCCCCAAAGAGGGATAGTCATACTAAATAAATTCTATGAAATATTTCCCATATGTGAATTAAGCAAAGCTGAAAAAGATAATGTATTCAAATATGGCAATATGAATACTCAAAATGTTTGTAAAAAGCAGTTAGTTATCCCTTCCACATCGTGGGGGTTGTTGTGGTTTTTATCCTTCATTCTCTCTCTCTCTTTTTTTTTTTTTTGCTTTTTAGGCAATTGGGGTTAAGTGACTTGCCCAGGGTCACACAGCTAGTAAGTGTCAAGTGTTTAGTCTGAGGCCGGATTTGAGCTCAGGTCCTCCTGACTTCAGGGCTGGTGCTCTCTCCACTGCGCCACCTAGCTGCCCCTCTCTCTTTTTTTTTTAAAGAAGCATTTGGGGTTAAGTGACTTACCCAGAGTCACACAGCTAATGAGTGTTATGTGTCTGAAGTTGCATTTGAACTCAGGTCCTCCTGACTCCAGGGCCAGTGCACTGCACCACCTAGCTGCCCCTTGTCCTTCATTCTCGAGGAAGACCATGACATTAGGAAGGTGATGCCATGACATGCAAGTGAATTGGATTTAAGCGAGGGTGGGCTGTGTAAAGTCACCAGCCTCACTTTCTCCTCCAGATTCATCTGGGCCCAGTGGCCATATATCGATCAAGACAACTGGACATGGTCAGCATGCAGTGGAAGACCTTGGCCTTTTTAAGCTAAGGTTTTTCAGAAACATTGTGGGAGTCAGAAGTGCACATCTCCTCTCCCCTAAATCTGGAAAATCTGCATAAAATTTTTTGGTCCTCCCTTTCATACCAGAAAGAAGTCTGAATTATTATGGTATTAAAAGATAAAATATGTTGATATTATGTAATACTATACACATATTTTATGTATTTCTGAGTTAAAAATTTTTTTTTTCTGTGCCATCTGCTGGCCTTCCCATGTAGTCTGTGGCTTCTGCAAAACTCCCCTCAAATTCCCATTTAATTTCTTTTTTTTAAAAACTTTTTTTGGGGGGGAGGGGCTAGGCAATGGGGTTAAGTGACTTGCCCAGGGTCACACAGCTACTAAGTATTATGTGTCTGGGGCCGGATTTGAACTCAGGTCCTCCTGACTGCAGGGCTGGTACTCTATCTACTGTGCCACCTAGCTGCCCCTCCCATTTAATTTCTCACGCTGACCCGTGATATATCAAAACTGCTGTGGGGAAAGTCATGATATAGAAGGCATAACTGTATAATATGCTTCTATAGAGCCTTAAACTTCCATGTTTTGCCATGGAGAACCCTTCTTCCAAGGCCTGGGTTTTTGTATTTAGATAGCAGAAAGCATCTAAAGGGATTCATGAAACTAGTAATGACCCAGGAAAAAAAAAATCCCATTGTCTGAAATGCTCGGATAATTGCTAAACCCTTGAAAGTAACGTGTGAACGTGTTTGTTCAAGGGAGAATTTCAGAAAATGCTTCTACACAGCCTTCCCCGTTGCTATGTCACATCTAGTTCACGCTTTATAATGGGTGGGGATGGTGTTTCACCATCTTGTTACAGATACTCAACTGTGGGAGAAAGGGAATTACCATAGATTTGTTTGAGGACAGTTTGCTTGTTTTGTTTGATGAGGGAGTTGCTCTTGCTGGTAGATTTGGGAGTTTTACAGGATGAGCCTGGCTTCAAGGTCTTGGGGTTCACCTGTTTCTTCCAGGCAACCTGGAAGAGAAAGGCAGCCCTCTCTTGTCTCCACTTGTCTTCATCTTCTTCACCCCGTCGCCGAGCGCTGCAAAGCTCGGACAGTTTCTTTCGTACCTGGTAACTAAGAAAAAGAAGAGTGCTTATTTGAGGTGAGCTAGGTTGGTCTGAATTCCATGAACCAGTTCATATGCAAGGTTGTCTGAGGAATTTGGGAAGCCACAGTGGCTGATAATTTAGTCGATGAAAAGTATTTGTTTAAAAAAAATTTAATTTCAGGTGTTTCCACCATCATCAGCTAATTTTGACTGAGCTTTGTCTGAATACACAAAACATACAGTACTGACTATATTAAAAACTAAGTTTTTTGTTGGCATAGTGTCTACTCCAACTAAATGTGCTCTGAAGAATCCAAACCAATTTGTAGATATAACATGTATTTGGAGGTTGGGAGATTTGTCTTTCTTCACTATAATTAAAAGCTTTTTATCAAGTGCATTCTATATGTAAAAGGTTTTTTTTTTAAACAGCAACATTTTTTTAAAAATTAATTAATTTATTTTCAGTTTTCAACAATCACTTCCATAAGCTTTTGAGTTTTAAAATTTCTTCCCCTCCCTCCTCCACAGCAACATTTTCATTGAGACAAAGGTAAGATTAATTCAACATCAACTTACTAATTTAAGAAATATTTATAAAATGTTTACTAATGGGCAAAACTTACTGGAAGAAGAATGATAAGAGATTTGAGTGAAGGACAGGAAATAAAATATTTCAATTAAATAAACATTTATTAAGCTCTTACTCTGTGCCAAACACTGTGTTAGGCTCTGGGGATACAAGAGTGAAGAAAGTAGTCCCTACCTTCAAGAAGCTTACATTTTATTTCAGGCATTAGTAAAGGGATAAAGTGAACTTAGAAAAAAATTACTCTACCTGGAGCGAAGGGCCAGAGAAACAATGTCTCTAGGATAAGGGAAGTGATAGTCTGTGAAGCCGGATATGTATGAAGACTGTGTTCTGGGTTACTTTGGCAAGTCACGATTTATAAAGGAGAAAATACAGTCTAGATCAGGGGTGGGGAAGCTGCGGCCTCGAGGCTATGTATGGCCCTCCAGGTCCTCGAGTGTGGCCCTTTGACTGAGTCCAAGTTTACAGAACTTGAACTCAGATCTCTTGATCTCCAGTCCAGTGCTCTTAATTTGACTTCAGGTACTGGTTGCATACCAGCCATGATACTAGGCCTATGTTATTGTTGAGTCATTTTTTCAGATGTGTCCAATTCTTTGTGACCCCATTTGGGGTTTTCTTGGCAAAGATACTGGAGTGGTTTGCCATGTCCTCCTCCAGCTCATTTTACAGATGAGGAAACTGAGACAAACAGGGTCAAGTGACTTGCCCAGGGTCACACAGCTAGAAAGTGTCTGAGGCCAGATTTGAACTCTCGAAGATGAGTCTTCCTGACTCCAGGCCTGGCTCTCTATCCACTGGACCACCTAGCTGCCCTAGCTCTATAGCAACTTATTAAGAAAAAGCTACCTGTGGTTGGTACTCGTACATAATATCAAACTGGAGACCATCCCAGCATGTCATTATCTTTTTTCTCATAGTCTTAAGATGGAAAAAAAAAGACAAACAAAGATAGTGAAGAAACAAACATAGTGAAGAAAGAGCTATGAAAGTTTTTTCCCATCCCCAAATATGAATTCAATAAGTGCAACTGAGCAACTCTCTAAGATTCTAAGTTTTAGATCAGGTGGCAACCTGCATCGGTAGATGCATTTCCTCCTCAGGAATGGCCCATACTAGTGAAATCACAGGTCTGGTTCAAGAAGTATAATCAGAGTTTTTCAATCATGAGTCTCTGATTCTGCATTCAGAAACTGAGGGCTGTTTTATAGCAGTTTTCAGACTGTGCTCCAGTCAACAGCATTACTGGCTTTCAAAGGGTTATACTGTTTGCAATAAGATGGCTTACAGGAATCCTGTTGAATTACTCCTCTAGGTGATACTATGGACCCAGTGTTCTTAGAAGACATTGTGTGCCAGTTAGTGGATAATGGAAACTTACAGATAGAACTCGTCAGAACCTACCCCTTTGAATGGTAAAGAACAGATATTATCTCTCTCCTCATTTCAGTCAGTGAACATCTGTCTTTTTTTTTTTTAGGCAATTGGGGTTAAGTGACTTGCCCAGGGTCACACAGCCAGTAAGTGTCAACTGTTTAGTCTGAGGCAAGATTTGAACTCAGGTCCTCCTGAATCCAGGGCCTATGCTCTATTCACTGCGCCACCTAGTTGCCCCAGAGACCACCTTTTTCTTATTTGTATCCCCTGCACTTAGCACACTATCTCATACATAGTAGGCACCTGATAAATGTTTATGGAATTGAATTGTCATTATACTAACATTACAGGTGGAGAAATTGAGCCACAGAAAACTGAAATGATTAGGTCAAAGTCATACAGCTAATAAGTGGTAGAAAAGACACTGGGTCTTCTGACTCCAAGTTTGGTCCTCTTGCCACTGCAGCATATCATAGCTGCCCCAAATCTAATGTGAATGGTTGACAGTAGTGATACGTCCAGCATCGTGAATGACAACTCACTTCCTGATTCCCCCAGGCAAAAAAGGGTCCATATATGGTACACCCTTACTGAGCAATATGGTTGCTGCTTTTTGTCCTTCCTTCTTGAAGAAGACCAGTGCCATTATAAGGGTGACGTCTTGACTTGTGTATAAATTGGATTTAAACGAGGCAGAGCTGGGCAAAGTCATCAGCCTCACTTTCTATTCCAGAGACATCGAATTCCAGTGGTAGGACAAAAAGTCAAGATGACTGGCAATGCCCCAGGATGCAGTGCATGACCTTGGCCTTTCTAAATTAAGGTCTTTCCCAGGTCCCAGGATGTCTGAGGCCACATCCGTTCAGTGACTAAGGGCTAGGTCAAACAATATGGCACACTGTTACTGGATAGAAAATACGTCCCCCTGTTGTAACTTGGTAATGCTGTAGGGAAAAAGCTAATTAGTGCATTTAAGATATCAAGTTTATATGTTCCCAAAGAACTGTTAAAAAAATCATTTTATCAAGAATCACCTTACCTTCTCCATGCCCTCTGAATCACAGCAGCAGCATGGTTCTTTTTCCGGAACAACTCTTTCCTTGTTCTTTCTTTTTCAATGATCATCAGCCGGCTCTCCAATGGGAGAAGTTCAATATTCAAATTCTGCCCCACTGGGGAGGACAAATGATCACCTGCATTTGCTGTTTTTGTCTTCACCAAGCTCAGCCTGTCACCAGGTGTGGGGTACGTCCCTACGTTATTGGGCCCAGGTCTTGTCAATCCTGTTTTACTTGGTAGCCCACAGCAGACTCTTGCTACGACCTCGTTATCTGCCCCTTTGCTTCTTTGTCCCCGATTACATGAAGCCTCGTTCCCTGGGTGGGTGGGTTCCACTTTGGCGCTTCCAGGTCTGCTAGAACCAGCTGGAGAGCACCTCTCCCCTTTTAGCTCTTTACTTCGTCTTTTCATCGAGTGCACTTTGGTCCTTGAACCTGTTTCATGGTGCTTGCGTTGTCTCAAGTTTCCAACTGGGCAGTTAGAATCCGGCAAGCGTATTGCTGCTGCTCTGTCCAAGGGCTCGCCACTACAAGCCACTGTCCGCCTCTGATCTTCTAACTCCTCTCCAGCTCCACTTGCTTTACTAGAAGAGGCATGCCTTGGGACACCCCTTCCTCTGAGGGATGGCAATTCTCCACTTTTCTCACCTTCTGACTTAGAAATGGCCACCTGAGGTTTGCGTTCATTATCCCTTTCACTGGTGCCAAAGTGGACAGAAGGAACTTTGCCTTTGGAATGCTCTCTGGTTGGTTCTTAAAGGAGACAGGAAAAGCAGATATTTATCAGCACTAAAATTACAAGGAACAGCTTATTTTGACACTTTATTTTTCTTTCTTTTTTTTTTGGTGAGGCAATTGGGGTTAAGTGACTTGCCCAGGGTCACACAGCTAGTGTCAAATGTCTGAGGCTGGATTTGAACTCAGGTCCTTTTGACTCCAAGGCCGGAGCTCTATCCATTGTGCCACCTAGCTGCCCCAACACTTTATTTTTCATACAATTGGTCCAGAAAATACTCTATAGCAGAAGTCCCAACCTTTTATGTTCACTGTATCCCCTTGCCTTTCAGCAAACCTTCCTTTACACTCTATTCAATATGAAAAGAAATAAATTCTGGAGTTTACCCTATGTGAGAAATTAATAAAAATCAATTTAATAATAATATTTAATATGAAATTAAATAGATTAAAGTTTCATAAAGAAAACCTTCATTGGTACATAACCACATTTTTTAGGACCAGAGAGTCTGTTTATTATTAACCCAAAGTTTATTGTTAAGAGCAGCTAGGAAATACAGTGGATAGGGCATGGGGGCCTGGATCCGGGAAGACCTGAGTTAAAATCTGGCCCCAGATACTTACTAGCTGTGTGACTCTGGGCAAGCCACTTAACCCTTGTTTGCTTCAGTTTCCTCAACTGTAAAATGGGGATAAAAATAGCACTAACCTAGGGTTATATGAGATATAAAATGCTCACCATGATGCCCGGTACATAGTAAATGCTATACAAACATTAGCTCTTATTATTTGTAGTAGTCGTGGTATAGTTTTTGAAATAGTAGCAGATCCAATCTGTTGCTTTGGATTTGATCAAGAACAGATTGAGAATTCTAATTCATCTTGTTGTTATAGATGGAAAGAACGCCTTGTGAGCACATCTAAGAATAGGATATACTTCCCCCAAATTTTGTAACTTCATCGACTGGAAATCAATTCAGAGTTTCCAGTTATTGTGGAGATAATTTAGCTTGTTTTTCATTGGACTGTTGCCACTGATTTTTTTTTTAATTCTCTTAATACAAAAAGGGTTTCATATGTAACCTCATTCCTTGGGTTTTGGTCAGTAGCAATTATTCCTTTAATCGTCTCTCTCAAATATTTCAGATGCATAACACTTCTTTTCCTACTCCATATTACCTTCTCGCTGTTCTCTCTCTAATCCTCAATATTTTTCACTGACCCTACTACTTTTAGAATATTTCAATAGAATAATGTAGTATTTTTACCAAATATTCCCCATGTCCTCTTGACATGCTTCCCTTACCTGCTGGAGGCATGCCTACCCCAAGGTTGGGAAACCCTTGTTCTCCAGCATCACAGTGATGCTGATGATAGTAATAATGATGGGGGATGGACAGAGAGGCAATAATGCTTCTTATGTTGAGCTTCTAAAGACTGTTCTCTGGCAGGTACTTTGTCTTTGTTAAAACAAGGGTTAGGCCCACAGGGGTGGCAGCCTCAAGGCCAGATGTGGCCTTCTAGGTCTTTGGGTGCAGCCTTTTGACTGAGTCCAAGTTTTACAGAACAAATCCCCTTAATAAAAGGATTTGTTCTGTGAAGTTTGGATTCAGACAAAGGGCTGCACTTGAGGACCTAGGGGGCCATATGTGACCTTGAGGCCTCAGGTTTCCTCACCCCCGGGTTAGGTCATGGCTCAATCACATGAAATAATGAAGCTTAGAGTTCAGAAACGTAAATAGATTTGAAAAATCTTGCAGCCGATAACACTTTCATCATTCCACAAAAACAGCACTGGTCCTAACTACATTTTCCAATGTTCCTCTTTTACAGTCCTTTCCAGTTCTAAAATCCTATGCTCCTTCCCTTTCTAGCCATTGAGATCCTACATCCTTTCATTGGGTTGCCCTCATCATTGATAGTTTCAATGGAAAGAGCACCAAGTCAGGCATCTGATGATCCAGGTCATAGTTCTAGCTTTGTCTTAGTCTCACTGTGTTATCTTGGGCAAATTCTTTGCTCTCCTACAGTGCCTCAGCTTCCTCATATTTAAAATGGGGATGGTGAACCCTGTGTAGAAGAATATAAGACTCAACAACCATAAAAGACAAGGAAACTTCAGACAAAAGTTGTTATGCCGATGAGGACTGTGAGGCATTGTAGGGTACTGGAACGGGAGTCGGGTGACCTGGTTTCAGATCCCAGCTCTGCTGCTTCCTGTGAGATCTTGACCAACACACTTTTCCACTCAAGCTTAGATTTTCTCATCTGTGAAATGGGGTGGGTTTGGACTAAGGTCCTTTCTAGCTCTACATTTATGATTCTAGGATCTTTAAGGTCTCATCCAATGTTAACATTGTCTGACCTGAGAAGGTGAAATCTGTGGCTATGTAATAGAATATTTTGGGCAAAGCTTGTTAGCTTTTGGCAATCATTACTTTTTATTGAGGTTTGGAAACTTGGCATTAGAGGTATTTGTTTCCCACTTGGTTACTGCTGGGGTAAGCAATATCCAAGAAAGTGGTGGTTCTTGGGTTATGGAAATCTGGTCCAAATAGTCAGGTTGTAGCTGCAGGTGTGATTAACTGAATTAACCTCATAGCTGGCTTTGCTTATCTATGCATTTTTATTAAAGGGAATAGGGAGAAGGAGTGAAATAGACATGACTGTGATATTAAGGAAAAGTAAAAGAAACCCATAGAGAAAACCTTGTCAGTACCATGTTAGCTAAAAGAGAGATCAATCCAGCTTCCAGGCAGTATGGTTTAGTGGAAAGAAACAAAGAAGCTGGGCTCAAATCCTTTCTTTGACAATTTCTACCTCTGTGACCCTGAGTAAGTCACTTAACCTCCTCTGGCCTCAGTTTCTTTATCTGTAAAATGAGATGGTTGAATCAGATAACTTCTTATTTCCTTTACAACTTTAGAGATGTATTTCTGATATCTACTGTTTCATTAGTGTGAGTTAGAACGTACCTTTTTGTCTCCGGTGATTTTCTCCCTGCTTTTCTGTAGAAGGAAACTGCTCTTTTCTGTATGCCATGTCCGGGGACACTCCTGGAGACCCTCTGTTTTTTCCCATTCGGCTTGGAGAGGCACTGATGGAGAATGGTTGTTTGCCAGGAATAGTTGTGGGTTTGCTGGGCGGCTGTGGAGGCCTGGTGGCTGGGGTTCGCTTCTCTGGAAGCTGCTGTGCTTGCGCTCGGCTTTTCACGTGGCTCAGTGTTTCTTTTTGGTGTTCTCCTTCTTTCCTCTTGCTTTCTTCTTCACGTTTTCTAGAATCAAAGCCAATGCTTTTAGTAACAAGACCGAATGTCCAGGGCATCCCAAAGTAGTCGGATAGTCTTAGTATTCCCTAGCTAGCTCAAATTGAGTCATAGCTTTCAAGTTACAAAGCACTGAGTTACGTATGTATTCATTGATCACTGGAAGTGAAGCTGATTTTACATGCTACCAATTGCTTAGCAGGGCCTGCTTGGCTACTCAACAGTCCTTCTACCTAACCATTATTGAATCCCTGTTTTATTCTCCCCAGGGACTGATCCAAACCTTTTTCTCTCTCTTCAAGCCCTCATTTGTCTGAGGTAGTCATTAAAGACGGGTTATTTATATGGTTAACCAAATGCCCTAAATTATGTATGCCATTTTTTTTTATTCATTGCAAAAGTTATGTAGTTTCTATTCTTTTATTTTTAAAATTTATTTATTTTTAGTTTTCAACTTTCACTTCCATAAGATTTTGAGTTCCAAATTTTCTCCCCATTTCTCCCCACCCCGCATCCCAAGATGGCTTGCAATTTGATATAGGCTCTACATATACATTCATATTGAGCCTATTTTCACCTTAGTCATGTTGTAAAGAAGAATTAGAACTAATGAGAGAAACCATGAGAAAGAAGAAACAAACAAAAAAAAAGAGAGAGAGAGTGCAAATAATATGCTTCGATCTGCACTCAGACTCCGTAGTTCTTTTTCTGGATGTGGACAGCATCTTCCATCAGGAGTCCTTTGGAGTTGTTTTGGATCCTTGCATTGCTGAGAAGGGATAAGTCTATCAAAGTTAGTCATCGAACATTGTGGCTGTTACTGTGTATAATATTCTCCTGGTTCTGCTCACTTCATTCTGTATCAGTTCATATAAATCTTTCCAGGTTTTTCTGATGCAGCTTCTATTCTTTTTTTTTTTTTTTTTGCTTTTTGGTGAGGCAATTGGGGTTAAGTGACTTGCTCAGGGTCACACAGCTAGTAAGTGTTACATGTCTGAGACCAGATTTGAACTCAGGTCTTCCTGACTCCAAAGCCATGCAGCTTCTATCCTTAAAGAATAAAAAGATTTGTTCCTGTTGTACTGGGGAAAAAATGTAACCTTGCCCTCTATGCCAAGGGCTTCCTACATCATTGAGAAGGTTAAAGTTATCTCAAGTCAAGTCAATAAGCATTTCTTAAGAGTTGGGCACAACTGGGGATTAAAAAAAAAAAAAGCAAAAACTTAGTCCCTGTTCTCAGAGAGCATACATTCTAATGGGGGAGACGATGTGTAAAGAGCTAAGCATATACACAATACGTAAACAGTGCATGGAAGTTAATCTCAAGGGGAAGGCAGTAGTAGCTTGGAGGACCAGGAAAGGCCTCCTGCAGAATCCGAATTTGAGCTGACTCTTCCATTCATAACTTTTTTTTTTTTTTGGTGAGGCGATCAGGCTTAAGTGACTTGCCCAGGGTCACACAGCTAGTAAGTGTCAAGTGTCTGATATTCATGACTTCTTAGCATCACCCACTCTGTCATCCTTTCTTTCACAGAAGAAGAGGCATCCCTACTTCTCACTAAGGCCAATCTACTTAGACCTTTGATCTTATTCTCTATGTTTCTCTCTCTTGTGCATCTTCAATCTCTCATTCTTCCATCTTCCTATGAAATGCTCAGCTCTCTCCAAGCCCTAAACAAATCTTTCCTTTAATCACTGCACCTCCATCCAGCTACTCTCCTGTTTCTCTCTACTTCACCACTAAATTTCTTTAAAAAGCTGTCATGTACTGATGCTACTCCTTCCTTCCTACCACCTCACCTCCTTGGAGTCTCTCTTCTCATCTCCCCCTTTAACAAACTGCTCTCTTAAAGGTCACCAATACCTTGCTAGTCACCACGTTGACAAATGAACACTTTTCTCAGTGCTTTTGACCTTTCTGAAACATTTGACAGCTGTTGACCACCTCTCCATCTGTATGCTTACACCTCGCTTGATTTTAGAGACAGCACACACTCCTAAGCTGTTGTCTACCCTTTTGCTGAAACGCTTTTGGTGGATGTTTCCCTAAGGCTCTAGCCTTGGCCCTCTGCTCTTTTTTCTATCTTTATACTTCCTCCCTTGCCATGTCATTTCCAGTCATGACTTCAACTACCTCTATTCAGGAGATTCCTAAATCTCTGTCTCCAGCCTCTTCTTAGCTCTTGAAACTTATCTTCAATCACAAGAAATTTCAAGCTGCATATCTCACTAGCAACTCAAACTCAATGTGTTAGAAAAGTGACTTTCTTATCTTTCTCCCTAAACCTACTCCTCCTTTTGACTTTAGAATGCTGTCTGTAGTATCAATATTTACTTAATCTCTCATGTTCAAAACCTTGGAGTTGTATTTGATTCTCCCTTTCCCTCACTATTCACATCTAAGCAATATACACTATCCTGTGGTATATATGTCTTTGGGACATCTCTTGAATCTGTATTAATCTCCTCCCTATTTCTACAACCACAGACTTTAGTACGGGTTCTCATTATCTCTTGCCTTGATTTTTGTAGATGCCTTCTAAGCAGGGCTTAACTGTTTCCCTTCTTTCCCCACTTCAATCCATCCCTTTTGTTGCTACCAGAATAATCTTCCTTATGCCTAGATTTACTTATATGACTTATATTGGCTCCCTATTGTCTACTGAGTAAAATCTGTCATAGCAATTCTCTAATCAGTTGGTCGGTCAGAGAGCATTTATCAAGTGCCAGGCACTGAGGATACAAAGAAAGACAAAAAACAGTCTCTACCCTTAAGATGCTCCCAGGCTAATAGGAGAGATAGTATGTAAAAAACAATGTACAAATAAGACATATACAGGATAAATTGGAAATGAAGGCACTAAGATTAAGGAGGACTAGAAAAGTCATCTTAAAGGTGGGACTTTGGCTGAGACTTGAAGAAAGCCACGAGGCAGAAATGAGGAGGGGGAGAGTTCTAAGTATGAAAATAGTCAAGGAACATGCTTGGAGCTGGCCACAAGATGTACTGTAAAGAATGACCAAAAAATGAGGATTTTACTTCTAGCATGTATGAAAAGAAGGATGAATTTTTACAGTGATGTTTAGAAAGCCCACAATGTTTTTTTTTTTTCTTCATGATCCCATTTGGGATTTTCTTGGCAAACAAACTGGAATGGTTTGTCATTTCATTCTCAGCTCATTTTACAAATAAAGAATTGAGACAAACAGGGTTAAGTGACGTGGCTGGGTCACACAGCTAGAAGTGTGTGAGGTCAGATTTGAACTTATGAAGAGTCTTCCTGTTTCCAACCCCAGTGCTCTGTCCATGTAGGTGCTCTCAAGGGACTGTTATCTATGCTCAAAGTGTAGACTGATTTACCTGCTAGCAGATAAGATAAATGGACTCTTGGGACTCTACTCTCCAGGTTATCAGAGAGAATGAAGTGTTCCTTAAAACAAAGAGAAGGGCTTCAAAGTAAAAATGAAAAAGAATCTGCTGAGGCAGAGGGGAATCCTAATGTGTTGTCAGGAGGTGAGCAGGCAGAAGAATGTGTCATGGAAAAGGAAGAGAAAAATGAGAAGCACTGAATGCTCAGAATCAAGTAACCCATATAAGGTCCTTCCCAAGAGCAGCAGGTAGCAGGTACATAGAGCTCTGGACTTGGAATCAAGAAACTAGAGTTCAAATCATGTCTGTAAAATGTAAGATGGAATTAAAATAACTGTAGATAATATAAAATATTTGGGAGTCTACCTGCCAAGGCAAACCCAGTAACTATATGAAGACAATTACAAAACACTTTTCACACAAATGAAGTCATATCTAAATAACTGGAAAAATATCAGTTGCTCAGGTGTAGGTCAAACTAATATAATAAAAATGGCAATTCTACCTAAATTAATTCACGTATTCAAGGTCATACCAATTAAACTACCAAAAATTATTTTATAGAGCTAGAAAAAATAATAACAAAATTCATCTGGAAGAACAAAAGCTCAAGAATATCAAAGGAATTAATGAAAAGAAATGCAAGGGAAGGTAGTCAAACTGTACCAGATCTAAAATTGTATTAATAAACAACAATCTTCAAAACTATTTGGTGCTGGCTAAGAAACAGAGTGGTGGATCAGTGGAACAGGTTAGGTATATAAGACACGGTAGTCAATGACTGTAGTGATCTATTGTTTGATAAACTCAAAGACTCCAGCTTCTGGGATAAGAACTCACTATTTGACAAAAACTGCTGGGAAAACTGGAAAATAGTATGGCAGAAACTAAGCACAGACCAACATCTTACACCATATACCAAGATAAGGTCAAAATGGATATGTGATTTAGACATGAAGGTTGGCACCATAAGCAAATTAGGAAAGCAAGGAATGGTTTACCTGTCAGATCTATGGAAAAGGGAAGAATTTATGACTAAACAAGAGACAGAGAACATTATGAAATGCAAAATGGATAATTTTGATTACATTAAATTGAGAAGGTTTTGCACAAACAAAGCCAACGCAAGCAAGATTAGAAGGGAAGCAGAAAGCTGGGCAGCCAGCTTCTCTGATAAAGGCCTCATTTCCAAAATATATAGAAAACTAAGTCAAATTTATAAGAATGTAAGTCATTCCCCAATTGACAAATGGTCAAAGGATATGAACACGCAGTTTTCAGATGAAGAAATCAAAGCTATCTATAGACATAAGAAAAAAAATGTCCCAAATCACTATTGATTAGAGAAATGCAAATTAAAACAACTCTGAGGTACCACTTCACACCTATCAGATTAGCTAATATGACAAAACAGGAAAATGGTAAATGCTGGAGAAGATGAGCAAAAATTGGAACACTAATGCATTGTGGGTGGAGTTGTGAACTGATCCAACCATTCTGGAGAGCAATTTGGAACTATTCCCAAAGGGCAACCAAACTGCGTTATACCCCTTTGATTCAGCAATAGCACTACTAGGTGTGTATCCTAAAGAGATCATAAAAAAGGGAAAAGGACCCACATGCACAAAAATATTTATAGCAACTCTTTTTGTGGTGGCCAAGATCTGGAAATTGAGGGGATGCCCAACAACTGGGGAAATGGTTGAACAAATTGTGGTATATGAATATTACATTCATACCATTGTTCCATAAGAAATGATGAGCAGGCAGATTTCAGAAAAACCTGGAAAGACTTACATGAATTGATGCTGAATGAAGTGAGCAGAAGTGAGGAGAACGTTGAAACATTGTACGATGACCGGCTTTGATAGACTTTGCTTTTCTCAGGATGACTTTTTTTTTTTTTTTTGCTGTTTTGGTGAGGCAGTCAGGGTTAAGTGACTTGCCCAGGGTCACACAGCTAGTAAGTGTCATGTGTCTGAGACTGGATTTGAACTCAGGTCCTCCTGACTCCAAGGCTGGAGCTCTATCCATTGTGCCACCTAGCTGCACCTCAGGATGACTTTTCTTAGTTGAGTCTCTTGCCAAGCTCTTTTAAACTTGATTTTCTTTCCACCATTTAATGTTTCATGAGAAGATACTGCTCATAATCTGCTATTCTTCATATGGTTTTATAAATGAATTTATTCCCAGTATTATCTTTGGCTGCCATATCTCTCTGCTTAGCAAGATTAAGCATTTGCCTTTTGAGGTGATTTCTAGGCTTTTTTGTTCCTTTCATGCCAATTAATTTATATTTAGGGAATGGTGATAATTTGTGCCAATGTCTGATCCTATATCCTCTTCCTATGTTTTAGGCATGAACAGCCTATCCAGGTAGGTTAGGTTGGAGCTGTTTTGATTGCATAACACATCATTTTCATGTTAACTTCTAACTTTGTGTTTGTTTTGATCTTTCCTGTAACAAGACAACCATCTAACAGTACATAGTCAGCTGACTATGACTTCCACATCAACAAGCCACTTCCTGTCTACCAAAATGTAATTAATTTCATTTTTATAATGTTACATGATGCTCTCTATGTCCAGCACAACCCTCCCCTCCCCTACCTTTGAGAATACTTTTCTCAAAGAAAGTATTCCTAATACATAGGCATGGAATGTCTTTGTTTCTACCAACAATTTACTTCCCTCATTTCTTGTCCAGAAACAAATTTCCTAATATATTTTTTGTCACGTTCCCCATGCTTACCTTTGTATTAAAGCTACTGGGAATCAAAGTACACATTGATTTAATTTGGAAGGTCTTACTGAGTTCTTTGGAGAATCTCCCTACCTGAGCCTCTGCGACAGATGTTGGCATGTGAGAGGAGATACAGTAATTTTCATACCAGTCCTTTGCATATATTTATCATGAGCACTGTGGTTCAACAGTCTTAATGTCCTTTGAGAAACATCCTTTGAGAGGATGTTTCTTGTTTCCTTTGGAGTAGGTTTATCCTCTCAATCCCTTTTCTCTTTTCCATCCAAGGAGAACTTGCAAAGCTTCTTTGCATTTAGCTATTTTGTCCTCTGATAATTTTTATAGCAAGAATGTTAAGATTGACGTCACTGGATACAGATCTCACATTTAGAATACCAGTAGGTAATTTAAAATGTGCAGATGGCATAGAAACTATGAATCTTAGCATCCTCTGTCCCTTTCCCCAACTCTGCTAATGTCTCTGAAGATGTAGAAGAGGGCCACACAGGAACCCGGGCCATTTCAAATCTGACTTTTGAAAAATTGGTTTTCTTTGGGGACCGTGGTAGTATTTTTCATTTGTCTAAACTGTTCATCATTAAGACTCCAGACCCTTGGTAATGAGCCTTTTCAAACTTAGTGAGCTAACCCTCAGAAAGGAAATATATTGGCAGAGGCCATTAAAGACAATATGAAAGTCAAATTAAGTTAAAGAAAATAATACAAAAAAGCTCACAAAGCATTACATATCACATGTCAAATACGATTAAACATTTTAGGACTTCCAAGATGTAGAAATAACTGTGGGCTATGGTGTTTCAGGATAGGCTTTAGCGAGAAGATAACATTTGAGCTCTCTTAAAAGTATTTGGAGAGGTGACATGTGGAGAAGCTTAGGAGGACATGTGAGTAAAAGCATAATGACAGGGAAACATGAGGTATTGTTAGGATACTGGTAGATTAGTCTAGAAGGAATGATGGGTACTTGTATAAAAGTGAGGAGGGAGAAAGATGGGAAGGTTGGTTGGGGCCAAACTGTGGACGGCCTGGAATGCCAGGCTAGGGAACTAGACTTTATTTTTAGGCAACAGGAGATACTGACGATATCTGAGCAGGGGAATGACATAATTAGAGCACCTTCTGAGATCAATCTGATGGCGGTGTGTAGTATGGAATGCATTTGAGATAGACTAGAGTCAGGAAGATGAATTAGGAGGCTTGTTATAATAGTTTAGGTATGAGTGTGGTGGTTGTAGTGGAAGTGGAAAGGAAACGACAATATGTGACATTTCTTTTTTCAGAGAATCAATGGGACTACATATAAGACCTGCACATGGATTTATTTTTGCCTCTGTCTAAAAACAAAATTGACATCATTGGTGTGTGTGAAGCACGAGGAACAGCAGATCTTGTGTCAGAGTGGAAAATTGGCGATCACAACCTCCTTGGAAAGACCCACAAAAATGGTGCCCATATGGGTGGTATTGGCTTCACTGTTTGTAAGAATGCTGTTTGCCACATTAAAAGTTGTGATTTCCTCTTGCCTTAAATGCTAAAACTACGTCAATGCAAGAGTCTGAAAATTATTCAAGTATATGTGCCAGCACATAGCAATAGCCAACATTGAAAGACAGCAAATGAGATATTAGGAAGATTCTGTTCAGACCTTGAAAAGATGATGAAAGAAAAGCCAACTAAGATTATTATCCAGAGTGATTTTTGTTCCAGCCCTGGACAGAGTACCAGGCAAGATAAGACTTCCACTGGCAAATCTGGAAGAATTGTGCTTTAGTCTTAGCCACCTCTATCATCAGTAAACAACAATGCATGGTTACAGATAGTGGAGAAACACCTATGGAGAAGTCCCACGGAAAGATATACAATCAAAATGATTTTGTTCTCAGTGACAAAATGAGTTCTCTAATATATCTGTTGTCACAGAATCATCAACAATGTGTCAGACCATTGGTTTCTCAAAGGGATACTAATTCAAGATATTCTAGAAGAATTGAGGAAAACCCAAAAGGCCCTGGTCAGAAAATTGTTCCGTGAGATAACAATGGCTGGTGAACTAGAGTGGGAAGATATTTGATTCAAGGAAGAAAAAGGAGTCAGTGCAGGCACAGCTTCATTTCCTTGTGAAGATCAGGGCAGTCTGAGAAAGGTAAATGAATGAGAATGGCTCTTTGGCAAGAAGAACCAAGATGAATGAAGGAGGAAAGTTTGAGAGGGAAGAAGACAAAAGTTTATGCCAAGAAATCAGGGTAGGATTGCACCAACTAGAAAGAAGTAAAGAGATAACTGGGAAGAAAAAAAAGCTTGAGAAAGAAATCTTTGACTAAAGTAGAAAATAGTTGTCATGACAAAGAACAGACTAGGGTAAAAATAGTTTTTAGGAAGAATATGACAATGACTTGTAGACTTCTTGCATTTATGTGACTGGTGTGAATTGACCGTGAAGGCATCATACATGCTATTTGGAACCAAGTGTCAGAATCAGTTAAATAAATGCATATTGGGAAATTGTGGGATCTATTCTGAACACTATCTCAAGAAGAGATGGAAGACATGGAAGAGTTATTCCATAAATCACTACATGTACTTCACAAGTTACCCTGTAAGTAATTTTATTCCTTCATTTGTGAAAAATGAAAAGCTATGCTTCTGAAAAAAACATGATCCTGATAACCTTTGCAGTTCTCCTAGAAATCCATAAACTTTCCACCTAAAGCTTACTCTCCCACATCAAATAAGACATCAGGAATATCATGAATTCCACAAAACCATCATGCCAGGCATCAAGGAAGCTCTTAATAAATGCCTGTTCATTGATTGAAGCCACAAGCAGGCTTGTTTTCATGTTATTTAACCATCAATCACAATGCAGTCTTATAATAAAGAAAAATGCAAAGAATATTGAGTATCCATAGGCTGTGTGAGCTATAAAGGTGACTTAATGGAAATAGCAATTATTGAAAACACCTTGCTCAAGAGTAGAGTAAATCCAATGAATGCTGAGATCCCTGAAGAGATGAATGTTGAATTTGGAACTGATATCAAGCTGTTTGTATTTTTGTAACAAATCAGGATCTTTAAAGGAGTTCAGCAAGGGGATACCATCACCCCAAACTATTCATTGCTACACTGGAGGTACACTGGGAACATGACTGAAAAACAATACGACAAAATTATGATTGATGGCGAACACATCACACAATTACTTCTCACAAGTGATTGCGTCTTGTTCACAAGTATAGAAAAGTTGGAGCTGTAGAAAAGAAAAACTAGCAGATGAAGCTGCAGAGTGTACATAAGCTATTTAGCTTAGAAGTAAACACAGATCAAATAAAGGAGCTGCAAAATGAGCAGTCCCACTAAGCAAGGTCTACGTGGATGGCTTGGAGACTTCCTCAAGCCATTGATGCCAGCAATATGAGAACATAAGATTAAATGACCAATATTCACAGAATGCTTTCAAGTTTTCCAAGCATTTTATATACATTTTCCTACTTGAGCCTCAATAACCTGTGAGGTATATTCTATAGGTATTATCCCCATTTTGCAGATAAAGAAACAGACTCAGAATCAGAACTCTATCTACCATGCAATAATATCTTTCTAACTGGCATAGATGGATTCTCGAATAGATAAATGGTCAAAAAAGTGGATAGTGAAGAGAACTGCAGATTACTAACAACCATATGAAACTGTTTCAAATCACTAATAATATGAGAAGTAAAAATTAAAATAACTAAGGCTTTACTGTACACCTAGCAAATTGGCAAACGTGACAGGAGATGGAACTGGTTAATGTTGAGGTTATGGGAAGACAGGCATATTAATATATACTGGTAAAGCTTTGAATTGGTCCAATCAACTTGGAAAATATTTAGAATTATGCAAAAAAAATGACTGGTACACCTTGACCCACAGATCCATTCCTAGGCATATACCCCAAAGGAAGTCAAAGACCAGAAGAAAGGTCCCATATACACCAAAATATTCATATAATCAATTTTTTTGCATTTTTTTTTTGTGAGGCAATTGGGGTTAAGTGACTTGCCCAGGGTCACACAGCTAGTAAGCATATCATCAATTTTTGTGATGGCAAAGAACCAGAACCAAAACTCATGCTCCCATTGATTCAGCCATTTCTCAATTGTTGGGCCCTTTAGTTTATTTCCAGAGGGTTTTTTTTTGTTGCAACTACAAATAATTTTGCCATAAATATCTTTAAGTGACTGACTTTTTCCCCTTCTCTTTTTTGCTAAAGCTCTTAGATTATTGTAGTAGGTGTTCAGAAAATATCTATTGAAGAATGAAGCAGTGTCTGGTGCCAAATTCTCTAGTAATGGGACTCCAGTAATTGCAGCATCATTTCCTTTATTGACTCCTGAAAGTGGAGATGGGTAGGGGTAGGGTCTTTTCGGGTTGCAAAAACTCCTAGATAATGGGAACAGCAGCAAAGAGGCTATGGGGACTTTGGAAGTAGAAGGGAGAAAAGGATGGGAGCATGTCTTACAATTCAAAATGGGTCTGCTGTCTGGCCAGTTGTGTTGATTGATGCCTTTAAGCATCAGGTTAAAGGTAAGCTACCTGTATACAGATCTTTAAAAAGAAATGGTGAGGAGAGAAGGTAAGGGGGAAGACCTGAAGCATTTTCCAAGTCGCTGGTGAAGTCCATTTAGTTTCCTTTATGAAGCCCAATGTTTGCTTTTCACAAATTTCAGTTCTTGTGTATGGGGATAAGTTCATGATCTATGGCAGAAATGGTCTCACGCTCGTATTTGTTCTTCATAGTGGTTAGAGAATAACGCCACCCTCTTCTTGGGAAAAGTGGACAGATGGTAAGTGTCAGAGCATGCAGCTCTCTGATACTTTGATTTGACTCGGATTCTGTAACATGGTTTGCTGACTGTCAACACACTAACTCACAGCACAGCAAATGACAGGTTAGTTATGCAGTGTGTCATCGGCAGCTCCTGTGATTCATATCAATGCCAGTAGGAGTCATTTCAGTGCAAGCTGTCAGGGAAAAGCATTAACTCTATCTGTCATTTGCTATCTTGTCATGTATGCTCCACAGAAGAGGCTGATTGAACCTGGGCGCCTGAAATGCTGCTAATTGATCTAAAAACTGCACTCCTGGCAGGCCGGGGTACTGCATTCCCTCTGGCATTGATAAACGTGGCTGGTTTCAAATACTAATATTGGCATTGCACAAACAGACAATATGTGGGTGTCTGTCTCATGCTTGGTATAGATCTCCCTGCCATTACCCCAGTGTTTGAGCTGATAAATTAGACCTTACTATTCACAGAACAGTCATTTTCCTTCCTCCAGGAGAAGCAAACAGTGGTACCTGCTGCTCAGTCCATAAAAGAAATGAGACAGTCAATGTACAATCAGCCCAGAATGAGGCTAGACCTTGTCACTTGTGGCTGAGTATGTCAAAGGCAACAGCTGCTCATGTATGTTACTCATGTTAATCAAATGAATTTTCCGTTGATCAGGGCCTGGGGTTAGTGATAGGGATAGAGATGAAGATTATTCCCCTGCTGAAGTTTTTCTTCTTGATTCCTCCCAACTGAATGGAAGTAAACGGGATAATCATGGGGAGAGCAATGAGACAGTTACTGAATGTATAATTAGAGCTTTACTTTAATAGTGGTATAGAATTAACACTAAAAAATCTATATTAGACTATCTATATCTAAGCCTCCAGTTAGCCCACTTGGTGCATGGCTCAAAGTAGAATTAGGGCATTGAGGGAATCTGATACCTTACCCATTCTTGTAAAAAAAAAGATCCTCACATTTAAGAAAAAATTGAAACTCATTTGTGTTCACCATTTTAATATTACTAGTGACAATGCATTGCTATTCCTGACACTGCTCGGCTCACTGACATTTCAGACCCATTCCTTCTTATTGGGAGCCACTTGCAACTGCATCCTTGGAGTTTTGTTCTTGAGAGCTTTCTACCCCTCTTGAGTCTTGGACTATGAGAATGGGGATCCTGTATCAGAAATCTGAAATCTGCTCTCCTTAAATTTAGAGTCCTTTTACATGCTCCCCTTTTGACTGTGAAATCCAAGAAGGCCCGGCTACTTCCTTCTAAGGTTCCTATAATTCTGGCTTCACTAATTGGTATTCCCATTATTGGCCTGACTCAGCTATAGAACAACAGCATCCCTGTGTTTCTGTGACCTCCTGAAGAGACAGTAACCTCAACCAATATCAGAAAAGTGTTTCAGCATGTTTGAGTACTCTCATCTTTAGGAGAGATTTCAGAGACTTCAGAGATAGGAGCCCATGGCCTGAGATTCGAAAAGTAAGTTAGCTCAGAAGTGAGATGACGTTTTCAGTGCATGCCTTCATATCAGGTTGATACACAACCATCTCTTTTTCTTTGTTTTCCTCTTTCCTTATGTCCCTAGGTGTTAGTACTTCACTATTTCCCCACCCCAAATTACTTGGTATTTACTTTGCAAATACTTTATAGCCGGCATTCCCAAGAGAACTCAGGACTTGGGGAAATGATGTTTTACTGGTCAGGAAGATTTCCCAGAATTCCCCAGGTGCCTTAGACTTGACTGGGGACAGGCTACCCAGAGGCCTAGTCAAGTTCAAGACCACTTGAGCACTCTAGGCATCCTCGATTTCTATTTTATGTACTCTGGTAAACACTTCACTTAGCAATTGTAATTTCTTTCATTATCATATCCTCTGTTCTCCAAATTAAATTTGCATTTCTAGTGGCTATAAGAAGGGGCATAGAAAACAAACATGGTGATCCTGACACTGTACTTTTATTCTTCTTGAACTCATTTCTAAGGTGATTCTTGAAATGGAATGAGCTGCTGAGGTACCACCTCACGCCTATCAGGTTGGCTAACACGACAGAAAAGGAAAATGATAGATGTTGAAGAGGATGTAGAAAAATTAGGACATTAATGCATTGTTGGTGGAGTTGTGAACCTATCCAACCATTCTGAAGAGCAATTTGGAACTATGCCCAAAGGGGTATACAACTGTGTATATCCTTTGACCCAGCAATACCACTACTAGGTCTGTATCCCAAGGAGATTAATGAAAAAGGAAACGGATCTATAGGTACAAAAATATTTGTAGCAACTCTTTACGTCGTGGCAAAGTACTGGAAATGTGGAGATGCCCATCATTTAGGGATTGGTATATAATTGTGATAGAATACTTTTGTGCTGTAAGAAATGTTGAGCAGGATGGTTTCAGAAAAACCTGGGAAGATTTATATGAACTGATGCAAACTGAAGTAAGCAGAACCGGAAGAACACTGTATACAGTAACAAGATTGTACAGTAATTAACTGTGAATGACTTAGCTACTCTGATCAAGACAATGATCTAATTTCAAAAGACTCATGATGAAAAGCACTACCTACCTCCAGAGACAGAACTGATGAACTCTGAGGACATATTGAAGGATATTTTAAAAAACTTTCTTTTTCTTGCTTTTTGTTTTGCAACATGGCTAATAGATAAATATGTTTTGCGTGACTTCCCATGTATAATTGATATCATATTGCTTGCCTTCTTAATGGGCAGGGGGATAGACCAGAGAGGAGAAGAGAATTTGGAGCTGAAATTTTTTTTTAAATGAATGGTAAAAATAAATACATAATTAAAGAAAAACAAATAGGATGAGCTGTCATTGAATGTGTTTCAGCAGGAGGAGGATGACCACCTGCCATATTGTAGAAGGGATTCCTACTTGGGACCGGAGGTTGGACTATGTGATTTCTAACACCCCTTCTGCCATGTCCCCCCTATTTCAGGCCCTCATCTCCTCACATTTGGATTATTGTAATAGCCTTGAAATTTTTCTTCCTGTCTCAAGCCTCTCCCCCCACCAATCTAGCCTCCATATTACTATGAAAGATAATAGTCCTAAAGCATGTTTAACCATATCGCCTTCCTGATGAAAAAGCTCCCTATTGCCTCTAGGATGAAAGAGACTTCTTTCTTTCATAATCCGGTTCCAGCAGACCTTTCCAGACTTATCATGCATTGCTTCCCTTCACACATTCCATACTCCAGCCAAAATGGCCTATGTTGTACTGCCCATAGACAACATTCCCTCTCCCATCTTTGTATCTTTGTTTAGTCTATCATCTTTGCCTGAAATACACTCCTGTGTCACCATGGCTTCTTGGAATCCATAGTTTTCTTCAAAGCTCATTTCAAGGGCCATGTCCTACATGGGGCCTTTCTTGATTTCTCCAGCTGGTACTGCCCCCCTGTACTTACTCTGTGTATATGTGTGTGTATCTATACATACATACATATATACATATGTACATAACTTTTATGATATGTATTGTATCCAACATAGAATATAAGTTCCATGAAGGCAGGATCTGTTCCTTTTTCCTTATTATCCCCAGCATTTGGCACAATGCCTAGCAGATAGCAGGTATTTAATAAATGGTTGTTTGGTAAGGGCAGGGACTGAATTCCATTTTTTTTTTTTTTGCCTTGGAAAAACCTATAAGCCTGAATTGAGAGGGCTTGTGTGGTAGATTGTCAGGAACAGGGTCAGGGTCGTGAATACTTGGGGAAGTAGGTACTCATCTATATGTGACCTGAGAAGTATCAGAAGGGTTCCAATGGTCCAAATACCATCACTATCAAATGTCAGAGTGCCTATAATTCCACTATCAAAGGATTTTTTTGGGAGGAGACTTCTCCCTGAGATACTCTTTTAAAATGCAAATATTTTTGGAAGAATAACATACTATTTTCCATTATAGAATAAGCAACTTATCAATTCTTCTTTTCTGGATCACCATTATTTATACCTACTCCTCGTGCGTATCCCCCAGGGCTCTGTCCTCTCTTCTCTCTCTATACTCCCTTAGTGATGACATGAATTCCCATAGTTTTAGTTAAAATTTCTATGCTAATGACTTCCAAATCTACAAATCTAGCCTGAGCTCTGTTGCTACATCTCCACCTACGTCCTGAAATCTGCCCCCAGACATTCTACAGCCATCTCAAACGCGACCTGTTAAAAATGAAATATTATCTTTACTCCACCCTTCCACCCCAATGCCATCCTGCTTCCCAAATTCCCAGTCTTTTGAGGGAGGAACCATTTTTCTAGTCTCCAAAGTTTGCAATCTCATCCTTTACTCTTCCCTCTCCTTTATTACCTATGTAACCAATGAGAAGCCAGTCCTGTCAATTTTACCTCCATAATTCGTGCATCCCTTGCCTTTTCTCCACTCACATGAGCACCACCCTAGTTCAGAAGAGTGTCCCTTCTCATCAGGACATCTGTACTTGGCTCCCTCCTGCCTCCCATCTCTCTCCTCCAATACATCCTCAATCTGCTTGGTAAACTGATAGTCCCCAAGGACAGGGCAGACCACGTCAGGATCTGGATCCCTATTACCACTGGGAGAAACAAACGCTTTTGCTTGACATTTAAAACCCTTCACAATCTAACTCCAAACCATCTTTCTAGACTGATTTCACTTCCTCTACATTCCTGTACTTTCTCTACATTTCCATCAAAACGTCCTCCTTGTTTCTACATCTATATGCAATATTCTGCCTCTGTGCTTTTGCAGAGATTGTACTCCATGTCTAGAATGCTTCCTCATCTCAACTCCATTTAAGCCTATTTCCTACTTCCATTTAAGGATCAGCTCATGTGCCATCCTTATACAAAAGATCTTCCCTGATCCTCAAAGCTGTTACTGCTCCCCTTGAGCCCAAAATTATTCTGCAGTTACTTGGTATCTCTTATTGTATTTATTTTTCTATGTAGATATTATTTTCCCCAGGAGCATGTTAGCTGCTGGAGGGCAGGGACTGTTTTAGTTTTGGTCTCTGGGTCTCCAAAAAACTAGTCACTAACAAATACTTATTGAATTTAATTGAATCAGATCCCTTTTCTTCTTTATGGGAGGGAGAATACTACATAGCCATGGGAGATAACAGATAGGGAGGTGTCATGGAAAGAATGTTGGATTGGAAGTAAGAGGACCTTGGTTTAAATCTTGTCACTCTCAGTTTCAACCTATATTGATTCTACTTTTATAAAATAAAGAAGCTAGGAGAGAAGGAAGACAGAACTGAAATGCATTCCTAGATTTTTCCTGAACTAATTTATTTAACCTCTCCAGGCTTCATTTCCTCATCTATAAAATGAGGAGGTCGGAAAAGATGATGTCTAAGGTCCTCAGAATTAGCTAGATGGCTCAGTAGATAAGGCACTGGGCCTGGAGAAGACCTTAGTTCAAATTTGACCTCAGACACTTGCTAGCTGTGATCCTAGGCAAGTCACTTACCCTCTGGTTGCTTTACTCCACTGGAGAAGGAAATGGCAAACCACTCCAATATCTTTGATGAGAAAACCTCATATAGGGTCAGGAAGAGTCGGATACAACTGAACAACAACAAAGGTCCTTTCTAGCTTTAAACGTTCCTACAATTATTTAAAGAAAATGGAGGTGACAGGCACCAAAGACAAGTGTTTCATAAGAGCTGGTTCTAGTTGAGAACTTAATCAATTCTAACTTTCACATTTTGATATTTATATTACTGTGCCCCAACACCTCAAAGTCTGGAGAGGCAGGCTGGTCACAGGTTGGGCAGCTATAAGGCACACAGACTAGGTGTTATGGAGGACACAAAGCAGTATAAGACATCATCTCTGCCCTAAAGGTATTTCCAGTGTATGTCAGGAGATGGCATATATGTCTGAAAAGGACAAATATTCCTCATCAACAGCCATTTATCAAATACCGATTATACACAAGGGACTATGTTAGAAACTTAAGAAAGTATGTACTAAATGAATGAGTAGAACAAACTGTGATATACGCAGGAGTAGACTGGAAAATGTTTTAACAACTGGCTCTCTGAAAACAAAATGTCCATTTTAAAGTTTAATCTGCATTATTAACATTTCTCCATCCCTTTCTAAAGCTTAGACAATCAACAAAGCAACAAACCAAGCCCGGATTTGTAGTGCTTGTGGAGTTCTGAGGTGTAAATGCTCGCAGTGAAAATTTAACCATCGGCTCTCAAGATCAAGCCGTCTCCCTTCAGTACACCCCTGGTGATAGGAGCTCAGTGGAGCATGAGATCAGAGTGGTCAGGGGAAGCTTTCAGATGGGTTTAAAAGATGGATGGGTACAGATTGGTGGAGAAAATAATAAACAGCATTGAGCAGCAGGTAATTCTAGAGATTCAGAACGTTAACATAACTCCCCTTGCCCCCAGAAAAGCAATTTGTCTCTTTTTAAAGTCACTTCCACCTCTTCTAATCCCAAGATTTTCAAGGTTTACTTTGAGTGTTGCATCTTACCTGAAGCCTTCCTGATTCTCCCCTAATTATTAGCTGGGATTTGCAAACACGAAAAATGACAAGCTCTAAATAAAGCTAGCAAATATAAAGCATTCACTTATGTGTGGACATGTCCTTTCTCTCTCCCCTAATGGAAGCTCCTTGAGGGAAAAGGCTACTCTTATTTTTTTGTCTTTGTCTCCCAGGGCCTCACATAGTGTCTGACACATATTAAGTACTTAATAATTATCCCTGTTGAGTTGAATGTTCATGGCCAGGATAACTCAAAGAAGGAAGGAAATAAGCATTTCTTAAGCGCCTACTGTGTGCCAGGCTTTGTGTTCATAAATATTATCTTATTAGATCCTCACAACCCTGGGAGGTAGATGCTGTTATTATCTGGTTATTATACAGTTGAGGAAACTGAGGCAGACAGGTTAAATGACTTGTTCAGGGTCACATAGGTACTAAGAGTCTGAGTCTGGATTTGAACTCAGGTCTTCTGTACTCTATGCCTAGCACTCCATCTATCGTACCACCCAGCAGCCTGGCCAAACAAAGGACACAAAGGAACTTACTGAGACAAAAGGATGTCGAGTTATTTTCAGTTTTAGCAATTTAAGATGCTGATGTTAGTACAAGAACAATGACCTTTGAAAAATACTTTTAGACTTCATAGTATGCCTTGCATCTGATAGATACAGAAATGTAAGCAGAGATTCCTAATCAGTTTTATAAGTAGCATACAATTTCTTTAATAAGCAAAAAGGAGAAAAAAAGCCCCATAAAACACTAAACTAAACATTCTAAACCTCTTCATCCTTCAACTGTCTCCAAGTTCTCCATTTCTGGTTTTGGATATTCATTGTGACAACCCAACCTCTGGGTGTTAGTGATGATTCTGTCCTTCCTAAGCCTGGGCAGGAAGTGGGGGTGGGGTGGGGGTGGTGCACAGATCCCCTGGAGGCCCCGCGCCAGAGTAGAGAGTGCCCTGGATTGGGATTACAAGATTCATGTTGGAGCCCTGGCTGTGGGATCTTTGGCTCAGTCCCTAACCAACCTGTGCCTCAGTTTTTTCATCTCTAAAATGGCAGTAATAAACCTTACCATATCTAACTCATAGGACTCTGAGCTTCAGATGAGATAATATATGTCAAAGCGCACATGTTGTATAACATATGTCCATGATTCCCATGGGCTGTATCTAATAAGATTCGACTTAATAGGAATAAATGTAAAATCCTATATATGGTTAAAAAAATAAACTGCCAAAGTGCAAGATGAGAAATGCGGTGAGAAATCGTGTGTATGTGTATGTGTATGTGCATGTGTATATATATTATATGTGTATGTGTATACATATATGTGTATATGCATACATATATGTATATATACACATATATGTGTGTATATATACATATATACATAGATATATACAGTTATACACACACACACACACACACACACACACACACATATGACCTGGGAGTTTTAATGGGCAGTAAGGTCAATATGAGTCAACTACATAACATGGCAACCAAGAAAACCAGTGCAAAAATAGACTACTCAATAAAAATAAAGTGCCCAGAATGAGACAATTCAACTGTTGGAGATCTCTGAAAAACAGTAGAAAATGGTCAGACCATAGACATTGAGAAAGTTCAATTCTGGGCATAGATTTTGAAAAGGAGATTGACAATAGATGAGGCGTCCAGAGAAGGATAACCATGCTACATTTGGGGTTTGAAAGAAGCCAGGATGTTTTACCTGGAGAAGAAAAGATTTCAAGCCAGGGAGTGATAGCTGAATTCAAAGAGTTGAAGGTGTAATGGGAATGGGGTTTAGATTTGTTTTACTTGGTCCTATAGAGGCAAAACTAAAAACAAAAGGTGGAAATGTTTGAGAGGCAGATTTAAGCTAGATGTAAAGAAAAATTTCTCAGTCCAATTGGGCAAAAGTAGAACGGGCTGACTCATTAGATAGTGAGTTCCTCATTGTTATATGTATTCAAGTGAAGCCTGGATGACAGATGGCTATGGCCCTTTTAGAGGGTGTTCTTGTTCAGGTATGGATTGTATCACATGACTTCTGGCATCCTTTCTAATGCTAAGATTCTGTAATTCTATGACAAGGAAGAAGGAGGTAGCAGGGCATCGATCCTACTTTGCCTACTTAACAATTTTGCCTGGAGCCGTGGAGGTTGGTGGGACCTGGAAAACCATCTTTGAGCCACCCTATAGGTTATTTTCCCGGTTCTCCCAAGTCTTCCCAGTCCACACTGGTCTAGTTTTCTTTGGTTCAGCCTTTTGTTCGTTCCAGCATTTACCTGCCTAGTTTCTCTCTCCCCGCTTTTGGGAGGAAGAAGAGAGAAAAAAAGGTTAGCTTCTTATTCTCATGAGACTCTCTCCCTTAGCAGCTCCCGCCTCACCCTTGTTTTTACTGAGTACTAGGGAGGGGGCCCCCTTAGACTGCAGCCCCCTCCAAAGGGAAAGGGCTCAGGGGTACACTCCAAGGATCACACTTACTTGGCAGCAGCATCCTTTCTCAGCTGTTCGTGCTTCATTAGGAGATTTTTTCGGTCCTGAAATGCCTTCCTGACCTTGTACCCTTTGTAGACAGCCTGGATTTTGAAAGCAGCAATGTCTTGAATAGCCGCTATCGACAGAGCCCCGTGTTCCAACATGAATTGAATTACTTCATGGTGCTCTCCAAGCAAAGCATAATCAAGAGGTGTGTACCTAAAACAAGAAAATGATGTTCAATCATAAGAACAATGCAATTCAAGCTGCATTTTGATTAATAGGTCTAGATTACTGAGAATAATGAATCCCTAGAAGTACCTGAATGCATTCAAATTCGCACTATTCCAAGTTATAATTATGTAAAATGTGATTATTGGTTCCAGCCCACTGGAAATGTGCAATTCAAATTTGAATGATGATACTACTTCTGGAGATTCATTATCCCCAATAATAGGGATCTAGCTGTCACCATCAATGGAACTCTCTGCCTACCCCCTACACTCAAATTGCAAAAAATCTACACAAAACCCTACAAATTCCCAGATTCTCAGTTCCTGGTTTGAGCCTTTCTTCTTATTACACTGGCAGTCAAGTGCAAAATTACATGTGTGTTTGAGGAAAGGTAGGGCAATGACTGGGTGTAGCCTACTAACTCAGGCTGTTTCCATGCATTTCATTTCTCCTCCAGACTTGCTTGGGGGAAAGATGGGAGAAGAGAATGGAAGAAGGCAGAAGTGGCCACTTAGAGTTGGCATAGAACACCAGAAAAATGATTGTAGGATTTCCTTTCCTTTCTTTTCTTTCTTTTCTCTTTCTTTCTTTCTTTCTTTCTTTCTTTCTTTCTTTCTTTCTTTCTTTCTTTCTTTCTTTCTTCTTACTCTTTCTTTCTTTTCTCTCTCTCTCTCTCTCTCTCTCTCTCTCTCTCTCTCTCTCTCTCTCTCTCTCTCTCTCTCTCTCTCTCTCTCTCTTTCTTTCTTGATTCTAAGATTTCTAATGTAACCTGTAGCTCAGAACCCCAAGCTCTGGGACTATGTGAACTAGATTCAATTGTAGAAACTTAAAAAAAAAAGGACTTCAGAGGAAGTCTATCCAGTCCGTTAGACTTAAACCACTACCCTGTGATCTCCACAGAAGGGAAAAGAACCTGAAGTAGAAAGATGACCCCTCTCTAGTGTGCCCCACCCTCTCACAGGGACCTATTCAGTCTTCTAGACTTACTGTGCTGCCCTAAGGGTTTAGGCTTCCCTGCAAGGAAATTTGGACCTTAAGGTTGCTATAGAATCAACTCTATTTTTTCCACTAGACCTGTTCAGGCCACATAACTCATGGCAATGGTGGAGGGCAAGGGTGTGCTCTTCCACACTGTGACTCCTGGACACTCTCTCTCTTCCCTTGGCATCTGTGGCAGCACTCTATCAAAGAGCCCAACTGTGGAGAGCATTGAATGTCAGACAAAAGTGTCTTCAAGTAGGTGGTTTGCTCAGTTTAATGAGTCCCTTTCTTATTGCTCTCTATGGACCCCACTTATAACTTTCCATGTCAAGAAATGACCCCAAATGTCCCAGATATGATCTCCAGGACACCCTGTGTAAAGTGTGCCTCATTTGGTAACAGGATGACAGTCTCTGTGTTTTCTCTGCCACCAGTTTTTGCTTGGCTTCTGGGATGTTTCATTTTTGCCTAGATGTTCATATGTTTTATTGACATAGGACTAGATAAAACCCATCTTCCTTTAATTAGACTGAGCCAACTTAAGGGTTAAAATTTTATTTGCTAAGGAATTAATGTGGAAATTAATATTAAACATCAAAAGATATGAAAGTCTGAGATACCTATTTTTACATAGATGTTGAGATAATCTTCAGTTAACCCTGTCTGACCTTGCCCAAATCCCTCCTTATTTCTCCTGGGAAAATTACCCCTCCTATTTAACACTTCCTTATGGATATGAAAGAGAATAAGGTCTCAATTCTTTAGGCTGTAGTTAGCCCCTTGAATCCTGGGTTCCCTGGGGATAAGGCATTATTTATCTCAGGCTGCATTTTTCAAATCCAAGACATAAATCCCTGGGGGAAAAAAAACCCAAAACATTTTCTATGATGCATTTCTTCAACCTCCTCCTCATCAGTAGTAGCATTTCTACAGTACTTTAAGGTTTGATCTTATCTGATATCATAACTAAGGGATGGCAAAAGATACCCTGAAAGAGTAAGTCAGACCTGAGTCCAAGTCCTGCCTAAGACACTTATTAGTTATGTGACCCTGGGCAAGTCACTTAACGTCTCCCAGCCTCAGTTTCTTCATTTGTAAAATGTCTCAGAGTTGGGAGAATCAAATGAGATGCAAAATATGTAAAGTGCTTGACAAACCTTAAAGCACTATCTAAATGTTAATTGTTACTGTTAACTGATGGTACTACTACTATTACTACTGCTGCTGCTGCTACTACTACTACTATTTCCCATTTTTTTCTTAGGGTTGGTTACTATTAGTTTCATATGAGAAACAACATTTTAAAATAAGCATGGAAATAAAACTACACGTGATGGGATAGAAGCAGCCAAGTGGCTCAATGGATAGAAGAGTGAGAAAGACCTGAGTTCAAATCCTGCCTCAGACACTTACTAGCTATGTGACCCTAAGCAAGTCACTTACCCTCTTCTAGCCTCTGTTTCCTTATTTGTAGAACTGGGGGACTTGATTCAATGGCCTCTAATATCCCTTCTAACTCTAAATTTTATGATCCTATTATCACAGGTAGTGGATAAAAGATGAGCCCTGAAGCCAGAAAGACTTGGGTTATAGCCCTGTCTCTGACACATACTACTTGCGTCTCCCTTGTATAAATCACTTAACTTTTTAGTCATCCAGGCAATTCTCTAAGACTGTAAATTGCTGACATTCAAAGTTAGAGGAAGTTTCCATTTCAAGTTCTTCACATCAATAAATCACAGATTTGGACCAAACCAAAAAGAAAGATACTGAAATAAGGAACTAGATCAACTTTTAAGTAATTTTATTTTAATATATATAATGTAAATTTGGGGCAGCTAGGTGGTACAGTGGATAGTTCACCAGGCCTGGAGTCAGGAAGATTCATCTTCCTGAGTTCAAATCTAGTTTCAGACACTTACTAGCTGTGGGACCTTGGGCAGGTCACTTAACCTTGTTTGCCTCAGTTTCCTCATCTGTAAAAAGAACTGGAGAAGAAAATGGCAAATCACTTCAGTATCTTTGCCAAGAAAACCCCAAATGGGGTCACAAAGAGTCAGAAATGACTGAAAAACAAATAATGCAAATTTAATTCCCATAGCCTTTCACATACCAGGTGTTCTAAAAATCATAGTACAATTTTAGGTTTTAAAGTTCAGAATGCCTTGTTCAGTGTATAGGTATGGTTATCATAACCTGGTTAATATTACTTCTGCTTATAGGGCTTAACTTGGCCAAATTTTGTCTCTATCTGCAGAATACTAGTCATCTTGTTCTAAGGAAAACAGAACCCTGTAGATCAGAAGTTCAAGATTCATTCTGCTACTACAGAACAAAGAAGTGCAATAGAGAAGAAAGATAAGGTTGAAGTACATTCAGCAGTTGACCACACAATGATTATCATCATGGAGACTGTCTTTATCCCAAATTCAACTCAGCAACATTTAAGCACAGTGAATATTACCGCTGGTGTCAGAGTGTGGCTCTCAGGCATTTATTGACTGAAAGCCAGCACAGCAGTAGACAAAAATGATGCCTACATAGTCCATCAAGTAAAATGGTTAGTGTCAATGCATGAGAAGGTAAAATTAAGACCTACTTGATGGTAACTAGGAAGGATGCAAAGCAGACAAAGACAAGAAGAGGAGACACATAGGGATTGGTGGATGAGATGATAAGAGTGCCTAAGCTGAAATGTCAGGAAGAATAAAAAACAAAGCCAGTGCACTGAAAGCCACACATCTTGGGATGTACATGATGGAACGTTAAATGGACCTGAGATGCTGTCATTTAAATTTTATAACTATAGGTTGGCAAGGGTAAGCAAGAAGATTTTTTTCTTCTTTTTCTTGGCAACTTACCCTGCAATTGAGGCATGTTGCCTATGCTGGGGACAGGGGGAGTGGGATAGGGTGGTAAATTGCCTTAATTCATGTGGTCTCTTGGTCAGAACTCCCCTTGGAAAAGTCCCTATTCCTTGGTGGGTCAGTTTCCTTATCTGTGAAACCAAATCATCATTTCCAGCTCTAAGATTCCATGACTGATTTCAGTTGTTTCAGCTGTGTCTGACTCTTCATGACCTTATTTGGAGTTTTCTTGGCAAAGATACTGGAGTGGTTACCATTTTCTTTCTCCAGCTCATTTTACAGATGAGGAAACTGAGGCAAACAGGGTTAAGTCCAGGGTCACAAAGCGAGTAAGTGTCTGAGATCAGATTTGAGCTCAGGAAGATGAGTCTTTCTGACTTCAGGCCCAGTACTCTATCCACTGTGCCACCTAGCTGCCCCAATATGTATGATCGTGTGGAGGAAATGTATAAAACCTGTGTGCTGTGAGTTTGGGGAAATGTCTCCCCAGAAATTGTAGCCTTAGAGGTCAATGTAACACATAGGGTTGCATAAAGACAGATTCCTGGTCTGATTCCATCTTGAATTGATAATTTATGAAATTATGAAATGGGTAAAGGCACACCCAGTTCTTTGAGTAGTCACTGGGAAAGACCATGATGGCAGAAGGAAATAGGGCTATGATCACACAGAGTGTGATTATATAACCACAGAGTGTATGCAAGCAAACAGCACAGAAAATACAGAGACAAGTGGGGGCTGGTTGGCCATTGTCCTGTATTCTTGAAGAGACCAAAATGACATCACTATGTTAAAGCCAAGTTAGAGTGTGTCCGACTGTGGCTGATCAGACCAACATAAGCTCAGAATACTCTACTACAGGTCAGGCACAAACAATCCATGTGAAGAATTTGTGCATGTCACATTTCTTTTGAGCTACTTCAGAGGCAGATGGTGTGGGGACAGGGGATGGGATAGTGAAGGAAGGCAGGAAACATGAGGAAGAGCATAGTGGGGGAGTAGAGAATATTACTTTCATAACCATGGATTGGAGTTGGGAGCATTAGGCAACATGGACCCCATGGGGATGGAAGCATGCTGGGGAAAGAGGCAGTAGTCTGAGGTCTCCTTTTTATAGTTGTTGGGTTTTTTTGGAGCAGACTAACTCTTATCTGTGCCATCGTGGGGTTAGTTCGTTAACATTTTCAAGTCATCTCAAAGTTGTTGGTAAAACTTTAAAGTTAACACAAACACATCATCTCAAAATTATCAGCTCCTTTTGGCAATCTGCTGGTCTTTACTAGAGAGGTCTGAAATTTATCTGGAATTTACAAATCATAGCACAAAAAGGCTCTGACAACAGTGCCTAGATGGCTTCCCCTGATTCAGCACAAATTACCAGAATGTGAATATTGGTTAATATATAATACAATTTGTAAATTATGCTTCTTTGATCTTTGGGATGTTTTGCATGTGACTTCCAGGTTCCTCTTTGCAACTTTATTTCATGCTATTACCCCTTTATACTGGTTACTTATAAACTTATTATACTGACTATAGAAGTGTGTGTGTGTGTGTGTGTGTGTGTGTGTGTGTGTGTGTATGTTGGTCAGAGGAATCAGGACAAGATACAATTTTAACACACATGTCAAAAGGAGGCCTCTACTACCTTAGACCTAGACCTTAGGTCCCACCTAGACATTTTAATGGTCCGAGATTAGCTATAGGGAAACAACCTCCCTGGAATAGATTAGATCTTGGCCAACACAAAGGTTCCTCCAAAGTTAAGACGTTCTCCATTCCTCATCCACATCATCTGACATCTTGCCCCTGTTATGCACCTTCTAAAAAAGGAAGGTTCCCCAATAGCCTTATTTGATAGGGTCCTTTTGCCATCTGCTCTAAAACTGTATAAAATCCTACATATGTTTTTATCTCCCTCTGTTCTACAAAGTTGTAGCCACCTGGCAACTGTCCATCAACTGATGCTAATTAAACTTTTTATCTTCTAATCTTGTCTCTTGATTTATTGACCTCCAGTCAAGCCTAGGTGGAAGAAATTACTCTCAAGGATGATCTTAGGATCTCTGGGCTGAGGAATTCCCCAACAATAGCTGAGACCTGAATTGCAATCAGATATTTTTCACCATGTCCTTGTTTTCATCAACAACATAACTGACATTCAGACAGTTTACAAATGCAAACAATGAGCTGCAAATTATTTTGCAGAGGAGGAAAGAAGCACCTGCATCCAGGCTGGTACCTCAGCTACAGACATTTTCTGATACTAGTTGTGTGACCTTAAGTTATTTAACATTTTCAAGTATCAGTTTCTTCAACTGCAAAATGGGGATCATACTTTGTACAGTTGTTGGCGAGAGAAAACTTTGCAGATAAATCTTAAGTCTTTTTACAAATGTTAAATTGTCATTATTGTGACCATTGCAATTTTTATTATTCCTGGTTCATTCCCTTTCCCTCTCCCTTCTTTATGGTCTTCAAAGAGAAAAAGTCCTATCTTTTTCTCATTTACTTGTTCAATCTTAGACTCCTGGGCATTACTAGATCAAGTGAGTTTCACTTATGGTCAAAATTCTTCTAGGAGAGAAAGCAAGCTATGACGGAGAGAGTGTTGAGTCAGGAGACTTGGGTTCTAATGCTGGCTCTAAAAACCAATTAGCTGGGTGACCATAGGAAAGCCTTCTAACTTCTCTGAGCCTCAGTTTCCTCATCTGTATAATGGGGATACTTACTGCTTGCACTTTGTGCCTCACAGAAATCTTGTAAGGAAACTACTATATAAATGTCAGCTATTATTTTGCAGTGGCCTTAATTATCCAAATGAGATATACTGATTCTTGGTGCATGTCTTTCACACAGGCAACCTGGTGCATTAGTGGATTTTTCATTTGCTGATTCACGTAAATTGCTGTGTATTGGACCTCCTAGACTTTCTACTCCCCTAATGAATGACTATTTTTTTTTAACCAATCCCTGTGGGATGTAGACCCACTGGTTTATAGGAGGAAGAGTATGTGGGTGGTCTGCCCAGTCTCCCTCATGCAATTAAACAAATTCTTTGCATTTTATTTCCAGGTAAACTTTAGTTGTAGACAAGGAGAAGGGTCAGGGGGAGGAAGCTCAAATTATCTCCTGGAGAGTAAGGCAGAGAAAAGGAAGAAGAAAAGATATGCTCTTCTCTCCCTTTTGGCCTAAGCTTTCCTATTCTTATTGCTTGTTAGCCCATTTAACTGGATGCTACATTATCCCTCTTCCTCAATTTTGGTCTGAAAACCTCAAACCCTGACCTTAGTTTTGCTCCCTGGATTCAGAGTAGTCCCTCCCACATGCTCTCTTTCTACACTCAACAAAACCCCCAATCTTCCCACTGATCTGTACATCATACACCCTATATGGGCCACACCCCTGCAGGCCTCTCTTGACTCACAACTGATTGACATTCTGGACCTCTGTTTTCTCATTTGTAAAATAAGACAAGACAAACTGTAACAATCCTGTGGTTCTCAGTTGCCAGTGTAGGCAGAGCTGACCACAGAGTTCTCTCACCCCTTGTTCAAGATCTCCTCAGTGTCATTTCAGTTGATTTCAATGTCATTCATTTCTCTTCGACAATATGGAAGCCTACGCTTTTGTTTTTTGCATTTCATCTAGAAGCATGAGTGTGTATTGAGCAGGTTGGTGGGTTTTCACCAAGAATTTACCTTTCTTCGTTGTTTTCCATCTGATTGGGAAAAGCTGCAAAGCTGAGCAGCAATTTTATAGCATCAAGGTAGCCATTGTTACAGGACCAGTGTAGTGCCGTTCTGCCCTGTGAACGAGGACAAAAAGCAAACGCTCCTAAAGCAAAAGAGTGCTTCGAGTTTTAAAAGAATATTATTAGACCAACTTAAAAAGATAGATATCTACATGCATATTCAATTCAAACAGCAGAACTGCCTAGGAGTGGGGGTGAGGGAGGGTGGAGAAGACAAAGGAAGAATAAGGAAACCAGGTCTCAGAAAGACTTGCTTCCTCAGGAAGGAAGGAAGCAAGTATTTTTTTTTTAATTTATTTAAATTTTATTTTTAGCAAGCATTTATTAAGCACCTACTATGTACTAGGAAACAAGCACTAAGAACTTAAAAAATATAATCTTATTTGAGCCTCATGTAGGTGCTATTATTATCATCCCCATTTTACAGTTGAGAAAACTGAGGCAGGCAGAAATTGACTTGTCCAGGATCACAGATCTGTAAATCTCAGAGGCTAGAATTGAATTTAGGTCTTCCTGAATCTAGGATTATAGAATTACCTTATCTGAGGGATAGTCTTTTTAAAAAACCCTTGATGACAGCAAATCTTTACTCTTAGGTCAGTTTCAATTTTGTTTAAGTAGCTAAAAGATATTCAGAGTCAATTCTGAGAAAAAGGTATGTAGGTAACCAGGCTGGGTAACACTTCTTGGGTCTCACCAAGGTGATAACAATAAAGAATGATCTTCTTTCATGACTCCTGAAACTTGCCTTGGCTGGTTTCCCAAAGTGACTACTTGGTTGGAGACCAAGGTTGGAGACCCATGGGATGCATAAGCTCACAGATAGGGGATGGGAACTGAATGTGGAATTTGTTATTTGTTGTTCCATCACTCATGTCTAACTCTTTGTGACCCTGTGGACTATATCACACCAATACTGTCTATGGCGTTTTTTTGGCAAAGATACTGGAGTGGTTCCATTTCTTTTTCCAGTGGATGAAGGCAAACAGAAGTTAAATGGCTTGCCCAGGGTCACACAGCTAGTAAACGTCTAAGGCTGGATTTGAATTCAGATCTTCCTGATTCTAAGCCCTGTGCTCTATCCATCGAACCAACTAGCTGCTCAATGGAGCAAACACCCTCTGCACACGTAGGTCAGCACCTTCTCTTCAATTCATACATAGTTTTACAGTTGCCTGGAGCACTGAAAAGTTAGGTGACTTGCCCAAGGTCACAAAACCAGAATATGTCCAAGGTGAGGTTTGAACTCAAATCTTCCTGGCTTTGAGGCAGCTGTTTCTACTATACTACATTGTCTCTCAAATTCTACTAAGCTTTGGAAAAACAAGAACAAAACCCTCATTTTACAGCATCACATCCAAGTATGTTCTCTCATTTGACATAACTGACGTGTTTCTGAAAGTTCTTGTCAAATAGGAGTCGAACAACAGTTGTTGGGTTTTGTTTTGTTTTCTCCCCGCTGTCTTCTACTGCAGCCCATTATCTTCATTTCTGATTGGCCTTTAAGCTTCTCTGTCTCTGAAGGTTTGTCAAAGAGTGAAATGTTTTCTTTGTATAAGCACCATGTGCTTGCACTAATAGTCCAGTTGCTACAGCTTTATAATCAACTTTGCTCCACTTCTATTCTATAGCCACCAGCCTATAGCAGAGATCATGACAAGACCAGAAGCTCCTTGAGGGCAAGGGCCGTGCCATCTTTGTATTCATCCCTCACCCCTATGGTGACTAGTGTGCTTGGCATGGTCACAGTATGTGCTCAATAAATATTTGTTGAATGGATGAATAGAGAAAAGATATGTTATGGGTGGAGCCAAGATGGCAGATTAAAGGTAGGGACTCGCCTGAGCTCTCCCCTACACCCCTCCAAATACCTTTAAAAAAGACTCTAAACAAATTCTAGAACAGCAAAACCCCAAAAAGATGGAGTAAAACAATGTTCCAGCCCAAGACAATGTAGAAGGCCGGCAGGAAAGGTCTGTTGCACCGGGGTGAGGGAGAAGCTCAGTCCAGCACGGGCTTCGCCAGCACGGAGCGGGCCTCAGCAAACCAGGGGCAGGCCTTGGGAGCCACTGAATCAGTAGCAGCAGCAGCTGCTTCCAGAGCTCTCAGCCCACAGACGATAAGGGAGTCGAACAAACCGGTCAGAAGGAGATTACAGGGTCTTTGCTAGCACTGCTGCTTTACCCATACCCAGATCCGGGTTACGGTGCTCGGTGGCAGTCCCAGAGCAGGGAGGAACACTAGCATGGCAGAGCTTGTGGCCACAGTGGAGCAGGAACCCTCCTCACAGTCCCAGGGCAGAAAAGAGCGCCTGTGGTCACTCACAGACCAGAGCACAGGCCAGGAGAGGAGGAAACCTCTCCTTAGATCAGAACTGAAAACTTACAGGTCCCTAGAAGTGTCTCTGAAAACAGCTGCACAATACCCCTGAAACTTGGGACCTTGGGACAGTGCACCCTCTACCCTGGAAGCAGAGCCCTACTGTAAGAAACAGTTAAAAGTCAAGTAAGAGGCTAGGAATATGAGCAAACAACAGAAAAAACTCTGACTGGATAAAGTTACTATGGTGACAAGGAAGATCAAAACACACACTCAGACAACAAAGTCAAAACTCCTGCAACCAAAGCCTCTAAAAAAAGTATGAATTGGTCTTGGGCCATGGAAGAGCTCAAAAAGCATTTTGAAAATCAAGTAAGAGAGATAGAGGAAAAACTGCGAAGGAAATAAGAATGATTCAGGAAAATAATGAAAAACAAGGCAACCACTTGGTAAAAGAGACACAAAGAAATATGGAAGAAAATAACACCTTAAAAAACAGACTAGGCCAAATGGTAAAAGAGGTTAAAAAAAAAAACAATGAGGAGAAGAATGCCTTAAAAAAACAGAATTAGGGGGCAGCTATATGGCACAGTAGATAAAGCTCCAGCCTTGGAGTCAGAAGGACCTGAGTTCAAATCCAGCCTCAGACACTTGACACTAGTTGTGTGACCCTGGGCAAGTCACTTAACCCTAACTGCCTCACCAAAACAAGAACAACAACAACAACAAAACTAGAATTAGCCAAATGGGAAAGGAGATCCAAAAGGTCACTGAAGAAAATAATTTCTTGCAAATTAGAACTGAACATATGGAAGCTAATGACTTTATGAGAAATCAAGAAACAATAAAACAAAACCAAAAGAATGAAAAAATAGAAGACAATGTGAAATATCTCATTGGAAAAAAACAACTGACCTGGAAAATAGATCCAGGAGGGGCAGCTAGGTGGTGCAGTGGATAGAGCACTGGCCCTGAAGTCAGGAGGACCTGAGTTCAAATCCGGCCTCAGACCAAACACTTGACACTCACTAGCTGTGTGACCCTGGGCAAGTCACTTAACCCCAATTGCCTAAAAAAGCAAAAAAAAAAAAAGATCCAGGAGAGATAATTTAAAAATTATTAGACTACCTGAAAGCTATAATTTAAAAAAAGAGCCTAGACATCATCTTTTAAGAAATTATCAAGAAAAATTGCCTGATATTCTAGAAACAGAAGGTAAAATAGAAAGTGAAAGAATCCACTGATCACTTCCTGAAAGGTATCTCAAAAGGAAAACTGCCAAGGAATATTACAGCCAAATTCCAGAGTTCCCAGGTCAAGGAGAAAATATTGCAAGCAGCCAGAAAGAAACAATTCAAGTATTTGTGGAGCCACAATAACACAAGATTCAGCAGTTTCTACATTAAAGCATCAGAGGGTTTGGAATATGATATTCTGGAGGGCAAAGGAGCTAGGATGTCAACCAAGAGTCACCTACACAGCAAAACTGAGTATAATCCTTCAGGGGAAAAAATGGATGTTCAATGAGATAGAGGACTTTCAAACATTCTTGATGCAAAGACTAGAGCTGAACAGAAATTTGACTTTCAAATACAAGAATCAAGAGAAGCACAAAAAGGTAAACAGAAAAGGGAAATCAAAAGGGACTTAATAAGGTTAAACTGTTTACAATCCTTCATAGGAAGATAATATTTCTAACTCATAGGAACTCTCTCATTATTAGGGCAGTTAGAAGGAGTATATATTAGACAGGGCACAGGTGTGAGTTAAATATGAAGGGATGATATCTGAAAAAATAAAATTAAAGGGTAAAAGAGGAATGTACGAGGAGAAAGAGAAAAGAGAGAGTAGAATGGGGGTAAATTATCTCACATAAAAGAGGCAAGAAAAAGCTTTTATAGTGGAGGGAAAGGGGGGAGTGAGTAAACCTTACTCTCATCAGAATTGGCTCAAAGAGGGAATAACATACATATGAAATTGTGTATAGAAATCTATCTTACCCTACAGGAAAGTAGAAAGGGAAGAGGATAAGTGAAGGAGAGAAATGATAGAAAGGAGGGCACATTGGGGGAGGGGTTAGTCAGAAGTAAAACACTTTTGAGGAGGGACAGGGTCAAAGGAGAGAGAGAATAGAATAAATGGGGGGATAGGATGGAAGGAAATACAGTTAGCAATAGTAACTGTGCAAAAAATTTTGAAGCAAGTTTCTCTGACAAGGACCTCATTTCTCAAACATATAAATCAAATTTATAAAAATAAGAGCCATTCCCCAATTGAGAAATGATCAAAACATATGATAAGTTTTCAGATAAAGTAATCAAAGCTATCTATAGCTATATGAAAAAATACTCTAACTCACTACTGGTTAGAGAAATGCAAATTAAAACAATTCTGAGGTACTACCTCATACCTATTAGATTGATTAATAAGACAGAAAAGGTAAATGACAAATGTTGGAGGAGATGTGGGAAAATGAGATATTAATGCATTGTTGGTGGAGTTGTGGACTGATTCAATTGTTCTGTAAAGCAATTTGGAACTATGCCCAAAGGGCTATAAAACCATGCACACCCTTTGACCTAGCAATCCCACTACTAGGTCTGTATACCAAAAGAGATGAAAAACAAAAATGAAAAGGACCTATATGTACAAAAATATTCATAGCAGCCCTTTTCTGGGGGCAAAGAATTAGAAATTCAGGGGATGCTAATAAATTGGGGAATGGCCAAACAAGTTGTGGTGTGTGATTATGATGGAATACTGTTGTGCTATAGGAAATGATGAGCAGGATGATCTCAGAAAAACCTGGAAAGATTTGCATGAGCTGATGCAGAGTGAAATGTACTGTGCACAAAGTAACAGCAATACTGTAGATTATTGGCTATGAATGACTTAACTATTCTCAGCAATACAACATCCAAGACAACTCTGAAGGACTTATGATTAAAAATTCTATTCATCCCTAGAGAAAGAAAAGATGGTGTCTGAATACAGATTGAAGCATACTTTTTTTTCAACTTTTTAAATTTTTCTTGAGGCTTTTTATTTTTTTATCCATGTTTTCTTTCACATTACTATTGTAGATATGTTTTATACGACTACACATGTATAACCTATATTAAATTGTTTGCCTTCTCAATGGGGGAGGGGTTGGGAGGGAGAAAGGGAGAGAGTTTGGAACTCAAAGTTTTAAAAATAAATGTTAAAAATTGTTTTTACATGTAAGTGGGGAAAAATAAAATACTAAATGTCAAGAAGATATGTCACGACTTGAACATTTTAATGTATATTATATATAACACATGGGCAGCTAGGTGGTGCCATAGTACAGAGTGCCAGGCCTGGAGTCAGGAAGACTCATTTTCCTGAGTTCAAATCTGGTCTCAGACACTTCCTAGCTGTGTGACCCTGGGCAAGTCACTTAACCCCATTTGTCTCAGCTTCCTCATCTGTAAAATGAACTAGAGAAGGAAATGGCAAACCATTCCAGTATCCTTGCCAAAAAACAAAACCCAAATGGGGTCATGATGAGTAGGACACAACTGAAATGACTGAATAACAATAACAAATATATAACTTCTTATATAACATAGCATCATATAGTCATATAATTATAGGTGTATAATTAAAATTGTATTATTATATATAACATTTAGTTATTTAATTTAAAAAATCTCTGACTAAGGAAATCTCCAGACATAAGAATGACAAAACAAACTGAATGTATTATAGTAAAAAAAAAAAAGCACCTGATCCCTACCTCTTTGTCTTGTATATTAGGATCTGCATTATTTTCCATGAGTAAGGCCATGCAGTTAATATAGCCTCCATATGCAGCACACTGCAAGGGGGTTCTTCCTGCATAATCTTGCACATTTGGATTGATTTTATTTTCAATCAATATTTGACAAACATCAGCATTTCCTCCCAGGGCCGCCCAGTGAAGAAGAGAATGGCCATCTTGGTCCACGAGATCGACCCTTGCTCCACCTGTAATGAGAAAGAAAAATGATATTTAAAACACCTAATAAGTAGAAAAAAGGAAGTGTGGTGTAGGGGATAGAGTACAGGCCTTGGAGTCAGGAGGGCATGAGTTTGGGTTTCATCTATAACACCTACTAGCCAACTCACCTGGCATTTTAGTGCCGTGGGCAACTTCTTAAAACTATAAGTTGTAGAACAGAAGCTAGTCTATATTGGTACAGGGAGTTTCTTCAGCAGAAATTCCTCATGACATTACATATGAAATTCCACTGACATTATAGGTCCTTGTCCAATCATTCCACTTACCCACTTCCACCCCCCAAAAAAGAAAAAAACAAACCCAGAATTTGGGTTCTTTTTATGGAGGTCATTAGAAAGGAGTGAAAGACAAATATTAATCAGAAGACTGAATAAAATGAAGTTCTGTGTTAGGATACTGAATAAAATATCAGCATCTCACATGTGATTGAAGAGTATGTTGATTCTAGAGTCTGTTGAGGTATGGTGGATAATCTGCTGGGCTTGGAGTCCCAAAGACCCAACTTCCAGCTTGTATCCTGGGAAAGACACTTAACCTGTAGGTGCTTCAGACTTCTCTCAAGGATTTATCGATTGTATCAGAGAGATTGTGATCTCTATTGCTGGAGGGAGTTCCCATACTGGGACATTCTTATGCTGACAAAAATCACAGATCCTCCTTTTATTTGCATTAAATTTTATTTTGATTTAAAATATGTCTATCAGTCTTAGAGGACAACTATGAGGCAAAACCCCAATTTGATTATATTCCCTGTCAGACTTACACATCTCTCTATGCCGTTTGGTGAAAAGCTCTAAACATTAAGGTCTCAGTTGCACTATGCCCCACGAGTGAGCTTAGACTATGCAAAAAGGATAATCGTAGCATCTTCCTTACATGCTGCTGTGAGATTGAGTGGAATAATGTGTGTAAGACTCCTTGTAAACCATAAAGGACTGTATAAACAGAATCATCATCATCATTACTATCATTATCATTGAAAGGCAGCTTGGTACCATAGAAGTAATGGGCATACCTGTATTTAAGTCCTTCATGACACATACTGACTGTGTGATACTCGGCAAATCATTCAACATCTCAGTACCCTAATGAACACTCTAAGACTAAGCTTCAGTGAAGGTGCTGACCTACACTTCAGTAGAGGGAGTTTTCTCATATCTGGGAGGTCTCCAAACTATTGAAATCACTGATCCAGTTCCTATCCCTATCCCTATAACAACAGGGATATTATTTTACAATAACTTTGGATATCAACCACATTTAATCAATCAACAAACATTTATTGAGGTCCTACTATGTGCACTGGAGATACAAACACAAAATTACCTTTATTGTTCTACTCTCCTTGTCCTCTGTCTCCCCAGTACTGAAACACGTATTGAAAAAGGATATGAAATAACACCCCGCCCAGTTTCTCAGGGGTTTGGCAACATGCAGCCTACCTTCCTGCTGTACACTTTGAGGAATTTAAACATTTGTTTGTCTAAAAGATCACTCAAACAATGATTTCTTTCCACGTATGCTTACTTAAAATATCAACGGAAAGTCAACAGTCTGAACACAGTATGCGCTCGATAAATTCTTCACAAATGAGTAAATGAAAATATAGCCGTGCTCTCACCCAGAACTCAAAAAGCTCACAGGACAGCTAGAGGCAATAATGAACATGGTGTTTCTATTTTGAAATCTCGTTTACATTTTGTTGGAAATGTTCAGCTCTGGGTAAGGGCTACAGGCTCGGTGTGAAAACGACTTCTGAATAGCCCTCTTGTGGGAGTTGTCGGAAAAGTTACACGTGTAAATGGTACGAAGAGAAGAAATTCTGTCGAGTGGAAAGCTGAATTATGACTTCTGAAGTCTCTTCCAATTCTGAGGTTTTAAGAGTCCAAGTATTCTGTAAAGGGTGTGACCAATAGGATCCCAGTAATACTTTTATTTGTCTATTTAGTTTGTGTGTGTGTGTGTCTGTGCAGACCACTGATGAGGTTTACAAATGATGGGTTGTCTCAGTAATGAATTGATTGTCAAGGTGATTAACACCTTGAATCTGTGGCTAGTCATTTACCTGAACTTCACATCCTAGGACTTAGCTGGAGATAAACAACAAATTGGAGATAGAGACATCCAGAGAGAGGAGAGGGCCTGAATGGAGATTAAGATTTTGTTCCCCGTCATTCTTGGAGCCACAAAGTTCCCTGCATCAGCCACAGAGATATGCATGCCTCCCCTCCAGAGAACTAAGGCAATGGTGGAGCAAGGAAGGGGTTTTTAGGACCGAGTAAGAGATGTAACTGAGCACAATGGGAAATAGAGCAATGGTGTGGGAAAGGAAACCTGGACTCTATATTTATTCGTACAGTGAGTCATGTGGACTGTGTACATCTAGAGGAGGGTGTCAGTATCAATTTTCATTGATACCAAGTACTTCCCCTGGTCAAGGGAGCCCACTCAGGGAAACACTATGTGGCAGAAAATGCAGAGATCCTTGAAGCTGGAATAACCTAACACCAGTTTTGAGGACTGTATAGATCTCCGAGGCCATGTAGAGAGTGAAAGATCTTGCCTTGCCTGTGTATAGGCTTACATATGAGTTTTTTGTTGTGTTAAAGCCCCCCAAGATGACCCTCAGAGGCCATCTAGCCCAACTTCTTCATTTTACAGATGAGGAAACTGAGGCTCAGATAAGTTACAGTAAAGTATCCCATATCTGCTCAGATTCTATCTTTTCCCTCTTCCTACCCCTCTCCCCCCAAAAAAACCAAACCTCTCTTCTCATAGATATGGAATAGGTTAGGCAAAAATTTTAGCAATTATTCTCTGGTTTCATTTTTGTTTTTTTGGGGGGGGCTCAGCTAGACCTGTGAGTTTGTCAGTATGGGGAACTCCTGCTATGGAAATCCCTTCCTCCAATGCAGATTGGCAGTTTATCTGCACTGATAATCTTAGAGTTAAGGGGAAAGGCTGTACCAAGAGGCTAAATTACTTTTCTATGGCCGCCCAGCTAGTATGTATCAGAGATAGGGCTTGAAATCAAGTCTTAATGACTCAAATTACACCATCTTGCTTCTTTCCTATGTACAATGAATTATCTGAACTTACTGATGCAATATCATACAAAGCAATATGTTTCAAATTTATTTTTGCTTTTTCACTTGACGGACACACATTTTACATATACACACACACACATATATATATACATATGTACACACACATTTTATGTATACATTTTAAAACACTTTGAAATGGTACAATGTTATATATGTGTGTGTTTATGAACATATGTATATATTAATATATGTACTTATATATGTGAGTAAATATACACATATACACATACATTTTATATATATATATATATATATATATACACACATATATATGCATATATAAATTAAAAAACCATTTCAGGGTGTTTTCACATGTCACAAAGATCTTATTTGATCTTCCTAGCAATCATGTGCAGTAGGAAGGGCAGGTTTTGTCCTATTTCATAGATGAAGAAATTGAGGCCATAATCCTAACTAGTGGTGGAAGGAGGACTAGAACCCAGGTCTCTTATCTTTTGGTCCCAGTCTACCTAACTCACAGGGTGGTTGGAGGTAAGTAGTTTACAGATCTTCAGGTTGTTTAGAAATGTTAATTATTTTGGAATGTTTTGTTTCAAACCATGCATTCAGGAACTCCTGTCTTATGCTATCGATTTCTTCACCCCCAGTGTGATTCAACAAATATTTATAAAGTGCCTACTATGTGCAAGTCACTGTGTTAGGTTCTGGGGGGTGGTGGTAGTAAAGAGATAAAACAAAAATTAGTTCATCCAGCTCACATAGCTAACTAACCTTTTATAAGTGTCTGAATCACTTCCTTGTGCCCCATTTCACAGGCTCGGAATAGAGGAGTGTGCTTCATGACGTCTGTGGCATCCACCTGAGCATGATGGTCCAATAATAGCTTCACAGTGCTGACGTGGCCGGACAGGGCAGCTGCATGTAAAGCTAAAAAAGAAGTGAGAAAGTTACTGATGAAATCATGAGAGGCAGCCTTGCTTTCTCATTGATCTAAATATATATATATATATATGTATACACACACATACACACATATATATACATACACATATATATACACATTATATATATGTATGTGTGTGTGTATGCATGTATTTTTTATCCTAATTCCCAAATTCAATTGATCTTCATGGTTTCCTTATTATCATCTTAGTTACTACCTCTTCTCATCTTTTTATTCATAAGTATCATCTAAGAAGTCACTTCCTATTCTTTTTCCTTTTTTATCCTTCACTATTCTTGTCTATGTGGTTTTGTTTATTTGAAACAATCACTTCTTCTCAGTTATTGTTCATTATCTTTTCTTCTCCCATTATCCTTTAGAAACACAATTTCTTTAGGAGCTGGAATTACACATAACCCCAAATAGAAAATTGTAAGGGGAAAAAAGTTTTAAACATATCTCAAAGATGTCAAAGACAGAAACAAAGGTCCAATGTTTAAAAAAAATTCATATCTATTAGTCTTTGTGGTAGCAAAGAATTGTAAACCAAATAGAAGCCCATCGATTGGAGAATAGCTAAAAAAAACCCCACCACACCAACAACTACAGTATATGACTACGATGGAATATTATTGTGCAATAAGAAATAATAAATATGAGGAACTTAGTGAAACTTGGGGAAGATATGTGTGACCTGATGCAACGTTAAGTAAGTCAAACCAAGAGAACAGTACATGCAATACTGACAACAATGTAAGTGAAACTGGTCACCAAATGGGAGTTAAACCCCAAGTACTGGTCAAAAACCAACAAACGAGGGGCAGCTAGGTGGTGCAGTGGACAGAGCATCAGCCCTGAAGTTAGGAGGACCTAAGTTCAAATACAGCCTCAAGTATTTGACACTTCTTAGCTGTGTGACCCTGGGCAAGTCACTTAACCCTAACTGCCTAAAAAAACCAAAAATGAAAACCAACAAAGGTACAAAGAGAAAAAATAACAAAATATACCTTGTCCTCACAAGAGAGAGGTAGAGGACTGCAATGGCAAAGTATTTTAGACGTTTTGTCATGCAAAGTTTCTGCATGATGTTTTTGCTTAATTATTTGGTTTATTTTTTGTCTCTGTCTTGTCTCCTGTCTCTGGATAGGTCTTGCAATTTTATTAATGAATAGAACTCCTTCTACCAATACGTATCAGTATCTTCTTAGAAAGTCTTTTAGTCTTGGAGAATTGCTTTCAGGCACTGACTGGTTAAGTGAATTGCTTAGGGTCACAAACCTAATAGAGATAGGTGGCAGGATTTCAATTTCAGGGCCTAGGCTGACTGTCAATCTACTACCAACTGTGGCTGCCTCGGTCTCTCTTTTAAATTATTCCCTTACTTGTTTTCCTCTGTCATAATGGATGGGGTCAATTTAAAAGTGGGGCAGGAAAGGATTTTGACCGAAAGGCAAAGGGTATCAATTATATTAATTATATATTTAATTAATATTAATGAATAATTAATATCTTAATTGTATCAATTAGTTTATGCTTTATAAATATATGTTTAAAAATAATTCCACTTCAACACAAATATTTGCCAAAAATATCTTGAAGAACAAAAGACTAGATCTGGAAGGGACTGTGAAGATCATCTAGTCCCCATTTTGCAGATGAGGAAAATGAATCCCAGAGATGGGAAATAACTTCCCTAAGGTCAGACTTTTAATCACGGTTAGAGGTAGGGTTAGAACCCCCATCATTTGACTCCGAGTTCAATTCTCTTTCCACAACAATGCTTTATACCTGTGTGGGAATTGTTTCAAGTGTTATTTTAAAATTTCCCTTTAAAGTCTGCTCTGAAGCTATGAACAGCATATAAAATCTGGGACAGAGTCACAAACTTTTGACTGGTCTTCTTGGCTGGCTTATTAAATAAGCTTCTTAAGGGTAGGGGTGGTTTAATATTTTTATGTTCATATCCCAGTATTTAGCACATAGTTGGCATTTAATAAATGCTTATTGATTGATTTGTAGACCTACAGGTTTTTGAAGAAAGAAGGAGAGAGCCAGGGGAGACGTTTTTTTTTTGACAATTGTGAGGATTTGGTGATCTTGGGTGATACTTATTATGCATATGTGTATATGTGTACATTTGTGTTTTTTCCAGGGGAATTCTTGTACTATGCAGTGAGTTACCTTAAGTCTTGGGCACAGAGAAGGGCCAGTACTAACTGTGTCCTTTGCAACACCTTCTGATCCACCCCCTATTCTCCTGGATGTGCTTGGTTCAGGTATTAAGGGACCCTAACAGCTAGCTAGCATGCGGCCATGACGACAGAGAATGTTTTGACAGATTTGTTGTTATTCAGTTGTTTTTAAATCGTTTTCTACTCTTCATGATGCCATTTGGGGTTTTCTTGGCAAGGATACTGGAGTGATTTGCCATTTCCTTCTCCAGTTCATTTTGCAGATGAGGAACCGAGGCAAACAAAGTTAAGTGACTTGCCCGGGGTCACACAGCTAGTGTCTGTGATCAGGTTTAAGTTCAGGAAGATGAATCTTCCCAATTCCCAACCCAGTGCTCTATCCACTGTGCCACCTCGTTGCCTTTTGATAGGTACCTTACTCAGGGGACCTACAAAGAAGGCAGGTATATATTTAGAAGCTAGGGGCCAGGTAAACTTCCCTGGAAAATGACAATTATGGCATGTTCACTCGGTCCAAAGGTATTACACTTCTTCATTATTTTCTTTTCTCATCCAATCCATAAGTTCTTACCTGTACCTCCATATTTGTCTGTCATGTTGATATCAATGTCCAATTTTAAGCTCAGCATTGTCCGAAGGACATCGTCACTGCCTTTTCCCGCTGCCCACATAAAGGATGTCCTTCCCTCAAGGTCTGAATCATCCTTCACAGAGGGATGTTTCAAAAATACTTCCACTGTCTCCTGTAAGAAAACTTCACTGAGTGAGCATTTTACATAATTGCTTTCTTATGACAAAAGAAGTTATCATGTAGTATATAACGTGAACACTTTTACTTAAGGATCTCCCTCTCTTTTTTTTCCTTTATCAACCATAAATTCTATTAAGAGTTATAATCCTTAATAGCTATACTGTGCTCTATGTGATAGACTAGGGCAGGTGTGGCCCTCTAGGTCCTCTAGTGTGGCCCTTTGACTGAATCCAAACTTTACAGAACAAATCCCCTTAATAAATGGATTTGTTCTGTGAAGTGAGGATTCAGTCAAAAGGCCATACCCAAGCACCCAGAAGGCCACATGTGGCCTCCAGGCCACAGGTTCCCCACCCCTGGACTAGAATTTCCCTATTTTCCTACAATAAGAAAAAGGTAACAAAGTTGTCCCTGGGACTTGAATGGCCTGTACCACCCTTGATGCAGTGTCTTGGTTACCTAATGTCAGAAAAGATCCCATTTACTAGGAATTGGGGCCCCTCTGGCTTGGTGGATTTGGGAAGACTGTGAGAGTCATTTTACCCTGTCCTGCTACCAGATACAGTTCCATAGAGGGGTGTTGCTTCCAGAGAAGTTAGGTGCCATTGTATTCTTGTTGCATATCCTTGCTGTGTTAGGGTAAAGTAAATCTTTTGTTATTGTAAATGCCTCATTTTATGGGACAAAATGGGGGTTAACAGCCCTTCTACTATACTGTACTATGCTATACTATTCTGGTGGTTATGCTGTAGTGAATAGGAAAGTGGCCTCAATTTGAGAACTAGGCTTAAGACTTCCCTTGGAAACATACTGCTTGTATACCCTGGGCAAGTTATAAACTCTCAGTGGTCTAAGAAACTAAGGTGGTTCTCACACTTTCTGATCTCAGGCCCTCTTTAAGCCTTTAAAAATTACTGAAGACTCACTAAAGAGCTTTTGTTTATACGGGCTATATCTATCAATATTTACCATACTGGAAATTAAAACATCTTGGTATTATTATGAAGACAGTTTTGACCTCATAGACATTACTTTATGAGTTGCAGAGAAGGTGCATACCTGCTTTGGTGGAGAGAGTTTCCTTACCTACAAGTTCCCTATTTCACAAATTAATCCTTACTCCTATTTATAATCACACCATAAATCTCTGTAGCATTTTTCAAGCATTAGTTATTCCCCTAACTCAAAATCCTAGTGTTAAGCATCTGTAAAGAGGGCAATGGGATATAGTTAAAAGAACACCGGACCTCAAATCAGGAGAGATGGATTCAAATCTTGCCTCTATGACTAACTGGGCTGCTGACCTTGGATAGTTCACTTCCTCTTTCTAGGCCCCAGTTACCTTCTCTGTAAAAATGAGAGCTGGATTAAGTGACCACCAAGGTACTGTCCACCTGCTTTAAACACCAGGAATCTAAGATTTAAGAAGCATCATTCCTGAGCATGGGTGGGGAAAGAAGATCAAACAACAGTTCATAGAATCATAGACTACCAGATTTGTAAGGGTCCTCAGAGGCCATACAGGCCAACCCAGATCTGAAAAAGAATTCTCCCAATGGAACACCTGACGTGGTCATCTAAGGGAGAGTCACATGAAACAAGCCGTTTTACTGTTAGGCAGATCCAATTATTAGAAACCAAAGGACTGGAGGAATAATCAGTGTGTCACAGCTAACTGCAGTAAGCTCCCCTACACTCAAGGATGCTCAGTGATCATCAATTTCAGGCATGCGGGGCAATAATGAAACATCCCAATGGGAAACAATTCTCAGCAGCACTGAATGAGTCATTTGAGCTTTAGGCTAGTGAAGTTTAAAGCTTCACTAAGACTTTTATGTGTACACACACACACACACAGAGCTATACTTTAGTATTCAATACTTCAGAGAATCGATGATTTCGTTAGTGTGGGTATTCCCTCCACTGGGAGAAGATGGCAGCCAACTCACAGCTTTTAATTCTTGTCCACATTCTTCCACAAATCCTTGACTGGATCTACCCAATATCCTTCCTCTAGTTCTTTTAACATTCCATGGGTACTGCTGCAGCACCCAGGATGACTAATTATTATTCTTTGTTCTCTATGATTGGTCCACCTTTTTGTGGTCATACATTGACTCAATAATATTCTATACCTTACTTAAAGTACAGGTCATTCTTGGAACCATGTGGCAGCTGATGTGTCTTTGGGTCACCTCTGCTTCCTGGCTTCTTTCAAACCTCAACTAAAGTTCCACCTTCTAAAAGCAAGAAGATTTTCCCACTCCCTCTTAATCTTTGTGCCTTCCTTCTGAGATGGTTCCCAATAGATTCTGTCTATATCTTGGTTGCACATAATTGTTTGTATGTTGTCTTCCTCATTAGAATGAGTCTCTTGAGAACAAGGGGCTGGTTTTGTTTTTGTTTTTTTCTTTTCTTTCTATCTCTAGAGCTTGGGACAATGACTGGCACATAATAGGTACTTGATAAATTTGAGTTAACTTGACCTGAAACTTCAATTCTTCAGACTTATGGTGTTCCAAGATTTGTAACTATACAGCATCACTAGACTAGAACAACATTTGTGTTAAAAACATAAGTTTTTGTGCTGTGGAATAACTTGGGAACATGAAAGGGACTTCAGTTTCCTAAACGTAATCTAAGCTGCTCTCCTCTTCCCATTCAGTTCTGGATACAATCCTTTGTCTATGTACAATGCCCGACCCAAACTGATGAACTAACTCAATGGACTGGCTTTACAACCACATGTCATGGTGTGGACAAAAGTCCTTTTCATCCATTTAATTTTTCCTGAATGGACTTTTTGGTTGAACTCTTTTTAGAAATCATGGATAACATTGAAGAGGCCCATTAATGCTCTGGGCCTTGCCGCAATTAACACAATGTTATCGTAAAAGCACCTGTAGGACTCATTGCCTGTGTGACCTTGGACAAATCACTTCATCTTTATGGGCCTCAGTTTCCTCATCTGCAAAATGAAGAGTTTGGGCTATTGACCTCTAAGGTCCCTTTCATCTCTAAATCTACAATCCTATGATCCTACAACACCCTCTATTGCAGGAGTTCTTAACCTTTTTTTTTTTTTCCCATCATGGACCCCTTTGGAAGTCTTGTGAAGTCTATGGACTCTTTCTCAGAATCAGTGTTTTGAAAACATAAAATAAATTATGAAAGTTATAGAGGAAATAAATTGTAATGAAATATAGCTATCAAAATATTTTAAGTAAACTAAATCTATAGATGACAGATTAAGAACCTCAACTCCAAAGTGAATCCTACTTCCATCTGGACTTTGTACATGAAAGCCTCATTACGATGGTGAACCCTTTTGGTGAGCGTATATGGTTTTGTTTTATGTCTCACAACAGCTACGTGGTTACATTTATCAAGGGATCTTATATGATTTTAACTTATCCATGATGGCCTCCATAATGGAGAGGAATCTTTAAAATTATATTTTGCTCTATCAAATCAAATGCCCTTTTCAGGTATGATCAACAACAACAAAAAAATACGTTCACAAGCATAGTTTCTTTACCTTTCAGTCAATTGTGTGATTGTAAAGGATATGGACTTTTGAAGAAAACAGTTGTATAATGTAATATTAACATAATGATATAATAGTATAAATAACATTTATATAATAAATTATTTATCTCAGTTGTAGAGGAAGGATAATTTTTTAAATTCACAAACAGAAGGGATTATTCAGTACAAGACAGATGTGCATGATGGCGTGAAATAAATAATAATGGCTAACATTTACTTAGTACTTTAAAGTTTGCTAAGTGCTTCATACATACCATTTCATCTGATATTTATAATAACCTTGAGAGGTAGGGGCTATTATTCTACTCATTATACAGATGAAGAAACCGAGGCTGAGAGAAGTTAAATGACTTTTTGAGGGTCATACATCTAGTAAATTTTTGAGGCAGCATTTAAACTCACACAGTTCTTCCTGACTGAAAGTCCAATACCAGATCACTTAGCTGCCACTAAAACTGCTTCATGTGAAAAAAACTACCACCAGATAATTTAAAGAAATAATAGATTGGAAAAATTTATGACACATATGATCAATTAAAAAATTGTCATTTTAAATATGCAAGTTATCATTAAAAAGTCACAGTGGTAATTCTCAGCCCATAATGAGTAAGTGGTCAAAGGATATGAATAATTTTCAAAGGATGAAATAGAAATTAACAGTTATTTGAAAAAATACCCAAATTTACCAATAATCAAAGAGATGCAAATTAAAACACCTTTAAAGTTGCCACCACATATCTATGAAATGGACACGGATAATTAAAGTACCAAAATTCAGGGCTGGTGAGGTTGTGGAGGAACAGGTATAATCATCCATTACTACTAGAATTTCAAACTTGTAAAATGTTTTTGGGTGAGCAATCTGGCAGGACATAATAGGATTTTAAAAAAATAATCTTATCATGTGACCTATAAGTCATGGTTCATTAATATGATGGAAAATAATGCAGTTAAGTACTGACATGTATGAGGATCACAAAGAAAACTGGAAAAATCTACATGAAATAATACAAAGTGAAAACAAAGAACCAAAAGAGTGGGATATGCACTAACTAAAATCACATAAGATGAAAAGTTAATGAGAATGAATAATCAAAAAAATCCTGATGAGGATGAAACTGAAAATTTATTATGATATTTTCTGTACTGGAATGAATTAAGTCAAATGTAATTAGTTACAAAGCAAGTTTGGCTGGTTGTATTGATGTTTGATGTTAATCTTTTAACAAAATATTTAAAAATGAGGTAGTCTACTGCATAAAATTGTTTGCAAAAGCCTACTTCTCATATTTCCATTAGTTGTGTGTTTAGATAATTCTCAAAAAGATTTTATAAAGATGGAAGATAGGAATAAGAGTTGATAGTTAATGATACCACCTTTTGGGGGAACATTAAAATTATTATTATTATTATAAAAGTAATTATACATAATTAATAAAATATTAATATTTTCTCTGTTTTCCCCCCATTCTTGTGGTATTTGGCAAAATTCTCTTTCCATGCTTTTTAGATTGTTTTATCTCCTATCTAGTTTTCTTTAGTGTGTCCTTGGTCTAGTCTGGCTTCTTTCCTTGATTTCATTGTATTTTGTGCTATTTCTATCTATTCTTCAAGGCTGAGGTATCAAGAGATCAAATGAGGTAGTTTCATTGGCACTGGTGATAAAAATAGATAACTATGGAAATACTGACAAATTTGCTCCACTTTACATCTATTTGTTCTCTTACTAGCTTTATCTATGAGTGCTCTTGACATGCTGTGACTTAAATTGGCCTCACACAAAGCTGTCTACAGACTTGTGATTGCTTCCACCACCTTTTTATAAGGTAATACTGCTCATAATTTCTGACATCCTCTCTGTAGCGTTTTATAAGCAAATTCTTATTTTAAACTGTGTTGCTGGTATGTATCAAAAAAACATGTTGACTGGTTAATTGATTAGCTAAAATCTCTCTCCCCTCCTTCATAAGGGGATCAAACATTTGCTGGCTGATGCACTTCCTGGGTTCTTTCAGGCTGTTTATTGTGGTGACTGATTCCTCAGGAAATTATGTCTCCTTTTATTTCCATTTTTTGGGGTCTAACTCTGATGCGCCAGGTTGATACTGTTGTCCTGCATGCAACAGCTATCTATATCTTTGTTTCTGGTTTGACATTGTTCTAACTGGTGAAAAGTCTAACTGCATATAGACAGCTGAAATTATTGCCACACCAGTTACCAATTACTTTAATTAAATAGCAGTTGATTTCCTGTTTGGTGGTGCTATTTAGTGCTTCCTGTGTTCAGTACTTTTTGAATGTCTTCGAAGAAAGTATAGATACGAAGCCTCTGTTGATCTGGATGTGTTTTCTGAGAAGACTTATCCAGATCATCCTTCATTTAATTCCATTCTCTTAAGTTCTAGATTATAATCGATCAGTGTCCTTGGATAATTTCCTTTTGAGTTCCCTTCCTGCTCACATGGATTGAGCCAGGAAATCATGAATGTTATTTTATAATAAATTGAAATGCTAGGCTATATCTTAGCCCAGACGAGGTAGTCACAATCAACCCAGGAGGCAAAATTGCTAGAAAATTTGAGCAATCATGAAACCTCCAAGTCATAAAAGGCAAATGCCTGTATCTTCTTTGACAGTTTTCATCCCCCTTAGTGGGGACAGAGAACAAAAGTGACCAGGGAAGCACAAGGAGCTATCCAGAGACAGCAGCAGGGAGAAGCATTAATTAGTTCTGATTAGAAAATTTGACTTAGGCTGAGGAAACAGCTTCTGTTTGTAGTAGGTTGGGGCAGCAATGATTGTACTTCTGCCCTTGCCTTCATTTCTTATCCTTTCATAAAATACATCGTTCAGTTGTTTTTCAGTCATATCCTACTCTTTGTGACCACATTTGGAGTTTTCTTGGCAAAGATCCTAGAGCAGTTTGCCACTTCCTTCTCCAGCCCATTTTACAGATGAGGAAACTGAGGCAAATAGTTAAGTGACTTGCCCAGGGTCACACTGATAGACATGTCTGACGCCAGATTTGAACTCAGAAAGATGAGTCTTCCTGACTCCAGGCCCCATACTTTATCCACTGCCATCTAGCTGCCCCTTTATAAAATATAACTGATATTGAGGACAGATCAACTGGTCTATTGTTATTGGGGACATGTTAATGGGTTGTTTGACAATGGGGGAAACATACTAGACAAGGGCTCATAAACTGGTCCCTGGTCCCTCAGGGTTACCCCTAGAATCCTGACAGGAGATGTAGCTAGCCATGCCCTAGGGACATGACCTCTCAATATATGTAGAATTTGGGAAAGTGAGCCTTAGAGCCTATTAATACACCTTCATGATTTCCAAATTACAGACCAGTTAACTTACTGGACAGTCATTCAAAATTTTACCAGTTGTCTCTTCTGCATATACTGCAAGACTAGGTTTCTCAAAACAATATTTTGGATGACTATAAGAAAATTCAGGCCCAGCTACTCTACTGTTAATCATTGTTCTAGCCTCCTCCATCTCAACAAGTAATCCAGGCCGCACAATTTAAGAGTATCACAACATTTGTTTATGTATCAGGAACCTTTTATAAGTCAAACAGAACTGTAATCCACATCCTAGACCAGGAGGGGAACCTGTGGCCTTGAGGCCACGTGAGGTCCTCTAGGTCCTCAAGTGTGGCCCCTGAATTCAAACTTCAATTTGTTCTGTGAAGTTTGGATTCAGTCAAAGAGCCACACTTGAGGACCCAGAAGGCCACATCTGCCCTCAAGGCCATAGGTTCCCTACCCCGTTCCAGACTGTTAATGCCTTTTTTTTGGTTAGTGAGGCAATCGTGGTTAAGTGATTTGTCTAAAGTCACACAGCTATTAAGTGTCAAGTTTCTGAGGCTGCATTTGAATTCAGTTCCTCTTGACTGCATGGCTGGTGCTCTATCAACTGGTCCACCTAGCTGCCCCTGTTAATGCTTTAGATGAGTCTTTATTAACCTCTTACAACTCTATTTGGAATAGGCAGGAATTAAATGAAGCAATCTGCATCTTAAATGTAAAACAGAGCTGCTGGTACAATGGGTAGAGGGTTGGACTTGGAGAACAGAAGCCCTGGGTTAATAGGTACCAAATGAAAAAAAATTTTTTTTTCTTAATCTCTAGAGCAAGAGTGTGAGGTATTATATGTAAAAGAAATTACCTTCCCCCACCAAATCCTGCCTTTAATACTCATTAGCTGTGTGACCCTGTGCAAATCACATAAAGTGTTGAGCTACATGGCCTCTAATGTCACTTTCAGCTCCAAATCTAAAATCCTATGAATTAAACAGAGAAATGAGAACAAAGAATGCATACAAAATCTCTGCCATAAGAAGGAAGAACATCAAATTATTATGTAAGGATTATGTGTGTCAAGGTTTGAAAAAGTACGTAAACTACTTGTAATCTTTGAATTCTGCTTACTCAGGTATACACAACAAGTGAATGGCTCCCTTAATAAAGAAATTTGTTGCAGACTATGGGATTTTTGTCCCTAATCAACAGAATAACTAACCATGATTCTAGAACACTCAAGATGAGACACACTACACTTCTCTAGACAGACAGCTGATGGATTTATGGACTGAGGATGCACACACACACACATACACACACATACACAGAGTTCTTGCTTTACATAGGTGGATCATTCTATATGCCTCTATGTTTTTACATAATGCAAATTTGCCCCCATCTACCTGCTTCACGTAGCCTCTATAACAAAGGCGTACATAAAATAAAACCTTTACACAAGTCATAAAATGTAGACATATTAAATACTGCTCCTTGATAATAAACAGAATTATAAAATGAAAGGTAAAGTTAATGATAAAGAATGCACAGTACTGTACAGTATAGGTGTGAAGTATGTTCTCCTGATTCTGCTCATTTTGCTCTTTATTATTTCATGCAAGTCTTTCCATGTCTAAGATCAGTGAATTCATCATTTCTTAGAGCACAGTGGTATTCCACCACAATCATATACTGCAACTTGTTCAGCCATTCCCCAACTGATGGGCATCCCAGCAATTTCCAGTTCTTTGCCACCACAAAGAGAGCTGCCATAAACATTTTAGAACATATAGGTTCTTTTCATTTTTCTCTCATCATCTTTGGAAACAGACCTAGCAGTGGTATTGTCCCCACTCACTGTACCAGCTTTTATTCACTGGTGGTTGGTTGTATAACTCTTTTTAATGATGCTATTGAGAGATGTTTAGACAGTGGCCCTCTTTTTTCCCTCGTGTATCTGATGATAACAAACAATATTATGCTTTAGAATTTTCCACATAAAGTCAAATTTGCATAATGCTCATTTTTAGGTAAAGTGAGAATACATAGTATACACATATGCACACGTATATTTGACATGACCAATATATAAGTTTATTTTGCTTAACTAAGCATATTTGTTACTACAGTTTTGTTTTTCTCTCTCTTTCAGTGGGGGCAAGGGGAAGGCGAAAGGGAGAAAAGGTGAATTTTCATTAACTGAAAAATATAAAATTTAATTGAAAAAATTAGAGCTGTCCCAAAGAGTAATGAACTGCCTTAGGAGTGAGTTCCTTATCATTGGAGGTCACCAAATGGAGATTTAGAGGATTCCTACTTTATTTATTTATTTTTGGAAATTGGGGTTAAGTGACTTGCCCAGGGTCACACAGCTAGTAAGTGTCAAGTGTTTGATCTGAGGCTGGATTTGAACTCAGGTACTCCTGACTTCAGGGCCGTTGCTCTATCCACTGTGCCACCTAGCTGTCCAATGGAGTTCTACTTTAGAAATGAGAACCTATGCCGTGTCAGAATGAGAATAGAAGCCTTATTTATAACAGGTTCTAGGTTAGAGCCTGTGCCCTTTGTTTCATTTAGGCCAGAGGTGCCCAACATATTAGAGCATCATGACAGAAAAACTCCAGAGTATCACCAAACCAGATTAAAATGCAATTGAGAAACATTAAACACAAATACAATAGAATATAAAAAATGCTAATATGTAGGTTTTTTTGAGTTAATATGTGCCCCTAGATATGCATCAATTAGGGAATGACTGAACAAGTTGTAGTATATGAATTTAATGGGATACCATTGTGCTATAAAAAATGATGAGCAGGGGCAGCTAGGTGGCGCAGTGGATACAGCACCATCCCTGGATTCAGGAGGACCTGAGTTCAAATTTGACCTCAGACACATAACACTTACCAGCTGTGTGACCTTGGGCAAGTCACTTTACCCCACTGCATAACACCCCCCCAAAAAAAAATGATGAGCAGGATGCTCTCAGAAAAACCTGGAAAGACTTACATGAACTGATGCAAAGTGAAGTGAGCAGAACTAGAACATTGCACACAGTAACAGCAACATTGTACAATGATCAACTGTGAATGATTTAGCTATTCTCAGCAATACAATGATCTAAGACAACTCTGAAAGACTTATAATGAAAAATGCCATCCATCTCCAGAGAAGGAACTCATGGAGTCTGAATGCAGATCAAAGCATACTTTTCCATAATTTTTTTCTCATGTTTCACAACATGACTAAAGTGGAAATATGTTTTGCGTGACTGCTCATGTATAACTTATATCAAATTGCTTGCCTTTTCAATGCGGGGCCTGGGGGGAGGAGGGGAGGAGCACAGGGAGGGAGAGAAACTGGAACTCAAAATAAAAAAATGTAAAAAATTGTTTTTTACATGTAATTGGGGAAAAATAAAATATTAAATCATTGGAAAAAATAATATGGGCCCCTATGGATTGTTATGTATAGTTCAGTATCCTCCATTCCTATTTGATACTTTTAATTTAGACATCTGAGTTCTGATTTTTATTCATAAATATCTAATTTGGCATTATATCTAACTGTTGAACTACCTCAAATCCTTTTGGAAGTAGGCTTGGCATAAATCCTAAATAAATAAAGTAAATAAAATAAAAGGTAAATAAAAAAGTAGTTTCAAGTATTCAAAGTAAGTCTTGTAAAAAAAATGTGTGTGTAAATGCTTGTTATTCCAAACGTAATCTTCCTTACTTTTTGGATTCAATTCAGTTGAACACATTTTATTAAGTTCCTACTTGGTATAATCTGTACCTTAGCAAGATTTTACTTGATAACATATTCTATAAGTGGTTATCTAACCTTTACTTGAAGATCTTGGGAGAGGAGAAATAGACTTCATTACCTCCTGAGGCTACACAAATTCAACTATTGTTATTGTTCTGGTTCTTAGGAAATTTGGTGGCAGATTGTCTGAAAACTTGGTAGATCTTCTCTGCAGAATTTATATGATGGCATGATTGAAATTTACAAAGTCTGAAAAGGCGTGGGGGGGGGGCTGCCAAGGTGAATAGAGCACTGGATCTGGAGTCAGGAAGACAGTACAAATCCAGCCTCCAACACTAACTAACTGTGTGACTCTGGCCAAATCACTTAACCTCTTTCAGCCACAGATTCCTCATCTGTAAAATGGGGATAAAAATAATAGGGCCCACCTTCCAGGGTTATTTTGAAGATAAAATGAGATAATATTCGTAAAGCACTATACAAATGATAGCTATTGTTATTTTCATTAAATTAAAAAGGATACACAGTGGGACTCCTCTCACCAGTGTTGTATATATGCTGCTTTTATAAGGAAAAAAAATCACATAAATCACCCTTGCAATTTCACAGAATTTCAAAGTTCAAAAGCTAACTTTGATGGCTAGCTCACCATTAACCACCAAAGATGGCACAAAACATAACATTCCACACCATAGTCACAACTAATAATGATTTTCTTTGTCATTTTTTAATGGCAAAACAGTCAAATGCCTGCATACTGATTTGCACACCTTTTTATGCCCTATTCCCTAGCTTTCTGGAGAATAGCTGGAGAATATGACTCACTCAAGTGACCTGAAGATGTAAGTATAGATAAACCTCCTGAGGTCCTTTGGGGTGGGGGAATGCCTTCATCTGGAAAGACTTTAAGAATTCATTGAACCTCAAGGAGAAGAGAATGCATCCCCATGGTCACTCAGGGGAAGCAACCCCAATGTGCACAGTAGTGAGTGAAAATGCTTCTTTTCTTTCCACATCCAAGAAAGTTATTGTTCACATCTTCCTTGTCGTGGTTTGTCCTTTGTTCTCAAAGAGGACCATGACTTCAGAAAGGTCATACCATGACATGCAAGTGAAAGGGGAAGGCTGTGGGAAGCGATAGGGAGGGCTGTGCAAAGTCATCAGCCTCACTTTCTCCTCTGGAGCCATCTGGGTCCAGTGGCGAGATATAGATCAGGATGCCTGGAGATGACCCTGGATGCAGTGGGAGACCTTGACCTTTTTAAGCCAAGGTGTTTAACAGGTCTCAGTTTGACTGAAGCAATGCCTCATTTAGTGATTAGGAAGGGTAAGAAATGAGGCAGAGTGGCCTCCATTACCTAGTTAAAAAAAATCAGGGGCAGCTAGATGGTGCAGTGGATAGAGCACCAGCCCTGGAGTCAGGAGGACCTGAGTTGAAATCCAGCCTCAGACACATGATACTCACTAGCTGTGTGACTCTGGGCAAGTCACTTAACCCCAATTGTTTCACCAAAAACAAAAAACAAAAAACAACAATCTGGGAGGGGAAGACCCTTAGGGTTTCTGGCCAAAATAGAAACAGTTGCTATTTACATTCATTCTCAGACAATCAGGGCCCCAACAATGATCAAGTGGAGCTTGGCCTGGGACCTAGTTATATAGTCAATATATAGTTATATATATAGTCATATAGTTATATAGTCATGTAGTCAATGAGAGCTTGAGTAATGTGGGTTGAAGTCATGGTCCTTAAGGAAAAAAATTAAGGGGCAGGTAGGTGGCGAAGTGGATAGAGCACTGGCTCTGGATTCAGAAGGACCTGAGTTCAAATCCGACCTCAGACACATAACACTTACTAGCTGTGTGACCCTGGGCAAGTCACTTAACCTCATTGCCAAAACAAAAACAAAAAAAAGGAAAAAGAAATCTAGGCCATAAAGCCCTAGATCCCTAGATATCTTGCAAAGTTTCTTATTAAAATTTATATTCCTTTTGGCAGGTAAAGGTGTGATACTCTATATGTAGACAGAGGGAAAGGAAAGGGAGTGGAGGGGAAGAAGGAAGGAGAGAGGGAACTAGGGAGGGAGAAGAAAGGAGGAAGGAAAGAAGTTAGGAAAAAAGGAAGAACATCTTCCTAGGTAAAAAGTGAAAGGAAAAGTAGGCTGTTTAACTAGAAAGAGAGTTTTCTATTATTTACAAAGTTGTGAAGCCTGATAATTGAAAAACTGAGTATTAGAGTTGAGAGAAAGCTGGAAAGGTAAACAAAAGTAGGAAGGCTCTTTGAGAAGTGAAAAACTGAGAGAACTAAAATGATGATGTATAGCTTAAATTCCTTACAATGAGAAACAAAAAGAATGAATGCAATAGTAAGGCAATCACCATCAGGGAAACTGCTGCTCTTTATTTAAATTTCCAGGTGTGAGTCTTAAAAACCAGAAAGCAAGTTTGCAAATGATTGAAAGGGCTTCTGTGAATCAGTTTTCTACCAAATCAAACTGTAAATACCTAATGTCAATCCTTACCTTTCCTTTGGGGAAGGGCTGAAAAGAATGTGGCTGCAATTACACACAGAAAGTATCAGGAGAAAGCTGGGTTGGATTTATTGGAAAAATGACAGAGCAGCTACCTTTTATGTATTTTATGTGCTGGTAAGAAATATATTGGGTTTTCTTGACCACAAACATCTAAAGATGTCCTATGTTTTCTTTAATACTTAAATGCATCCCCGGCTAGATCATATTTGCTGATGGTTATTTAGAAATACAATATTCTATCTCTTTTCATCCTCATAATCATAAAAATGGTTGACTATTTCAAAATTCTCTGACTTGATTCCAGTGGGGAGGAATAAACATAATTCTTTTTCTTCGGAGTCATATCTTCAGAGGCTTTACAATATTGGCCTTTGGGATATGATTTTTTTTTTAAAGCCCACTTTATGGGGGAGAGATTTTGCCTAAGTGGGGAGTGAGCACAGCAAGGACATTTCTGGGGATCAAGAGCAAGGCCAAATTTTGACAAAATCAAATGCATACCACTTAGCTTCTTACTAATTGCTCATTTTTGTTATTTTCCGTGCCCCTCTACCCAGAGATCTCATCAGTTGGGCACATTTTACAAATGATAAAAGTTTAATTGTGGGTTGATGGGCATTTTTCAAACCAGGGGATGTAAACCCTAGATGGGTTAAAAGAGTTCAAGGGAGTCAAAGAGATTCAAGCTGTGGTGCTCAAAAAATGTGCACCATGATTAGAAAATCAAGTCTCCAGTGGGCATATTATCCCAAACAAATCTCCCTTTATTGACAGCACCTACAATACTCTGCTTAATTACTTGCTTTGTCGGGGGAAAAGAGGTGGGCTCCTCATCCTACTGACAGCATCTGCTCTGCTTAATTACAGGCTTTGTCTCCCTCCAGGGCTGGGGCTGCATTTCCTCTTACTCTGCAGCACAGCTGGGAAGACCTTTGAAACACAAACGATTAAGGAGTCCCAGGTCAAGGGAAGGTCTGAAGCAGGGCAACTCTGCTAGGTCTGGCACGGACAGAAAGCAGCCTACCCACCCCCAGGGGAACAGGGAACAGGGAGAAAACGAGCAGGAGGCAAAGCACAGAAATGGCCTGATTGTTCATGTTCTTCCAGAGTAGACCTACAATCATGGCAGGGCTTCATTATCTGTGTTTGCAGTTTTTCCAGAACACACCCACGTGCAGAGGTTAAGCATGGAAACACACCCAAAGCCAAAGATAAAAATGTTGTATTATTCATCATTTTGGGGTACCTATGTTTCTCTTCCCCTCTCTTAGTATGGATAGTCATGAATTGATTCTATTTTGTTTCCTATAATTTGTCCTATTCACTTACCAAGACACTCTGACAAGTTTTTCAATTAATGTTTACAAGTTTCTGATCTATAAAAAATAAACTATAAATAATACATGTATATATGATTATATATTATACAATAAATACAAAATATAAATAAATATACTGGTTGAAGCTGACAAATTCAAAATAACAAAGAAAAACTGTAAGTGTAACACATACAGTTTATGGCCTCACAAAAAAGGAGGGTGCTATTCTCCACGGCTACCACAGTTCAGCTCACCTATTTTATGTATAGGATGTATATTACAAGAGGTGAGAAAATTTACTTCCTTCCCTTCTTTGCAAAGGGGAGGGGATCTTTCTGTCTGTAACATCATATATGCTATTGCATTCATTTGTGGTGTTGGTTTTTCGCTGAACAGCTACTTTCAGCCCCACCTTCCCCTCCCCCCCCCAACTCTGGACCCTTCTCAATTGTGAATTCTCTGTTCCAAGGAATAGCTCTCTAGGTAGAGGAGAGGTATACATTTGGGGAATAATGGTGATTTAAAAATAAAAGATTGCAATAATTGTTGTGAAGAATATATCTTACCGCAAAATTACTCTGAGATGCATAATGGAGTGGTGTTGCTCCTTGGCTATCAGATGGAATGGTTCCCAACTTGTTTCTTTCCAAAAGAAGATGGACAATTTGCGCATGACCTAAAAATGTAAAAAAAAAAAAGACATGGCTGTCATAACAGGACAGTTAGATTCAATGAATACATACATATATACATAACAGATTCCAAAATGGTTTGTTTTAAAAAGTGACTTGTTGAAAAATCAAGATTCTCATGTTTAATGTCATAGTCTTTAAAATATCTAGATGTCGTAGGTTTTTTTTTTCATTTTAATAGATTTCAAATTATCTCGATTTGGGAAAAAAAGTTAAATATGCATATTGGTTCAAATGTATACTTCACTCCCCCCCCCCCCAATTTGGCTTATACAAAAACCTGAGCACAGCCTGTAATTACACTCTTAGTAAGAGAAGGATGACAAAGTAACCAAGACAACAATGTGAACAAGAGGGAGAGAATAGTGATGATAAAAATGTACAAGCCATCTTTATTTGAATTGGAAGAGATGTGGGAAAAACTTGCATGGTAGTTTTTTTTAATAAGATCATTTTGTTTCATTTATATAATTTCCTTTCTTTTTAAAGTGAGCTCATTTTTAGGGGTATAGTTTATATTCAGACCTATATTTGAACCAGTATAGTAAATCTCTAATATTTAAGGTAGCTGTTTCAAAGAATATCATTAAGGAGAGGCAAATTGAAATTCTGTACTAAAGCTAGGGTTGTTAGATGAGCCAAGAAAACGTAGCACAAGTTTAAACAGAGATGGGATTTTATATGTGCTCTTAGAGTTAGGACTGGACCAGTACAGAAGGTGTCAGCATTTGACTCCTGATCTGAAGAATAGCTAGCCTTCACATAGTATATGAAAGAACAGTAGTAATTTATTACTGTGGAAAAGCTATATGGAAATTTTTATAATTCATTTTCTGGTAGTCTTCCAACTGTGTTTTTGCAGGAATGAAAGGATAAAGCTAAGTCTTGTTAGCTTCTTTCCTTAATATTCTGGTAAAAGGTTTAAATCCTATAAAACATGAAAGAATTTCTTATTACTTCCCTAGTTTTCCAACATAATTAAAATGAGATACTTGGAAAAGTAACATTAGAAACATGCAGGAAAATGTATTACTTGGGAATGTTCTGTTGATGAAATAGGTCTTGTGAGAAATGTAAAATAACAGAATTAAAGTTGAGGAAAATCTCATTTTTGTATTGTGAAAGTCTTAGATTTTAAAATAAAATTTAACTTAAATTTTAGGAGCTGTAAATATTGAGAGACAGGATGGCTTAGTAGGAAAGGTCTAGATTCAGAGTCAAGAAAGATGTGATATCGAGTCCTAGATCAACTATTTAGCAGCCATGTGGCCGAGCCTGAGCCAGGAGAAATGGAGATAACGTATTGCACTCTCTGCATCAGAAGGATGTCATGATGAGAATACAAGATAGTATTCTTAAAGAGCTATATAAATTTGACTTGTTATTGAGGCTGAATTCATTAATACATACCATACCAGCATGGTTTCTAATTGATTAATCTCCTATCATTCTTTACTATTTTATATTGAGAGAATCAGACTAAAAGTTGCACGGTTCTCCAAAAGTGATCCAGTCCAATGCCTATTTGAGCACAGGCTAACAAAATGACATATATTTAAACACTTCACCAACACATGGATGCCTACTTCATTAGGTAGCTAATTCCCTTTCTGGATGGCTCTAACTGTGCTTTATATTGAGCCCCATCACTTCCTTTTTGGTAACTTTCACTCACGGGTCCTATCTCTGCCCTTCGTGGCCAAGCACAATAAATCTAAACCCATTTCTATCTGACAACTCTAAATAATTGGAAAGAGTGACCACCTCCCTCCTATATCTTTTCTTCTCAATTCCTTCAAATGATTCCTGCACACCATTCTGGTCATTCTCCTTTGGATATACTCCATGTTATCAATACCTCTCCTTAATTATGGTGGATAAAATTCTTTGGATCCAACAACAGTCAGACCCTATGCAATAAATATTTGTTAAGTGTCTATTATGTATTTAGGAGACACTGAAGATGCAAAGATTAACCAACAAGCACGTTTAAACTACTTTCTATTTGTCTAGCCCTGTGCTTGGCAGATACCCTGCCCTCAAGAACCTTACAACAAAATAACTATCACCTCCTTTGTTTGAGACTATACTTATGTCAATGGCCTGAGTTTTTATTAGCTCCCATTTTACATTGCTAACTTCCAGGGGTCTTTAAAATCTAAGGTCTTTTTCACATAAATTGTGTTGCAACTTCCCCCACTCCCACTTTTTTCCCCTCCCCAGACCCTCTCCAAATTTGTACTCGTGAGGCTGATTTTTTAAAACTTAAATAAAGAACTTTATAGGTATCTCTACTAAATGTCATTATCATTGGTCCATAATATTAGATAGCTTCCCAATTTCATTTTGGATCTTTGCTTTGATACCTATCCCAGCTTTAAATCACTGACAGACTTAATATGGATGCCCTCCATTTCTTCATCCTGATGGGGTGCTTATGTTTGGGTGCTTGTACTTGGACCCCAATTTCTCCCTAGCCTCAGAAACGCTGTCCCTGACAGTTTCTCCCCAACCCAAGGACCCTGTGCTTAGCAATTACTCATGAGTGGGCCCCAGCAAGACCCTTATCTCTCTCCCTGGTGCAGTTCCAAACAGCACCTGAAGGATTTATTAGTTTAAACTGGCTTTGCACTGGGTCACAAAGACATTCTTACCCACTACTATACTATCCTACCACCCTACCACATTATCTACATCCTGGGCTCCTCATTAACTGTATTCTAGACTTAAGACATATGTATACTCCCTACATCTATCTTGTTGAACAAGACATTGATTGGTGGCAGACTGGACAACTCTCAGTTACCCTGAACTTTAGGTGACTTAGTGATGTAGCAGGCCTAAAACCACACCTCCATGTGGCCCCCCTTGTGGGCTTTTCCTAGTGAACTCTGGGTAAAATGCCTGCGCAGTAGGTACAAGAAGTGCATGTTTTTTTTAGAACTGACCACTCCTTAACTACTTCCTAATCCCACCCTGAATCCCCTAATTAGCATATTTGGCACATGTTTTATTGTATTTTATCCTATATAAACTTTAACTGTACCTCTCCAAGGTTGCAGGATCCTTTAAGAATCCTTGCCCACTGAAAAGCGTAACAATAAACTTTTCCACCTTGACTTAAAGAATGATTGAGTCAGTGAATTCATTCCAGACGACCCATCCTGTAATTCAGTCTTTGAGGAGTCACAACCTCTCAACCTCTCAGCCTGCAACAATGCCAGTCACTGTTAAAATTTAGTACAGAATGGGGTCAGTGGCAAAAAAGTCCTGAAGTATTCCACATTGATAGTAATTAATGCTTTTTAGAGCTAGACACTTTAAAACAGTATAAATCTCCCCAAGTCTACTTTCATTCATCCCACATTCCTCCATTTGGTTCACAAGAATATCATGAGAGACATGTCAATCAGATGCTGCTGATTGGTCCCCATGGTCCCTGGCAAGAGGGATGGAGCAAGGTTGTGTCTAAGATGAATGGTAACTGATCAGGAAGAGGGCTCCACCTTTCTCCATTTGGTTCACAAGAATATTATGAGAGATGTGTCAGTCAGAAGCTCCTGATTGGTCCCCATGGTCCTTGGAAAGAGAGATGGGGCAAAGCTGTGTCTAAGATGACTGGTAACTGATCAGAAAAGAGAGTCCACTTAACAGACTTTAAAAAGAGCTGTAACTTCTATTCTCATTCTTCTTCTCTCTGAGCATGATTCTTGGGACTCTGCGAATGTCTTAAGCTTAGGATGTGTTGAATGCCTTGTTGATTTCTATGTAGTTTCCATCAATTCCCAGATTTAGCAGTCTAGAAGCCTTAACCAAAAGTAAGCATAAAATAACATTTAAATGGCTAATAGTTGGTGACCAACATTCAAAGATGTTAATATCATAGTAAAATTTCACAATAATTTCAAGGAAGGTAAGTTTAAATTAGAATAATGGGTCACTGGCCAATAAACCCAGTATTTGTGAGCATGTACAGGATGCTCAACTGATATAATCTTCAGGTGGACTTTTGAGTGTGTGGAGACATTTTATAATTGGCTCCAGCCTTCTAACCATATGAAGAACCTCATTGAATTGGCTGACCATTAGGAATTGGGGTTATATACCAGAACCCGATTCTTCTTTTGGTGTAGGTTCTCCTTGACTGGAAACATTTCCAAAAGAGATAATGCCAAGAGGAGAGCCCACCTCACCTAAAGCAGAGCTGTGGGTTGAGAATAATTGCTTTGCCTCATAATTTGTTCTTTTATTTTAGATGGAAGTCTTTCATTTTAGGTAGCTGCCTGGGAGTGAAGCCCAGCTGGGGTTCTGAAGTCAGCCTATCCAGCACCAATGCCCAGAAGAGTCAGGGGCAGCCTTCTAGCTCTAGACCATTGGTAGGTGAGATAGGGACTTATCTAGCAGCCCATGCCACATTTGAATCTGGACTTAGTAGGACCAAATCTATGTAGAAACTATGTTAAGTCTTAGCTCACTCACCCATTATAAGTGCCAATTGACATTAACTAATTAAATGGAGCTGGGGTGTTAATCCCTGGTAGCTAACAGTAGAACACACAGGAATAGGGGTCTAAGACAGTAACATTAGAGAAAAAAAACCCTCCCATCCCCTCAGGGGCGCCCTTAAGAATGCTAAAGGGATGCAGCCTTACTTAAAAAGTTAAAGTGAGCTCATAATACTCAAGGTGCCAGAATAGCTGCCATCTTTAGTGGGCATCATAATCCTCTTTACACTAGTTATTTGCTTCATAAATATTTTCTAGCACATGATTACATAATCTGAAGATAATATAAAGGTAGACTTCAACCCAGCCCTGGATGAATTTTTATTATTTTCAAATTTGTTGACTCTCAACTAAATAAGCTTTTCTTCTCTTTTGCTTTTCAGGCTTTTCTCAGAAACCTCATGATAGCTCCACTGGATCCAGATATACTTGTTACCATATTAAAACAAATTTTGGCTGAAGGTAAGTGGTGCAGTGGATAGAGTACTTGATCTGGAGTCAGGAAGATCTCTTAGAATTTGGTTTCAGACACTCACTGCGTAAATCTGTATCTCTCTGTCTCTCTCAGCCTCATTCTTTTCTTTTTCTTTTTTTTCTTTTATTAATTTATTTTGATTCATCAATAATCACTTTCATATGCTGTTGAGTTTAAAAAGCCTCATTCTTTGTCTGAAAAATGGACATAGTAATCGCACCAACCTCCCAGGGTTATTATGAAGATAAAATACAATAATATATTTAAAGCTCTTTGCAAACCTTAGGGAGCTGTATCAATACTGTATGTTATATTCACTTATATAATTTGTTGGTTTAGAAAGTGTGTATAAAAAAGGAAGTAGATTATGGGAGTATTTGGGGTTTTGGTGTAGGCCACTCCCAGTGATCCTCTTTAAATTTGGAAATCCTTCCTCTTTCCCCTTTTTCCAACCCCAGTACAACACAGCAGTCAGCGGCAAAGATAACTTGGAACTTAAGCTGCTCCCATTTCTCCTTTTTATCAGCAATTCCTTTCTGGGGGTAATGTCACAAACAAAAGGGTAGGTGAGTAATTATTGATCTACCAGGAGTGGCAAAGATATTTTGTGACAAAAGAAAAAGCTACTCACACCCTAACGAAACAAACACAAAGATTCTCAATATTTTAAAAGGGGAAATCAGTTTTGGTTAATAGTATTCACACCACGTAGACAAGGGATATTTAAAGAACAACAGTAGTTGATGTATTTCCATCCACCAGGTGGCACCATAGTGCTCAATGTGGTAGGTCTGGAGTCAGGAAAACCCAGTTCAAATTTGACCTCAGCTGCTTACTAACTGTGTGACCCTGGGCAAGTCACTTAACCTCTGTCTGCCTCAGTTTCCTCAACTATAAAATGGGATGATAATAATAGCACCTACCTCCCAGGGCTGTTGTGAGGATCACATGAGATAAAAATTATAAAGCACTTAGCACAGTACCTGGCACACAGTAGACACTTAATAAATGCTTGTTTCCATTCCTCCTAGTATTCCAATTCAAGTGCAATGGGGTAATCAAGGGAACCCCCCCCTCCAATCTGCTGGACCGGGGCACTTCTCATGGAACTGAACTTGTCCCCTTGCTCCCTTTTTTGTGTGTGGGGGGGTCCTATGCTCTGGACTTTTGTTAAAAGACATTCAGGATTGGTCTCCATCGTCCCTAGCAAGGACAGGGAATTCTGTGTCTAAGATGACTGGCAACTGAGCAGGAAGAGGGGGCCGCTCAGTTGACTTTAAAAAGAGAAACAATTTTCACACTCACTCTTCCCTTCTCAGAGCATGACTCTTGGGACTCTGCAAGCTGGCAATTAGATTTCCAGTGACTGAGGGGGATCTCTCCCTTCTCCTTTTCCCTAGTAGCCAGCTTGTGGCTGGCAAGCTCCCCAGCAGCAGCAACTCCAGAGGCTCCCTGATGGTTTCTTTGGCATCTTTCTTCTTGCTTTATCTTCTTCCTCCTTCTTAACCCAATCTCCTGCCTCCCAGGAAGTCTGTCCCAAGTCAGATATCCAAGGCTGTAAGAGCTTGGGTATTCTGGGGAAAACGCCTGACCAGCAGGAAGCTCTCTGGCTCTCTGCTCCCCCATGCTCATTGGACAGGGCTCAGAAGACAAGTTATAGCAGTAAAGATACGCACCACAGTTCTTAGCAAGGGAATCTTCCTGCTCTTCTAACACTGTTTGAAAATCCTGTTTTTAGAGGTAGCATTGAAGATTTAGTTCTTTTCATATTTTGGGATAAAATTTCCCTCTAATAGAAAGTAAGCTTAAGGGCAGGGACTATTTGGGTTTTGTCTTTGTATCTCCAACACCTAGCATAGTGCCTGGTATCTAGAAAGTGTTTAATAAATATGTAATGTTCAATCGAGTTGAACAAAGACTTAGGGACCTCTGGTCCAGGGGAAGGATCTCTGGACTTTGTTCAAAGTTATACAGCTCCTCATAAGGATAGGCCAAGGGAAGTGGGAAAGAAGAAATAAGTTCTAGTGTTCTGTGCTTCTTGGTTAATTTAACTTTTTGTCTACCCCAAGAAGACAAAGCACATTTTATTTCATGCGAAAATGTTCCCCAACTAAACTTGTTCATTCTCCTTTTGTAGATCAGAAAATTGAGGTCCAGAGGGATTAAATGGGTAGTGAGTGGCTAATGGAAGATCTGAATCCAGTTGCTTTGGCTCTGTCCAGGGTGCCACATTGTGACTCTGAGACTTACACAGGGTTCCTTAGGTAGCAAGTGGTTAAGTGAGGATTTGAATCCAGTTCCTCTGACTCTGATCAGGGCCTCCAAGACACTCAAAGTTACTAAGGTGCCTTTGGGGACAGGCAGGGTTAGGCTTTCAAAGCAAAAGAAAACAAGCTTTTAACTTAAAAGCAATTGTTTATTTTTCCATTAGACTGTAAGCTCCCTGAGGGCAGGGACTGTCTTTCTTTTTCTTCTTAGTACAGTGCCTGGCACATAGTAGGTACTTAATGTTTATTGAATTGAATCTTAATCTTTTTCTTCCAAAAAGGTGAGAGAAATAATCTAGGTAATTTTCCTCAGCTGCATCTCAGCAGAAGAAAAGGACATTTTAAAGGCAGTGACCCATGCAGTTTGTGCCTCTCAGGATTCCCTCTTGTCCTACAAATGCTACCCAAAGTTACCAAAACTTTGGGAAAAAATATTTTCTCCCCCAAAATATACTGACGGAAAGAAAGTTTAAGTGGTAGATGTCAGGCAAATCATTATAGTTCTCTAGTGCCTCAGTTTCCTCATTTGTGACATGAAAAGGCTTGTATAAAATAACTTCTAAGGTAATTTCCAGCTCTGTGAATTTGTGGCTTTCCAAAAGTTACACACATACTAGTATTGACAAGGAATCTGGAACTTCACTGGTTGGCGTTTATAGCCTTATCTCCTCAGTTAAAGGACTGAAGTATCTTTAAAGTGGGACACACTCCTGCTTTGTGAGAATCCTGAAGATAATGCTTACAGAACTTCCATATAGTGTCTAAACAAACACTCTTCATTTGTCAGGAATGCCTGCAGATGGAGGACGCCAAGCCTAGCCAGGGTCTGGGGAGGTTGGCTTTAATTTAGCTTGTGATGGATGCCTTTTGAAAAGCAGAGGCTCAGACGACAAGCTTGCACTCTCTGGCAGACAAGGATGCTTTATCACTGCTGCCTGACTCTTACTCATAGAAGACAGATGTTTACAAGTTGTAATCATCATTGGGAACTTCCACTGCCATCTAAATAACAACAACAGAATTCAAAATTTTTTCTGCTTTTATTCTATTAATGCTAGTCTCTGACCCTGGAATGAAATTACCTGTAAAACAGCCATTCTAGAGTCAACAAATGCAAGGATGTTCTGCCTGGGGATTAATAATAGCTTGTATTTATATATTTCTTTAAGCCTGGCCAAGTGCTTTACTTACATTTTGTCATATGGCCCTCATGACAACTTTGTTTGGTAGATGCCATAGTTGTCACTGATAAGGAAAATGAGGCCAAGAAGTTAAATGACTTCTGCAAGTCACACAACTTCTAAATGTCTGTGGGAGGAGTCAAACCTGGGTCTCCCAGGTTCTGACCATAACACTCCATTCACCATGTATACTGCCTCTAATTCATTAATATCTTTCGAGTTAGAAGTCTCCCACCTAGAAAGTTACCAACAAGGCTGCCAATGTTTTATTGCCTCAATACACAGAAAGCCAAAAAAAATCTGAAAGAAAAAAAAAAGAAACCACTATCGCCACCCAAGGAGCTATGCTTAACCTTAGTGCTCTACTAAGAGCTGGTATCTACCAAATTTATCATGGTGGTCAGAGTCTGGTTGGGACCTGTTACCCTGCCTTCCTACCACAGAGGAAAGTTTGTGATATTCTATTGAAAACTGAGTCTATTTTGTTGCTTCTATTTCCATGGAAAATCAACAAAAGATTCTGTGTTGTTCTATTTCCCCAAGGGGAAAGCATTCTTATCAATTATTTGGGGTTTATTTTAATGTGAACTTATAGTCTTGCTTCTTGTCCACAAGGTTATGATAAAGGAAACAAACAGAATGCAAGCAAAAGAAAAGGAATAAGTAAATAGTCAGAAGGTATTATCCTTGGCAACTATGCATGAGATTACATGACATAAATCGGTGGTTTCAGAACCGGTTCCCAGGAAACATGACTTGTAGGAATGAGGACAAGTTGTTCAGCAGAGGCAAAACACCTAAAATGGATCTGAAGTCTGCATTTCCAGTGCAGGGAACAGTTACAGGTCAGGAGGCTGGTGGCACTAGAGAAACAGTCTGTCCTGATAGCATGGTTGGTTAAGAGAAACAAGATTCAAAATGATTTGGTTAAATCGTATTTGCGAGCCAAAACCAACAAGATGAAATTTAACACAGAAGAAAAACTCAGCATTTAAGGTTTGAAATAGTGAATTATATAACAGGATGGGAGAAACTGGGAGCCCTTTATATGGAAAAAAAACGGGACAGAAGTTCAGTTAGTCACAAGCTCAATAAGCAACGAAGCATGGCGACAACTACAGGAAAAAAATGAAATAATAGTACACTATGTAATAATTCCACTGCATTCTGTGTTGGTCAAACCACAGTTGGAATACTGCATCTGGTTCTGGCATCACCTTTCAAGAAGTTTCCAAAGCAAGGAAACCAAGATGTTGAGAAATCTTGACATCCTGTCATTAACCAGTATGGCACAGTGGTAGGAGCTTGGGGGTGGGAGGGTGCAACAGACTTTGGTTCAAGTCTGGTTCCACAACTTGTCTGCTATGTGTTCTTGGATGGCTCCCCTCATCTTCACATCCTATCATTCATGTACCTTCTGCCATCATCTCCTCTTCCACTCCTGCCTCGAATGATGAAGGGGCCTTCCTCCTTACCAAGGACAACCCCTCTACCTGCTCAAGCGATCCCATTCCATTTTCCAACAGACTTCCCTCTGTCATTCCCACTCTATCACTTATTTTCAATCTCTCCCCGACCTTCTGGCTCATTTTCTGCCTACAATCATGCCCACTGCCCTCACTTGAGCCTTCTATCACCACTGACTGTTGTCCTGTATCTCTTCTGTCCTCTGTAGCTAAACTTGAAAAATTGTTGCTCAGTTGTGTCCGATTCTTCATGATCCCATAGACCACAGCACAGCAGGGTCTTCTATCCTCCACTATCTCTCAAAGTCTGCTCCGGTTCATGTTCATTGTTTCCATAACACTACTTATCCATCTCATTCTCTGCCATCCCCTTTTCCTTTTGCCTTCAATCTTTCCCAACATCAGGGTATTTTCCAATGAGTCCCATCTTCTCATTATGTGGCAAAAGTATTTTAAGCCAGCTTCAGTATTTGACCTTCCAATGAATAGCCTGCATTAAGTTCTTTAAGTATGGACTAATTTGATCCCCTTGCTGTCCAAGGGACTCTCAAACTTAAAAAGACTAGCTGCTATGGGAGCCTTTGTTTTCTCTCTTTCCACTCTCTTCTTAACCCCTTATCATCCAGCTTCCAACCTTATTCTACTTAAACTGGTCTCTCCAAAGTTAACAATGGTCTCTTAGCTGCCAGATTCAATGGCCATGTCTCAGTTCTCATTCTCCTTGACCTCTCTGCAGCTCTGACACTGTTGGTCACTCTCTCCTCCTTGATCCTCTCCTCTGTAGGTTTTTGGCCTATTACTCTCTCCTGGTCCTCCTCCAATCTCTCAAACTGTTCCTTCTCAGTCTCCTTTGCTGGATCCTTAACCAGATTACACTTTCTATCTAGAGGTGTCCCACAGGGTTCTGTCCTGGGCTCTCTTCTCTTTTCCTTCTATACTAACTTGTGAACTACTTCATTTGTAGAATATTTATCAACTCCTATGGATTTAATTACTATTTCTATGCTGGTGAATCTTAAATCTATCTTTCCTGCCCCAGCCCCTCTGCTGACTTCCAATATGGCATCTCCAACTGGCTTACAGACATCTCCAACCAGATGTCAAGTAGACAGCTTAAAACAAACATGTCCAAAACAGAACTCACTGTCTTTCTCCCTAAACTCTCCCTTCCTCCTATAGTCTGTTTTACTGTAGAGGGTGACATCATCCTCCCAGTCTCTCAGGCTCACAACCTAGAAGTCATCCTGTACTCCTCGCTATCTCTCACAATCTGTTTTGCTAAGACCTGTTAATTTTATTTTTGTAACATTTCTCAAATCGTCCCCTTTCTCTCCTATCTGCCTCAGTTACCTGAACTGTAAAATGGGGATAGTAATAGAATCTGCCTCCCAAGGTTGTTGTGATGATCAAATGAGATAATATTTCTGAAAACATTTAGCACGGTGCTTGGCACATAGCAGGTGTTTAATAAATGCCATTTCTTTCCTTCTGTATCATAGAAGCAGTTAAGTAGCACAGTGGATAGAGCACTGGGCCTAGAAGTTAAGAAGACCCAAATTCAAATACAATCTTAGACATTTAGTAACTGCGTAACCTTGGGCCAGTCACTTAACCTCTGTTTGCCTTAGTTTCTTCAACTATAAAATGAAAATAGCTCCTGTGAGGATCAAATGAGATATTAATTATAAAGTGTAGTGACTAGCACATAGCAGGCATTATATAAATGCTAGTGCTATTATGTATGTATGTATGTGTGTATATATGTATGTATGTATGAGCAACAAATTATGATTATGACAACAATGTTCTCAAATTATCAGTTCAGTTAAATATAAAGATCTGGTGCTGAATTTAAAACGAGTGTGAGAAGTTATGTTGTAGGGGACAAATTCCTATCATTTCACCTTAAACTGTAGTTGCACAAAAAACATTTTTTTCCCAACTAAGTAGGTTTTCTTTCCACAAATCTGGCTTGTATAAAATCTGAGTATAGCCTATAACTGATATTATTTTTCAATATATACCTATGTATATATTTTCCCTTTCAAGGAAATCACATTTTGAGGGATCAGCCTATAACAAGGGGCAGCCTGATTTGGGCCATTATAGTATTTGAAAGAAGGATTCAGCATGAATCTGTCGAAATGTTAAACTTGGCAACAGGCAGGAGCTTTGTGAGGCAAGAGGTAAGAGGAAGAACGATATAAACTGGAGTTTTAATTCTTATTAAACTTACCAAGCAAGGCAGCCCAGTGAAGGGGTGTCCGAAATAAGTTATCATAAGATGTGATGTTACAGCTTTCATAGGAGGTCAAAATGTCGACCACTGTCACATTGCCGTCAGCAACTGCAAAGTGAAGAGGTGTCCGCCCTTCATAATCCTGCCAGTTCAGCAGAGATTCAGTGGGAGCAGCATCCTGTGTTTAAATGAACAGAGAATACTGACTAAATCTTCTGAGTAGGGACTATCTCTTTGCCTTTCTTTGTATCCCCAGTGCTTACCGCGGTGCCTGGCACGTAGTAGGCACTTAATGAATGCTTGTCGACTATTGACTGACACATAGAACTACAAATGCTTTACTGTTTTCCCCTAAAGAGCCTTCTATTAGCCTTTCTTTAGTATCAGCATTAAATAATAATAATAGCAACAATAACAATAATAACTAGTATTGATACAGTGTTTTAATGTTTGCATGTCTAACACTTTAGACATGTTATCTCATTTGACTCTCACAGGTCCTTGAGGTACGTGTTATTATTGCTCCCATTACACACAGATGAGGAAACTGAGGACTTGAGTGAGTGTTATGTGGCTAGTAAAGTTTCCGAGGCAGGATTTGAACTCAGATCTTCCTGATTCCAAGTCCCAAACTGTAGCCACTATGCCACTCAGTTGCTTTTAAGTCTGAAGAACAGAGCTTAAGAACATAATCTCACCCCTAAAACTACTTTATCTTTTCAAAATACAGACCTGGACCTCTGCTGCTGATGGCGTGTGTATGCCCAGGGTGGACCAAGACCCCGTCTGCAGTGGCATGACTGAGGCCATCCCCTGGCAGAACTTCCAAGTGGGTGATCCTTATAATTAAGACATTAGCAAAATAGCTGAAAGATGTAACCCTTTTCTAGAAATGTCTGTCTTTTAAAAATAAAGTTTTCCTGAAGGCTTAAAAACATCAGAATTAATTCAATTCGACAAACACTTATTAATCCCTCACAAATGAAATAATGTATGTAAAGTGTTTTACAAGCCTTGAAGCACCAAAAGAAAATGAAATTTGATTTAACAACAACAACAAAAAAGAGTTAAGCTACTGTTGTGGAGATTGCAGGAGTGTAAGTATTAGATGAAATCCCTGAAAAGCAGATTTTTTAATTCAACCAACATTCATTAAGTAATTACTGGGTAGAGCACCATGGTAAGCACTGGAGAGATACTAGACTTTTAAGTAAGAAATAGATTTTTGCATCCCAAGCTTTTGTATCTCCACCATGCACATGTTGCTGTTTAATTGGTTTAGTTATGTACCATTCTTCATGACCCCATTTGAGGTTTTCTTGCCAAAGATACTGGAGTGGTTTGCCATTTCCTTCTCCAGCTCCTTTTACAGATGAGGAAACTGAAGCAAACAGGGTTAAGTGACTTGCCCAGGGTCACACAGTGAGGAAGTATCTGAGGCCAGTTTGAACTCAGGAAGATGAGTTTTCCTGACTCAGCCCCAGCACTCTATCCATGGTGCCACTTACCAGCTGTCCATCATATAGTAGGTACTCAATAAATGTTTACTTGTTGATCAATCCCTGCCATAATGGAATATACACTCTAGAGTCAAGTGAAGAAACATTTATTAAGTACCTACTATGTACACACGGTAGATGGTTAATGTTGATTGATTGATTGACAGGCACTTAGGCAAAGCATTGGGGATACAAAGAAAGCCCACCCCATCCCTCCAAATGGTCCCTGCTGTTGAGGAGTTCACAGAGTAATGAGGCAGACAACATGAAAACAACTGTATACAAACAAGATACAGGCAGGATAAACTGGAGATGAACAAAAGAAGAAAGTCCTAACATGAAAGAGGTATTAGGAAAGACTTCTTGCACAAGGTGGGATTTTAGATGAGATTTATAGGAAGCCAGAGAAATTAGCAGGTGGAGACAAAGAGGGAGAGAATGCCCAGCATGTAGGACAGTCAGCCAGTCAGTAAAAATGCCTGGAGTCTGGAGACCACATCTTCTGCATGAGGAACACAAGGAAGCCAGCGTCACTGGAATGCAGTCTGCGCAGGGGAGGAAGACAGAAAAACAGCTGCAAAGGGAGGAAGGGGCCGGGTTAGGACACATGCACAGATAGTTATAATACAAAATAATATAGGATCAGTATATATGGCAGCAGGAGAGGCAGAGTGGACTATTGGAAAGCTGACTTTGGAGTCAGGAAGCCCTGAGTTCAAGTTTCACTTCAGACACATCCTGGCTATAAGACCCTGGGGGAAATCAACCTTTAGCTTGAAAGACTCTAAATCACTGATCTGCACTGGGAGTGAGGAGTTTCCTCACTGGGCACTCCTAGACAATGATGAAATCACAGCTCAGCTGGAGAGAAAATGAAGTGGGTAAGAGAGATACAAAGGAAGTGGGTGGGAAGCCTGAACCAAGAAGGGCAGAGAGGCAGAACAGTGTGCATTGGGAATATCAAACAGTTATAGATAACAAAATCTCAGGCTTCCAAGGCATGACACCTTTCCATGGGTTTCAATTAAACTACTCTAAGGAGTTGACATTTTAGTTTTCAAATTTTATATATACACACACATACATGTTTGTATATATATGTATGTGTATATATCTATATATATGTATATGTATATCTGTACACATCTCTCTTTCCTCTCCTGCTGTTTTACCTCCTTCCTCCTGTCCTGATTGGTGACTCTCTCCCTACCATTTTAGGAAGGATCCCAGCCTTCTTTAGGAAGGCCCTCTCCCTCTCCTTCTCTGAATAACTACCCAGTGTACTGTAAACTGTGAGAATCTAGGCTGAAGATTCCTGAAAGAGGATGTGACCACATGAATAGGCCACTAGTCATTTGGCCATGATGATTCTCGAATTTGGTATCAGATCAACGTGAAGATTCCAGAGGACTGATGACGAAGCATGTTACCCACCTCCTGACAGAGGTGATGGACTAAATATACAGAATGAGACATGTTTTTTTTTGGATATGGCCAAATTTATTTGACTATACATATTTGTTACAAGGGTTTCACTTCTCTTTTTCTTTTCTTTTTTTCCCCAATGGAGGGATGATGGGAGGGAGAGAAAATAGAATTTTGTTCATTAAAAGTACATTAAAAAATTTGGAACCAAATATTTCCTCCTAATAAAAAATCACCACAGTCTTCTTCTTCACACAATAGTTCGATGCTGACCCCCATGTGCTCCTAGAGAAGCAAAGGGAAAATATTTTTTTTTTCCCCCACACCTAGGATATCAAGCATCATCCCAAGAATAAAAAGGAAAATAGAGTTCAATGTCATTAACTGTGCTTTAATATCAAAAGAGAGATTTTAATAGAAAAACATATACTCACCAGGATACATCTGACAGTATGGACAGCACTAGGATCTTTGTGGTTAGCTGCCCAATGAAGTGGGATCTTTCCTTCAATATCAGGGATTCCAATATTGGAATCATGTTTTATTAGAAGCTTCACATGCTCTGGGTTATTGTAATAGGCACTCCAATGCAGAGCAGTTTGCTAGAAATGTAAAAAAAGGTATGCATAGGTCTAAAGCTTACATCCATTTATTTTGAAACGGAAAGGCCATTAGACCTTATTTCTGAATAATTACTTTAAAAGAAACAAGCAACTTGCTAACAAATTTAATACATGGTTTATGGCATTTGTGACTTATTACATAAGATCATAGATTTAGCACTAGAAGGGGACACTCAATGGTCATCCAGTTCAACCCTCTCATTTGACTAATGAGGAAACTATTTGCTCAAGACGTTAGTGGATTACAGAAAACCCTTCTCAATAAGACTAAGCCCCTATTTGTGCCTTTGATCTCATTCCTTCTCCTGCCCTTCCCTTCCCCCATTAAAACTTCAGTTCTCCCATTCTACTGACTCTTTCCATTTTGTTTATAAACATGTTCAGGTCTCCAACCATTAGAAAATTTTCACTTGATCCTGCCATCCCCTGAAGCTAATGCCCTCTCCTCCCAGCCCTTGAAAAACTCCTGGAGAGATCTATCTACATGCAATGCTTCCACTTTGTTACATCCCCCTCAATACTTAAATCCTTACAATCTGGCTTCTGAATCCACTCTACTGAAATTGCTCTCTTGAAAGGTCCCAGTGACTTTGCAGTTTCAAAGTCCAGTAGACTTTTCTCAGCTAGTGATCTGCTGGCCATTCTGAGTGTCATGATTGTTGTTGGAACCACAGTCCTCTAGGATACACAAGTTACTGACCATAGTGTCACTCTTGGCTGTCTCCTCTCCTTTATTGCCAATTCTCTGATCTAGCCTTTATCACTAAATGGGTATTGCCATAGACAAACTGAGAAATGGGAAAGACCTTAGCTTAAAGAGGCCAAGGTCTCTTACTGCATCTAGGGCCATCTCCAGTCATCTGGATCTATATCTTGCCACTGGACCCAGATGGTTCCAGAGGAGAAAGTGAGGCTGGTGACTTTGCACAGCCCTGCTTCACTTAAATTCAATTCACTTGCAAGTCATGACATCATCTTCCTGATGTCACAGTCCTCTTCAAGAAAGAAGGACAAACAACCACAATCTCCAATCAGTTTCCAAGTCCTGTTGATTTTATCTGCACAGGACTGCTTAATTCTGCCTCCTTTCTACCCACACACAGGTCCTCACCTCCTCTCACTTGAATGTTGTAATAGTTTATCAATTTGTCTACTTGCATCTAGTCTCTCTGTACGCTAACCCATCCTCTACACAACTGTTCAAATAATCTTCCCAAGGTATAGGTCTCACTATCCCACTCACATAAGAAAAAAAAACAAACAAACCTTTAGTGGCTTCCTTTTTCCTTTAAGATACAATGCAAAATTTTCAGTTTGGATTTTAAGGCCCAGCACAGTGCAGCTCCAATCTATCTTTCCAGCTTTGTTTTAAATTATCCCATTTCACAATTATGTTTCAGCCAAACTGGACTACTAGCTGCGCTTCACAAATGAGAGACATTATTACATCTATCACTTCTATGTATTTGCATAAAGTGAACTAGAAAACATTCCCTCCTCTGATTATCTTCCTCCAAGGCTCAGCTCTGTCAGAGGTAAGATATATGTTTCAGGTATGACCTGACTTCAAGGCTAAGCATCTATCTTTCATGACACACTGCTTCCCTTTAAGAGTATTACATACATACATATATATATATATATATGCACACACACACACACACACACACACACACACACACACACACACACACACATATATATATATGTATTTTGGGGGGGGCTAGGCAATGGGGTTAAATGACTTGCCCAGGGTCACACAGCTAGTTAAGTGTCAAGTGTCTGAGGCCGAATTTGAACTCAGGTCCTCCTGACTCCAGGGCCGGTGCTCTATCCACTGTGCCACCTAACTGCCCCAAGAATATTATAGTTCAATCTTCTACTAAAAATCACCCTGAATAATGTGGTACAGCATATAAAGAAAGTACTGAACCTTGAGTCAGAGAGTTCTGGTTTCAAATTCTACCTTAGACACTTACATATGACCCTAGGCGAGTCACTGAGCCTGTCCCAGCCTTAGTTTCTTAATCTATAAAATGAGGATAACAATAGCACAGAATTGTGAGAATCAAATGAGATATCTACAAAGTCATTTGCAAACCTTAAAGTGCTATATCAATATGAGCTATTACTACGTTAGTGGTAGTTTTTATTTATAAGGTAAATATATATTTATAAGGTAATTATTATTATTACCTTATTTTTATCCTGTGTATCCACTTCTCCTGGTGCCATAAACTTTAAGAGAAGGGCCAAACATTTAGGACTTTTATGTCGGGTTGTTAAATGCAGTGGAGTCATTTCTTCTAAGTCCTTTTGCATCCAGTTTGCTCTACGAGTGAGTAAGAGTTTCATGAAACGATAATTTCCCTAGGAGAAAAAATTGACAGTCACATTGGTAGATATACATTTGCGGACACAGCAACTACATAATCCAACCCTATAGATTTTAGGGACACAGGGGCCAAAGAAGGCCTCCCTAAATAACTCCAGAATCATGGTAAAGTTACCATGGTAACCATGGCAAAGTACCATTTGGAATGATACCCACTTACAGGCCAGCTAATATAATTTACTTCAGTTAAACTTTCAGGACATATTTGTTAACTGATGATCACTTCCTAAGTGTACTTAGTTTTGTTTTATGTAGGGAAATCAAAATCCCAGTGGTGAGAGAATTAGAATAGGAATAAGGAAGAAGTCTTGTATTTTTTATCTCTTATTCTAGGATGACCTTATCATATTGTACTAGTAAGAGATGCACAGGCACAATTCAAACAATCTCTGCCCTGTCAAAGGACAAAAGAAGGGAGTCTTCCATTGGATGCATCCTTATCCTTCCATAAACACAGGGTAAGAAGAAAGAAATGTTTGCTTGAGGGCCCAAGATTTAAACTTAATGATACTGGATCCAGTTGCTTGGTTTGCTAAAAACAAGCAAAGCAAAACTTTGGCAATCTTATTACAGTGACTTCTGAATATGGATATCACTGGATAAAAAAATTCTAAGATATTCTCTATAAAAGCAAATGTTCACTAATTGATTCGCTCTGCTCAGAACTGGGGATAAAGAGATATAGACCAACCATGTTGTCCAAGACTACACAACCTAATGGGTGAGACAAGGCATGAGAACAAATCCGGGGAAATTTCTGGGAGAAATTCAAGGAAGGAGAGAGTTCTCCTAGCATGAGAGAGAGGGACAAAGTAAAGAAGCTTTATGGAGGAACTGGCAGCTAAGTTGGGTCTAGAAGGAAGAGAGAGACTTCAGTAGACAGACATGAGCATGGGAAAGTCTACTTCAGGTAATGGAGAGAGAATGAGGAAAAACATGGTGATGGAAAAGGGCAGGCTGAAAAGAGGGATGGAAGGCTAGAATGCAGTAGTAGTAATAATAATAATTATTATATATACATACATACATACATATATATACATATATATAATATACATATATACATACATACATATATATACATATATATATGTGTATATATATATATATATACATATATATAGTTCTTTAAAGGTTTACCAAATACTTTATTCACAATGATCTTGTAAAGCACAGATGGGAAAGTATCATCATCACCATTTTAAGATTAGCAAACAATAAACCTAGAGACATTAAATGACTTGCTCTGGTCACAAACCAATAAGTACCAGAAATGGGATTTAAGCCAGTGTCTTTGGACTCCAAGTTTCACATTCTTTCTACTACATCATATGGCCTTTAATGTAAAGTAAATGAAGACAAATGAGATAAGGCTGGAAAGGCAATTTCAATTCAAGCTGTGGAGAGCCTTGAGCACCAGGAGAAGTATATATTTCACTTAGGAGCCTGTGAAGATTTTTGAGAAGGATGACATGATACCAGAGGTGCATTAGGAAAGTTATGTGGGCAGTGGCAACAAGGAAAGACCAGAAAAGGGGTTCGGGGGAGTCTATTACTGGGGGTAGATCAGTTAAGAAGAGTTATTATATTAAAACTGAATCAGATGCTTTTTTGAAATTAAAAAAAGGTAAAACCCACTGGGACCCACCTAACTCTACAATGATCTAGCCCACATCTCCCCATTTGGGCCATAAAAATACTCAAGGATAATTAAGAGATTTAGATCTGGGAGGCCATCTGTAAGATGAGGAAATGAAAATCTTAGCACATGTACCATGTGATAAAGGCAGGATTTGAACCCCACTCTTCCAATGCCAAATCCAATGCTCTCTCTGCTGTATCATACCATCAAGAGAGACTTTATCAAATACCTTCCTTATATTTAGGTGTATTATGTCTAAACAACATGGTAGAGTACATAGACAGCTGACCCCAGAGTCAGGAAGACGTGTTTAGTTTCTGTCTCTGACATATACTTCCTATGTGACCCTGGACAATTCAGTTGACCTCTCAGCATCCCAGGTTGAGATGTAAATTGCATAATAGTTAATGACCTGCATTGATAAAATTTCTTCATTGGCAACTCTCTATACCAATGAAAATACAGGTATAGACTCTCCCCTCCCTAAAATACTCTACTCTGTAAGCCTAAGGTATTTTTGTTCCTTTAGTCTATTGCCCTGTTGAAAAAGAAAATCAGATTAATTTTGCTTGTATTGTTCTTACTAAACCAGTGAGAGCTAGGACAGTGGTACATGACCGTGAGTGCTAAGCCTGGAATCGGTAAGACTTGTAATCAAATCTGTCCTCAGACACTTAATAGCTATGTGACCCTGGGCAAGTCACTGAACCTCTATTTGTCTTAGTTTCCTCAGTCATAAAATAGGGATAATAATGGCACCTATGTTGCAGGGTCATTAGAGGATCAAATGAAATAATATTTGTAAAAAAAGAAAAAAAAGTCCTTAGCACAGTGCCTGGCACGTCATAGGAGCTATTTAAATGCTTATTTGTTGTTATTCAATCGTTTCAGTTATGTCTGACTCTTCAGTACCCCGTTTTGGGGGGATTTTCTGGACAAAGATACTGGAGTGGCTTGCCATTTCCTTCTCCAGTTCATTTTACAGATGAGGAAACTGAGGCAAACAGGATTAAGTGATTTGCCCAAGGTACACAGCTAGTACATGTCTGAGACAGGATTTGAATTCACAAAGATGAGTCTTCCTGAGTCCAAACCCAGGGCTTTCTATTCACTGTACCACTTTGCTGCCCTTAAAAGCTTATTTCCTTCCCCTAAACCCATGCTAGATCCTAGTGATCGCTATTTTCCCCAAGTACTCACAAATCAACCATTTAATCATATTTCCTAAAATCTTGACAACTGGTTAAATGGTATGTAGTTTGTACATTATTCCCTTCTTTGAAATCAGAATATTTTCCTATTTCTGTAGCACCTCTCTCATTCTCCATTCTACATGATTCCTGAAATATCACCAATAGTTCAGTATATGTATCTATGACTTTTCAATATTTTGTCATATGAGCTGAATGCTCATTTAGGACAGCTGAGTATCAATATTTATCTTGAATTTTAATTGTATATTAATTATTTTTGGTTTATTCTTTCAGTCTGAAGATCATTCTTTTTGAAAAAAAAAGAAAAATAAAGAGGTGAGTGATGCTGCTTGATTTCATTCACTTAAAAATGCTCCATCTAGCCTAGACAGCAGGCTCATCATCCTTTTCTTTTTGCTTCAAACATAGCTAAAACTTTTTTTGTTGCCTGTAGCATTTTTTTTACAAGCCCAGCTCATTAAGAATGCCAACATTAAGAGTGCTGTTTTTACAGGTACAAATTACTATTTTGTATTCATCCGTTATATCATCTTCCATCTTTTGAACGTGTCTTTTGAAAGTCTGAAGCTCCCTATGTTACTACTTCAGTCTCTTATCAGACTTGCATAACTCATACCTTCAAATAATTATCCCAAAACTATTTCATACCCTCTGCTTTTTATTTTTATTTTTAAAATAAATTCTATCGATATATTTTGTCATTTATTGCACAGATTTCCCCCTGTATACTTTCATATCCCCCATTCCAAAGAGCCATCCTTTATAACAAAGAATTTTTTTTTTACTAAAAAGAAAATGAGGAAGAGAAAAAAAAATTAGCAAAACTAATCAACAAATTGGAAAAAAACTTACATGACATGCAATGTTCCACACCTGTGGACTCCACATCTGTAAAAAGGAGTGTATTGGGGAGGGGAAGTGTATGTCTTCTCCACTTCTTCTTTGAGGCCAAGCTTGTGTTTTATAATTTCATAATATAATTTTAAATTATTTTGTGTTTGTTGTTCTTTTGATTTACGTCACTGTACATTAGTGTATTGTTTCCTGGCTCTGCTTACTTTACTTTGCTTCCATTCACGTAAGTCTTCCCATGATTCTCTGCAGTCGCTATATACTTCATTTCTTAAAACACATGCATTCATGAACCACAATTTGTTTAGCCCGACTCCCCGCCACTCCTCTGATGTTGACTATTCCCATCTTTTGTCATCTTTGCCAATTGGTTAGATGTGAGGAGAATCCTCAGGTTTGTTTTTATTTACATTTATCTTCTTATTAGTAATGTGGAGCATTCTTTCATATGTTTTTTTTTAAATAGTTTGCAATTCTTTCAAGAATATTTGTTCAGCTCCTTTAACTGCTTACCTACTGGAGAGCTGCTTTTGGTTAGTTAGTTTTCTATTTATCTTGGATACTAAATCTTTATCTGAGAAATTTGTTACAAAGATTTTTTTTTCCCAGTCAACCATTTCCCTTTCTTATCCTAGATGCATTTTAATTTTGTTTGTGCAAAAGCTTTTCAATTTCATGTAATCAAAATTATCTATTTTATCTTTTGTAATTGCTGCTATCCCTTGTGTGGTTAAGAATTCATTTCCTACCCATAGCTGGGAAAGGCATACATAATCTGTTTTTCTTCTAACTTTTTGTGGTATGATCTTTTATATTCAGGTCACATATTCATTTTGAATTTGCTGTAGATTATGGTATAAGCCTAATTTTTGCCAGAATGCTTTCCAGTTTTCTCAGCAGTCCTTATCACATAGAGAGTTATTTCCTAAGTAATTTATGTTTCAGGTTTATTGAACACTCAAGTATTGAGTTCCATTATTTCTGATTTTCCCTTGTTTAGTCTGTTGCATTGATCTACGTTTTTTTTTTTTAACCAGTACCAAATGGTTTTGATGGTTGCTAATTTGAAATTATTTTGAGGTCTGGAAGAGCTAGTCCCCTATCATTCCTATATTTTTTCAATTTTCCCTTGGTATTCTAGCTCTTTTGTTGTTCCAAATGAATGTTGTTGTTATTTTATTGAACTCTGTAAAGTGTCCCTTTTGTAGTTTGATTGGTATAACATCAAACATATAAATTAATTTTGTCAGTATTGTAATTTTTATTATATTGACATGGTCCAGTCATGAGTAGTGAGCATTCTTCTAGTTATTTAGGTTTTCTTCAAGTAGCATTTTGTAACTGAATCCTTAAATTCATATTTTAAAAAGAGATTTTGAGGTATAGGATGGATGATAATATAGTTAACTGAATTTGGAATTGGGTAAAAGGTTAACCCCCCCTCCAAAAAAATAACAACTAATGGACTTATGATAATGGTAGCGTACATATCACTGAACATGTAGTCAAAATAGCCGGCTGAGCAACAGAGTAGAATGAATATGCACTTACAGCTCAGTACTAGGGGCTTTGAGGCATGTATGTCATAAAGAAGCAAAATGCCTCACACAGTAATTCTTTCTACATTTGTGTTTGCTGTTCTATTGATTTACATCATTGTACGTTAGTGTATTGTTTCCTGGCTCTGCTTACTTCTATTTTACTTTTTACTTTATTTTACTTACATTTCCACATTAGCAGAGCAGTAGCTCTGTCATTACAGACCATTAATGGCACCACCAGTAATGTAAACATATCACAGCTGATCCAGGAGGTTGATGGGGGAAACTGATGCATTCACTAGACTGTAAGCTTTTGTTGCTGGGGACTTGGGTTGCATTTCCCTGTGGATAAGACATTTGTAGACCCATTCATATGTTAAGTTCAAAAGTTTGGGGAACTGACCTTCTAGAAGTAGAAGGGGAGTTTCTGGGCAGGTGCAGCCTCTTGGAGATTGAAGAAAATCCTATATTCCACCCTTCTAGTCATACAAGGGGGAAATTCTTGGGTGACAACGGTCTTTTTCGGGAAAAGATAATGGTGCACAACTTCCCTTCTTCCACCACCGCAAGCTGGACGAATATTAAGATAATAAGCCATGACAAGGGGGAGCAAAAACAATAGACTTTGCTCTCCATTATTACCATGAGTTATTCAGATAGTATTAGTCTGATGAGAAGCACATTGGCGCTCTAGCTGCTTCAAGCACGTTTCATGGCCAGAAAAGAGTATAAGTCCTTAAGGTTATACCATAAAGCTCTATGCTTATATGGGTCTCTGGGATGAAATTGGGACTTGCCAAAATGCCAAAGGTTGTCACCAACCTCAAATTTGCTTTTTTTTTTTCCCTAGGAGAGTCCAAATTAGGGGGTAGTACAATGAGTTCAGGAGGAATACATGGAGCCCTGAGGAATGAAGAGACTGCCTAGAGGGACTGGAGAATTATAATGATTATTTAAGTTCTATTGTGAATTCTTCATGAAGAGGTCAGAAAGCATCTAAGTCTGAGAAGTCAGTTTGAGGAAGGAAAAGGGTTGGCTTAAATGATTTCCAAGGTCCCTGACAGCTATAAATTCTATGAACTAAAGAAAGAACAGGTAAGATAAAAATGCCATAACAAAAAAACACAGCAGAGTCTAACATCTTATTATCAATCCAAGTAGAGGCAGAGAAGGCAGAGGTCTAACTGGAAGGAAATTTGTTGTCCAGATGGATAGGCAATTGACCCGGATACAATGATATAGGGAAGCCCAAGTTATGGGTTGGGTACTGGTAGAGTGAATCAACAACGTCAGGGCAGGACTAGAAAAACAAGATTGACTCAGTACATATCTAGAGAAATATTGAAGTAGGGTTCCTTATAGCTTCCCTTTTTAAGGCCAGCACCGATTCAAAAGCATAATCTGGAACGAAGCCTACCTTGATAGGATTAGAAGGATTTGGGGGTTGGGGAACCAACCTTGCTAACCCCTACCTATAGTTTACTTGGTTGGAGGTAACTATCTGAAAAAATAAGAGGATAAAAGATACATTTTTTGCTTTCTTTTTTTATTCACCAGAAAATTTTCTTCATTTGAAATTGTTTATATTGAGAATATTATAAATTTGCTGGTATAAATCCCAAAGTAATCAACTATTTTCTGAAGTAGACCGTTTATGATTTTATCATTATAAAAAACTCAAGTATGACTTATAGATTTTTATTTTCACCAATAAATGATTACAAAATAGCCTCAAATTCTAGACATATAAAGACTTCAAATATGTAGTTTAGGAAAATAAATAATGACAATTGCTTGTGTAAGAAAAATTCAGTTAATAGCCTATAAAATACTAACTCTTTCGATATTAAAATAGGCGTGTGGCATTTGGTGATTTTCATTTGTTCTTAATATTTTACTTACTTGAGCGTCATTTATCTAGATTATCCATTTTAATGAATGCCAAGAAGAAATGTAAAAATTTCCTCAAGAGGGCACTCTGCTTCAAATTTCTTGCCATCTCCTTTCTTCTAAAAAGCAATAAATACTCAAGAAAACCAAATAAATCGATGGGGCACTTTTCATACCCAGAAATCAGGTTTGACCTTTCTGGTCATAACATTTCAAAGATAATAAAATAATTCATCGTGACCTTTAAAAGATATTTAACCACTGCAATCCTGCTGATGTACAAGTCAGTGGGAATTGTGTTTGGGCAAAGATTTTTGCCTTGAACCCCTCACCAGTTCATATACAGAAATACCGTGACAAATTTTTATAGATTAGCTTTGTAGATGAAAGGAAGCACAAAGTCTATTGTGGACAGGCATTGCTTTTAAAGAAGAAAGAACGCCTGATGCAATTTAAAAATAAGAATGCCTATACTGATGACTTTCCATTTATACCTGAGATTACCTATTTAAAACAACACTTTCAACAAAAATATCTGGGAAGTGTACATTGTGGTAAAGTGTGGGCATGCAAGATAGGGATGGCCAAGTGGGATCAGGATTCTGGCAGAGACCTAAATGAATTAAGGATTAAAGAATATAAACATGGCAGAGGTCAGAAACAGCCAAAAGGTTAATAGTTAATAGTCCAGGCAGTCAGGGTCAGAGGCAAAAGAGCTACTAAATAACAAAGACAAATAGGAAGCCAGAAGACCACAATCAGAGTCAATGGGTCAGCGTGAAACCCCCGCCAAAAAACAGTCAAGAAAGTCCTGGCATTCAGGAATTTACATCTAGGGTCATGGTGGCAAGAGATACGGTTAGTTTCTTGGGTACCCCCAGAGGAAAATCTCTGTCCAATTCCACTCAATTCAACAAACATTTATCAAGTACCAACTATGTACAGGCAATATGCTAGGTGCTAGGGACAGGATTATATTGTACTGAAGGCAGGTAAGAGAAAGGAGCTGAATGTAGAATGGCCCTTTCCTTTCTAATACTCCAGCTGGAGAAGCTCCCCAAAACAGAGATGGTATCTGAGCTCCTAGGGTTTGGAGACCCTTTCATTTGAGATGGGTATCCATGGTAGAATTAGTCATCTGTATTAGTGATTAGAAGGCAGGCCAGAATTAGTCATGTAGGCCAGTGGGCCTAAGACTACTTGTTTCTCCACTGAAAACTGAAAAACATGTTCAGAAGTGACAGCTACATGGAATGTGGTCAAACTGATGCATGATGTCTTAGTGTTAATGGTTAAGCTCACCACTCACGTAAGCTGCTGATGCACGTTGGTAATGGCCATGTAGCATGTTAAGGGAAGCATGATGCACAGATAATAGGGTGTATGTAAAATCTACTGACGGCAATTCTACTCTGAGACATTATATAATACACACCTGCACGTGACCTATTTTTCTAGTCTACTGTATACAATTACACCAAGTAATGCTGAGTGATACATATTTTGAAAAGTTATAATTTAGTGGATATGCAGCGAGGGTAATTTGCAGGGATTTCATCAGCAGGCTTTGCAGTACCCACTCCTCATTTCTCAGTCAAGAGGTTAGGGAGAGTAAGGTAGGCTGCAGTAGACATGGTGGCCAAAGGAAGATTGTTTACTACAATGCTGAGAGCTGAAGGTATGTGGCAGAAGGGCAATGCGCAAGCTCTATGTGAAGAAAAAATAAACCCATGAAGAAGAGGACATTTGCAATAGATGGCAACAATAAGAGAAACCAGAACTGGTTGCAGTGGGTGGTGGTCACGACCAAAATTATCTGAGGTGGAATCAGGAATGGAAAAAAGGCAAGCCGATCTACAGAAAAGATGATAACTGGAGTGCTACGATTCTGAGCTTGAAGGGGGCAGCAGCAGTGTGGCAGCAAAGACTCGGGGTTAGGATAAAGGCAACTGACTCTGAAATAGCCCTGTAACCATCCGGTGGCACCACACCCCCTCCCCCAGTTCCCCTTAGATTTTTCCCAATTGGTGTCTAGTCTAGGGGGGACTGAAACTGAGTGAAAACTGAATGGTAGATTTGGTACAGTGGAAAAGGCAACAGATTTGAAGTCAGACGACCTGGATTTAAATCCTGACTCTGCTACTTCCTAGCTGTATACCCGTGAATGAGCCATTTTATTACATACGCTACGCCTCAGTTTCTCCATTTATAAAATGAGAGAGTTGGAGTAGGAGGCTTCTTGAGGACCTTCAGGCCTGAATCCTCTTACTTTTTTTCAGTTTACATCATCCTGGGGTTGGAATAGAGGGAAAGGGGAAGTTGGTATACGAGGCTTTTCTACGTTCTTCACTGCCTTGAATAAATTGTATTTAAAAGATATAGAAAAAGTACCTGAAATGTGTATGCTTGTTACTAATGCTAGTGTAACACGACAAATTTGGGTGCTCAGAGTGAGGTGTCTCTTGATGTGAACTCTTCCCATATCACACCATTTATATATGGTGCAGAATACCCCAGTACTCTTTAGATTGGTTAGCTCACACCAACCTACTCTCACCCTGAGAAGTCTAAATTCCCAGACATAGAATACTACTACATGTTTACATTCAAACTTACTCAGTGTACTAGGGGTAACCCTGTTGAATGGAAATACATGCCTCCAACTTAATACTCAGCTCCTGGGCACCCATCCAATGCATTTTCTATGTACATAACCAAGCCACTCACACTATCAATGTGGATCAACTCATCTCTAACTTACAGACTTAGAGAGTTGCCCAAGAGGTTAAGTGGTTTTCCCACAGTAATGCAAGCACTATTGTCAGAGGAAGGACTTGAACCAGGTCTTCTTGGCTCCAAGGCCAGTCCTATATCTAATTATATCACACTGTCTTCCTAGGGCAATGAAATACCTTGCTTTAAAAAATGGATTAAACAGGAGGAAAGATGTTGTAGTAGCATATTTCAAGAAAACATACACCTGTGTGGAAATCCACAAATGTGGGGGAAGGAAGATGGTGGAGAATATTTTAGTGAGGATCAAAGAAGAGAGAAGCAAAAGTAATACCATTGTGAGAGTATTAGGGATGCCTTGGCTAGATAATGAGTTGACACAGATCGCCACACTGAAACAGAAATAGGATATAACTGTGATGGGGGTGTTAGCTCTTTGGACATTTGCTGGAGGTCTTATGGCACTAAAAGCAGAGCATCTGATACGTTTCTGCCTTGCCAAATATTTCAACCCTCAGAAGATAGCAGAAGTAACAAAGAGAACTTTTTCTTAACTGATTCAGACTAATATGCAGGAACTTGACGGAGAAGTAGAAATGGCCAGAACCACTAATTCCATTCAACATAGATTTATTAAGTAGCTACTATGTATGACATACTGTGCAAAGCATTGGAGACACAAAAACAAAAACAAGAGAGTTTGAGGGCCTCAAAGACCTCAATTCTGCCTTGGGAGAAAGTTACCAGACCAACTTAAGCATTCACGACATAAGAAGGAGGAAGCCTAGGCAGAGACTGATATTGACCCAGACCACAGGAGAGTGGATTTCAAAAAAGTCCAGAGAAAAGTGTAGGTGGGATTCTTTGATCTGAGACAGCAAAATGCAACCTGCTTAAAAGGATTGGGAGGCTTCCAAGAACAAAATTCTGATAATGCAAACATTAATGAGTGTGACCTTATATATCACTTAACTTCCCTGGGTCTCAGTTTCCTTATCTGTAAAATAAGGGGGTTGGCCTAGATGGTTCTGGACGTCCCTTCCAGCTCCAGATTTCTGATTACCATGAAGAATAAAACACTAAAAACTCACATTTGTTTAGCACTTTAGTGTTGACAAGGCATTTTCCTCTCAACAACCCTGTGAGGTAGATATTACAAGTATTATTATCCTCTTTATAGATGAGGAGACTAAACTCCACAGAGCCCAAGTAAGTTGGCTAAAGTCACACAACCAAGATGTGCTGGCATTCAGTCTCTTCTAACTTGAGGTCCAGTACTCTTTCTACCATAACATACTGCATGGAGAGACCTCCAATAAATTGAGGTTTTGTACAAGAAGGGAGTAAACGAACACTGTTTCTCAACATTTTTATTGTTGTTCACCCTTCATTCTTGAAGAAGATCAATGACGCCATGAGGGTGATGTCTTGACTTACGCGTGAATTGGATTTAAGTGAGGCAGTTTGCCACACTGAAGTGCTACTAAGTTTATTGCTTGGTTCAAGACAGTAAAGCTAGGATCAGTGGGTAGAAATTACTGGGAGGCAGATTTGTGTGTTATCCAGACTCTGATGTGGAGAAGTAGAGTAGGTGCATATAGGCTACACCCATGACAAATGAGGAATTCAGCAAGATTAACAGTACAGAGGATGTCACCTGAGAAACATATGACCAGAAAAAAAAAAGATGGGCCACTCATATAAGTAAAAGCAAGGGATAACTGATGTATATCTTATGTCGACTTTGTTCCATTGGCAAGGACACAATGTCAAAAGAATGAGATGTATGAATTGATGCAGAGTGAAGTAAGCAGAACCAGGGAAACCATTAGACATATAGGCTACAATGACCTACATGAAAAGGACATAGACACAAAGACGTACAGTAAGTAATTGTAATGACCAATCTTGGCCCAGAAAAGAGATGAGAAAATGCATTTCCCTCCTGTCCTTGAAGAGGTGGGAGACTGTGGGTGCATATGGCATACACTGTCAAATGTAGGCATTGTGTTGGTTGTTTTGCTTAAGTGTTTTTCACTATTATATGGAAAGGCTTATATTAATGAGGAGGTATATCAAAGAGTGAATGTGATAGAAAAATATTAAAAAAACTAAAATGAAGATGATGATGATGATGATGATAGAGACAATGAGAAACAGTCCTCCAGGTTGTTTGGTAAATTTATAGAAAAACCTGGACAAGAGCACTACAGGATGTATGAGCATAAATGTTTGGTAAAATATGTTACTGGAAGGAATGCTGATGTTATTGAGATCACAGATAACATTGGCATGTTTTGTTCAGTAGTTTTTCAGATGTGTTTGATTTTTCATAACCCCATTTGGGGTTTTCTTGGCAAAGATACTGGAGAGGTTTGCCATTTCTTTTTCCAGCTCATTTTACAGATGAGGAAATTGAGGCAGATAGGGTTAAGTGACTTGCCCAGGGTCACTCAGCTAATAAATGTCTGAGGCCAGATTTGTTTGTTTGTTTGTTTTAGGCAATTGGGGTTAAGTGACTTGCCCAGGGTCACACAGCTAGTAAGTGTCAAATGTTTGGTCTGAGGCCGGATTTGAACTCAGGTCCTCCTGACTTCAGGGCCAGTGTTCTATCCACTGTGCCGCCTAGCTCCCCAATAAATGTACATATTGGAATATGATGAAGAATAAACTATCAAAAAATGGAATAAAATAATTTCTAAGAAAATAAGTTTACTATACTCCAATAGAAGCGGAAAATCAGTTGTTACAGGATGCTGTAGATGGGATTCATGCTTCAGGTAAGGTTAGATTAAATGACCTTCAAGGTCCCTTCCAATGCTGACATTTCATGATTCAGTCTCCAAACATCTCTGAGCCATCTACATGCATTGGGCCTTTTTTACTATGTGGCCACTTAATTTTTTTTTCTAAGGTTTGTTTCTGAGTCAATTACCTTGGATGCCCTCTCTAGTAGCCACAGCTTTTCCTGGAGTTCTGGGATGGCATTCACAAACAAAACCCAGTCATTCTTGGAAAGCAAACTGGGCACTGTAGAAGGTCAGGGTAGGGAGCTGAAGGAGATTTTTTGTGTATGAGCCAAGAGACAACGCAGGGAACTAGGATAAGATATGAGATCTGGACCATCCAGTAGAAGAAGGGATCTGACAGGCCTTAAACGGCTGACTGGCAGACTTGACACTCAGTGGGACAAACCATCTGTTTGACTGTTTAGTCAGAAATAAAAATGGTGAATAGAAGATCATCAGTTTCAGTACTTCGTATATTTGTCTGCCCTTTCATTTTACTGAGCCACAATGGGTCCAAAATAATTTATGAACAGATTTCTTTCAAAAGCTCTCAAAATACTTTATACACAATAAAAATATTTTCAATATAGCCTGGAGGTACATGTCATGAAATAGCATTTCTATAGCACATTATATAGCTCACAAAGCACTTTCCTCACAACAACTTTGTGAGGTAGAATAGTATAAGAATTACTGTGCTTTTGAAGATGAAAAGACTAAGGCTCAGCTAGGGACAGGGGTGGGGAACCTGTGGCTGCAAGGCCACATGTGGCCCTCTAGGTCCTCAAGTGTGGCCCTCTGATTGAATCCAAACTTCACAGAACAAATCTCCTTAATAAAAGGATTGGTTCTGTAAAACCTGGGACTCAGTCAAAAGGCTGCACCCAAGGACCTAGAAGGCCACAGGTTCCTTGCCCCTGAGCTAGGCTATGAGACTTGAGGCATGATGTCGATACTTAGCACAGTGCCTGGCACAGAGTAGGTGCTTATTAAACTCTTATTGACTAACTGGTAATCAGTTGAGCCAGGACTCAAACCCAGGCTTTCTGATTTTGGTTCTATTGGCCACAAGAAACTAATCTCATTTTGTGGAACTATCACAAGTTTAAATAATCTTGATATGATAATTTTGAATATAGAAGAGCAGCATGGCATTGTGGATAGAATTTCAGATTTATAGTCAAGAAGTCCTAGGTTCAAGTCCTGCCTCTGTGACTTTTAAAAAATGATTTAATATTTTATTTTCCCCAGTTACATGCAAAAACAATCTTTAACATTCATTAATTTTTTTTCGAGTTCCAAATTCTCTCTCTCCCTCATTGAGAAGGCAAGCAACTTGATATAGGTTATACATGTGCAGTCATGCAAAACATATTTCCACATTAGTCATGTTGTGAAAGAAAACACAGACAAAAAAAACCCCCAAAAAAATAAAGAAAGCAAAAAAGTACTCTTTGGTCTGTATTCACACTCCATCAGTTCTTTTTCTTGGGATGGATGACATTCTTCTCTATAAGTTCTTTGGAATTGTCTTGGGTCATTGTATTGCTGAGAATAGCTAAATCATTTACAGTTGTTAATGGTATAATGTTGCTGTTACTGTGTACAATGTTTTCCTGGTTCTGCTCATTTAATTTTGCATCAGTTCATTGTAAGTGTTTCCAGGTTTTTCCAAGAGCACCCTGCTCATCATTTCTTATAGCACAACAGTATTCCATTACATTCATATACTACAACTTGTTCAGCCATTCCTCAATTGATGGCCATCCCTTCAATTTCCAATCCTTTGCCACTGCTAAAAGAGCTACCATAAATCTTTTTGCACATATAGGTCCTTTTCCTTTTCTTTTTCTTTAAAAAAAAAAAACTCTCTTTGGGTTACATACCTGGTAGTGGTATTGCTTGGTCAAAGGGTATGTGCATGGTTTTTATAGCTCTTTGGGCATAGTTCTAAATTGCTATATGGAATGGTTGAATCAGTATACAACTTCACCAACAGTACATCAGCATTTCAATTTTTCCACATCCACCCCAACATTTGTCATTTTCCTTTTCTGTCATATTAGCTAATTTGATAGGTATGGAGTGGTAGCTCAGAATTATTTAATTTCCCACCTTTGACACTTGTTAGCTGGGTAACCATTGGCAAGTAAAGTCCTTTAACTGCACTGAACCCCAGGCAACTTCTTAAAACTATAATTTCTAGGCAGGTTTACACATTAGCATAGATGGAGGTAGTTACCATGTCACAAAATCACATGCTTTCAAATACAGTTCCTTCAATTGTGTCTCTAAAATTGGATTTGGAGGTTATTTTGAATGCAAGAAATAGGATTTTTAATTTAATTTTTAATTAAAATTTAGTACAAATTTAATTTTAATTTTTATATATAAGCATTCATTCAGAATATCCACATATCTGCTAAGGACTCAGGCAAAAGTTTTACGATCAATGTCATTATTTCACTCCATTATAACTGTGGCAATCAGGTTTCTCTGGACCATGGCAGAAAGGCCCAAGAGAGCTTTCCTCTATTGGTTTACATATCAACAACTATATGCAAATACAATGAAGAGGTGTTTTTTTTTCCTGATTATCCCTTTGGATCATGCTTAGCTTCAACTGATCCAAATATATGATTAAACTGTATTTACTTGGTCTTTCTATTAAAATAAACCTCAGTGCAAACATGTCTGCCTGTTAAGAAAACAAAGAAGCTACATGCATTATTTTAGAGATGTAGTAACTTCTGTATAGAGGAAGTGGGGAGATTTAGCATCCTTCCCTAACTCTTACATTTATTATACTAAGGGGAGTGAAATCTCCTCCCTTTTACCATATTTAATGACCTTGTGATCATATCCTGGCTTGTTAACATCTTTTTATCTTGTAATTACATCAAGTGAGCTACAGAGGGGTGGGAACTCAAATCTTCCCCTCTTTCACTAATAACACACTTTTTAGCTTGAAGGGAAACCTTGGAGATTAATCAGTCCCTATCCCTTTATTTTAAAAATGAGAACATTTAGAATCAGGTGAAGTGGTTTGCTTAAGATCACATAATTAGGCCTTCTGACTCCAAAGTCAAAGGGTCCTTCCATTACACCACACAGAATTCACCTGGCTGCAAAATAGATATAAAATCTACTTTGTGAAGTTCACAATCATTAATTCTTGGGTACTTAACATAGGTCAAATGGGTCAACTCTAAATATGGCAGGTTAGTCTAACTATATAGCACCTATAATGATATCAGCATCACTAGTCTGGCTTCTACAGATCTTTAGAAGCTTCTCTCCTCTAAGAAACTTTATCCAAGACTGAAAACAAAAATGAAAGAGTTAGTCCAAAAGTCTAAATGCAGCTCCTTTTTTTTTTTTTGCCAGTTTTCAAATTTAAGATGTTCATCCATCTGGCGGTCCAACTAGACAATACATCAGCCAAGAACATCTCTGACTTGACGCCGATTCTGGCTCTCAAATGCAATCTGACTGAAAGGAAGGGGATGTCTTGAGCTGCTCTGGGGCTGAACTCCTAAGCTATTTTCCCTAATGCCTTTTTTTTTTAAACCTTGGCTCTACTTGCCATGGTTTCCATAGGAATAGACAGCTATCAAGTGGCATGCAGTCAAAGGGCAGAACTGGGAAGGAAGCTGCTAGTGTAACACCCAGGATCAGGTCTTTTTCCTAAAATAAGGGAATGCTCTAAAAAGGCATCTTTGATGCTCCTCCCTCTCTTTGCCCAGGGCTGGGATTCTTTGTGCTTTCTCTGCTTTGTGAAGCTCACTTCTGCCCACTGGTACCTAGGAAAACATCCTGTTATTTGAAGAAGTAACCAGAATTTAATTGAGAGCTGACTTCCCCTATTGTGTCATTTTTCCTCCCCTGTGCTGTAAAGTCATTCTGGCCAAACTCCTTTGCTACCATGTAAGAGATCTCATATGATATGTTATCCACATCTCATTCAGGATATAAGGTTAAAACAAAAGCAACATTCTTTGATGAAGGGTTAAATTTCAAGTGGCTTTGCTAGGAAATGAACATAAGAAAGCCAGGCGAAATACATAAAAGTTCTGCAAGGAAAGGACTGGGCACTTCTCCTTGATTCCAGATGTACACTGCTTTTGCCCTTCGGTTTGGGGCTCAGATAGCAGAAGCTACTAGGAGAGACAGAGAGGGAGACACACACACACACACACAGACAGAGCAGACAGAGACACAGAAAGACAAAGACAGGGTGAGATAAAGAGAAGAGGAGGAAGAGTAAAGATAGGAAGAGGAGGGGGGACAAGAAAGAGAAAGAGGGGAGAGAGAGAGAAAAAGAAGAGGGAGGAGAAAGAGTGAGGAGGAAGAAAGTGAGGTGTGTGTGTAGGGGTGTGTGTGTGTGTGTGTGTGTGTGTGTGTGTGTGTGTGTGTGTGTGTGTGTGTGTGTGTGGACAGTATGCTCTAGCAAGGAGCTCAGCCAAATCAGAGTAGTTCCCTACACCTCCCTTCTTTCTACCCACAACCATGGCTAGGAGAAAAAGGGAATTAGACTTAGTCTGTTTCAATAAGCAGACATTTATTAAGAACCTACTATGTGGAAGGCATTCTAGGATGACACCTCCTGGCTCTGCTTCTAGCCTTTTGGACTTCACCACCATACCTAAGCTACGGTCTCATCCTGGAATTTCCCTCAGTGTCTGGAGCCTCCTACTGCCAATGTCCCCTTCTACCATGGGTGAGTTCCTCCCAAGGCTTCCATTTTAGAAATGCCCAACTTCATTCCCCTCCTGGCTCCGATTCTGACTTTCTGAATTTTGATACCATGCCATAGACATGGATACTATCTTCGCTCCTCCTCCCACTTTTGTGCGTTACGTTCCCATAGTAGAATGTAAGTTCTTTGAGGGCCGACTTAGCTCAGTACCTGTATCATAATAGGTGGCTAATAAATGCTTGTTGCCTTGCCTTATATTGCATGATGCTTTGGGAATCCAAAGATGACAACTAAATAGTCCCTGCTTTCAAGGATCTTATAGTCTCCTTTGTGGATTTGGTGACTGAGGATAAAATGTGCACATAGTTAAGTGTAATACAAAATAGGGAGGAAAGGGAATAGGGGAGAATTCAAAGTAGAAAATTAATTAAGAGGCTGGTACTGTCCTGGCAGATGGTGAGGAGAACCTGATTTAGGCAGGTGGCGACGTAAGGAGAAAGGGACAGATTTGCTGAAGGGGACGTGGGGAGGCAGGTGGTGTACAGTTGACAGGACCCAGTAATTGACTGGATGAGGGAGATGAAAGATTCAGGAAGGACTCTGAGGTACTGAAACTTTGTGTAACGAAGATGGTGGGATCTTCATAGAAGTAGCGAAGAGGATTATGATTGGTCTAAGAGGGTAGAACTAGGAACATCTGGGTAGAAATTACCAGGAGGGAATTTCAGTTCAATAGAAGAAAACATACATACTCATATATACGCACATATTAGATGTAATAGCTTATTAGAATATAATATATAATATGATAGCTTATTCTACTTTTGGACAGTTTTAGTTATATATGTATTTTTGCACACACATAGAAATTTATATAAATACATATGCCTATATATGCATTAGTATACAAATCTATTTATATACTACTACTGCTACTACTACTAGTTAGCATCTATATAGGACCTACTATGTGCCAGGAACTCTGCTAAGCACTTTACAAATATCTCATTTGATCCTCACAACAACCTTGGGAGGTAGGTGCTATTATCATCCCTATTTTATAGTTGAGGAAACTGAGGCAAACAGAGGTTAAGTGATTTGCCTAAGTGCACACAAGCAATGTCTGAGACCAGATTTCTAGAGTACTCAGATCAGGAAGACCTACCCCGACATCCCTGCTAATTGAGAGACAGAGAGGATTTCCTAGGCTGTACTTAACGTGGTTAAATTCCATGGGCAAGTTCTATTCCTGGGGTGATGGTGGGGTGGAGACAAGCAAACTACATATATGTGTATGTATGTGTATATACGTATATATACACACACATATCTATACAAACATCTATAATATGTTTTAAAAGGAAGGCAAATGCTTTAAAAAAAAAGGTATCTGATTACCCTAGTTCAATTTCAAGGTAGATATATGAAATCGATTTAACTTTCCAGCCTACAGGTATTCAAAATATTTTGGGTTTTAATTTTTTGTAGGCCATCAGTTAGCTCCTCTGCCCATGCTGTATAAAAATATTTTTTACCACCTTAAATAAGGAACCAAAACAAATACTAGGGAAGGAAGTACTCTTCTTCTGAAGGGAATGTGTGTATATAGCAAATGACAGGGAGGCTTGAAAGATCCTCTTGTGTTCATTTAATGGGTTACTTGTTTTACCTTGTGCACTAAAAAATCCCCAAAGAACCTTCCTCAGAGAGAGCTAATGACTACCTTCTTCTCCAGAAGCAGCTGGCTCCCTATTTGTCACTGTGTTCAAGTCTTGCAATTTTCAATTTTTTTCTTATTTATCACGGTCATGTCATCAGGGAATTTTTTTTCCTTCTTTTGATAACCCCAGATGACCTTTCTTGGAAACATTTTCCCTTCTCATTTAGATATGCACAAATATTTCATTTCCAAGCACATTAATAGTGAAGTCTTAGGGGGTTATAGAAATGCTATTTTCATTGATTTACATCCTCCTCAACCCTCAGAAATAATCTTTTAAAAGAAAACTCCCTTCCTTTGTTACTGTTTGTTTTAGGTAAAGAAAAACAAGAACGCTTCACTTTCCATATCCCTGTGCTCCAGCTGATGTCTACTTTTTCTATCACTGTATAAATCTGTCATGAGAACATTCAATGTACCTCTCCCCTCAGTGGCCTTGATAAGGCCTCTCTGAGCTGCATGGCAAACCCCTTTATTACAAGACAATCCTGAAATATTAAAGTCTGAGGTTGCAGGTAACCAATCTTGTTTACCTTCTTGTTCCTTGGGGAGATCCAGGATTCTGATATTATGTTCCCTCCTTTGGTTTTCCAACAAGCCTATACCATGGTTCATACTTCAGTTTCATTGATTCTATCATGCAGCTTTAAAAATCAATTCATCTACTCAGTCTAGGTATGTGTCTTGGGGGGCATTTTCTAAAACTAATTTTCAGATCTATCTCTTGTCTTCTTCTATTCCATAACAGAAGTGGAATAGTACAAAACACTGAAAAAGGAGAGATTTACATATGAAGCATTAGACAGAAAACTGAAGTTAGGGTTATCTTTAATGAGCTTGACCAAGACTCAAGGGTTTCAGCTATTGAGCACTGCCCTCTGGCTTGATGGTTATTACCCATTCTCAATGTCAAAGTCTTTACCATCATATTTAGGATGGGCAGAGGTGAATTCTAATTCTGTCCTGCACAAAATGTTATGTACTCTGTCACCTGTGGCTATACCTCAGTAACTCTTGATCTCAAACCAAACTGAGGGAAAGGTGTCTAGAGTAGATGAGGATGGAAAATACAATACAGTGATAAGGCATAGTGGATAAAGTGGTAAAAGATGATGTCTAAGACCAAAAGCATTCTTTCAGTCTCCTTTTGGTCTTTGTTCCAGAGAAGCTGCCCTGCTTGCCTCATCCATTCTAATGGGGGAGACAACATTCAAACCACGTATAAATTAAGATATATACAGGGTAAGTGGGAGATAATCTCAGAGAAGGTGCCAGGGCAGGGGTGGGGAACCTGTGGCCTCAACGCCACATGTGGCCCTCTAGGTCTTCAAGTGTGGCTCTTTGACTGAATCCAAACTTCACCAAAAAAATCCCTTTAATAAAAGGATTTGTTCTGTAAAACTTGGACTTAGTCAAAAGGCTGCACTCGAGCACCTAGATGGCCACATGCGGCCTCCAGGCCACAGGGTCCCCACACCTGGACCAGGGTATACAGTGATAAGGAAAAGCCTCTTGCAAAAGATAGGGTTTTAGCCGAGTCTTAAAGGAAGTCAGCTGGGCAAGCCAGGAGGTAGAGGTGAGCTGAAAGCATTCCAGGCACTGGGGACAACCAGTGAAAGGGCACTCAGTGAGGAGATGATTCAAGAAACAACAGGAATTGTTACTCCTCCAGTGTTACTGGATCATAGAGTATGTGGAAGAGAGTGAAGTATATGAAGGCTAGAGAGGTAGGAAGCAGCCAAGTTTTGAAGGGTTTTCAAAGGCAAATAAAGAATTTCGTATCTTATTCTGGAGGTAATAGGGAGCCACTGGAGTTTATGAGAGAGAGAGAGAGAGAGAGAGAGAGAGAGAGAGAGAGAGAGAGAGAGAGAGAGAGAGAGAGAGAGAGACAGAGAGACAGAGAGACAGAGAGACAGAGAGACAGAGACAGAGACATAGTTAGACCTCTGATTTAGGAAAATCACTTTGACAACTGAATGGAAAATGGACTGGAGTAAGACACTTGAGGCAGGGAGAACAACTAGCAGGCTATCGTAGGTACAATAATACAGGTCCAATTTGATAAGAACCTGCACTATGGTGGTGGTAGTGTGAATTGAAAGAAGAGGGTATATATGAGAGTCGATGTGAAGGCAAAAACTACAAGACTTGGTAACAGTTTGGATATGGGGGGTAAAGGATGACACCTAGGTTGCAAATCTGGTGATTGTGAGGATGGTGGTACCCTCAATAATAATGGGGAAGCTGGGAAGAGTACGGAAGAAGGGGAAATAATGAGTTCTGTTTTGGGAATGTTGAGTTTGAAATGCCTATGGGATATCCAATTATAGATGTACTAGAAGCAGCTGGTGATGTAAGACTAAAAGTCAAGAGAGAGAGGCTAGGGCTGGCTAAATAGATTTGAGAATCATCTGCAAAGAGATGATCATTGAATTCATGAGAGCTGATGAGATCAAGTGAGAAAAGGACCCAGGACATGGGTCTTGGGCACACTTTTCGTTAGTGGATGTGACTTGGATAAAAATCCAGCAAGAGGGACTGAGGAGTGTCACACAGGTAGAAGAAGCAAGAGAGAACTGTGTCATGAAAGTCTAGAGTGAAGACAGTTATCAATGAGAAGAGGGTAACTAAGTGTCAAAGGCTGCAGAGAAGTCACGGATGATGATGGAGAAAACACCATTAGGTCTGGCAATTAAGAGACCATTGGTAACTTTGGAGAAAGCATTTTCAGTTGAATGATGAGGGAGGAAGCCAGACAGCAAGGCATTTAGAAAAAAGTATGAGGAGATGGAGGAAGTGGAGGCACTGATTGAAGATGTGTTTCCCAAGGAGTTTAGCCACAAAAGTGGGTAGAGATATAGGACAATGACTATGGGGGACAATTGGATCAAGTGAGGTTTTTGTTTTTTAAGATGGAGGAGATATGGATGTGTACGTTGGCAGGCAGCAGGGAAACAGCCAATAGATAGGGAGAGGTTGAAGATTAATGAGGGAATGGAATGCTAGAGTGAGCAGTCTGATAAAGACAAGATGGAATGGGATCAAGGATGCATGTAAAGGGGTATGCATTGGCAGGGGAAAGGGCCATCTCATCTTAACTTCCTGTGTGTGTCTCCATTTCCTTATCTATCCATTCAATATCTCCCTCTCTTATCATTCTTGCCTCCCTACCCCAATCCTGAGGTCAGTACCCTTGATTTCCTGATCTTCTGCTAATCTTGTCTCATTAACTCTCCACTCTGGCAAAACCATAGCCTCCAATATTTCTGCTCTTAAAAACTGCTGGGAAATCATGAAATCACACAGATTTTGTCCACTCTAAGGTTATTCTTTGTATTCTCAACTGAGCCCTCACTGTTCCTTGGCAATCCTTTATTCAACAGTTGTTGATTGTCTATGTCTATTCTATGAGTCTTTTCTTTCCTCAAGGGGCTTCTGTCCCTACCCTAAGTGATGACTTCACCTATAACTTCAATGAGAATAGGCCCCCTCACTTCCCCTTCTCCATAATTCAAAGCTTTCCAGTGTCTTCATTTGTTATCTCTTTTTTTCTTTTAGGCTCAAAGGAAAGGACAAGGATTCTCCGCTCTGTTAAGATTAATTCCCCCAGTACCTTTTATCCAATTCTCTCCTACCATCTTCAGAAACTTGCTCCTGCAGTTATCCCCTTGCTCTTATGAACTTTCAATATCTTCATCTATACTGAGCCTTTTCCACATGACTACAAATATACTCGTCTCCCTAATCCTAAAAGTGCCTTACTTGAGCCTTCTACCTAACTACTAGCCTTCTAACTTCCAACTAACATTCGGTTTCCTTTCTTTTACTGTGAAACTTTTAAAAAAAGAGTAGTTCATACTCATGCCTTCACTTTCCTACTGTCTAACAATCTAATTTCTATCCCCACTACTCTACTGAAAATGTTCTCTTCAGGGTCATTAGAGCCTCCCCCCCTTTAAATTAATTTATTTTGATTTATCAACAATCACTTCCATATGCTTTTGAGTTGAAAATTTTTCTCCCCCTTCCTCCCCACCCCCATCCTCCCCAAGAAGGTGCACAATCTGATATGGGCTTTACATTTATATACCCATTAAACATATTTTCACATTAGTGAAGTTGTAAGTAAAAATTAAAACCAATAGGAGGAACCATCAGAAAGATGAAACAAAACTCAACAGAAGGTAAAAATAAGTGATAGTGATTCGACTTCCATAGTTCTTTCTTTGGATGTGGACAGCATTTTCCATCCCGAGGCCTCTGGAGATGTCTTAGATCCTTGTGATGCTGAGAAGGGTTCAGTTTAACAATCTTAGTCATTGCATAACGTGGCTGTTATTGTGTACAAAGTCCTCTTGGTTCTGTAGAGCCCTTTTTATTGCAAAGTTTCATGGATCTTTTTTCATTCCTCATCCCCTTGATCTCTCTGAAGCATTTGACACTGCTGACCACCCACCTCTTTCTCAATGCTCTCCTTTCTTGGCTTCCATGACATCACTTTCTCCTGGTTCCTTTCTGATCTAATTGCTTCATTATTTTCTTTATTGGCCTCTTTTTCTTTTTCCCAATCCCTTAATACTTGTGTTCTAAAAGTTTCTGTCCTTGGCCCTCTTCTACTCTGTCTCCATACTCCCTCCCTCAAGAGACTTATCCACTCATGTGGTTTTAAATATTACTTCTGTGCCGATGACTTCCAAATCTCTATCCCCTGTCCTCACCTCCTAAGCTCTAGATCTGTATTTCTACTTGTCTCTTAGACATCTTTACTTGAATGGCCCACTGGCACCTCAAACTCAAAATGTCCCAAACTGAACTCTTTATCTTTCCCCTCCAAACATACTCCTTTTGCTGACTTCTGTGGTTTTGTTAATAGGATGACCATTTATCTAGTCAGTTATGTTTGAAATCATGATGTTGCTCTTTTCCTTATGTCTTCTACCCAGTCACTTCCTTGCAATATCTCAGCCATCACCTTTATTTTCATTACCATCACCCTAACATGTTTATGCGTGTGTGTCTATAAATATATATATATATATATATATATACACATATATATACACACACACACATATATATATATGTAATTCAGACACACATATACATATACACATACATACATATAGGTATATATATTATATCTATCTATCTATATATATCCTCATTGCTTTCTATTTGAATTATTATAACCTCCTAAATTTGCTTTGTGTGTGAAGTCTCTCCTTTCTAAAATCCAGTCTTCACAAAGTTGCCAAAATAATCTTTCTTATGCACAGGCTTGATCATGTCAATTCTCTGGTCAGAACCTTTCAATGGCTTCTTACAGCAAATGTAATGAAGTCCAAAGATTCAATGTCTGTCATGGGATTTAAGGACTTATTAGAGACAGGGGAGCTTGTCAAGCTCTCCTGTTCATTTTTCTCACCATTTGGTAGCAAATGCTTTCTAAATGGGTGATTTGGTGGTAATTCCGTGGCCACATTAGAGAAAATGAAAAATAGCCCACACACAAAACCTGTATATCAAAAGGGGTTACTAAGGATTACAGCACAGCTGTCTGGGTCCTGTGTTTATGGAAATGTGTGCTAGAAGACCAATGCCTCCACTGCTCTTCCTGGTCCTGTGAAAGAAACCTTTAGATCTTCACAATGGTGGTGAGATCTCATGTCAGTGGCATTGCAGGCAAAGCATGCAATCAGTGGCCAGCTTTGGGGGTTTCATGATTTAGGAAATATACTTTTTGGAATTACATATTTGCCAGCTTATTAATCTATAGCTTAAGCTATAGTGACTGGCCAAGTCAGAGGCAGGTAATCTTAGAGTTAAAATGTTTGACCCATCCTTGAAACATAAGGCTATTATCTATATAGCTATAGCTCCTTGGGAGCTTGGATAAATAACCTCTGGGCTCAGGTGCCTAAGGGTAGCAAACAGGTTTAAAAAAAAAGCCATTAAGACTCTGCCCATGGGCTAAAGTATACAACTTAATTCTTTACTCTCCAAACTTTAAAGCATACCATATAGGTGCAGTAAACAGATTAATATTTACTCAGGGTTTTTCTTCAAAACCCTAACAGGGATTTCCAAAATTGATGATTTCACATAGAAGAGTTGAATCAGCAAGCAAAACACAGAGACCTAGAAAGGACTACAATTACACACATTGTGTTACTTCATAATCTGGTGCCAATCTTCCTTTCCAGCTTTAACTCTTCCTACTACCCTCTACATCCTCCACACTCCAGTCAAACTGGATTTCTTACCCTTCCTTGTACATGTACCATATCCTCTTATTTCTGTTTCACTGTATACAGTGTTCCCCAAAACTTCTCTCACATCCCTCTGATTCATAATCCTTCACTATCCAACTCTTCACTAACCAACATTATCCATTTCTTCTATGAAGTTATCCTGGATTTCCCAAGTCATAAATTAGCCTCCTCCTCCTCAGAGCTTGCCAAGTACTTGTCTTTTTTTTTTATTTTGCATTGTGATTATTTGTGTATGTGTCCTATTCCCCTCCTGAGCTCTATAAGAGAAGAACCTTGGGTTTTATTTACCTCTGCTGTGCATATAGCAGGTGTTTAACAGATGTTTGTTGATTTTAGTTGAATAGTTTCTTATCCTTTAGACTGCATTTCTATTCTACATATTTCATATTCACATATTAATCTTTACAGCATTCAAAATTATCATCTTTAATTATCATCTATTGTCATCTATAACTGAGGAAAACAATACTGAAAGAGATTATCTAATCAGTTCAGTTTTTAAAAGGCATTATTTCTATTATTCACAAATTCCATTAGCATCTCCAAAGCTAAATTTGGGAATGAAAAATTTAGAACACTCTCCTAACAATTTGAATGGGAGGGAGAACAAAATTGGTTGTTCATTATTCTATAGGTGTAGATTAATTAAAGTGAACCTTATCATTGACATGCCAACTCAAGTAGCCAGTCTGTGGGAATCAAAGTTTATTTCTACATTACTTTTGCTTCAAATATAATTCACCTCATTCTTATCCATCACCAATTTAACCAACTGTTTACAGACAGATAGAGAGACAAATGACAAATTAGTATGCCCTGAGTTTGTGGCATGACCATAAAAAGTGAATTTATTTTTCAAATACCTTTTACAGCCACAGTCCTGTGAGTAGAAGACATCTTATCTGGTTTACTATTGATCCAAATGACAAGCCTGAGCATCAGATTAAGGCTGTGTCAGAAACCTGAAAGACGATTTCTAGATAATGCAGCAGGATGGTGCCTTCCTTCAAAATGATCCATTACTACTATTGTGTTTACGAAAGCACTTGTAAAAACATTGCATAATATTCTGGTTTATATCAAGTTAAGATCATGACCCCAATGAAAAATAAGTAAGCCTACCTACTAAAAAAAATGAACCTCAAAACAGCACTGAGCTCAACAAAGAGGGTTATCAAATAGGTACATTTTAGCAGCAAAAAAGTGTACACTCTATTGTCAGCAAGTTTTACTAATGATAAAAAACAAAAGATATCAGTTTCCTTTCTCCCCATGTCTCTATTCATTATCTCTCTTACCCCTCAAATGGGACTACCTCTGTGAAATGGCTTCTGTTTATCATGGTGTCTGGCACAGTGCCTTACACAAAGGAGAAGCTTAATAAATGTTTGTTGAATTGCTCAGAGATAGAAGATACTAATTAGAGCCTTGAATGTCAATTAGAAATGCTATATATGGTAAGCACATCTTCTGTAGAGAATATGGCAATGGTTAGATGACTGATACAAAAATGACATTCTGAAACATCAATAACACAATCAGATTTTTGCATGCAAGTATAAAATGATGGTTTATCAGGTTTTCAACCTGTGATCTGTGGATAGGTTTCAGGGGGGTCGCTGAACTTAGATGGGAAAAAAATTCTTCCTTATTTCAATAACACTGATTTCTTTTGTAATCCTGTGTGTTTTATTTTATGCATTGAATTCCGTAACGGCTAGGTATGTCAACTGATAATTTCACTTTGAAATAAAAGCTTTCATCCTACTATCTCCATTTTCTTTATAGATAAAAAATACAATGCTTCCATTGACACAGCTTGGTCCTTCAAAATATTCTTAAATTCCAGTCTTTTATTCTGTGAAGAGATTCATAGCCTTCACTGGACTGCCAAATGGGGCCAAGACACAAGAAAGATGAGAACCCCTGCTCTAACCTATTTAGAAATGATAAAAATAATGAAACAGGAAAAAAACTTATTCTGATGTAAAAAAATGTTACCCTGAGAATGCTTTTTTAAGTAAAAGCCATCACTTTCTAGAGAGAGCTGAAGAACTTTTTGAGTACTAAGGAAAGAGAAAAAGCCCTTAGAATTACCCTTTCAGATACCTTCTGATATCCAGGCTTCTGTGACCAATATTAGGAGACTGAAATCTACTACCTCACAAAATGACAGAACTTCAGTCAGAAGCAACTTTATTGGCTGTCCTGACCAATCAAAAGCTGACAGAAAAATATGTCTAGGATATACCATTGGACAGTCATCCTAGCCATTGCGTGAAAACCTCCAGTGAAGGAGAACTCACTACCTTCAAAGGCGATCCATTCATTCTAGTTTGGGATAGCTTTGATTGTTGGGAAGTATTTTTCCTTCCTACAATCACATCTAAATTTGCCTTAGTAGCCATTGGTACTAATTCTGCCTTCTGAGGGGACAAACAGAACAATCCCAGCCCCTCTTCCAGTTAACAGCCTTTCAAATACCTGAAGACAGCAGCTTTCATGATTTGGTAGGTCCAAAAGAACTCTAACTTTTGCAACGGTTTCTCTAACGTTTGTTTTTTGTAGTTTCTGTACCTTTTTCTTATTATATATATACAGATGTGGTTTTGCTTCTTAGAATTTTGGAATTACAAGCTCTATTCCTCCTCAATTTGAGACCATAAATGAAGCAATGCTTTGGAAATCAATTTGGAATCAATTGCTTTGGGAAAAAATATGCATATATATGGATACATATACATACATGCACTCAGACATATTCATACATAGCTATGTTCATAAGTAAAGTCTTTATCCTCAAGTTGAAATCTTGTGTATTGGGAGTTTCTTTGTCCTTTCCTATGGAATCTGAGCTAGCATTTCACTTGTGACATCCCAAGGGAGAAAAATGAAAACACCTTTATAAGGCCTTTGATCCCTCACTTGAGAGAATAACCCAAAGCCATTCTTCTGGCATTTGCCAGATAATTTAAGAGACAAAACTCCCTGGGAAGATTTATATCCATAACACTTGGCATATTTCCTTTAAATATTTCCTGTCTCTTTCCTTTTTAATTTAGTTTTGTTATTACTCCTAAAACCGGCCAAGAAAGTTTTCCCTTCTTTTTCCAAAAATATTCCCCAAAATAAAGCGTCCATCGGAGCTCAGATGACCACATAGCACCTGACATCATAGGTAAGAGTCTCTTTGTCAGCCTACCTAGTGTAAATCAGGGAATATTCCACTTTCACTCTCATCCCTTTCATCTAATTATTAGACTCAAAAATCTTAAGCACAGAACTGGAAGTGAAGGTAGCAGAAAACACTTTGCTCCACTAATTGCCTTCCAGGAATCTCTAATAGGCACCTCTAACACAAGTCAAGGGATGGGGCTTGTCCTATCCAAAAGAGAAAGTCATACTATGGCAGAGCACGCTCAGAATTGCTTTGCTTGGTTCTGGCCAACTGGTTCAACATTTGGGTGTACTGGGGATGGCTGGATAATAGGTTTGATTCAGCGCTAAAGGACCCCAAGAAAATGAGCCCTTTGAAATGAGAAAGACTTCCCATCATTGGCGGCTGAGCTGGGCAAACTAGTAACTCAGTAGAAATGAGTAGAAAGAAGAGATAGTTTATAGGTTGCTTCAATTTGTTCCAACTCTCTCCCGTGGCAAGTCGTACTCTTTTGTCACTAAACTCTTAATGAGGGAGTGGAAGGATGGGAAGTGTTCATATTGAGCTTATAGGTCCCTAACACTCTTTAATCTTTTTTTTCAGATTTATTGTTGTTTAGCCATGATGGTTCCCTATCTCCCTGTGCCAAGTGCAGAATTTGGGAACATGATATCCTTCTTAGCTAGATGATAAATTCTGACTGTGTCTCATACTACTTTATATTTTTAGCACACACCCTACATATGGTATTCAGGTAATAATTGTTGTTACTGATAACTATAATATTAAAATAGTATCAATAATTATCATAGGCACCATGGCATGATATAATGGATGAACACATCACTGGATTTGAAGTCAGAAGACCTGGGTTCAAATCCAGGGTCTGCTTTTTGCTCCCTTGGCCTCCGTTTCTGTATAAAAAAGGGGTTGGACTGCATTATCTTTAATGTCAAAATCTTCTAACTCATAATCTCCTATGCTTTAATGTGCCTTTTAACTAAATTACATAGTATGAGGTAAAGAGGATTGGCTTGAGGTAAAATTCTGAAGTAGTCAAAGTTGTTTTTGGTGACTCCAGCCTCCCTTTTCTGCACTATTTTCTCCCATTACTGAAGTCCCTTTTCCTCCCTTTCAGAGGCCTAGTCCACGGCATTCGGTTAAGTATTTAACAACTGACTCTCCAAAACTATCAACACATTTTCAAATTTAATCTGCATTACAAATATTTTCTCTTTCATTATTTATTAAGTCTAGACAATCAACAAAATGATAAATCAAGCCCTGATTTGTAGTGGCTGTTGATTTCCAAAGTGTAAATGCTCACAATGAAAATTTAACAATCAGCTCTGAGACAGAATGAGCCGACTCCAGTATACCCCTGGGCCCAGTGCATTTATGCTGCAGGTTTAGTTCTTTTGATCTGGCATCCCTGGAGTACTCAACTTGCAAATAATTCAACTAGTAAATAACTGAGAGTAAAGTCACAGTGTATGAAGATATTTAAACTATATATGATATCAGGAGAAACTGTTGATGCCGACAGCACTCATAGGCATTGAAAGCTAACATGCTGGGAGAAGAAAAATTGTTAAAACCTTGGCGTGATTGTATAAAAGTACAGAGCAGGTATTGTTTGTGCTGGACGGTCACGTAGAATAATGGCAATTACATCTTATCAGATTAATTTGGTTGTAAATTATATTTGATGACAATACTAAATTCAGTTCGTGTATATAGTTGTCATAATTTGTTGCTCATTTAGTTTGGTCTTGCACATGTATTTATGCTACAGAGCCAAAGACTAGGAGATTGGGTGTTCACTCACATACTTGCAGAAGCCAGAAGAGGGCAGCAACATTATATCTGAGACCATACGGCAACAAATGAACCAAGTAGTAGATTTAAAGAGGTAAGTGGGGAACATTCGTGGTAAAAACAACTCAGTAGACCAGGGAAGCACCCAGGGCAGATGGAGGAGTCATTGTATTATAGGACTTTGAATTGAAAGTGATCATAGAGTTCAACATCTTCATTTTAAAGACATGGAACCTGAGGCTAGAGAGATTCAATGACTTGCCCAAAGTCACACAGACTGTAAAGAGCTGAATGGGATTTATACCCAGGAACCCCAACTACAAAAAAATCCAGCATTCTTGACCTTACATTGTCTGGAGATGTAAGTGGGAGGAGGGGCATAGCAATGGGAGAAATAAAGTGTTTAATTCAAGGAATAACCAACAATGCCCTGATATAATGATCTGTGGGTGGTCAGTTTGTGAATGGCCAATAAACATTTATTGAGCACCTACTTTGTGCCAGCCACTGTCCTAAGATGGGGATACAAATACCAAATGTGAAAAATAAAATCTCTGCCCTGAAGGAGCTTATGGTCTGGTGGGGGAAGAAGCATGATTTATTCTTGATGAACTAGTCCTCTGTAACACTGCTTCCTTTTTCTTTGTGTTGAGGTAACCAAGTGACAGAGTATAAGTTGACTTCCTCTGGAAGATCTTGTCAAGTTTTGTAGAATTTCTCTATTTTTTCCATCCTCTATACATCAAGTGTTGGCTCATACACTAAATTATCTTCATGGTCATCCTGCTAACTATAATCACCATTAATACTTTTAAGAGGATATACCCAAGCATCCCATGACAAGTGGTTTCTTGTCTTTTGGATGCAATGTGAAATTAACTCTGCCAACTCCTTTTTTACCTCTCTCAAATGTGATTTTAGGAGGCATCCTTTTATGTAGCTATAGGTTCCTTTTGTCTTTATTATAAGAGTATTAAGGAAAATGTTAAGTTTTCAGTGTTAATGGAATACAGATGGAGTTTGAATGTGAAGGGACAAAGGATGGGGCACAGATTTAGAGGTAAGAAATATAAACTGGAGTGAAATTAACAAAATCTCTCATTCCTAGTAGGTAAGAACTTTAGAAGATCCACTTTATAGTCTGCTTGTCAAACAATATATATATTTTTTAAAAAACCAGAAATCCTCAAAGAGAGGGATCTGTTCTCTGTTCTAGAAACCCAGGGGAACTGGTCCCTCAGGAAATTCTCTTTGCTGTCCTATCTGGGTCTGGGAATCAAAATGCTGAAAAAAAACCAAAATCCAAGCACTAATAATGCACATTGATTCAAAGGCAAATGCCAGTCATGGTACTACTAGAGAAACAAGTAAGCCACTTTGATTCAATAATAATTAAACCTCTTTATTGGAGGCTAAGTAGGGCAAAGAATATAATTGTAAGTAATAAAAGTAATCAGATCAGATCTAAATAAATAAGATATTGTTTTCTTGCTAGTAGAACAAATATCAAAATATGTCCACATGAGCACTAAAATTCTTCAGACCACTGACTCTGAATAACACCAGAGTTACATAGAACAGAGAAAGGGCCCCTCATTGAGGATTATTGGTTTAAAAAAAAGTATTGTGTGACAAGCAGATGGTATAGTAGGTGTTTTAAAATCATAATTACCATAGAAAATAGAATGTACCAATTCTACCCCCATGTCTGAACATCTATGGCATTAGTGAGCATGGATTGGAATGATTAAACATCTTGAGGTCAGGCAGGTATTTTGAATTTGTCTACAAGATTGAGACCTAGATGGAATAAAAACAAAACAATGTAGTGAAGAAGGAGGTTAAAGTACTCAGATGAAGAGCTGACACCGACAGGAGAATAAAGACCACATCATTGGTGAATATTGGTGGAAAAGAGACGTAAAATAAATAATACAGACAGTAGGAGAATAGTCATTGGAATTAGTCTATCAACAGGCATTTCACCATAGGGATATAAAGAAAGGCAAAAACACTATCCCTGAACTCACATTCTAAGGTGATAACCAACATGCAAATGACTGTACATACAAGATATATACAATGGGATTTGAGCAGAGTATTGAAGGAGGCCAGAAAGACAGGAGGAGGTGAGGAGGGATGGAATGTTTTGTGTGATGAACAGCAAGAAGGCTGGTGTCACTGGACCAGAGAGAATTGGAAGTGAGTAAAATATAAGTAGAGTGGAAAAATGGGAAGGGGCCACTATGACAAGCTGTAAATGTCAAGTATAAATTTTATATTTGATCCTAGAGGTGACAGCAAGCCTCTGGTTATTGCTAGGCGGTTGTGGTGAGTGGTGGTGTTGGGGTGACAGGATCAGACCTTAACTTTAGAAAAAACCACTTTGGCAACTGATTGGAGAATGGATTGAAGTTGAGAGACACTTCAGGCAGGGAAACAAACCAGAAAGTTATCCAAATAGTCCAAAAGCGAGGTGCAAGGTGGTGGCTGTATGAATGGAAAGATATGACAAATATTGTGATAGTAGAGACAATAAGAATTTAAAAAAAAAAAGAATTGAGAACATATTGGATGTGACATGAGTGCAAATGAGGAATAGATAAAGAAACCACGGGTATGAATCTAGATGACTAGGCCAATGGGTGGTACCCTCAATAGTAATAGGAAGTTTGAGAAGAGGGATGTTTAGGAGGAAAGATAATGAGTTTTGTTTTGGACAAGGTTAGCTTGAGATGCTTCAAAAAGCAATTAGTTCTTCTAAAGACCCAATTGTATTACTGTTAAATCACACTTGTATAATTTGCATACAGGTGGTAGGTTCAGCAGGTCCTACTTTACTTTAAATGACTGCAAGTCCACCAATAAGAATTGTACTGACTTACACATAGTAGGTGCTTGACAAATACTGCTGGATGATGGCCTACATTGTCCCTCTCTCTATAAATATGCATTTCCATATAAATAAAGCAGTCAACCTTGGATGCCAATTACATCACTTATATCTGTCAGCTAAACTCATCAAAATGTGTTATGTATTTTGCATAGCTTATATTCCAAAGAAACCTTTGTTGAGGTTTTTAAGCAAAGTCTTCAGGAAATTTTTGTTGTTGTTCAGTCATGTTTAACTCTTTGTGTCCCCATTTGGATTTTCTTGGCAAAGGTACTGGAGTGGTTTGTCATTTCCTTCTCCAGCTCATTTTACGGATGAGGAAACTGAGGGTCAAGTGACTTGCTTATGGTCACACAGCTAGTAAGTGTGTGAGGGGAGATTTGCACTCAAATCTTCCTGATTCCAGACCAGGAGCTCTATCCACTGCACCTCAAAACTAGGGCCAGACAGGCAGACTATTGATTGATCAATGGTACCCAAGCCTTGAAGCAGTTTTACAGAAGCCCTGCTATGGAAATCGCTTTGAATGTGTCATTTCCTTTTTAAAACTTTTTTAAAATGAATTTTGCTTTTATATTAGGTGAGGGAAGGGAATAAGCATTTACATAGTGCCTTTGTGCTAGGTATTATACCAAGCACTTTACAAATATTATCTCATTTATTATATTATAGACTTTTAAAAAATAAAAAACAACAAACTCTTCTCATTGAGCCCTCTCCTGTAATTAAGAAAAACATCTAAGCAAAAGCAACTGGCACAGTGACTGCATCTGACAGTATATGCAATATTCTACCTCTGCAAGTTTTCCACCCCTCTACCAAATGGAAGGAGGCATGTTAGATGAATTAAAGGTTTCATGGCATGGCAGGGTATTACTGAATTCCTTAGACGTCTGTCTGTAAAAGTCAAATATTTTCTCAAAGCATTTAAAGTCCATGAGGAGATGGGCTCTTTTTTTTTCTTTTCTTTTTAATCAAAAAGGCCAAGCTATTTTAAAAATCTTATTCAAATTAAGAAATGAAGGAAGGGAGTCCAACTGCACTAGACTGACTCAGTAAGAGGAGACAGATTGCTTACGTGGTATAGTGAGGAGCAATGCAATCCCAATCTCCCAGAAAAAAAAAATCTACCCCACTGGCCAGGTACTATGCTTGAAATTTCATTACCAGAAATTCTCGATTATGGGATAAGGCACCCAGATCCCTTGACTCCTAGGTCACCCCTCTTTCCACTGTTACAATATGATGACTTCCACTTAGTTCAAATTCTACGTCTTTGCCCATTGCATGTACAGATCATAAAATTAGTAAGCTAAGGGACAATAAGAGAGTCTATGTTCAAAATCAACCACCAGAGATTGAAACTAGAGCATGATATGACTATGGCAAATGAAAACGATGAAGAGGCTGGACTTACCAACACAGCTTTTTTACTAAAGACTTCATTTGGCTCTAAAAGAAGGATTGTTGATTTCTAATTGAAGAGAAAATACCAAATTGGTACACCAAAGGACATTTACATTACCATGGGATTTATGAACATTTATAATTTTTTGTAATATTTCTACTCTATTTCTCATGGCATGGAAGATACCTTATGTATTCTCTTTGTTAATTATGAAATAAAGATCTTGCCAAAAGAGAGATCCTCCCTCTTTTGTTGGTACCTACTAATACAAGGACTACTTGTATTTTTAAAGTTCTGTTCTATTCAAATAATCTTAAATGTTCTGAAAAAGAAAAAAGTGTTGTCTCATAAAATGAAAACCGTAATTTAAAAAGTGGTTGAGCACAAATAATGGAGCTTCAAAGGAGGGATTTCTAATGTGTGGTTGCTATAAGCATTGAGGACTAAAAAAGTTCATTAAAATGGTTAGTCACAAAGATTTATTCATATGAGGACGCAACTTTAGAAAATCTAGTATAGATATTTTGATCTGTGCAAAAACAAATATAGGCTCGCATCCAGCAAAGTGGCAAAGATGACAAAAGATGGAAACAGTTAATATGTTGGAAGAGTTGTGGAAAAACAGGCACACTAATAAATGGTCGGTTGGCAGAGCTGTTAATTGATTTAATCATTCTGGAAAACACTGGAGAAAAGTTGAGAATATCCAGCTCCCTCCCTTCATTACAGAGGTAGGGAAATATGGACATGGAATACTGTATTTGCTGTCAGTCACGGCTGATTGTATTGAATTACGTTTTTTCTTTCATTTTAAATCTTTGTTACAAGGTAGGGCTCACTGAGGGAAGCAATGAGGTAGATATTAAAAATGATTGTACTATAAAAATAAAATAAAAAAAGAACATACTGTTAAAACAAAAGACATATTAAAAAACAAATTAAGGAAAGGGATCAGGGAGTTCAGAAGATGAAAAGGAGGTTAGTAAGGCAATTAACCTCTTTAAAACTTCAAATGATAGGTAAAGTCTTTAACACCATGTAAAGGCAGAAGCAGGAGCAGTGAGACACAGAAATACTATGGCTAGGCAATCTTCAGGTCTGCATTTAGAGGTTTTACTGACAGCAACAGGAAAGTGAATGGCATCAGCAATAGTAGTGCCCCTTGCGAGACACCTGTCAGTTGGTTTCTTCCCTGTCAACAATTTGATGCCTGTCCTTTCTCTTCTGGGTGTAGTGTCTGTGTTGTCCCTCAGGGGGGACTTTGGTCAGTGACTTCCTAGGACAGTGGGGTATTTATTTGTACATCATGAGGAAGCATCCTGAGACAGTCTGTTGGAAAACCTTAATAAGGGATCTAACTAGCAAGAGACGTCTCTGAAGGCTACAGCTTGAGTCAATTAATTCTGAATGGCTCTGGATAGCCACACTGAGGTTCTGAATGAGGTTCACACATGCAGCCGTTGTGACAGTGAGAAAGCTATGTGACTTAGACATAGGTATATTATTTCTTTAGAAAGGAAGTGTGGTGTGGAAGCTAGACGGCAAGCCTAGAAGCCAGGAAGACCTGCACTCAAGAAGCGCCTCTGACACATGATGGCTGTGTGATTCTGGGGCAGTTACTTAACCTCTCAGTGCTCTAGGCAGTTTTCTAAGACTAGAGTTGGCAGAGAGGGTGCCCAGCTGCATTGGTAAAGGGAGTTTCCTCATCCCGGAGTTTCCTAACCCAATGATATCACAGGTCTAGTCCTTGACCCTATCCTATGATATTTCTTTAACTTTTTTACTTTTAGCATATACATTATATACATTATTATACAGTAATACATTATTTATGAGTAAGAAATAATTATTTGGCAAATCACATACGTTATTATTGTTAATAATAGCTACCATTTACATAGTGCTTTAAGATTTGCAAACTGCTTTACATATTTCATTTGATTCTCACAATAATCCTGAGACAGATGTTTTTACCATCTTCATTTTACAGATGAGGAAACTAAGGCTAAAAGAGCTTATGGAGCTTGCCCAAGGCCCCACAGCTGGTAAATACCTGAGGTAGAATTCAAATTCAGTTCTTTTTTTGATGTTAAGCCCCGTACTTTCTCCACTGTGCCACTTAGCTGCCTAGCTAAGCAAATGTATACTGTTATTTTTACAAAGTTTTATTTTTATAAAAACATAAATACTGACTGAGTTGTATGCTTTATCTTATAAATTTCAGTTATCCACATTTTGGGGTATGCTGGAAGTAGCTTACTTTCCAGAACTAATTGTTAAATTTTCAGTGAGTACATTTTACACTTTGGAAATCCTCAAGTGTTACAAATTAGGGCTTGATTTATCGTTTTATTGATTGTCTCGATTTAAGAAATTGTTGCAGACAAATTAAACTTATAAGTGTGTCTTGTATACATTTTTTTCCACCTGTAGAGCCTGTTGTTAAACTTCTACCATCACATCCATATACATGCCCTTCAGAGAGAGTCAAAGAAACGCTTTTGCCACAGAACTCTGCTCCCCACCCCAGCTCAGAGCCAGCGGTTTTCAGTTGTCGCCACCGGTCTGCCTCCAGGCTGGGTTGATTCACACTTAGCTCTCACCGGGGTGGATTGGCAGAAAGAGAGTGAAGGCTGTAAAAACAAGTTGCCTCAGCACCAGACCCCTTTCCTTCTTTGCTCCTGGTGCCAAATTTCTGTTCTCCCCAAATATCGTTTCTTCAGTCCTAGTTTCTCTTGGACACTGATTATTATCATGTCCAATGCGCTGACGTCCTATTCACCCGCCCCTGCCCCTTGATATCTCTTGTTTTCTGTTCACTAATCTGGTTTCTAATAACCTAGTGGCCGTGAACCTCTTCTTTTCTGTGTACTCGGCTTCCCCAGTCCTGTGTCCCTAAAACCTGTGGGATCCATGCCCTCGTATGAGGATAGAATCAGGAAGCACTGGGGTTCTGTGGGTTTTGCAAACTGTCGAAGTTGATCACAAATCCTTGGGGCCAATAAACAGGTTTTATGAATCCAGAACCCATCACATGCTACCATGTCTTTTCTAGGATCTGTGCCTGATGCCTCTGCCCTTGCCCATATAGAATATTTTAAAGTGAACGCCCCCCCCAAAAAAAACCAAACCACACACACAGTGGAGGTGATAATCCACCAATATAGCCTTCTGTCTTAAGCTTCCCCTGTAGCCCTATCCCCAGTGAATGTTTTCCTAAATCTTTATGACAGATCTTTGCTCACCTGGCCCTCTTTACTCCTCTCCGAGAGGAAAGAGGATAAAACAAGTGATCTAGGACCTAACCAGATTTGAAAATATGGAATGTTGGGGGCAGCTAGGTGGCGTAGTGAATAGAGCACCAGCCCTGGAGTCAGGAGGACCTGAGTTCAAATCTGACCTCAGACACATAATACTTCCTAGCTGTGTGACTCTGGGCAAGTCACTTAACCCCAACTGCCTCGCTAAAAAAAAGAAAAGAAAATATGGAATGTTATGGTAAGTCTTTTTCTAGTAGAAAAGAGTTTGAGTGATGCTGAGTATACTTCCTATATAAACCAAAGAGTTTTCCTCTACAACCATCTCAATCTCCAGGGTAGACAAGTTTCTCCAACTCAGACAGCCATATGGCCTTGAGAAGGTCCAAAGATAGCCTCACTGTGTAGCCAGAAATACCTCACATTGGGGTTAGGTCCCTTGAGAGGCACAGAGAAACCTCTCCTGGGTATAGATCATAAATGAAAACATAGTAAGAGACAGAGAGATAAACCTAGTCTAGGAATATTTTCAAGTAAGATCCTTGAGTCCTCCTCCCCAAGGGAAGACTCCATAGATGACTAGGCTGGGCATGCAACAGAACTGTTACAGGTCATGCAGGTCCCTACTGTGACAAAATGCCTGTTTGATAGAAAGCCACTGGCAGGGTGAAGGAAATGAAACTCTGGTTTTACATACTTAAAACTAATATATAAACTTGAATTATTCTCTGTCCCTGGGCAAACGATAGCAGTGATAAGGATTAAAGTTGAGTGAAAAACATTCAGTGAAGACAAAAAATGGTCATTCCTAATGTCTATCTCAGGTAGATATCCACTATCCAGACTACTAAGAAGGGTGGTACCCTTCCTAAGGTTACATAAGACTTGACCAGAATGACCCGGTTAGCCATAGGACTATGGGGCTGGTATGATTTAAAAGGAACTCTATGGCTGTTATGTCAGTAAAATCATTTAAGTATGTGGACAAAGACTCCTAAAATCTCATATAACAAATACTAAACATCATTTTTGGATGCATGGTACAAGGAAACTAAGCAAAGGAACAACCTTGCAGGTACTGATTCAGTTGAAGGAAATCACAGAAACACGAGGGACAAGCTCATCCCACCTGGAAAGGTAATGAAACAAGGTAGTGGAAGTCAAACTGGACTGACACATGAACATCACTATCAAAAGCCCCAGAGGCAGATAGGTGGCACAACAGATATATCATGGGCCCCGGAGTCAGGGGGACCTGAGTTCAAATCCAGTCTCAGACGCTTGACACTTGCTGTGTGACATGGGCAAGTCACGTAACCCCATTGCCTAGCCAACAAAAACAAAAAGCAAAAGTAACCCTAAAAGGCAGACATTCCTCTAGTTACAATTGTGGAGAAGATGCTACATGCATCTGAGAAGAAAAGAGGATTTTGGTGCTGTAGAAGGTGAAGACTCATTGCAGGACCAGCTTTAGGAAAAATGAGGTCAGTCAGGGAAGGAGGCTGCTCAGGTCCCTGAAAAACAATGACCATGAACTTGCCAGCAATTCCTAATGGGGTGTTTCCATTAGGACTCATAGGAACCCTGCATGGAGGTTACTGTAAAAATTGAGATGGGGGCTGCATTGTTGTTCTAGAGAATGGAGCACAAGAGACCATCATGTTCTAGTCATTCTATGAGAGGTACATGAAGAAAATACATACCTATACAGTCTCTTGAAGGCTTTGGCCTTAGAGGGGTAAAGTAACAAAAACTACTCATATCTGGGACATATTGAACTAACTTTGGAATTTCCTGAAGCTATTTCTGGTGTCCATAAGGCAATGGGCATTGTCACTCTTCTATGCCTATGCCTAAGGTAAATAAACAGAACACCAGCTTTAATTGGAACAAATTCCATTCTATTCAGGATATTGGCATAATTTTGCAAGCAACATAGTTTAACTCATTTCAAACCAACCAGCTTGAATTATCCATGAAGCATGAGTAGAAGCATGCAGGAAGATAGAGACAGAGTGAGGTAGCAGCAATGAATGGCAGAAAATGCTTGGCCTTTCAACCTCTTGAGTTAGAGCCAGAGAAATTTGACCTTGGGGATTCCCTGGTAGTAGAGGGGTTGAGACAGAAGCTCAGCCACAGAACAAGTTTGTTCCCAATATGCAAGAGTGGGATGTACAATATGACCAAGAACAACTTATAAGATCCAGCTTACCAACTCCCAACCATTCTAGGAAAGATCTAGAAAAAAAACTCCTTATGAGGAAGGAGCTCAGAGGACATTTAAAAACCTTGCTGGACTCATCACTGAGTCTAATACCCCATTTTGAATCATCAATAGCGGCGACAATGAAGAATGGGAAGATATATGTATGTCGACTATGGAACTCATCTTTCTGTAAAATTATATCAACTCTAAAACTCTGACCTCTTTAGTACCCTTTGCCCTAGGGCCCCTTCCTCCCTCTACTGGAGAGAACAGAGGTTGGACATCTAAGAGCTCTTCCCAGATTCTTAATTAAGGAAGGGGCCCAGGGCAGTCATCACATTTCTCACCTTGGGTCATCATGCTTCAACACCAGGTTACCCCCCACCCCACTTCTTGCTTTTGAGTTTAGATTTTTTTTTAATGTGTTGTCTTCCTCTATTAGATTGAGTTCCTGGAGGGCAGGGGCTACCTATTGCCTTTCTTTGTATTCTCTACACTTAGCACAATGCCTGGAACATAGTAGGGACTTAATAAACATTTATTGACTAACTGACCACAAGCAAAAAAAGAATCAAAGCAGACCAATACCATACAAGGATTCAAGATGCCCTACACTGTTTGTTCGGCGAGCAACAGTTTTCTGGCACAGTGGATAGTGCTGGGCTTGGATCGAATTCAAATCTGGCCACAGATCCTTACTACTGTGTGGCCTTGGGCAAGTCACTTAACCTGCTAAAAGACTCAAGTGCCAATCCTTTGAAGGCACTGCAGTGTCAATATAGTGGTGGATGAAACCAAGGACCGTACCAGACTGTCATTTAATACACACAGTAACAGGAAGCAGTCAGTACTACCCAGGGCACATATCTCTTTGGCCCTGAAAACTCTAGATGATGATTTTGGACTTTAGTTCATGAAAGTACTCTAAAAACAGTAAGAAACAGATTTTACTGGCCAAAGATAGCCGTAGATGCCAAGAAGTGTGAGACTTCTGTTCAGTGTATGCAAGAAAAAAAAAGTACTATCAGCTCATGCTGCATATGGAGAAAAAACACCAGCAAACTTTTAGAACATGTTTATACTGCCATTTTATGGCTAGAAGAAGAAAGTAAAAACGTGATATATTTTTGTAGTAACTGACCATTTCACAAGGTACATACAGGCAGAGCCAACATCTGAACTTCTTGCCAGGATCTTTTTGGACCAAGGCAGAGACTTCGAATTTATGCTACTCAAGGAAATATTAGCTTTGGCTGGCATTAAGAATAATGCCTTAGCACCCTCAAGGGGACCCACACTGAATGGTATGCTAGGTACATGGAGACCAGAACACCGTGTTACACTGGCTTTTATAGCACTTTACAATCTGGCTCCAACCTCTCTTTCTAGATTGATTTCACTTTATTCCCCCTCACATATTCTATGTTCTAGTCAACCTGTACTTGAATACTATATTCTATCTCTTGCCTTTGCTCTGGCTATCCCCCATGCCAGAATACCCTCCCTACTCCCCCCTCTGCCTCCTGGAATCCTTGGGTCCATTCAAGGCTCAGCCCGAGTGCTACTTCCTTAACAAGGCATGTTCTGACCTCTCCAGTTGTCAGTACTCCTCTTGAACATTACCTTGTATTTGCTTTATATCTATTTTATATTTATGTATCTGTGTACATGCACGGGTTGTTTCTCTCCAAGAAATTGTAAGCTCCATGAGGGCAGGGACTGGTTTTGTAACCCCAGTCCCTAGCACAGTGCTGACACTATGTAGTAACTGCTTAATAAGTGCTCGTTGAATTGAATATTACATTGCCTCCCTTGTCCCAGTCAAATGGGAGGGCGGGGATGGAGGAAAAGAAAGGAGAGGGTCTCATCAGGACCAATGTCTGAGAAACTCTACTTATTACTCCACTTTGTGGCTCCCACTTACCACCATGATTGATTTAGAGGACTTATTTTATGGACATTAAAATAATATATCTCAAGTGTATCCTTCCGTGGCTTAAAATCACCCCGATTTTTATACAAGGCACAGATAGGACTGTTTGTCATCTTATTCAGTAACCTAGGAGACCACACTATTGCCCATGTTCTTTCTTAGTGATCATCACAAACAAATTCAGAAATATCTAGAAGCTGCAGTTTTCTCTCATTTTTGAGATTTGTGGCTTATCACTTTTGCCTACTATTATATGGAGCTAATAAACTATTCTATTCTACTTGCTACTTTGCCAGTTTGATCCACTCCCAGGGTAATCTTAAATAGCACAAACATGTATGATCCCTTCAAGGACCATTACCCAGTGAAAAGCTGTCCTGATCCCATCCAAAAACCCAGCTATGAACTTGCCAAATATTTAGCCTCTGCAGGGATTTTCTAAGGGAAAAAATGGTGGTTATGGGCTCCCTTCAACATTACCCTTATGATTTCTCCACTGACATAGATATCAGTAAAAAAGGGGCAATAATAGTACCTACTTAATACGGTTGTTTCGAGGATCAAATGAGATATATGGAAAGTGCTTTGTAAACTTAAAAGTGCTATATAAAAGATGGCTGCCATAGACACAACTTGAGAAAAAGGGAATGACCCAGAAGTTGCCTATCCAGGCCAATGATCTTGGGGTACAGATTCAATACAGCCTGTCCCCCTTTAGTATTTCTCTGTGCCTCAAACCCAAGGTCTTTGGTCAACCATAGAATGGCCACAGATACATCAAAGAAAAAATTATCAAAGTCTTTCCCTCAACAACTTCTCTCAGAGGAGAGGTGATTGAGCAGAACACAACGGAGACCCAAAAGGAGAAACACCTGGAGACTCTCTTGGACTTATACAATCCACTACTACACTTTTTTGGGGAATATATTCTGGTGGATGTGTTCTGCTGAAGGTAAGAAGGCTAGACAGTCATCCAAGCAGGCCATCAAAATTAGGAAAGTTCCAGAAACGTCATTTATAAGATGGTAGAAGTCATGGGATCATAGATTTGGAGACAGGAGAGTCCTTCGAAATCATTTAATCCAATACGTTCATCTGAGAAATGAGGAAAGAGAGGCCTAAAGAGGTTAAGTGTCCAACCCAACTTGCTCATCCACACTATACTATTTATGACCCAGAGGAAAGATCTTGAGATTGTGTGCCCCTCGACTAGTATTACCAGTCAGCTGATAGAGACTGAACAGCAAGTATCATGGAAGCCAAAGGGAAACAGAATTTCAGGGAGCAGATGGGCTACAGTGTCAGTGGCTACAGTGGTCAATGAGAATGATGGCTGAGAAAAGACAATAGGATTTGATGATTAGGTCATTGGAGATTTTTAACAGAGCAATTTCAGCAGGAGGTGTGTGGTTAGAGGTTGGGGATTAGAAAAAGGAGAAGTCATATTAGAGGGTGGTTAAGGAGAGATCTGATATGTGTATCTGCTCACAAAAAATAACCCACCATTCCCTTTTCCCCAAACACATGCACAAACATACATACACACACACACACACACACACACACACACACACACACACACACCTTCAAAAGGTCTTGCTAGGCCATCAAGTGGTCTTCCCCTCTGCCATTTTCTCTAGATGAATTAGCTTAGGAAGGAGTGGGAATAATACCTCACCATTTTTATTAATTGTAGTAATAGCTAGTAATCATAAAAACCAGTTATTCATCAAGATTAATAGCTTCTAATAAGAGCAACAAAATGATTAATTTATGAGGAAGTTTCCATGCTCTCAAATAGCAATCCTGAAATTTAAAAAAAAGTACAACTTTTATACATGAAGAGTAAAAGAATTTGTGATTTTTTTTTCCAGTGTGAGACCTCCAGCATGGGAACTCCCTTCATAAGCATAGCTCACCACCCTCAAAGCCCATCATCATACTCACAACCCTTTATAAGAGATAATTCTTAGGGAGGTGAATCACATAGAAGTTAAGTGACTTTACTAATGCCACACAGCTAGTAAATGTCAGAAAACTGGCTTTGAATACAAGTCTTTCTGACTCTAAACCTGTAATACAATGCTGCATGTTTTTCACAACCTTTTAAAAAGTAGTTTTAAAAATAAGTGATTTCACATGGGCAAACCATAGCTCAAAACATATAGTAAGCTAGGTAGCACTGTGCAGAGGGAGCTGGACTTGGAAAGACCTGAGTTTGAATCCTGCTTCAGACACTAGCTGTATGACTAGAGGCAGGCCACATAATGGTAACTTTTCTCAGCCTCATTTTCCTTATCTGTAATAAGAGGGGGGTTAGACAATGGTTTTGAATATGACTTCCAGATCTGAATCTATGATTATATGATCCTATAGCTACTCTCATTAGTTTGCATTGTTGATAATGTTAATAGTTTCTGTTCTCTTTATACTTACATTCCATTCTGCTACAGAACTCCTTTGAATCATTTCAAATTGGTTGAAATTATATTCTACAAATATGGAGGAGTCAATTATAGAGAAGAATTGCATGTATGTTCCCAAAGTCAAGAACTCTTTGGTTCCCATCATCATTACCATCAACTTGTTATTTTGCGATGTTTTTGTGGGATCCTATATATGTTTGTTTATGTGATAGATTGTAAACCTTATTATTGCTTGTAACTAACTAGGATACTCATAACTGCTCCCAGAAGCTAATATATCCTCAGTGCATTCAAAGAAATTTGTAAGTGCTTTTAGAGAACAACAGTCCTTTAAATTAGATTTGTATGTAGAGCATATGTGTCTGTGCTACAGATTCTGCTTTTGTATTCAGCATTTATCAAGATTAAGTTTGTTCATATTACCCTTACAAGGATTTACTTGAATTTAAAGTACATTACTTGGTCTCAAAGAGATAGTTTTAAGCATATTGCAGTTAGAGGGCAATTTAATTTCCTTCATCCCACCCATACCCTTGCCCTGTGGGCATGTTACAAAAAACATAAGTAGAAAAAAGATTGTCTCAAGCAGGAAAGGAATAAGAAATTGTATACCATTGGTGCTTGGCATTTAAAATCTAATCCTTTCATTTATTCCAATATGTTAAAAGATTAAGTCTTTTGAGCACTATTTTTAAAATAAAATAAAGAATTTAACTTCCTATCATTTTTTATCCATTAGCTTATTTCCTGTAAATTTGAAACCTTTTATTTAAAAAAAGAACCTGACTTCCACATAACAGTTCAAAAAAAAAAAGGTTGCCAAATATCTATCCAGAATTATAAAATATTCCATCTGGGTTGGTTTGTGCTCCCAACAACAACGACAACAAAACCCCATCTACTTCACAAATAATTATTATAAAAGCATTTGCCATTGTCTAATAACAATGCAATCATTTAAGACCCCCTTGCTCCCAAATAAACCAACCATAGGTTGCCACTTCCCATTTTTAATTTCCATTTGACCAATGTATTTGCTGAAAAAGAGGACATCAAGAACCATCTTGGATGTGTAATATGTGCTTCCTCACATAACAGGGTATGAAAATATCATTAAAGTTGCAGAGATTCATTATCCAAAGGGATGTCTAATTTTAAAATAAGAGATAGCATATGTTCATCTATTTTACTTCACCATCCATTACTTTATAAAAAGAGCTTTTCATTTGCCTGCCTGCCTGCCTGCCTCCTGGATTCTAAAGTCGAACTCCCTCCTTCCCTTCAGTATGAATAAGGCTGACATTTGACAGCTTCACCCAGCTGACAGGGTTACCCAACAGCCCACCCTCCCTATTCTCAATCCAATTAGACCTCTAATCCTCCAGATGAAAGGCCCAACTACTCACGTTCCTCATGACAAGGACAGCTATTGATTCCTTGTCACTACAGTTAACACCTTCTCTGTCGAGGCCACTCTGACAGAAGCAAACCTACCAAATTAGACAGCACTTTATCTGCCCCAGAGGCCAAATGGCACAACAAGTGAAGGCTAATAAATGGTATAAAAATGAACAAATCATAACATTATGACAGGCTGATCGTTGCCAGCAGCTTCCCTGCCCGAGCTTGATGTTCTAGGAGCCTAGCTCCTTCTCTTTCTACTCCGCTCAAGCTCCAACTTTGACTGAATTAAAGGCCAGAACAATTAAGGCATTTGACCAGCAAAGATAAACCAATTGAAGTATCATCAAGGGACAGGAATGTCAATAGCTGACTGCCATTTGTCAATACAAACATTCTAGAGATGCAAATGCTGATGTCTTTCCTCTCCACTAGGCTGCACTGACTCTCTTCCCCTAGAAAGTCAGCCCGAACAGAAACTGCAGAAATTAACCTGAAAATACAGTATAAAGCACCAAAGAGGGAAATATGCTATTTGAGCACATCAGCCACACTATTGGGGTGGAATTGCTTAAGCCTAGTATGAAGCTCATTAACTTATTGGCCCTAGAAATTTGGATAAGCTGGAAGGCAAAGCTATTCTTTGCCTTCACCCCCACTTCACCCTCCGAATCCCAGGAAAAAAAAAAAAAGGAAAATCCGTCCAATGTTAGATGCCTAAAATAGTTATTTTTTTCAGTTAGATGTATATAAAGTATATAAGATGCAAAATGTAGCCAATGCTGAGGGACCAATTAGGAGAATTTATAAAACTACCAATTTGAGAAACGCAGATTTCTAAATTGCATGATCCATCTTAAGGTTTTGAGAAACTTATAATGAAATGTGATATTAAGACAGAGAGCAACAATAAGAATCCAATTTGGATTTATAGTTAATTTCATTAACACCTACAATTTAAAACATCCATCTGTACTTACAGCAACTATTTCTGTTCCAAGAATCTCATCCAACACAGCGTAAGAACAACATTAATAAGCTTTCTGCTTATCCTAGGTAATAATTTCTCAAAGAAAAGATTTTTAAAGACATATTTTGGTCCTAGAGTCAAAAGGCCTGGATTTGAAATGACTCTGCGATGCTTAGTACCTGGGAAAATCCTTCAAGTCATTAAATTTCTCTGAGCCTTGATGTCCCCATCTGTAAAGCGGGGAAAATATTACTCGTACTACTTACCTAGGATCTGAGAATCTAGAACTGGAGGGCATCTTAATCATCTGATCCCACTTCAACATTTTACAGATGAGGAAAGAAAGGCCCAGACACATTAGATGACTTGTTCCTAGCTCATACATACGTCATGAGATTTTTGGTTGGAAGGAACTTTGTGCCTTAGTGTTAGATAAATGTAAGAGATTGCTTTTCTTTTGTTTACTAACTAAACCAGTTTTGGAAATGACTTCAGTTTTTGAGAAATCCAATATTGGGTGTATATGTGGGGAGATTTTTTACCACCTTAAAATTCTTTTTTTTTTCCCCTTTGCTTTTTGGTGAGGCAATTGGGATTAAGTGACTTGCCCAGGGTCACACAGCTAGAAAGTGTCCTGTGTCTGAGACTGGATTTGAACTCACGTCCTCCTGACTCCAAGGCCAGAGTTCTATCCACTGCGCCACCTAGCTGCCCCTACCACCTTAAAATTCTGACCTTCGTCTACATGTATAAGTCAATGGGGTACAGGCTACTTCTCCAACAATTTAGAATCATAGAATCTCAGAGTTAGAAGGGACCGTAGTGATCACAAGTTCAACGTCCTAAGAGATCTCTCATAGCCCATTTCACACGTGTTGCACTTTCTCACATGAATCTCTGCACAAGCCGATAAATAGGTAAATTCATGCCTTCTGCTGTCCTATTTATTAGCTTATCTTTTCACCTTTTCACCTTCCCTAAATGCACCTATGGAGCTGCCCTTAGCCATGTACTGTGAAGACTACTAGACTCAATAGTGTGGCTCCAAAATGGTTTACAGGGTTAGAGGGGAGATGCCACAGGTAGTTCGTGGCAGTTTGAGAGCCCACTTTTGAACCTAGTTTCCTGAAATTGTCACCAGCACATCTGCCATGGCATGGACTCAGGTGACTGAAGATCACACAGGCATTTCTGAGGATGGGAAGAAACATTTCAAAGGCGGTAATGAAGTATTAACGTATTTATCTCTGCTCTTGGCATTTGTTTCCAGTTGGTTAATCCTGTGTATCATTTCTGACCCTTGACTTTTGGTGGGTTTGGGGCAATGTGGGGATGAGAAACAGAAGTGAGCACAGGACAGACAGGACATTAACCCGTCACTCAGTTTACTGGTGAAGGAAGAATAGCTGGCATAGAGAAGTTGATGGGGTAGGTCACAGAGGTGGGGAACCTGCAGCCTTGAGGAGCCCTTAGGGCTGCACTCGAGGATCTAGAGGGCAACATGTGTCCTTGAGACTGAGGTTCTCTATTCCTGGTGTAGGAACTTCTACCGAGCTATTTGGGAGGGGACCAGATAGAAGAAAAGCTGCTGGTGGTAAGGCAGGTGGGTGGTAAGCAGAGATCAGCCATTACTTGGTAAGGAGAGAACATTTGGTGAATTTGTGGAATGCATGATGGGAACAGATCTGAAGAGTTTGAGAGGTATGAGAATATCTGCTTACAATATCTGGTCTTTGATCTCCTCCCCTTATATTCTCCTTGTCATGTATGGGTGTTCGCTGGTTTCTGTAGGCTCAGGTTCATGGCCTGCAATGTTCCACTGTCCATGCACAGTGTGTGCCCCTAGTGATATAAGCAACAATGAAAGATGTGGTCAGTGTGGGCTAGCCCTGCCTACCTGAATTGTACCATTAGAGCTTGTTTCTGGTTTCTTATCCATAGAGAAAGGTCTCTGAGAGTACTGGGATTAGCTGACCACTAGTTGCTATCAACACATTTAATCTCCTGGTTTGGGTTCCCATTTTTCCCACAATTCTTGACATCAATTTTCTGGCATCTACCCCCAGGTTCTGCCGACTTTCTTCACTATTTCTTTACAACCCTTGTCAAAGCTACTTGGTTAATGTTTCAGTCTGAAGTTTTCTTTTAGGAAGGAAGTTGGTCAGTGGGGCATAGCAAAAGAAAGACTAGGTCACACCACACTCTCCGGACCTTAGAGTTAGAAGAGCCTTTTGAGGTCATCTGGTCCCATTTCCTACCCAATGAAGGGATTTCTCAACAACATCCCCAGTAAGTGAGTGGATACCCTTTGCTTGAACCCTTCCAGTAAAGGGGAACTCTCTTCTTAATAAGGCGGTTCATTCACTCTAATTGCTAAAGAGTTCTTGAGCTCAGCAAAAATAAGTCTCCTCATAACTTCTACCTACTAATTCTACTTCTGTCCTAAAACTATACAAAGTAGCTAATGCTTCTTCCACATGATAGCCTTCAAAACATTTGGAGAAAATGACAGAGGCCTACCTAAATCTCATTTGTGATTCTCAGTTTGTAGCATCTGGCATGTTGCCTTGTACATATTTCAATAATTTTGAGAGGAACAAATGTATTTATTCTTGACATGATTGCTTGTTAACACGATCTAACAATTGAGGAATAAAAGTTGTATTTGAGTACCATGGACATAAGCAAAAAGTCAACATCAAGATACATCATGCCTTGATTTATTACTATGGACCCAATGTGTCTGACTGCATGGATCATCGGTTTTTAGATTTAGAGCTGGAAGAAAACATAGAGGTCACCAAGTCCCATGTCCTTAGTTTACAGATAAGGAATCTGAGGTCCAAAAGAGTATAGCGACTTGCCAGAGGTCATACAGGAGGTAAATAGGGAAACCCAGGCTCTCTGATTCCAAACTACATCCTTTCCTCCGTATCACATTGCCTCTTAAGATCAGATAGGTTGTTAGGGAACAGTAAAATATTGGCTGCCATGGAGACGTTTTCAGGAATTGAATGTCTGGGTTGGGGGGGCAGGAATGGGGATTTCAAGAATGAAAAGGTCCTATATATAGAAGGGCCAAGTTTTAGATGAAAAATGGTTATTTACAAGTTTAGGAAGGATTCATTAATTGATTGACAAGTTAATAAAGCTTCTACTATTTGGTGAAATTTGCAGTAGAAAATGTCTTTCTTCCCTTGATAGAATTGTGATTTATATTTACAGTGTGTAAAATATTTTTTAATATAAAATTATGGTCATGAGGATCAGGAAGACTATTTCCTTGTAAATTGGCAGGGATAAGAATTGGAAGACGAGGAGGATCAAGTGAGGAGAAGAAAGGAAGGGAGAAACATGAGCACAGATTCAAAAGAGATACTTGGGAAGCAGGTAGAGCTAGCTGGTGGCACAAGTTTCATAACTTGGCAAACTTAAGACCTCTGTACCTTTCCAATAACCTAGAGGCATTTCTCAGATAAACAAAAACAGAAGGAAGAGGGGCCTTTGAAAATGGAAGAGCCACGAAATTTGATTCTAGCTATCAAAGGAAAGTGATGGAAAAAGAATTTGGAAAAAATAGTACCTGCCACCAAGACCTCTAGCAAGACCTGGTCCAGATGACAGCTGGAAGCACAAGAGTAATATGATAATAAGTGAATTCCTGAGGTTCACCTAAGGGTAGAATTATTACGTAAATATTCCACAGGAAAACTAAATAGATCAGGGATGAGAGTACAATTTACAGGCATCTAACTCCAAAGTGGGTAAAGGAGGTAACTGTAAGGTCAGCACAAGAGGACCCAAAGCTCAAAGGGAGAATTTTTGAGACTAGATAACAAAGTACCTTCCTTATTTTAACAGCTAGGGCAGTTGTAGATTGAAAATACAATACAGGCTAGAGCAAAAGGGAGAGTTGTCACAGGAAAGGACCTAAGACACCATCAAATCCAACCCCCTTATTTTACAGATAAGGAAACTGAGGTCTAGAAAGGTTAAATGACTTGTCCAAATTCATAAAGATAGATGATGTGTGATGTTTTCTGAACCAGTATTCTAAACCAGTATTATGTCAACTCGTAAACAATGCTAGCTTAGAGACAGTAAGATGCAGTGTAATTCAAATAGAGGGCTGCTATCATCTGCCAGTGATGTTGAGGAAGGGATTTGTACATCAGGTTGGAGGTTGGACTAGATGATCTTTAAAGACCTTTCAACTCTGATGCTGTGATTTTATTCTATAGTTCAAGGATAAGTCCCTCACACTCTGGCTTTTGGGTCTGTCCACTTCCCACCCCCCAAGCACTCTCTATTCTCACATGGAGACTACTGCATAGAGAGAGAGAGACTAAATAATATATATATATTAATATATATATATATATATATATATATATTATATATATATATATATATATTATATATATATATAATATATATATATTATATATATATATAATATATATATATATACACACACACACATATATATGTAGACTCTCTAACATAGACTTTCTCAAAAATATATATAAGCATATTACTATATATTATATAGTATATTACATAACACAGTATACTATATATTCTAATTATATAAAAATATATTATATTATACTAGCATATAACAATTATGTAATAAATATATTACTATATAACATATTAGTGTTATATACAATTATATTAATATAATAATTGTATAATTGCATAATTGATTGTTTCATTACATAATAATATAATATAGTGTAGTATAGATTGTATGTCATATTTTGAGAGAGAGAGAGAGAGAGAGAGAGAGAGAGAGAGAGAGAGAGAGAGAGAGAGACTGACTCTTTTGTCTCTCCTCCCCACTCAGTAGAATGTAAGCCTCTTGAGGACTGGGATTCTTTATTTTTTGTCTGTTTATTCCCAGGATCTAGTGCAGTGCTTTGTACATGGAAGGAATTAAATAAGTGCAAGTTGAATTGATTTGAATTGCTTCCAACAGAATGAGGCTAGGACCCAGTATACCTACTTACTCTTTTTTTTTAAGGCAATTGAGGTTAAGTGACATGCCCAGGGTCACACAGCTACTAAGTGTCTGAGGCCACATTTGAACTCAGGTGCTCCTGACTCCAAGGCTGGTGCTCTATCCACTGTGCCACCTAGCTGCCCCCACCTACTCACTCTTGATGACTAGCTGTACAGGCTGGGAGTGAGGGGTTAGGGTTGTCCATTTTCCTATGTGCCACGCTAATTTTCACTTTCCTTGACTCCCTAAATCAAGATTCACTCTAAAAACAAAGCCAAACCTGTGCCTAGACTCACCTTAAAATTGCTGGGAACATGCCCATGCTTGGACATAACCCTAAACCACTCATATTCTCATGAAATAATCTAGTCCCTAGTCACTCTCTCCTGTTCTCTATCCATCTTCCCTTCTCTACACATATTAAATTATTTAGTGTTCTGAGTTCATGTACCCGGAGGACAGTCAAGGGAATATCAAAATCACTTCTTTATAGACAGGGGGACTGCTGACAACTTCAGGAAGCTGCAAGTCCTCTTCATCTTTGTGGCACAGTGAACCCTTCCTCCTTCAGATTCTATCAAGTGTTAGAAAGTAAGATCAAATATAAGAAAATAAGTGGACTGAGGCATCTGACAAAGTCTTTCAAAATATCCTACTGAACATAAAGAAGGCATATGGGCTGGCTGAGAGCAGAGTTACACAATACACCAGACCAGACCTGACAGTAGTGTATTCCAAATTACCATGTTTTTAATATCTTTGACATCCATTCTCAAGCATATCAAATACAACTGGATTAAGGAAAGGAAAAGGCACCAAGTATTCACTCCTTAAACTGGACTAGACAACTCATTCTATTGCTATATTAAACTCGAATAAGAAATCTGCACTCTGCAAACTCCACTATTTCTATATTTTTTATGAGTTTTTTCCCCTTCATTTCCTAGGGATAGTTTTGTAGGAAGGTACCCAAGTGAACAGAAGAGTTCATTTTGGATTCCTGTCTAGTGCTAATGGCTAGGTAAAATTCAGACAAGTGATTATGACCCAAAAAAAGTATTTTACTATCTCCCATGAAATTCTATAGACCTCAGTATTAAATTTGAAAACTTAAATTGATCACAAAAGAATACAAAAAGATGCACCTCTTCGGATTTCAGTTAAAATAGACCCAAGACAGCAAAGAATTGGAAATTGAGGGGGTGCCTATCAGTTGGGGAATGTAATGGCTGAACAAGCTGTGGTATATGAATGTAATGGAATACTGTTGTGCTATAAGAAATGATGAGTAGGTGGACTTCAGAAAAACCTGGAAAGACTTACATGAACTGATGCTGAGTGAAGTGAGCAGAACCAGAACATTGTACACAGTAAATGTGCGACAATTAACTTTGACAGACTCATCTCCTCTCAGCAATGCAAGGATCCAAGACAACTGCAAAGGACTCATGATGGAAAATGCAGTCCACATCCAGAAACAAAACAAAACAAAACTATAGTCTGAATGTAGATCAAAGCACATCATTTGATCTTTTTCCCCCTTTTTTGTTTGTTTTTTCTTTCTTGTAGGTTCTCCCATTGGTTCAAATTCTTCTTTACAACATGACCAATGTGAAAATAGGTTCAATATGAATGTATATGTACAGCCTATATCAGACTGCACACCATCTTGGGGTGGAGTGAGAGGAGAGATGGGGAGAAAATTTGGAACTCAAAATCTTACGGAAGTGAATGTTGAAAACTAAAAATAAATAAATAAATACATTAAAAAAAGAGAGACCCAAGAGATCATTCAATCCAATGCATATCCGAGCAAGAATCTTCTCAATAACATTCCCCACAAAGTCCTGAATGAAGACCTCCAGCAATGGGGACTCATTGCCTTTCAAGGTAGGGCACTCTACTTTTGGACTGCTCTAATTGTTAGCAGTTTTTTTTTTCTTAGACTAAGTCAAAATTCATTGGCTCTAGTTCTGCCCTTGGTTAATGGGGTGTGGGGATGCAGATTACCTTTAAATAACCTTTAAAATACTAGAAGACAGCCATCATGTCCTGTGTAAGTCTCCACATTAAACAATAATAGTTTCCTTTAAACAATTCTTAAAAACAACATGACTTCAACTTCAAGGCCTTTTCACAATCGTGGAAACTCTCTTTTGGTTATTCTCCAGTTTGTTAAAAACTTTCCTAAAATGTGGCATTCAGAGCTGAAATGTGGTATTCCAGGTGAGGTCTGCCCAGGGTGAAGGGCTATAAGACTGTAACCCGGGTGTGCTAGAGATAGCTCACACTGGATCTCAGGAGTCAATTATTAAATGTTCAGTGTTAACATTTACACCTGGATAATTGGCAAATTTTCAGCAGGGCTTGATATATTACTTTGTTGTCTACATTTAAGAAAGTGATGGAGAAAATGTTAATATAGCAGATTAACCTTAAAAATATCTCCTGTATACAATTCCCCACCCATACAGCTGGTTGTCAAACATTTACCAGCAGACCACTGGCTATAACCTCTAAAATTTTGGAAACTATGCTTCCAATAATATGGTCTAAGATTTGTTATATTTCTTTGTCAGCCACATATATCATATTGCTGATTCATTTTGATATTATAGTCTACTACAACTTTCAGGTCTTTTTCATATCAAAGTTGATTTTGTCACCTCTTGCCCGTCCTGTCCCTGATACAGTGAATTCTAGTGTAGGATTTCATATTTATCTTCATTAAATTTTTTTTTAAATCAATTTATTTTTAGTTTTCAACAATCACTTCCATAAGCTTTTGAGTTTTAAATTTTTTTCCCTCACTTCCTGCCTCCCTCCCCAAGAAGGTGTGCAATCTGATATAGGTTCTACATATATACATTCCCATTAAACATATTTTCACATTAGTCATGTTGTAAAGAAAAATTAGAACCAATAGGAGGAACCACAAGAAAGAAGAAACAAAACAGAAGAAAAAAAGAGCAAATAATATGCTTTGATCTGCATTCAAACTCCATAGCTCTTTCTCTGCATGTGCATAGCATTTTTCATCATGAGACTTTTGGAGGTGTCTTAGATCCTTGCATTGCTGAGAAGAGCTAAATCTATCAGTCAGTCATTGCACAATGTGGCTGTTACTGTGTACAATGTTCTCCTGGTTCTGCTCACTTCACTCAGCAGTCTATACACATCTTTGCAGGTTTTTCTAAAGTCTGCTTGCTAACCATTTCTTACAGCACAATAGTATTCCATTACATTCATATACATAACTTGTTTAGCCATTCCCCAATTGATGGGTATCCCCATAACTTCCAATTCTTTGCCATCACAGAAAGAGCTGCAATAAATATTTTTGTACATGTTGGCCCTTTTCCTGTTTTTATGATCTCTTTGGGATACAGCCCTAGAAGTGCTATTGCTGGGTCAAAGAGTATGCACATTTTTATAGCCCCTTTGGGCATAGTTCCAAATTGCTCTCCAAAATGGTTGGATCAGTTCACAACTCCACCAACAATGCATTAATGTTCCAATTTTCCCACATATTCTCCAACATTTATCATTTTCCTGTTTTGTCATATGTCCATTAAGATTTATCCTATTTCTTTGGTCCACTGTTGAAGTTTATCAAGTTCTTTCAAATCCCATATGGAAAATATATTAGTTATCTTTCCCATCTTACTGCTATCTGAAAATAATACATATTTCATTCATGTCTTGATACAAGTCACTGTTAAATACTGAAGGGTCAAGGGCAAAATCCTAGGGCATTTCACTAAATAACTATCAAAGGTAGCAACAGTTCCTTTATTCATCACTGTTTGGATCTGGTCCTTCAATTAGCTCAGTATGACTACATCATCCAATACATCTCTTCCTCATGTCAACTAAGTTATTTTGAAAGACACTGTCAGCTACCTTGCTGAAATGCAGGTATAGTATGATCACAACATATGTGAGGGCACATCAGCCAAAAAAAAGAAAACTACTTGTTGATGAAACCCATGCTAACCATCTGATGGTCTTTCCCCAGTCTTTCTCCTGCACTTGACACTAGCTTTTCTGCTTGGCATTCCCTCAGTTCCTCTGGGCTGTTTTTTCATTATGCAGTGCTGTGCTAAGAATTCTAGTCTAGAACTCCATCACTCTGGTTGAGGCAACAGGAGAGGAAAGGAGGAAAAAGGTAGGAAAGAGCAATCAATGCACACAAAGCAAGCAAGCCAGTCTAGCAGAAGCAGCAAGATACCCTGAGAGAGAGATAGGAGGTAGCATGTGCCAGGCAAGTCAAACCATCACGTTGACCACCATGTCCCCTCAGACCCTGATGGAGACAGCCTAGCACCCTGAACCCAAGAGTCTTAGGCTTCTAGCCCAGTGAGCCCTTTGCCATCATCCTAGGAAGCAATCCAGGTAGAGATGTAGCCTGGCAACTGCTCTTGCAGGTGCCATAGTTACTGAATACCCAGAAAAGTTCTTCCTAGCCAAGTCCTTGACACTATCAAAGGGTTCAACATTAGAAACTGATATCATTTTACCAGGGGAAACAACATTAAAGAAAAGGCATTAAAATATGCTTTGCCACTATACTCAAAGAATCAGGTGACCTTTTAATCTGATTTGAAGCTAAAATATTCCATATGTATTGTCTCTCCCATTGGAATGTGAACTCCTAGAGAGCAGAGACTGTCTTACTTTTCTATTTATAACCTCAGCACGTAGCACAGTGTTTTGCCCTTAGCACATAGTTAATGGTTAATAAATGCTTCATTCATTTATGTTGGACAAGTTCTTCTGCTGATGGCTGACAGTAGGGGAGGGGGTAAAGAAGAGTGAATGGAGTCCAAATCAAGATCTGGTCTGGTAGTCTGTCTGAGTTTGTGGGGAGGAGGACATGGACGGGATCAGGAATATTTCATTGACCAAGTCAGGCTTTTGCCAGTCAGTTCATGTACTGTAAGGGGTGGAATATACATGTGATGTGCCAAGAGGTGACCAAGAGAACCAACCAAGTAGAGAGGTGTGGGTCACACGACATAGGGAAATCAATGGGCCAAAAGATTCCACGGAGCATGCAATAGCAGCAGTGCTTGGCTTTGTTTGTTCTTGGACTGCTGGGAGCCATCTGCTTTTCAAGCTTGCCTCACCCATGCTGGGCTGATGAACTGCAGCTGGTGCTGACAAGTAGCAGTGTTCAATAAGTAGTTGAGGAATTAATGATACAGTTTGCATTAGTTCTGTATTGATTTGCAGTGTATTTCTATTACCTATTTCTCTGATTTATTAAATACAGTAAAATTCTGCATTTTCATCAGGTTCTCCAAATAGTTTTTTTTAATTCCTTATTACCTTCATTTCACCTTTTAGACGAACATAATATACAAGCCATTTTCTAAATTAATATAATTACAGTGTTATTATAAGACAAAGATTCTTAACCTAGAGTCTGTGAACTTTTGATAACTGTATTTCAATGCAATTGGTTTCCTTTGTAAACTATTTTTTATTTTATACATTTAACATTATTCTGAGAAGGGGTCCAGAGACTTTACCAAAATCTCCACTGGAATGATCCAGGATGGATAAATGGTTAAGAATTCTCTCAGGAGGTCCAAAACACAGTTTAGTGTAACACTTACTTTCAATCTAATTACTTAATTATTAATTTTTTTCATCCATTCAACAACTATTTACTGAATTCCCATTGTATATGTGTATGACTCTGGGATAAATGTGTGAAATACGAAGAGTACAACCCTCCTGGACTTGAAGGAGTTGAGGAGTCAAGAAATACCGATGTGAAAAGTTGGTTTTCAATACCATGATTTGGGATTTTATTAGTGTTAGTATTCCTGATGTTGATGCAGATCCCAACCCTAATCTTATCTAACTTGCTAAATGGTTTTTAAGAGTTGCTGTGGCTGGTAAATTCATTATCTTTTGGTCTTTACAAACTGGGAATCAGCTTCTTTATCTGTAAAATAAGGGGACTGGACGACATGACTTTCAACATCTGGTCCAGCTCTAAATTTATGACCCTTCTATCCTAATTTGGTAGGCACATCCTTAGGTGATACACATAGAATTCATTGCCAGTCCTATACTCAAGAACTTGTACTCAGTTGGTACAAAAGCCCAATGGTCAGTTCCATGCAGAAGTGAGGCAATGGAGTAGGACTTTGGTAAAGCTTTGTTATTTAGTAAATAACAATATTAGAGTTCAATGACCACATGAAAACAAAACATGAGAGATGGCAGAAGTACTGTATGAGGCCAACTGCAAATGAGTGTTATTAGTTAAGAGGAGGAAAATATCTTTCTAAGCTTCAGGGGTCCATAGAAGACTTCACAGAGGATGAAGGACCTAACCGAGTGTTGAAGGACGAATAGACTTTCGTTAGGTGAAAAGGATGGAAGAGAGTATGCTGGGTAAGGGTAATTGAAAGAAATGGATGGAAATGAACACGGTCAATTTAGTTTAATTCAACAAATTCAGTCCAAGTCAACAAACATTTATTAAGCACCTACTAAAGGCAAGACATGTTGAAATACAGGCAAGAGATAATCTTCATCCATTTGATCTTTCCTGTGTGGTTGGAAAGAAACTCTTTGAGTAATTACAGGTTTTTTCCAGGAAGTTCTGTAACATTCTGAATGGTGATGCAACCAACACCATGATTTTCACAAACAGGAACAACTGGAGTATCTCATCACCCAATGGAATCCTTTTTTGACCTGGACTCTAGGCCAGATCTCCTCCATCATGGTGCTAACATCTTTAACAAGCATACATCGCCACATTTTATGCTTTGCCTGATGTTTAAAAGGGTCATTGAAAAAAGGCTATTTCTGTTGTTATGTCTTCCAAGGAATCATGAATGATATGGATAAATGGACGGGAGACAACTGGCTTTCTTTCTTTCTTTTCTTTTTTTTTTTCACTAGGCAATGGGGTTAAGTAACTTGTCCAGGGTCACACAGCTAGTGCTAGGTGTCTGAAGCCTGATTTGAACTTAGGTCCCCCTGAATCCAGGGCCGCTGTTCTATCCACTGAGCCACCTAGCTGCCCCTGACAACTGGCTTTCAAAAAGCTTTTAAGGCAGTGTTTTGCTCAATTCAGTTGAATGCTTTTTAAAAATCAGCAAACAGGAAGTACAATGGAATTTCATTTTCTATATCTTTCAGTCAATTGTGAGAATGGTAATAAATATGGCTCAATGTTGGACATCATTTGCAAAAGACTGCTTGTTCCCTACTAATATCTGCCTTGGAGATACCCTCAATTCATGTTCAGATTACCCCCAAAGATTTTGTATAGATGAGACAAGTCACATATGGATTAGTAGCTGTTGTTCTATTGTCACCTTTTTAAAGTATCAATAAGGTCTGAAATAATTTTCCTTGCTTTTGACATCTGCCTGTCTTAGATACCTTTTAAGCCAGTCTTTCAGTGCCTGACAATCATATCACCTTCAGAATGAACCCCCTCGATCTATATCTGATCCAATCTAACTGCTTTTTCTGTCTGTTTTCTTTGGTGCCGTTACTACTTCCTCAGACTGTGAGCTAATGGACAGCTGAGACTGTCTTTTATCTTTTATTTTTCTTTCTATCCCCAACACTTAGCACAGTGCCTGGCACCTACCAGGCACTTAATAAATGCTTATTTACTGACTTTAGGGACTGTGATACTAGGGCCCAATTGTGGTGATTCCAATATCCTTGAGGGAGAAAACAGTTTGAAAATCTCCATTTTCCTTCTGTTTCCTTTTCCCATTTCTGTCCTTGAATACCCTTGCCATGGCTTTGGGTGGTTGCATATCTTGCCAATCTTTCATTTGACTGGTTTTACCCACCACTGTTTTTTTCTCTTTTATGAGATGATACTGCTCATCGTCCTTCTTTATAAGAGTTTACAGTTTAGATTACATATACAATGAATGGATATCTTATAAAGCTTGACCAACAATATATATTTTGAGACTATGAGCTGGGCTCAGAGTTGAAAAACAGAAGAGTGAGCTGGATTGCTTTCAGGAAATTGCAAAGCATATTTACTAACACCAAACTTCCATTAATAGCAAAGGTCCATCTTTTTAACAGAAACATTTTATAGATGGTGCTATATGACAGGGAGACTTGGAATATCCCTGTCTTTGAAGAACTAAAAATGAACATATCACAGAGGACAACAGAAAAGTACATTAGTAGGGATTTGATTAGGCGATGTATAACAAGGAACTCTGAAGAGGAGAAGGAGCAAAAGATGTCATCAAAAACTTTATGACAAAAAGAAAAGATGAGCTGGCCATAAAATATGATAGGCTAGAATTCTCTACTGGGAACCTTGTGATGTCTGAATTCCAGTTGGATCCACCTCCTTAAGGACTGAAGGAAGTCCTAAGAAAAGGTCTCCAACTTCCCCTCTCAGTACCTTCTTATTAATTATACTTTAATATACTCTGCTGCTTCCTTACCCAAATGTTACCCAAATTCAGTAATATGAATTGTTTCCCAACCACTAAGACAGGGACAATCAAAAGATAAATATAAATGTAATTAAGGCAGAGAGCAAAGCCTGTCAAAATGATAGGAATTTTCCTAACTGGGGGCTCAGATTTTGATGTATTTCTAACTTTTTCATTAAATATTAACTCCCTAAAGTAGCAGAGAAGAGAACCTTTGGACGTGAAGAGCCATTACACTGCCTGTATGATTAAAATGAGCTCATTATATTAACAGGGTGTAACAAATAAATATAATATTATTTGAGGAAACAGAGAGAACTAAGAAAGCAGAAGTTCTTAACCTAGGGTCCATGAACTTATTTTAAAAATTTTTGATAAATGTATTTTAATATGACTCATTTTCTTTATAATCCTATGTACTTTATTTTATACATTTTTAAAACATTCTAAGGAGGGGTTCTTAGGATTCACCAGATTGCCAAAGGGTTCCATCACAAACATAAAGGTTAGGAACCCCTGAACTAGTGGGATCATACCAAAAGGCTTCCTGCAGGAAACCATAACTTGCTTTTAGATTTTTATCTCTTTCACATCCTTGAGGATGGGAACTGGCTTGCTATCTCATATTTCTATCTCCAGCACTCAGTACAGTGCCTGGCACAAAGTGAACACTTAAGGAACGTTCTATCCATGTGCAAAGTAAGTGGACAGCTATGGCACAGTGGATAGAATACCTGAGTTCAAATCTGGCCTCAGATGCTTACTAGCTGTGTGACCATGGGCAAGTCACTTAACCCTGTTTGTCTCAGTTTTGTCAACTATAAAATGAGCTGAAGAAGGAAATGGCAAACCACTCCAGTATCTTTGCCAAGAAAACCCTAAATGGGGTCACAAAGAGTTGGACACGACTGAACAAGCTGTGCTAGGCAGTGGGGATGAATATGTAAACTTGGTGAAAGTCACCCTTCCCAAATATATGCTGCCATGAAGATTTAGGCTGAAAGTGTGAGTGATCTACCAAGAGTTCTCCAATTTTGTAGGATTTTTGACCTTGAAAAATTTCCCCAGAAAGGCTGAGAGAAGGAAGAAGTATGGCTATGTTCAGTTCCACGCTTCTACTGAAACTGGCACCAAAAAGCAAGGAACGGTAGAAGTGATCAGACCAGGACCAGAAGAATCACAAGGACCAGGCAAGAGTGAGAGTATATCTGAGTTTAGGTGTACTAGGACAGGTCAGAGGGACAGAAATCAATTTGGCTAAATCAGCAGCTTGGGTCGGTTGGTGAGGGTGAAGTCCAGCTCACAGCTTGTTCCTTCTCTGCTTCTTTGGATCAATGCCTGGGGGAAGCTACTATTTCACCACTTCTTCTCCCTTCCAACTGGTGGGAGGAGGGGTAGGAGATATCGATGAAAGGAAACATTCCATCCATCTACAATTCATCTCATAGCCTTCTCTTTTTGTTTTAATGTTGACCTGCTTTTTCTATACTATTAACATTGCTAATAACGTGTATGATCATTAACAGCGATTTTTGGTTTAAGTCTGAGGCTGTAGTTTGAGATTAGCTGCAGAGAAGGTGTGTTGGTATAGGAGCCTCCATCTAGAAGTTGCCTAGATCACTGAAATCACAGATTGAGTCATCCTTATTACAGAGTATACCCTAGACTTTTCTTTAAATCAGAGAGACCTAATAAAGAAACAACCTTATAAGCAGAACAGAGAAGGCTGGGGGCTACTATGGTTGTCCTGAGCATACCTTTTAGTACTGTTGCTGGTACCTAACTTTGCCTAGCATTAGATGACTTTCTAATATCCACACCCACATTCCGGCAACAGGTAGGGACTCTCCAACTTTCCCCTTTCACAAGATAAAAAGTTAGATTGTCCTTGCCCTGAAGGAGCTTACATTGAATTGAGTATAGTGAATAGATCTGTCTTGATTAGAACAGAGTTTTTGGGGTGAGGGAGTGCAAAGGGAAAGGAGGGAAGAAGATGATTATAAAACTTTAAGCTTGCATGACTTCTAATTAAAGAGAGAGGGAGTCACTTCAGTGAGAATGACGAACTTGGTTTTAGCCATGTTTGAGGTGACAGTTGGAGATATATGTAAACATTTTACCATTGACAAAGGGAAATGACCTGCTGGAGGTCAGGAAAGATAGCAGCCCTAGAGACATATGCTTGGAAGCCATTCTTATAGAGGTAGTAGCTAAAACCATGAGAGTGGGCGAGGGAGAGAAAGGAGATAAAACCAGAAAAGCAAAGGGCCAAGTACCCAACCTTGAGAAATGTTCACAGTGGATTTGAAGGAACTATTAAAGAAATTGCTGAGAGAATTCTAAATAGAGAAATTTTTGCCCATTTAGACCACTGTCCAGGCAAGAATACTCATATATTAATAAACTGTTTCTGATATAGTTGGGCTAAAATAAGCAAATTAGTTAATTAAATTCTGTTTAACAGAGGAATGGTCAAAAAGGTAAGAGGAGAACTAAGGACACATCCAAGAAGCTAAGGGAGAAGATAGCTTTAAGGAGGAAAGGTGGTGGTGGTGGCAGTGGCGGTGGCGGTGGCAGTGGTGGTGGTGGTGGTGGTGGAATGATCAGCTGAATCAAATATGAGGGAGTTCAAGGAGAATGAAAATGCTATTTGATTTCTTAAGGGGTCATGGAACTGTGGCAAGGAAGGAGGAGTACTGGATTTGGAATGAGAGGCGCAAGGTTCAAATCCTGCCACTTATAACCTGTTTGACATTGGGCACAGTTAATTAACCTCTCTGGGTCTTAGTTTCCTTATCTGTAAAATGAGGAGGTTGGACCACATGAACTCCAAGGTACCTTTCAGCTCTTAATCTATGATCCTATGATTGTGATCTTTGAGAATGTAGACAAGGATAGAGTGTTGAATATGGAATCATAGAGAATTGAGTATGATGCAGGTCTTGATAGGAGCTTCAGCAACATGGCTAAGTGAGGGGTCATGTCCGTTATCACCTGAAAGTAGCAACAAATATGTCTAACAAAATAAAAGAGCCACCACCAAAAAAAAAAAAGAAAAGAAAAGAAAAGAAAAGATAGGGGAGGAAAATTTTGGAAACCAAAAGAAGAGAGTAAAGAAATGATGAAATAAAAGAGAGGTCTCAGGGGAATGAATAAATACTGTGGAGTAGAACAAAGGAAGGAGAAATCTCTAGAATAAAAAAGAAAAAGACAACTGGATTCTCAGAAGGGAGAATGAAGCAAACACAAGGACATTCAGAGTGGTTGGAGGAAAAAACAACTCAGTAAGAGACATAAATGAAGATCTGGCATCTAGAAAAATAGATATGAGTATTGAAAAAAGAAAACACAAAGATGAATAGGAAACTCCTCAGCTTGGGACAGTAGGTGGAAAAACACAATAGAGCATTGTATTCTGTGGAGAACAGAATTTGTACTCTCAGGCAGAACATGAATATGCAGAGATGGTAGAACATAACAGAAAAAAACGTGAATGTGAGTTCAGTTAGGCCACTGAAAACCCAATCGTAAGATATTTACAGACAAAGATGCCTGACCCCCCTCCCTTCTCCACTTTTCCCTGAGGCTTGAGGGATACTATCCTCTGCCACCACAGAATTCTTTAGAGTAGAAGCTGAAGTCAAAAAGTACTAGGTACTTAACTTCCCTGTTCCATGTTTAGCAAACCCCTGCCTCTGTCTCTCCTAATTCCTGTGATTCAGAATCGCTGTCTAGGCAAAAACCTTGTCTCCTGTTACTCCTACTCACTGCTTTCTCATTTCCACCCACTTCAGCCTATCCCTCCCATATCCTCCACTGCCCTTCCCTTCAATATTCCCTTTGGAAACCCAGTTTTATCTGTAATAAACTTTCCTTTATCTTAGATTATTTTTCCCCTCCCAAACTCCTTCCATTTTCTCACACTCACAGAAACTTGGCTTTCCCCAGAACATCTTGAATCACTGAGCACCCTCTCCAGTACTGGACTTACCTTCTCTTATGCACCCTTGTCCACAGGGACAAAAGGAAGAGACATACTCCTTACTTTTGACTGGCACTTCCACACCTTTCCTCTGCTAACTAATATTATTGAATAACCTCTCCTTCCTTTGAGGTCCACTGCATTGATCTATATCAACTTCTTCAGATCCTAGTGGAAGTTATCTGCTAGCCTCTATTCAGGTGATTTTCCTTCCTTCCTTAAGGAGTTCAGTATTGGACTATATCTTTCCTCCCTTTCCCAGTCACGCTCCCAGAAAAAGTTCTTTATACTGATTTGCTATATTTCACATCGCATTCATTTCTTAATCCCTTATGATCTGGCTTCTTAATTGAAACTGTTTTCTCAAGGTTACCAGTAATCTTTTCATTTCTAAATTCAATGGCCTTTTAAAAATTGCTCAATCCTTCTTGGCCTTTCTGCAGCTTTTGATGCTATTGCCCATACCTTCTTCCTTCGTGCTCTTTCCCCCCCTTGGTTTCCATGATACTGTTCTCTCTGGTTTCTTTTCCTACCTGTCTGACTGTTCTTTCTCAGTCTTCTCTTCCAGGTCATTATCCATGCCTTCCCCCTAACTGTAGATGCCCCTCCAGGCTCTATCTTGGATGCTTTACTTTTCTCTCCTAACGCTCTCTGCAGCTCAATTAATCGTTATAGAAATGGCTCCCAAATCTATACATCTAGTCCTAATTTTTCTCCTAACCTCTACTTCCAGCTGTATATATCCAGAAGAGTCTCACAGAAGTCTCAAAATCAATGTGTCTAGAATGGAGCCCATTACTTTCTCCCCCAAACCCACTCTTTCTTAAAATTTCTCTACTTCTTAAAAATTTTGTTATGTTTTGTTTTAACATCACCTTCATTTCTGCCTATTTTTTCTCCTTTCTTCCCAACAGGCCATCCCTCATAACAAAGAATATCAAAGAAAGAGGAAAAAAGAAAACAGTTCAGCAAAACTAACTCATTAATCAACTCTAACAGAATATGGAGTGTTCCACACTCATAATCACCTAACTTTGCAAAGAAGAGAGGTTCATTTTCTTATTTCTTTCCTGGAGTAATACTTTGTCATAATTACAGAGTATTCTTTTTTAAATTGTTTCCACTTACAGTGTTATAGTCATTATTATATTCGTCTATATATATTTTTTCCTGGTTCTTCTTACTTCATTCTGCATCAGTTCATATGTCTTTCCATGCATCTCTGAATTCTTCCTATTGATTGTATCTTTTAGTACAGTAATGTATTATACATATATACCATGATTTCAAGTTTCTCTATTTCTACTGAGGGGACCACCATTGTGAGGGTCACAATTTCAGTCATCCTTAACTCCCTACCTTTGCTCCACTCTCATATCCATTTTGCCTGTAGTCTATATCATCTCTCACATCGATCTGCTTCTTTTCACTGACATGGCTACCTGAGTTTAAGGCTTCATCAACTGTTGCATAGACTGCTACAATAGTTTCCTAACTAGACTCCATGCTTTCAACCTCTCCTCTTTCCAATCCATTCTTCACATAGCTGCCAAAATACTCTTCCTAAGTCACAAGTATGATCACGTCACTCTACCCTCTTTGCTGAAGAATCTTCAGTGGCTCCCCACTTCTCTGGAAGAAAAAAGAAATTCCTCTGACATTTAAAATTTTTCACAGTTGGGCTCCTACCAAGCTTCCCAGATTCAATCCATTTCATTCCCTTTCACAATCTCTACACTTCAGTCAAACCAGCTGACTAGCTATTCTCTGAACTCATTCTTCTATATTCCACCTCTCTGCCTACCAACAGGCTGCTTCCCATGCCTGGGAGGCAATCTGTTCTCATCTCCCATTAGAATCCTTATCCAGCTCTGGTATTGCTTCTTACTCAAAGCCTTTCTCAATCCTTACTCAATGCTTACTCAGTCTTTGGATTATATTATACTTATTTATCTTTGTAAGTGTCGTATCTCCACCATAGAATGTAAGCTTCTTGTGGGCTGGGACTTTTTTTTATTTTGGTTTTGTGATTATAACCTCAGCAATTAACACAGGGCCTTGCACACAGTAGGCACTAGATAAATGCTTAATGAAATAAAGTGAACTATTGAAAATTTTTTTAAAAAATTCATACCTGGAAGAAAATTTGAGATCTCTACAAACCAAGCAATGCAATTATTAGCTTGTGCTTAGTAAAATAATCTGGGAATTTGGGGTCTGCTAGTAAAATATGAACAAATAGTCTGAATATCATTTTCCATGAAGTTGCATAAGAAAATTATATTGAAAAGAGTGTACAAAGTACAGATTAATAGAATCTAAAAGACACTCAAAGAAGAGCAAGATTAACTTACCTAGAAACATAGTGACCAAACTCTGAGAGCATCACTGTTATAGTGTTGAAATGGAAAGAGAAATTGTGTCAGAGCACTTGGATTTGCACCCAAGCTCTACCATCTATGTATGCTTGGGCAAATTACTCCACTTTTCTAGGTCTCAGTTTTCTTCTATGGAAAATCAGGGTTTGGACTAGATGATCTGATATCTAAGATTGCTTCAAAAAGAGAATCTTATGAGCTGCCAAGTGAAAGCAACCCCCACATTAAAATGTACCAATTCAAATTGTGAAAGATTATGCAATGAGTAGAAAAAATGAAAGATATTCTGACAGTATAAGAAATTTAGCAATAACCTAAAATTGTCTATCTTGCAAAACTTCTTTATAAGAAAAGAAAGCCTTTAATTCAATAAGAGATTTCTAATTTTTTCTACACTTCCCCCTCCCCCACAAAAATAGCTGGGCAGGTGTTTTGACCTAGAAACCAACTTCAAACAGAAAGAACCTTAACAAGGTAAACAAAATATGTAGCTTAAAATGAGTGACCATTCAAACTCTACCTAAACACACTAGGCTTGACCTTTGGGTTATCTTACTACAGAGAAAAATCAGGATATTTCTCATGATTCTTAATATACATTAAATCCCACACATATATGATTTTAACCATTGAGAGCAGAGACTATTTTTTATTTCTTTGTATACCTTAGTATATTAACTTAGTTGACTGAGTTGGACATACATAGACTCAAGCTTTTAAAATTCCAAATGAAACTGTTCTCTTGTGCTCTCTCTCTCCTTTTGTCTCCCTGCCCTCATCTCATCTGCTTCATGCCTTATCTTTACATTCTAGTCTAGTCATTCAAAGTCATAGATATGTTCTAGTTTCAGTTCTCTAAAATTTCTGCCTTTTTTCTCCCCCTCTCACTCCTTGATCACCTGCACCCTTCACACAGAACAGGACAAAGATCTTATTTTCAATTCATTTCCCATTAAGTATCTACCAGTGTGCAAGGTACTACATTAGATACCATATTGCATACAAAGGACTTAATTTATAAGTCACTGTTAGTGACAAATGAAAGATACTATTAGACAAATAGACAAATGATAGTCACTATTAATAAAAAGTATCAAATTGCAGCAAAGAGTGATAGTTATATGTGGTCTAAGATACTGGTGATTGTGTGTGGACTAAGATTTGGGAGGAATGTAGGGAAGGATTAAGAACTTACGGAAAATGTTAAAATCTTAACTTAAAAGAAACAAAAGAGAAAAAACCATATTTTCTGGACTTCTAGAAGCTAAAAATGTATGTGCATAGACAAGAGCAGGTGTATAATCCACATATGCAAACCCAAATTCCCTCCTACCCCCTCACTGCATATATGCCAAGTTAGCTCTCGAAGGATTCCATCACAGACATCACTTGTCCTCCTGGAACTGTGAAAAATAATTGCCTAGAGGGTTCTGATAGTATTAAAGGTTGTTCCTTTTTCACTCTGGGTTAGATTTCATTGGTCCCTGATAACCTCAATACTTTCCAGCTATTGAGGTATTATTTCACCTATTTGGATGTGGATCTTGTCTTTTTATATCTCTTTGGTTGTACTTTAATACTTTTTTCCCCTATCATATAATTCCCTACCTCATAATTTTAAGGAAGAAAGACAAGATACTTTCCTTCCTCTCCCCTCCCCACAACTTTGCAGCTGCCAATCATAGCAATCTGTAATCTCTGAAGGCACAGTAAGATGCAGTGGTTACAGTCTTAAGGTAAAATTTATAGCACTTTGTCTGGTGAGGTTTACCCCTGGGTATTATCCAGAGGCTTGCTATTTACTGTTTTGCTGCCTTCGAGGAGAAAAAATTAGATCTCTGTCTCACAGAGTTTTAGCAAACAATAGATGTAATTCCACATTTGGCCATGGGGTACTGTTCTCCTGACATTCCTGACAGTTTGAATTCATCGCAATGGTACAGCTGAAATAGGTTTCTTAGTGCTTTTTTATTTGTTTTTGAAAAAGATCAATGCATGTGTGGTTCTGTCCCCAAATTTTAAAATTTATTTATGAATTTACTGTAGCAATGGAAAGTTATGGAGTCTAGACCTATAATTTAATTGGTGTGGAAGCTCCCAGTGTTGAAACTACCTTCATATCCCACTCATAGAGATAGGCATTTTACCTGTAACTTACAGTCTTAGAGAATAGTCTGGGGCGCAGAGAAGTTCAGTGACTTGCCTGAAGTCACACAGCTAGAGTGTCAGAGATAGGATTTGAACTTAGGTTGTACTGACTCTAGGATCAGTACTCTATCTATATTGCAAGTTGTTCCTCAGAAATGAAAATAAAACCTAGGAACACTAGTGTAACTTGAGCCCCAACATCCATTGGTATGGAACTCTTTCCTCATTGGTATGGAACTCTTTCCCCATTGGTGGAGATCTGTGTGCATTGTGCCTGCCCAAGAGAGGGTCAGAGTGGGAGAGATCTCTTTAGTCTCTTGGCTGTAGTCAGTTTTTTGGGGTTTCTTGGCTTTCATCTTCAAGAGAAACGAACAATTCCAAACTCACTTTAGGTTGATAAAAGGAGAAAAAGATTCTGGGAAAAGCAGACATGAGAGGAGCTGACAATCTCCATCATGTCCCTATCCACAGCTTGCTGCTCTAGAGACTTTGGGGAATTTTTTCAATTAATAAAAGCTGGGACTCTGTCTTGGGTGAGCAGAGATACCTTACTCCAAAAGGAGAGCTTCATCAATTTGCATTATCTGGTATATATTCTCACATTCTTACTTTCTCTGATTTCTGTTTTGCTATCTACTTGGAAAAATTAGTTTCTTTGTTATTTGTTATGGTGTTCTTTGTGGAATTGGTATTTTGCGGGAAGGAAGTCACATCTTGGATATTAGACTTGGGTTTCCTCCTTCCTCATTAAGAAATAGCTTGAACCTGAAAACTACTTCACTTAGACAATAATATTTTAGGGATCAGATAGATATAATTCTAACCTAGTACCTCCTCCCTCTGAGGAATGCAGAACAGCCTCTGTCCCCAACTTCCTTCTCTTCCTGGCAAAAGCCAAAGAGAAGATGCTAGAGATGTATCTGTTCTGGCCTCCTTCAGAACTTTACACAACATCCCATAGTATATTAGTTATCTTAATAATAATGATTTGGGCTAGATTGTTAAGATAACTAGTACTTCTGGATTTAATATTTCTTTAGAAAACATTTATTGAACACCTATGTGCCAGCTGATAATTCATGTACATCATCTGGTGCTTTACAAAGCACTTTCCTCAAGAAAAGGAGGAAAACTATGTTGAAAGAAGCTAAATGACCAACCCACAGTCTTATAGCTGTTAACTGTCACAAAGGGATCTTACACCAAGTCTTCTAGTGTACTTTTGCTCTTTTTCACAGGAGAATAGCTTGAGTATCTTTACCTAGAGAAATCTCAGGCAAATTTTTATTACTATACATTTAAATGGTGATCAGTGCCTTTGAAATGTGTATCAACAGATAAGGTGATATTGTTAATTTGTCATGGGGGAATTATGGTTTCAAGGATGCTTGGGTTCACATAGTATCCATCACCTCTTTTTTTTTTTAAATCAGTATATCTATAGGAGAAAGAAAAAGAGGAAAAATTATATGAGTAAATATGTACTGTAATATGCAAGAATCACTATTGAGAGTTAAAGCCTAAATTTTATTTTGAAAGGAGGATTTAAACAAAATGATTTTTTAAAAAGAAAATTGATGGATTTAAAGATCCACTGCATCAGCCATGAAAATAATCATTGGCCATATGCCCAGGATCTAAAAGAAATCAGCATGGGCCTAATGAAAACCAAGCAGTAGGTCTAAAGGAAATTCAATATACTTTCACTCTTTTCTTTTCATTTTTTGATTGGTTTCCATGGGAATCTGTGCTAGCAAGGAACTCTGAATCTATTTGCAGCAGACAGATATTTGTGTTCTTAGCTTAGTGAATGCATAATAATTATTACTAGTAGTAATAAAAATTCACATTTACTCAGTACTTTACAGTTTATAAAATGCTTTTCTTACAACAATCCTATAACTTAGGAAGAGAAAGTTAAAGTGAGGAAGATAGAAAGACGGTAGCTCTTTTGTAAGTATGGTCAATGTAAAATTCTGAAGGCCATATATGTTTTTGAAAGTTAGGGTTTACCCCACATAGCTGTTGTAATCAATATGGTCTTACAGTTAATTTAATACAGAATAACCAATCTCATTTAAATGTCTTAAAACTCAACCATGGGGCAGCGAGGTGGCACAGTAGATAGAGCACCAGCCCTGAAGTCAGGAGGACCTGAGTCCAAATCCGGCCTCAGACACATAACACTTACCAGCTGTGTGACTCTGGGCAAGTCATTTAACCCCCCAATTGCCTCACTGAAAAAACAAAAACAAAAACCAACCTCAACCAATAATCAGTTTGCCACTTATCCTTCTATAACATTGTTCTGGTAGAATTAACTGACCTTGTAGTATATGGCAGAATACTATTGTGCTATAAGAAATAATAAGCAAGAAAGTTTTTAAAAAAACCTAGGAAGACTTACATGAACTGATGCAAAGTGAAATGAACAGAGCCAAGAGATCACTGTACACAGTAACAACAATATTATATGATGATCATCTGTGAAAGACTTAGCCTTTCTCAGCAATACAATGACAGAATTCTTTGCTCAACATTTAAGAATTTTTTCCCAATTACATAAAATTATTTTTAGCATTCATTTAAAAAAATTGTGCTCCAAATTCTCTCCCTTACTCCCTTTCCTCCTCCTCATTGGGAAGGCAAGCAATTTGATGTAGGTTATATGTATGCAATTATGCAAAACATATTTCCATATCAGTCACGTTGTAAAAGAGACAAAAAAACCCAAAATGAAGTTTAAAAAGTATGCTTCAAATTGTATTCAGACTTTTGTCAGTTCTTTCTGTGGAAATGGATAGCATTTTTTATCATAAGTCCTTTGGAGCTGTCTGGGATCATTGTATTGCTGAGAATAGCTAAGTCGTTCACAGTTGATCATTGTACAATATTGTTGTTATTGCACAAAATTTTTAATTGAATTCAAAAGAGCTGATAAGAACACCAAGTGAAATATTATAAGAGAAAAGAAGAGGGCCTAGAACAGATCCCTGATGGGTACCCATGGTCATTAGGGATGATATAGATGTCATAGATGAAGATCCAGCAAAGGAGACAGAGAAAGGGTGGTGAAATATAGGCAGCAGGAAGACCAGGACAGAGTAGTGTCATGAAGACCTAGAGAGAAGACAGTATGAAGAAGAAGATGATTAACAGTGTCAAAGGCTTGCAGAGAAGTTAAGAAGCATGACGCTCAAGTTAGACTTCTTCATGAAGAGATTATTGATCATTTTGAAGAAAGCAGTTTTGGTCAAATGATAAAATCAGAAGCCAAACTATAGAGAGTTAAGAAGGGAAAGGAAAGGAAGTGTTCATGTAGATTGCACACAACATTCTCAAGCAGTTCAGAACAAAGAGGCTGCTAGGCTATCTAGTGAGATGATAGCTGGTGGAGATGACCCAGCAAGTGAGTATTTTTTGAAGATGGTGCACATCCAAACATATTTGTAGGCCATAGGGAAGCACACAGGGAGAGATGGAAGATAAGCGTAAGAGTGGGGATAACAGAGGAAGTAAAATTATACAATTCTTAAGGATGAAAAATGCTATCCACCTTTGGAGAAAGAACTAATGGAGTCTGAATGTAGATCGAAGCATACTTTTTTAAACTTTATTTTTCTTGTTTTTTTTTTTCAGACCGTGATCTCTTTTGCAACACGGCTAATACAGAAATATGTTTTGCATGACTGAACATGTATAATTTATATCAAAGTCTTGCCTTCTCAAGGAGGGGGAAGAGGAAGGAAAGAGGAGGAAAAAAAGGGAATTTGGAACTCAAAAATTATAAAAAAAAGAATGTTAAAATTATTCTTACATGTAATTGAGAAAAATAAAATAAAAACATTCTAAAAAGAGTTAACTGACCTTTATAATGCTTTTGCATCTAATGTTGTCTTTATTCACATTAGGTAGGTTAAGTTTGGATTTGCAAATCTTCTCTATTGTGTTTTCAATATAAATGTTAAATTGGGGGTTCATTCTAAACAAATGTCAAAATGACTAGTTCATTTTTAAAAGTGTATATATAAAGGCTTTAATAAACTTAATATTAAATATCAATATAGTTGATCTTTTACAATTATTTACATTTAAATAAATTAATTTCAATGACTAAAATGTCATGAAAATTTTCAGTCACTCTGTCTCAATCATGATTTTTTTGTCCATTCTTTTCCATTTTGATGAAATCAAAGAGAAGATGTTAAGAGACAAGTCACCCAAGGCTAGTGGGTAAGAAACAGATAATAGATTAGAAAAGGAAACTGAGAAGATACAGGCAAGTCAAAAGAGAATAAAGAGAGTAACTTGGTGGAATTCCAGGGAAGAGAGAATGACAAGCGTGGCCCTTTGACTGAATCTGAACTTCACAGAACAAATCCTCTTAATAAAAGGATTTGTTCTATAAAACTTGGACTCAGTCAGAAGATTGCACTCATGGACCTAGAAAGCCACATGTTGGGGAGAAGGAAGTGGTCAAGAGGGTCAAAAACTGATGAGAGGCAGATCATTTGGTAATGAGTTTTTGGTATGGTAATCCATGAAACAAAGAAAAATACAAATGGCCCCCTCCCCTAAGTGGCCCCATCCATTTCTACAGAGACAGTGCCAGAGCAGTAGAAAAGAGAACAGAAGGCTCAAAGGACGATACAGTTTTTGAACTGTCTATAAACACCAACCTAGTCATTGGTACTCCAATTGTGAGATCATTGTCCAATGAGCAACAAAGGGACAGGCTCCTGGAAGAACCAAGTTATAGACATCTTGACATCTTTTGCTTTAAACAGAAACAGAAATGAAAAGAAGTTGAAGCTAAATGAAGGATGAATCAAAGGCTCTCCTTGAACAAGAAAGTAAAGGGAGAGCACTGGCCCAGGATTCAGAAGGACCTGAGTTCAAATCTGGCCTCAGACACATAACATTTACTAGCTGTGTGACCCTGGGCAAGTCACTTAACCCCATTGCCTAACCAAAAAAGAAAAAAAAGAAAGAAAGAAAAAGAAAAAGAAAAAAAGAAAGTAAAGCGGTTGGCAAGGCTGGTTTTATCATACATACAAAGTCAACAAGAAACATTAATTCATGGGGCTTTTGGTCAACTTGTGTTTCAGTCCTCATGATAAGTGTGTGCAAAAAGTCTAGAATGAAAATCTTTGCAGTTTATAATGATAATAATGATAACAATCATAATAGCTAGCATTTACGTAGTACTTTAAGGTTTGCAAAGTACTTTACCAGTACCACAACAGCCCTGGGAGATGTTATTATTATCACCATTTTACAGATGAAGAAACTGAGGCAGATGGAGGTTAAGTGACTTGCCCAGGGTCACACAGCTAATAAGTGTCTGAGGCTGGATTTAAATTCAGGTCTTCCTGACCCCAGGCCCACCACTCAACCCACTGTGCCACTAGCTTATAATCAAAATGCTCTTATTAGCAATATGTTTATTGGCTTATATTCTGTTGCAGAGAATGAAGAAGTAGAGAAATTCTGTGAAGACCTTGATGAAGATCTCAAAATTTAATCAACATAAACTATTGTAATGGGGACTGACACATGTACAGAATGCCTCTGATGACGTCCTGCATGTGAAAGAGTCTGAGGAGCACCCTTCTGGGAGAGTTATGTGTCCAGTGGAAGTTCCCTGGAGAGACTTTGGAACATGAATAATAATTCTGCAACTGGCAGCTGGGTGGTGCAGTGGATAGAGCACTGGGCCTAGAAGCAAGAAGACCCAAATTCAAACCTGGCCTCAGACACTTACTAGCTGTGTGACCCTGGGTAAGTCACTTAACCCTTTTTGCCTCAGTTTCCTCATCTGTAAAATGAGCTGGAGAAGGAAATAGCAAACCACTCCAATACCTTTGCCAAGAAAACCACAAACGGGGTCACAAAGAGTCAGATATGACTAGAAAAAAAACTGAACAAAATGAATAATATTTTAAAATATGCAGATGTAAGGCCAACTCCATCAATCTTCTCCTGCCCCCTCCTCCAGTATATCTAGACATTTTTTTTTAACTCACAGGCCTTTTGAAATAAATACCACAGCACAGCATATACTGAGAACCATTTGTGTCCAGAGGGATGAAGGAACAAAAGAGGAAAGAAAGGCACCCAGGTTCTCTCCATTCGCTCCTTGAGGTAGCACTGGTTAAGAGTACTTGAGGGATAGAGTTCCAGGCTAGTGGGGTGCTACTCTGGCCTCCATAGTCCAGTCCTGTGTCGGCTGAGCAGACATGTTTCAGCTACTCTTGTGAGTTCTCTTATGAACATAATTGTCTTTAAAATGTTTGAAGTCATGGCTTCCTTTGGGATTAGCCAGGTGTCAAGCATGTAGACATTCTACTCCTTGGATCTAAGGGAAATCCTTGGTCACCTGGATCGTCTCCTTATTTTATGGGGCTGCTTCATGTGTGTGAACTAAGATAGTGAAGGTGTGGATTAGGAGGATATGATCCAAAAAAATGTCCCAGATGCTAATCTTCAGGATGAAGGCACCAAGAAAATAGTCCAGTTAGAACAACAGAGAATCCGCGCTGGTAGGGAAAAGGGGCAGATTGCCGAGTTCAAGAATGAATCTCTTCACTGAATGACGTTCTTTATTCAGAATCACTGCAACAACCTTGTCTCTATTATTCTTCTTAAGCAAAAGTTTACCTCATCAAGTGTTATTTGGAACATGCTATTTCAGCTCCGAGTGGCAGGACATCTTGATGGGCACACTGTATTTGTTTCTTTTCTGGTAGATTCCAATTGGGTGAGCCTCTTGGACATAGAAGATGAGATGTATTACAACCTCCAAGAACTCAGAAAAAATTGTGACAACTTGTCCAAAAAAAATCAAGGGCCTAACAAGTAAAGCCTTTCATCCTTCTACCCACCAGCTCCAGGTTCTGGCAGGAGAACAGAAGCTATGTTCAAGTCATTTCTCTGCCTGGCCTCAACTTGGCATGTGGTGGGGGTGATTTTCTTCTTTCTACCAGGTCCTATCTAGACTCTGCTTGCTCTGCCATTACATATACTTCATTAGGATTTTATTCAATTCTTTGTGGAAACCTCTTAGAATTTTAATTGGTACTTCATTAAAAATATAAATTAATTTTGAGGGCATAATCATTTTAATCATATTGATTCAAGCTATCCATGTGTGCAAGATTTCCCTCCAATTATTTATATCTCCTTTATTTCAGTTTCCTCAATACTCTCAGTCTGACCCTGCCAGCTCAGAGTACACCGGAATCTCCTCTGGCTTTTGGACAGATATGACCACTTATGCCCCTCAGATGATGAGGAAATCACCAACTACAATCCTTCCAGTAAGATGGAGAATCACCAGGTCTTATTTGCCCTGCCTCCACATCCTAGTGGATGTGGCTTTTCTACCTATCTTCCTGCTGTACCCTCTGGACCCAGCCATTTATCCTGTTACCATACCCTAAGGACCACTAAATTTTTCTGTACACCCTGAACAACTCTTATGTTTTGTCTCCCCTGAATTAGAAATGTGAGCTTTTTGGGAGCATTTGTATTCCTAAGTGCTTGGCATGTGATAAGCTCTTAATAAACACCTTTCCATTCCATCCCTTAGTTGTCCTTATTCAAATCAGACATAGGAAAGCTATTATTCAAATATTTTATGCTTTTTGCTATTATTTTATTATTTATTATTATTTTATATTTTATTAAATTTATTAAATATATTTCATTATTTATTTTGATATTTTTACATAATGTTTTCATAGTTATTACTAATAAGAATATGAATGAACCTTTGTAGTTTAATCTAATATCTTATATCTTTGTTGAATTCACTTGTCTTAATTTTTTCATTGAATAAGACCTTTTGAATTTACTACCATGTCACCTACAGTTAGTGAAATCCTGATCTCTTTATTTCTAATTTTAATTCGGCAAATATAGTTTCCTTCTTTTCCTGTGACTGCTAGAATCCCAATGCTTTGTCAAAGAAGCAGTGGAAGTAAATACAGTGGACAGTATCAGATTTGCTCGTAGTGGAAATGCTTTTCAGGTTACTCCATTTCACATTTTGTTAACTCTGTTTATGGTCAATACTTCTGATTATGTTGAGGAAAAAATCTTTCTATTCCTGCCCTTTTTAATGTTTTTTTTAAATAATAAAGTATTACTCAATGTTGGATTTTTCCAAAGGCTTTTTCCCCTGCATTTATTATAATTATGTTTCAGGAAATATCACTTATTGTATCAGACTGATAGTTATGCTAATGTTGAACTAGCTTTGTATACTTGATAAAAATCTTATTTGGATACGATAAAATAATCTTAAAATGTATTAAATGTAGTCTTATAGATAATGTTTATATGGTATTTTGCCTCTAAGGAAATGGGCATATCAGTTTCCTTTTTGGTGTTATATTTGTTATGCTTTAAAAACTAATACCATATTCGCCCCATAAAAGGTATTAAGCATTATTCCATCTTTCTCTGCATTTATCAATAATTAAAAGGATCTAGAACAGGGGTGGGGAACCTGTGGCCTTGAGGCCACATGTGGCCTTCTAGATCCTTGGGTGCGGCCATTTGACTAAGTTCAAGTTTTATTATTAAGGGGATTTGTTCTGTGAAGTTTGGATTCAGTCAAAGGGTTGCACTTGAGGACCTAGAGGGCCACATATGGCCTCAAGGCCACAGGTGCCCCATCCTAGAGATTATTTCTTGGAAAGTTTTAACAAATTCACCTGTAAAGCTGTTTGGGTAAATTTTTTCTTGTGGGGGTCCAATTCTTTGAGGACTTCTTAGCCTTTCTGATATTGGTCTAGTTAAAAAATTAATTTCTTGTGTCAATTTTGGTAACTGACATTTTTGTACATAATTTTCTACTTCCTTATTGTCTAATTTATTAGCATACAGCTGTGTATCGTATTTCCTAATGCTCCATTGGGTTCACAAGGAAGGTATAATGTAAGAAGTGAATAGAATCGTACAAATGTAAGGAGGAAGCAAATCCTGAGTAAGTGGCAGGAACAGGGAAACAGAAAAAGAGTCTTTTTTGCATTTCTTCCAGTTCTGCCTGGGAAACCAGTCAGGGAAATTGTCACAGCAAAGACCCAGCAGCTGTGATAAGAAACCTGAGACAAAAATATCTTCAAAGCAGTTTAGAGCAGGCTGAATGGAAACAATACCAGCCCTTGAATCTAAAGACTTGAGTTCAAATCCCTCCATCACTTAATACTTGTTTGACCTTGGGCAATTCACAAAGTCTGGCTTTCACTTCCCTCAATTTTAAAATGAGCACATTGGACAAGAGGACCTCTCTGATCCCTCCTAGGTCCCTATCTATAACCCTAATTCTCTCTCAGTGAAGCTTAGTCAAGGAATTGCACTGCTGTATTATTCAAGGCTTGGAGAGTGTTGAACTTGTAATCAGAAGACCCGAGTTTGAGTTCTACCTCAAATACTTCCTAGTTGTATGATGCAGGGTAAGTCATATAACTTCTCTAGACTCAGTTTCCTCATCCGTTAAATAAGGGAGTTGGACTCAGAGGTCTCTAAGCTCCCTTCCAGCTCTATAATTTATGACTCTAAGTGTCTTCTGGATATCCCTTTCTGAATATCACATAGACATCTCAAACTCAATGAATCCAAAATGGAAATAATTTAAACTTTTCCCTTCACCCTCTTTCCTATACCTCCCTCTAAACTCCCCTATTTCTTTTGAAAGAAACCTCATCTTTACAGTCACTTAAGGTCAAAACTAGGTAACTTTTTTCTTTCCTTTCCCTTAATCCTACATCCAATTCCTCGTCAAGTCTCGCATCTATTTTCACATTCTCTCACATTTGCCTCTTCTATCCATTCATCTAAGCTACTACTTTAGGTCATTACCTCTTTCCCAAACCATTGAAATGGACTCCTAACTGGTCTTCATTTAGCTTTAATCCATCTTTACACAGGTTACAAAGTGATTTCCTATGGCACAGATCTGATTACAAATCATTTCCCAGCTCAAAAACCTTTAATGACTCCCTATTACCTGTGGGATAAAATACAACTAACCTGGAAAATAGATCCAGGAGAGAGAATTTAAAAATTGTTAGACTATCTGAAAGCCATGATCAAAAAAAAAGCCTAGACATCATCTTTCAAGAAATTATCAAGGAAAACTGCCCTGATATAGTAGAACCAGAGGGCAAAATAGAAATTGAAAGAATCCACAGATCTCCTCCTGAAAGAGATCCCCAAAGGAAAACTCCTAGGAATATTGTAGCCAAATTCCAGAGTTCCCAGGTCAAGGAGAAAATATTACAAGCAGCCAGAAAGAAACAATTCAAGTATTGTGGAAACATAATCAGGATAACACAAGATTTAGCAGCTTCTACATTAAAGGACCGCAGGGCATGCAATATAATATTTCAGAGGGCAAAGGAGATAGGATTACAACCAAGAATCACCTACCCAGCAAAACTGAGTATAATCCTTCAGGGGAAAAAATGGTCATTCAGTGAAATAGAGGACTTTCAAGCATTCCTGATGAAAAGACCAGAGCTAAACAGAAAATCTGACTTTCAAATACAGGACTCCAGTGGAACATGAAGAGGTAAACAGGAAAGAGAAATCATAAGAGACTTATTAAGATTGAACTGTTTACATTCCTGCATGGAAAGATGATATTCGTAACTCATGAGAACTTTGTCAGTATTGGGGTAGTTGAAGGAAAAAAACTGTATGTATGTATGTATAGATAGATAGATAGAGGGCACAAGGTGAGTTGAAGATTAAGGGGTCATATCTGGAGAATAAAATTAAGGGATAAGAGAGGATGATACTCGGAGAAGAAAGGGAGAGGTAGAATGGGGTAAATTATCTCACAAAAAAAAACCAACAGAAAAGAAAAGTCTCTCACAGTGGAGGGGAAACAGGGAAGGTGAGAGGAAATGAGGGAATCTTATTCTCATAGGATTTGGCTTAAGGAGGGAAGAACATACACATTCAGTTGGGTAAGGAAATCTGTCTTACCCTACAGGAAAATAGGGGGAGAAGGGGACAAGAGAGCAGGGGGATGATAGAGAGGGCAGATTGGGAAAGGGGGTAATCAGAAGGAAATACTTCTGAGGAGGGGCAGGGTCAAAAGAAAGAATAGAATAAATGGGAGGGCAGGATAGGATTAAGGGAAATAGAGTTAGTTTTTCACAACATGTCTACTATGGAAGTGTTTTGCATAACTGCACATGTATAACCTATATTGAACTGCTTGCCTTTTCAATGAGGGTGGGTGGGGAGGGAGGAAGGGAGAAAATTTGAAACCTAAAGTTTTAAAAACATATGTTTAAAAAAAATGTTTTCACATGCTACTAGAAAATAAGAAATACAGGAAATGGGGTACAGAAGTCTATCCTGCCCTACAGGAAAATAGAAGAGGAAGGGGATAAGAGAAGAGGGGGGAGAGATAGAAGAGAGGACAGACTAGCGGAAGGGATATTCAGAATACATACCATCTTGGGGTGGGGTGAAAATTTGGAACTCATAATCTTGTGGAAGTAAATGTTGAAAACTAAAAATAAATAAATTTATATTTTAAAAAAAATCTAGTATCCTGCAACTTGATTGAATTCACTTGTCTTACTTTTATTATTATTAAATAAGATGTTTCAGATACATTGTCATGTTACCTGCAACTAGTGAAATTTGAATCTCTTTATTCCTAATTTTAATTCTGCCAATAGTTTTCTTGTTATAATGAAACCACTAAAATTCCCCATTCTCTGTCAAAGAAGTAGTGAAAATCTCTGACCCTTTGCAAAGGTCATCTCCAATGCCTGAAAAACACTACCTTCACATCTCTGCCTTTCAGAAACTTTGTCTTCTCTTCAAGGCTTAGTTCAGATGATGCCTCCTCCATGAAATCTGCCCTTATGCCTTCCTTCCCCTCTCCCTTTATTAATCAAGCCTCCTCCAGGATTACCTATGTTAGGAAAATAACTTGACTGACACTCTTTTGCAGCCTGGAAGTAAAGCAGCAGGGAGTTAATTCACAATTGTGGGCAGCTGTGAGCCTTTGACCCTAAGGTGCAGCCACTCTTGACTTTATCAAGGGGCCCAGTTTCAAACAGATTAGCATCCATGGCCCTTAGGAAGCTCCAGAAGTTTGTCAGCAACTTTTACTTTTGTTTTCTTCCCTCTCGTGTCCACCTCAGGGCTGTTTATTCTTCTGGGTGGTGTATGACTTCTGGCACAGTCAGTCATCCCATTGTCTTTCTGCTTCCATACTAACTCTCTTAGCAATTTGTTCTTCCTGGATAGTGAAGCCTCTGCAAAGTGCAGGCCATCTGTCACATACAAGTGTGTCCACATTTGGGGACTGGGAGGAGGGAGTGACATTTGTTCTCTTTTGAATTAGGATTACTAATAAATCCAGAGAGGTGCTTTTAATAAAGATTTGAAACTTAAAAGTACCAGCTTGCTTCTGACTATATATTTCATTCAGCCAGGCAACAAGGCTAAAGGAAATCACCAGAGTGATTAAAGACAAAAATGCAAATTGAGCACAAAGCAAGTTATGTATGATTTCATAATATACTTCATTCCCTCCTCAATTCACTCTCCAGACTATTTCACCGTTTGGATGGCTCTGCCCTGAGGCCTGCTCACAGATTAGTGAGTCTTGGTCTGTTATAACTATTTTTAAAAATATATAAAATATGTTTTTTATTTAACTAAATATTTTCCAGTTACATGTAAAAAAATTAATTCTGTAATGGAATACTATTGGGCTGTAAGAAATGATGAACAGGCAGACTTCAGAAAAACCTGGAAAGACTTGTATAGTCTGATGTTGAGTGAAGTAAGCAAAACCAGGAAAACATTGTACATAGTAACAGCCATGTTGTGCGATGACTAATATTGATAGATTTAACCCTTCTCAGCAATACAAGGATCTAAGACATCTCCAAAGGCCTCAAGATGGAGAAAGCTATCCATATCCAAGGAAAGAACTATGGAGTTTGAATGCGGATCGAAGCATACTATTTGCTATATTTTTTCTTCTATTGTGTTTTGTTTCTTCTTTCTGGTGGTTCCTCTTATTGGTTCTAATTCTTCCTTACAATATCACTAATGTGAAAATATGTTTAATAGGAATGTATATGTATAACTTATATCAGATTGTACACCATCTTGGGGAAGGAGGTGAGGAGGGAGGGGGAGAAAAATTTAAAACTCAAAAACTTATGGAAGTGATAGTTGATAAATCAGAATAAATTAATTTTTAAAATTAATTCTTTTTTTTTTTAATTTGAGTTCCAAATTCTCTCCCTCCCATCCCTTGAGAAGGCAAGCAATATGATATCAATTATATCTAAGAAGTCATGCAAAACATATTTCCATGTTAGCTATGTTGCAAAAGAAAACACACAAGAAAGCAAGAAAACTAAGAAAATAAAAAAAGTATGCTTCAATCTGCACTCAGAGTTCATCAGTTCTCTCTCTGGAGATGGATAACATTTTTCATCATGGGTCCTTTGGAATTGGAGATGACCATTTCTTGAAGAGCCCCAGCTATATTGCTCACTTCACTTCTTGTTTATTTCACTCTCTGGACTATTCCACCTCTCCACCAGCTGCCTTGCCCAAACATGGTACTGTCTTCCCCTCCAATCTTTACTTTTCTAGCTCCCATTTACATTTTATCTTCCCTGTTAGAATGTGTGTTTCTTGAGGGTAGGGACCATCTTGTTTTCTTATATTTGCATCTCTAATACTTAGCACAGTGACTGGTACACAGTAAATGTTTAATAAATGCTTCATTTATTTAAATTCTATCACATATCCCGAATCAGACTAGATTTAGGTTTGGGTCATTCATCTTCTGTGGGAATCATCACAGAGAGAAGAAAACCAGGCTCACACTTCCAGGAAGTACACACAGGTTAGTAGGTTCCAGTGAGGGCTTCTCCCTTTCTTAGGAACAAGAGGAGGTATCACTTCTTGCTTTTGCTAATCCCACATGGCCTGTGTTGAGGCAGACACAGAAACTGAAGGAGGAGAATTCCCCAACTGTACATGGTCTACTATGAGTGTTCCTCCTATGAAACTGCAGGATTCCTGTTTTTCAATAACCTCCCAAGGCAAGGTTGAGAAAGGTAGTGATCAAAGTTCACTGTCCCCAGTGGTGGAAGCTGCTAATATGAATATGAGTCCAGCTGGGCTTCCAGCAATGTTTTTCTCCCATTGCAGCACATTTCTTGCCTTACTCTCTTTATAGGGGAACAGCAAAGTTACCCTCAGCGAAGCTGACACTTAGACAAAATAGCAGTTGCCTAGGGTGCGATGCAGGGTGGTACAACAAGGAATATTTTTGGGGAGGAAAAAGCTCTTGTCGATATTTTTCATTTTTCTCTAACTCCAAAGTCCCAAAATATCCCTTCCCCTCTTCTCATTCATAGAGCTATCCTTTATAATAAATATTTAAGAGGGAAGAGATTTAAAAGCAGGATATCTGAAACAATCAATATATCAATCAAATCCAGCAGTTTACGTAGTACTCAACATCCACAATATGTTTACCCCTATAAAGAAAGAAGAGACAGATAGGTGGTGCAGTGGATAGAGCATTGAGTCTGGAATCAGGAAGACTGGATTTCAAGTCTAGCCTCAGACACTTACTAGCCATGAGACCTTGGGCAAGTCACTCAGCCTCCATTTCCGTATTTGTGAAATGGAGATAATCATGGCATCTACCTCCCAAGGTTTTGTGAGGATCGAACTAGATAAAATTTATGAAGTACTTAGCAAAGCACCCAGCACATAGTAGACACTTAAATTCTTGTTTCCTTTCTTTCTTCTTCTATTTGTTTGGCCATCAAAATTAAGTAGCATTATCTGGAGCAGCTAGATGGAGCAGTGGATAGAGCTCTGGTCTTGGAGTCAGAAGGACCTGAGTTCAAATCCGGACTTAGACAGTTGACACTTACTAGCTGTGTGACCCTAGGCAAGTCATTAACTCTGATTGCCTCACCAAAGGAAAAAAAATTGCATAGCATTATCTATAGTCATATGAAAAGTGCTCTAAATCACTGTTGATAAGAGAAATGCAAATTGAAACAATTCTGAGGTACCATCTCACACCTATCACATTGGCTAATATGACAAAAAAGGAAAATGATGGATATTGGTGGGAATGTGGGAAAACTGGGACACTAATGCACTGTTGGCAGAGCTGTGAACTGATCCAATCATTCTGGAGAGCACTTTGGAACTATGCCCAAAGGGCTATAAAACTGTGTACACTCTTTGATCCAGTAACACCACTTCTGGGTCTATATCCTAAAGACATTAAAAAAAGGGGTGCGAAGAAGGACCTGTTTGTACAAAAATACTTATAGCAGCTCTTTTTGTGGTGGCCGAGAATTGGAAATTGAAGGGATGCGCATCAACTGAGAAATGGCTAAACAAGCTGTGGTATATGATTGTGATGGAATTTTATTGTGCTATAAGAAATGACAAACAGGATGATCTCAGAAAAACTTGAACTTACATGAACTGATGCAAAATGAAGTGAATAGAACCAGGACACTATGTAGACAGTAATAGCAATATTGTTTGATGAAGAACTGTGAGTGACTTAGCTATTCTCAGAAATACAGTGATCCAAGACAATCCCAAAGGTCTCATGATGAAGCATACTATCCACCTCCAGAGAAAGAACAGATGTTGTTTGAATACTGAAGCATGCTATTTTTCCACTTTCATTCTTTTTCTTTCATTTGAGTCTTCTTGTACAAAATGACTAATATGGAAATGTTTTGCATAATTTACACATGTATAACCTTTATCTGACTGCTTACCTTCTCAGGGAGGACAGAAGTTGGAACTCAAAACTTTGAAAAGAAACATACATTAAAAAATTGTATTAACATGTAATTGGGGGAAAATATATTAAATCTGAAAAAAATTACATAGCATTCACTTTCATTTTTCTTAATACTGTTGTAGTCATTGTGCTCCTTGTTCTGCTTCACTTTTTAATTGGGTCATGCGTCTTCCCATGCTTCCCCATATTCCCCATATTTACTGTTGCTTATGACACAGTACCATTCCATTCCATTCATGTAAGACCATTTGTTCAGCTATCCCCCAATTGATGGGCATCTGCTTTGTTTGCAGTTCTTTGCTATTACAGAAAGTGCTGCTATAAATATTTAGGTGTTCTCTGTGAGGCAGCTAGGTGGCATAGCAGATATAGCACTGGCCCAGGGAGATGAGTTCAAATTCAGCCTTAGACACTTACTAGCTGCATGATCCTGGACAAAAGACTTAACTTCTACTTGCCTCAGTATCCTCAAATAAGCTGTAAATATGTAAATTAACTGTAAAAAAACCCGTAAAGTGAAGATAATAATGGGACCTACCTCACAAGGTTGTTGTGAGGATCAAAATGAGATAGCTGTAAAAAAAAACAACCTAGCATAGTGCCTGGCACACGGTAAGTGCTTAAAAAATATTTATTCCTTACTATTCTCCCATAAGAAATGGTGAGCAGGAGGATTTCAGAAAAACCTGGAAAGCCTCACATGAACTGATGCTGAGTGAAGTGAGCATATCCAGGAGAACACTGTATACAGTAACAGCCACATTGTGCGATGACCAACTTTGTTAAACTTAGCTCTTCTCAGCAATGCAAGAATCTAAGACAATTACAAAAGACTCATGATAGAAAATGCTATCTACATCCAGAGAAAGAACTATGGAGTCTGAATGTAGATCGAAGCATATTATTTTCTCTCTCTCTTTTTTTTCCCCTTTCTCACAGTTCTTCCTTTTTGTTTTCATTCTTCTTTCACAACATGACTAATTTTGTAGAAATATGTTTAATATGATTGTACATGTATAGCCTATATTATACTGTTTGCTGTCTTGGGGAAAAGGAAGGAGAAAAATTTAGAACTCAATATCTTATAAAAGTGAATGTTGAAAACTAAAAAAAATATAAATTTTAAAAATTATTCCTTACATTTCTCCTATGTCCTTGGGTCATAAACCTAACAGTGGGACCTCTAGGCTAAAGGATACTGACACTTTAGTCATTTTCTTAACATAATTAACAAGGAACACTTCTAATGTTACTTTCTATTAGTGTAAATTTTAATGGCAGAAAATTGTGCTCTTCATGGCATATAAGTAATTATTTTGAGATAAGACAAATTTAAATGTTATAGTGAAAGCTCAAAACTTCTGATGGTGAGAAGTAAAGAAAGGAGAGGGAAGGAGCATTAATGAAGGGCCTCTTATGTGCCAAGCACTCAAAAGTAGGGGATTGATGGTTGAGGATACAAACACGTCCTTCTCAGTTCTGATAGTCAGCTCTTATGCTGATAATTGACTGGTAGGTGTAACTGCCACTGCATATAGGTATTTAATTCTTGCAGGGTACCATCTGGCATCCCAGAGCCCAGGATACTTCTTTGTCATTTAGGGTAAATTTGTGGCACTGACATACTCACTTGAAAGCATAGAAGCCCAGAATCCTGGACCAGACTGTAAGCAGTGGTGAGTCAGGGAGAAGGTGTGTACAAGCACTTAGACAGGCTTTGTATCTTATTTAGTTCATGGCCTGATGGGTGTGACTACTGGAAAATTTGACACAACCCACTAATGACCAATTCAGTGCTCAGCAGGGGTGGGAAACATGAGTTTCCATAAGTCAGCTCCTCCAAAGCAACCTGTATCCTGCCTGCAGATGTGGTATGAATTGCCTGGCCTGAATCTCTGTTCTCATAAATGGTTTTCCAGCTCATCTCAGCCCTTTAGATTTTGACAGTTCTGTTACACCCTGCTACCAACCTAATTCTACTTTCATCTTATTACTGGCCACCTCCCCATCTGGAACCTTGCCCCTAGCACCTTGTGGCATCCTACTTATCCCATTTCTAACCTCACTGAAAAGAGCCCTGTATTGGACAACATAAAAGCTAACATCTTCCTTAGAGCTGAAATTAACTGAATATTTGATAGCTCCATCCATCCTGAGAGGCAATAGGACACTGGTTCTGTTCTAAAAGTGAAACCTACATTTTTCTTTGAAGTGGCACCATCTCTTCCACAACCTTCCACAATTATGACCATGGAGAAAATCAGTCTCACTAACTGGTGCCACTTAGCCTCCAAGCTTGACTGACTTCCCAGTGGTTTTCTAGTATTGGTCTCACCAGCTAAGCTGAACGTCCAATGACTGTTACAGGATATACCTACACCTCCGGGACTCAGAACTCAAGTAATTTTTGAATGTAAGGAAGAAAGCTCTACTTCACTCAGCTTTTCTTCTGAGATTATCTCCAATTTATTCTTTCCATATCTTGTTTGTACATAGTTGTTTGATCATTTTCTCCCCCATTAGAATGGGGCTTGAGATCAGGTACAATTTCTTGCCTTTCTTTGTATCTCTGGCATTTAAGCACAATGCTAACACACGGTAGGTGTTTAATGAATGCTGTTGAAAGGGGCAGAGTCAAGATGGCAGAGCAAAGGGTCAGAACTATCAAACTTCCCCCAAAAACTCTCCCACGAAAATGACTACAGAAAATGCCACAGTGAGTTATTTTCCAGCCCAGGGCAGCTTAGAAAGACAGACAGAGAGCCCTACAGACATTAAGCATGGGTGCCAAGAGCACAGCACCAGCTGTGGGCCTTGGAGACAGCAACAGCAGCAAGGGTGCCAGGTATGCTCAACACACAGGGATGGTAATGAGACTGAATACCCAGTCAAAAACAGATCCAGGGTATTCTTGTACTGGCACCTCCATAGCCTATTAACCATTAACTATTAACTGGGTCACAGTTCTAGGGTGGAAAAGAAGGGTTGCCATCAGGAGGTAACTTACCTTACCCTGCCTGGGTAAGGACCAGAGTGCAGACCAGGAGGGTAGTGACCAGACTTTTCCCTGTGTCACAATACCTTGTAAGAACCAAAAACCTATTGGCCCCCAGATGGACCTACAGAAGCTCAGACAGACATTCCTTCCAACCCCTAGGTGATCAAAGCCCAACTCTAACATAAATTTCAAAGTAAAAAAATAGGCTGGAAAAAAAAGCAAAAATACAAAAAAGAGAGAGGGAGAACCCAACTATAAAAAGCTAGTATGGTGACAGGGAAGCTCAAGACACAAAATCAGAAAAAGACTAACTCAAAACCAACTACAAGCAAAACCTCAAAGAAAAATGCAGATTGGACACAAGCCCAACGATAGTTTCTAGAAGGGCTAAAGAAGAAATTTTTTTAAAAGAGTGAAAAACTAATTTTAAAAACCAAATAAGAATGGTAGAGAAAAAATAGGAAAAAAATGAGAATTATGTAAGAAAATTATTAAAAGATAAATAACAGCATGATAAAAGAAGCACTTACTAACAAAAAGCCTGATGAATATAACTCCTGAAAAATCAGAATTAATCAAATGGTAAAAAGTATAAAATTTCATTGGAGAAAATAACTTCTTAAAAATTGGAATTGGTCAAGTGTAAGCTAAGATTCCATGAGACATCAAGAAACAATAAAACAGTCAAGAATATCAAGGTGAATCCATGAAAAAAAAATGTGAAGAAAGGTAGTCTAGCTGTACCAGATCTCAAACTGTATTACTAAGTGGATTCATCAAAACAATCTGGCACTGGCTAAGAAATAGAATGGTGAATCAGTGGAATAGATTAGGTACACAATATACAGTAGCAAATGACCATAGTAATCTAGCGTTTGATAATCAGCAAAGATCAAAGCTTTTGGGACAAGAACACACTATTTGACTGCTAGGAAAGCTGGAAAGCAGTACAGCAGAAACTAGGTATAGATAAATATCTCACACTGTATACCAACATAAGGTCAAAATGGACACATGATTTAAACATAAAGGGTGATACCATAAGCAAATTAGGGAATATGGAATAGTTTACTTGTAGCCCCATGAACAGGGAAGAATTTATGAGCAAACAAGAGACAGAGAGCATTATGGAATGCAAAATGGATAATTTGATTACATTAAACTAAAAAGTTTTTTGAACAAAACCAATGCAATGAACATTAGAAGAAAACCAGAAAACTGGGAGGGGGGGCGGGGAAATGTTTACGGTAAATCTTGATAAAAGCTTCATTTCTCAAATATATAAAAAATTGAGTCAAAGAGTATAAGACATCCCCAATAGATAAATGGTCAAAGGATATAAACAGGCAGTTTTCAGAAGAAGAAATCAAAGCTATCAAGAGTCATGTGAAAATGATGTTCTAAATTTGCTATTAGAGAAAGAGAAGTTAAAACAGCTCTGAGGTACCACTTCACACCCATCAGATTGGGTAACATGACAGAAAAAGAAAATGACAAATGCTAGAGGGGATGTGGAAAAACAGTTACAACAATGAACTCTTGGTGGAGCTGTGAACTAGTCCACTCACTCTAGAGAGTAATTTGCAACTATGCCCAACGGGCTATAAAACTGTGCATACCCTTTGACCCAGCAATATCACTACTAGATCTATACCCTAAAGAAATCAAAGTAAAGGACTAATATGTAAAAAAATATTTAGAGCAGCTCTTTTTCTGGTGGCAGAGAATTAGAAACTGAGGGGATACTGGTAATGAGGCAATGGCTGAACAAATTGTGGTATATGATTTTGTTGAAATATTATTGTGCCATAAGAAATAATGAAGGAGATGGTTTTAGAAAAACTTGGGAAGATTTATATGAACTGGTGTAAGGTGAAATGAGCAGAACCAGGAGAACATTGTACACAGTAACAGCAATATTGTGGCAATAATTAATTGTGAAAGACTTAGCTACTTTGATCAATACAACAATCCATGATAACCCCAATGGACTCATGATGAAAAAATGCTATCTGCTTCCAGATTAGAGAACTGATGAACTCTGAACATAGGTTGAAGCATATTTCTCTCTTTCCCTCTCCACCTTTGCCCTTTTCCCCCCCTCTCCCTTTCTCCCTCTCTGCTTCTCCCACCCCCATATGTTTTGCATGACCTCATATGTAAAATAGGTATCATATTTCTTGCCTTCTCAATGAGTAGGGGAGAGGTGGAGGGAATTTGGAACTGTAACTAGAAATTTAAAAGAAAATTTGAAAAAAACAACAATGAAAAGGATAGTCTCAACCAGGGAAATTTGTATGATCCAATTTAGAATGAAGTGTGCAAAGCAAGGAGAATAATTTATATAGTACAATATTATGAAGAAAAATAACTTTGAAAGACTTAAGAAGTTCAAATGGCACAGCAACCAAATATGATTCCAGAGAACTGATGATGAAGAATGTTACCAGTCTTCTGAAAGAGATATGATGGACCAAACATGAAGAGTAAGAGACATATTTTTGGACTTTGCCAGTGCAAGAATTTGTTTTGCTTAACTATGCATATTTAATACAAGGTTTTATGCGTGTGTTTGTGGCGGTAGTGGTGAGAAGAGTCATAGGGAGAGAAAATAAGCACTTGTTGGTTGACAAAAATAAAATATTAGTTAAAAGAAGAAAATGCTGGTGTTTAACTTGATTTAAATAGAGCCTTTGTTGTACTTAGCCCTTGGGCATTTTCAAAGGATTCCCAGTCTCTGATAAGTGCTGACTTAAGTGTCAGGCCATGGTGTGGAGAGAAGATTGTGAGCTACATACCAAAGTCCTTGAGAATGATTTATGGAAAAACATGGACAAGTTGTTGCCAGTGGGAGATGCCACTGAGAGAGTTTGTGATATGAATGTGTGGAGGGAATTCATTCCTACACTGGTGAAATCACTATGAAAATTAGGGAAGTATTTCAATTTCCTGAATTTGGTTCTAATATACTTCAGCACTCTAGAGATTAACTAAACAATGTAATCATCTGCTACTGAATTAAAAATGTGCTAGTTATGTGACCAGGTGTCTATATATAGCATCACTGCAGTTCATGTAAGTATATAGTGAAACTTTAAGATTTCAAGATGTTTTCCTGTTTCATTTGGGCACGTGGGACCACCTCTTTTCCCGAGATGATAAAAGGCTTTAGTTTTCATAGGCAAATGACTTATATTTAGTGTCTGGAGATAGAAGTTAAAACAGCTGTTGAGATATAACAAAATTAATACTTTATTATTATAATTTTTTTAAAATAACATTGAAATGTTATAGTTTTTAATGCAGTATATTTTTAAAAATCTTACAATATATCTAATCAGGTATTTTGCTTCTTACCTTTTGTTTCAGCCTCTTAAATGTTGCTTCAGGGCTTCAGCTACTTACCTTTGCACTAGGATTAGTATTTTTTTTTTACCGTTTCTCAAATTTAATATCGTGTCCTTGGTAAGCTTTCAGCTAACTCCTCTCTCTTTTTCCCCTGGAATTTTTGCCCCTGGGAAACGAAAAACTCTTAGTTTTCTCAACTGACACCCTGGTACTCCTTTAAGTCTTCCCATATCTTATTTTCCTCCAGCTTAAACATGCCTTTTTCTCTTAACCTTTTCTTCCTGGTCTAATTCTTGAACATTTTTTTATTACTCCTGTTAATCTCTTTTGATAAGTCCCCAATTTATCTGTCTGCTTCAAAATGTCATGCCCAAAGGAGACGTAGACAGGCTTGGATCCTTACCAGGTGTTGTTGGCCATTCTGAATTAATCCAATGTCTGCAGAGATGTCTTTTTATTCCAAATTATAACCTTTTATTTCTATAATCATAATTTCAATTAACTTCCTTTTCCACTATCACTCCTTAGGATCATTTGAATCCTGGATTTAGAGACCTTATAAGTTCACCTCTTTATTGCTGTTGTAGGATTCTGATTTACATAAATATTGCTTAGACTAAATAAAAACCAGAAAATATGTTACAAATTCAAATTAGACCACAGGAACAATATAGAGCTACAATGGATATTTTTTTAAAAATTGTAATCAGATGCTCAAGGAAAAATAGACCAAAAGTAAGCAAAAAATAGAAACAATCAGATTTCTAAGAAGCTAGAGGTGGTAAAGGAACCCTTTCACAACAGGAATATCAACAAAAAAAATTCCAGAAATTTTTTGGAGCAAACCAAAGAGACAATGAATAAACTGAAGAAGTGCCAGTATAATTTTTTTTTAACGTGCTAAAGGAAACAAGGGGAAAAGCACTAAACATGGACACTGAAAAATTATCAAAAATTACATCAGACACAATGCCTTCAAACTAAGAGATGATGAGATCATCAAATGAAATGGTATACAGGGAGAAGAGGGCCCAGGTAAGAGTCTTGGGGGACCTTCGCTGTTAGCAGACATAATGCGGATGAAGATACAGCAAAGGAGACAGAAGGAGAAGGCGGGCAATTGGAAGAGAAACAAGAGATCAGTGTCATGAAAATCTAGAGAGAATAACCTATCAAGGAGAGGAGGATGATCAGCAGTATTAAAGGCTGCAAAATTGTCAAGTAGAGTTAGGATTGAGAAAATGCCATTAGGTTTGACAACTAAGAGATTATTAGTAATTTTGGAGAGGCTTGTTTTGGGTGAGTGTTGAGTTCAGGGGCCAGACTTAAAAAGGTACTATGATAATGGATAAATATGAACATGGTTTAGTTTTTGCATTCATAAAAAGTAATAAATATATATTTTGGTCACCTCTGGTATTTGATGGTGGTCAAGACAGTTTTCTTTTACAGTTTGGGGAGGGGAACAGGTTAGGGTTTCTTTATGGATTAAAATATATTAAAAAAATTTAAATGGATAGTATAATCTAGTCCTTAATTTTCCATGAAATGCTTCAGAAATGTTCTACTCCTTCCAATGATTTGTTCCTAAACCTTTAAGATGGAAATATGGTTCCATGAAAATTGAAAATTCAGCTTTCATAGAAGTAATGGCTGAATCTAGTCTGGAATTTTATCTATGGAGAATGTTAAGTTAAAATCCACCATAGCCTAAAGCTTCTTTAATTTTTATATCCAATATGAGAGAAATTTTCTAATTGAGTTCCATTAATCTTTTTGAAGCTAAATGAATAAATTCCTGGGAGATTAAAGTCCTATTGAAGATTAAAATGCACTTAGTAAGACCAGTGAAGTTTTTTGTCCTCATTAATGAAGAAACACATTTGTGGAATTCATAGAACTGGAATGGCCTTACCTAGGGCAAAAACATTGATAATTTAGTGTCTTCTGTGAAAAGACATGAAAGAAGTATGACTGATTGCTTTTTTTGGGTTTAAATTAGGAGTCTTAAATGAAAAACAAATCAGGTAACTCATTGAATAAGCTAAGATTAATTTTATTTTTCATACGTACCATTTTCATAGTTGCTTATATAATAGTCTGATGCAAGAGAAATAAACCTCCATTACAATAATTACAGTCAAAACTCTAATCAGCACACTTCAGAGTAATTTTTTATATAAGCATACCCTTAAAATGGATAAACATATCTAATTTCTGATATTTGTTTATTTCTAACATAATAATGCTAATTTTCCCTTTAAATGACATGGAATTCAGCATCTCTCCTAATAAACTGTAAGAGGCAAAATATAATTGACAAAAATTGTGCTGGGATAGATACTAAGTCTTATATCATCTATTATTTTCACCTTCAACTTTGATAAAATTGTAAAGAGCATGTACACTAAGGTCACAGACACCTCATTAAATGGGATGGCCAATAAGGTGAAAGATAAATTTGCTTGTAAGTGACCAGGAAGAAAAGGAATAGTCATCAGAGGGGCATATAATGAATAGTATAAACCTAAAAATGAAAAATAAACTAAGATATGGAATAACTAGTTAAAGAGAAAAGAATTTAGGGATCATACTAGACCAGAAGTTTTACTCAGAAAATAAGAATGATATGTAGCAGGGAATGTAGTGAGGAAGCTACTGTGCACATATAGATAGTGTATTTTGTATTGCATATATAAAAAGATATAGGAATTGGTTTTATGCAAATGATTTTCACTTTTTCCATTTTTATAGAAAAAACTAGAGATAATGGCATCTTCAATAGGTAATCATTGTGTTAACCGCAGTGACAGCAATAATTTAATATACTTCTAAAGGGCAAAATTTAGTATCAGTAAATCTTGTATTTATCTTTTCTTTTCTATTCCAATTGCATCCATTCTAGTGTAGATCATCGTTAACTCCCCAATGAATTTTTAAAGTAGTCTTCCAACTGGTCGAACTCTACTTTTTATCTGTTCTAAACACAAATTAATCTTCCTGATGTACAAGATTCCTCAAGTTACTCCCCTGTTCACGTTTCAATGGCTTACTACTAATTGCTGGATAAAATCCAAACTTTTTACTCTGGCATTCAAGGCCTTCTATAATCTGGTGCCAATGTACCTTTTCATCTTTACCACTCGATATTCCCCTCAGGGCTCTAAGCCAACCTGAATTACTTTGCTGAATTTAGCCATTTGCATCACTTTCCCACCACCAAGTTTTTATTCATGGTCTTTCTTACCTTTGGAATTTTCCTTCCCAGGACCTCTCCATTTTAGCATTGAATCTGTTAATATGCTTCTAGAATCTATTCAAATGCTCTCTCCATCAAGCCTTCCTCAATTCCCTCACTCGGAAGTTCCTCCTTTTGCAGAAATCAGACCATACACAGCCTTTTGTTTCTACTTAAAATTTTTTTACCAAGATCTATTTTGTTTGATGTTACTAATAATACCACCAACTCACAATCATATAGCAAGTCAAAGTTCATAAAGAGCTCTCTCCACAACCACCTTAGGTAGAGCAGGTATTATTCCCAAGTTATTCTCTTTCTTTTTTGTGAGGCAATCAAGGTTAAGTGACTTGTGCAGGGTCACACAGCTGGTGAGTATCAAGTATCTGAGGCCGGATTTGAACTCAGGTCCTCCGACTCCAAGGTTGATGCTCTATCCACTGTGCCACCTAGCTGCCCCTTATTCTCAAGTTAGAGATGAAGAAATTGAGTCTCACCTTTGTCAGTATTAGGGTAGTTTTAGCAAAAAAAATTGTATGTATGTGTATATATAGATAGATAGAGGGCATAGGGTGAGTTGAAGATGAAGGGGGTGATATCTGGAGAATAAAATTAAGGGGTGAGAGAAAATTATACTGGGAGGAGAAAGGGAGAGGTAGAATGGGGTAAATTATCACACAAAAAAACAGAAAAGAAAAGAGTTAATTTTTCACAACATGACTACTATGTTTTGCATAACTGCACATGTAAAACCCATATTGAGTTGCTTGCCTTTTCAATGCGGGGGGGGGGAGGAAGGGAGAAAATTTGGAATCCAAAGTTTTAAAAAACACATGTTAAAAAATAAATGTTTTCGCATGCAACTGGGAAATAAGAAATATAGGAAATGGGGTACTGGATCTTTAAGAAACTTTGTCTCTGGAAAAAAAAAAGAATGTATATGTAGAGCCTATATCAGATTGTATGCCATCTTGGAGAGGGGGAGGGGAGGGAGAGAGAAAATTAAAAACTCAAAAGCTTATGGAAGTGAATGTTGAAAACTAAAAATAAATACATTTAAAAATTTTGTTAAAAAAAATTCCCAGTTCTTTTAACTGCTTGTCATAGGATTTTCTCCCTAGATGATGATGTCTGTCACAAACTCTTAACATGCTATAGTTTGCTGATCCCTGTTTTAAAATGCAGTGCCCAGAATTGGACATAATATTCTAGAAGCGGTCTTACTAGTTCAGAGTACATTAATGCAGTTCAAAAATACATTAGCTTTTTTTCTCCCCCAAGTCACTACACACTGCTGGCTCTTATCGAACTCACAGTTCACTAAAACCCCTAGGTCTTTTTAAAGTGGACTTTTATTAAGCCCAGGCTCCCACCCCCAAGGACCTCCCCCAACTCTCTCTCCCCCATCAAATGCAGTACTTGCATTTGAGCTTTTGAACCTGAGGGAATTATGCCTCATTGAAAAGCAAAATGGTGTCATCTTTTAGTTGATGGAGGTATCTCCCCAATAAATGTTTGTTTTATGTGAAAACTAGCTAATTGAAGCAAATGAAGTTACACTTACTCATGTGCAATTTTAACTGCTGACAAGCTCAGGTTAGAGGTGAGAAAATCTGATCAGTAGTTAAAATATAACAATGAGGAAAATTTTGAAAATTACTATAATGAAAAATAAATTCAAAAGGAATAATTCTTTGGAAGTGACCTAAGAGACATAGCTGATTATAACATATAACTGGTAAATTTAGTAGTATAATATTTTAATGCCAGTTTCCTTTCATGTAGTCAACTAATGAAAAAGACGTTTTATAACCCTTCAATTAATCAGATATATCTGGTTCAGATTCTATTATGTACAATCAATCTAATATTCCTATTGAATTTGTTAACTCATTTTAATGTTATTTTCCATCCTTTTGATTCCCAAAAATCTAAGAACAAGGAGAAAAATGACAGGTATTTGAAAAATCTTTTCTAAATGGAAACTTTATTTTTCAAAGAGGCTTTTAGGTGAATGTCTTTAATTTAAATAAATTTAGATGTTTGTCATTTTAAGATGTTTAATTTCAGCAGGAAAAACACTTGACATTAATCTTTTGAAACTTGGACACAGTAACGGTGGCAAGATGACTTCAGATTTTTTTAAAAGCATGTAGAAAACAACCTATACATCTAACAGTAGAGAATACCTGGATAAATTGTGCTATATTAATTTAATATAACATATTTAATTTAATTAATCTACTTTAATTTAGTATAACAATATAATTTGATATAATTGTATATTTTATATTTAATTATATGTCATATATTATATGTATAATATATAAATAATTATATAAAATATAACAATGATATAATTAGTTCAATACATAATGTTACTATAAAAACATAAAGCATACAAGGAAACATGAATAGACCTATTTGTTGTAATACAGAGCAAAATCATCAGAAGCAGAATTGTAGCAAACTACAGTTATATAAAAAAGGAAAAGGGGAAAAAAAAAAAGAAAGAAAATAGGGTTGATAATGGCAGGACTTCAGGAAGGCCTGGAAGTAGACACAGAATATTTTCCGGGGCCATTTAATTTTTTTGGTTCAGAACTGTTTTAATTTGCCCTTCTCTTAACATAAAAGAACTAATAGAGAGCCAAAGTGCTACCCACATCTCTTCCTCAAGATATTAGGAGGATCAGAGGAAAGCCTTCAGCATGTTGGATGAATCCCCTACGGAGAGCAGCTGGAAATACATGAATAAGAATCTCATAGAATGAGTAAGTGTAGAGAGGTTGTACTCTGTGTCAGTGGACAGAGTACACATACCAAATGAAAGCACAGAGCCTTTGCAAAATGGTGAAATTTGGAGGATCAGAAAATTGTTTAGAAGAGTGGTGTTTGACTCAAAAAGAAAACAGATCCCTGTAAGTTACATATTAACTTAGAAAACCTTGTCTATGTTGTATTGTATTTATATTAACATTGTCTATGTTGTACTGTATTTATATTCATTTTTGTTAACATTTCCAAATTACATTTTAATCTGATTCAGGCTGCACTCAGGAGTTTTGCTGTGGGCCACAAGTTTGACACCTCTGGTTTAGAATGATCACTGAGAGGGATATAAATTACTACATTTGAAATGCTAAGGCAAGCTATTTACTTAACTATATTTTCTATTTTTTTCTACTTCAGCAAAATGGTGAGACCAACTTCTAGAATACTGAAACATTCCCATATTTCAAGTTTTTGTCTAGGGGAAAAAAAATACCACATGACTTGCAAATCATGTCAATGATGTTTTCCCCCTTGTCTATCCAGACCTGTGATTTCAATGGCAAAGAAAATCTCCATTTAAAAAAAAAACTTTATATAACATCTGCATGGTGTTCAGTTGTGTTTGACTCTCCACGACCCCATTTGGGATTTTCTTGGCAAAGATACTGGAGTGGTTTGCCATTTCTTTCTCCAGCTTATTTTACAGATGGAGAAGCTGAGGCAAACAGGGTTAAGGGACCCAGGGTCACACAGCTAGGAAGTGTCTGAGGCCAGATTTGAACTCAAGAAGATGAAACTTCTGGACTTCAGGCTGCCACCTAGCTGCCCCTGCAGCTGTTCTTCAATTTAGAGTCTCAGGGCTGGAATACTGCCTGAGGTCACTGAGAAGTTAAGTGACTTGCCCAAGTAGGTGCAAGTAGGTGGAACTTAAACCCATGTCTTCCTGATGCTGAGGCCAGCTCTCTATACCCTATATCCTGTGATCTCTCCTCGATGAAATATTTCTAAATGCTACTAGGGTAATAATCTTCATATGTAGAGATCCGTCTGAGGATGTTAAGGTTACTTCATTGAGAAAGACTAGGATGAAGAACGTTCTTTCCACCATGTTTGATTTAGAAATTCTATTGCTTATGTAATATTATTATTATCACAAAAATGTGGCCACCCTCAAGCAACCAAATTTTGCAATTATATACCAAAATTCTTAATAGTCTCATTTTTAGATAAGATGATACCTGAAAATTAGGAAACAAATGAACCAATTCTTATAAGTGCTATTGATTCTCCTGGAACAACACTGGTAGCAAATGAAGATAAACCGCTGTCAGAGAGTTTTTACATTACTAAGATTATCCTACTGCTTACCCAGCAGACACTCTTCGAATACGTCTCTTTAGGAGTCAGGTAATGGAATCTATGCAAGGAATAAATCAATGAGGCACTGTATCTTGTAGTACTTACATGTGAATAGACATGTCTGGGGGGAAAAGGATCATAAACTCTATGATAACTCTTCAGTGTGTTCTTTACAGAAGCATTGGAACAGAAGAACACAGATTTATTGTGGAGAATATGTATTGTCAAGCATCAAGGAACACCAACTGTATGTTTCCATTGGAGAAGTGGTCTGGGCCAAATCTTGTTGCCCATGTGAAGCTTGACTCACTATTTGCTTGAGATTTTTCTGTGATATCAATAATATAGTTAAGCAGCCTAGGGATAGAATTTCTCTCTCTTCTTGGCTACTCATCCCTACACTGTCACCAAAATGCACTTAAATATGTGCTTGTCTTCCCCCTCTCCCAAAGTCCTTGAGTTTTGATTTGATTTTTTTTTTAGCTATAAAGGCAAGAAGTCAAATATGCAATTTTTATGATCTTTCTGAAAGGAAAGAGAACCATCTTGTGCAGAATCCTTGGAACTTTATTTAAAGATCATTTAGAATGGCCAAATCCATGATGGATTCTAAGCTTTCTAGTCTATACTACAATCCTCCACATTGTTTAGGAGGAAGGCTCCAGGTCACATGTAGCATAGCTGACACCTTAATGGAGAGAGATAAGATCTTCACCTTTTCTATCTTAAGTATCAAATTCAAACTGCTGTCCGGCATTCCAAGAAATATTTTCTGGTACCTGGCTCTTTTAACAATCCCAAGTTATTATGTTAATAACAATCACTGTTCACTTTTCCCTAAAATACAGTTACACATATAATACATGTACATGGTTGATTACAATTGAATGCTCTTCACTATATCACTCCAAAATGGTCATTTTGTTGCATGAAGTTCCACAGACCATAGAGAGTGGTCAAATATTTACTTTGTGGACTGATAGGGCACATACAGGACAGTAGTATTACCAGGAAGAGGTCCTATATCACATGATACATTAGACCAGGAGTTTTTAACTTTTTTTGTTTTGGTGTCATGTATCCATTCCTAGAATAATGTCCTTAAACACACAAAATAAAATACATAGGCTTTCAAAAGGAACCAATCATATTGAAATAAAATTAACATATTTGTTAAAAAAAAAAGTTTCAAGGATCATAGGCTAAGAACTCCTAGGCTAGGGCCTAAACAATGAGCATAGGTAGCCTAAGTGATGATAAAGCAGAAAAAATTAACTGAGATATTTTAGAATATTAAGGACAAAGTTGAATGACTACTAACCTGGTAAACCTGATATTTAGCTGCCCTAATGGATATCAATTAGTAACACCAAGAATGACATCAGAAATTAGCATTGATGGAATACAATCAAATTTAAAGGCACAGTTCCCCCAAACTGATGCATGCAGGAGCCCCAGCAAAGAGACACTGAAATAGTTTGCCAAGGCAATTTCCAGGGAGAACCAAACATGATCTGTTTTAAATGAAACCCAGAAAGAATGGAAGTAGAGAATTACAGCAGTGATTTAATGGGGCACATACTGTTTCCTGGCTTGCCATGGTAGTGAATGTTTGTATATACTGTAAGTTCAAGCTAGTCTGCTTGTAAGAAAAGAAAGTGTCAAAGCTGAAGAAATGTCTTTTTATGCACTACCTTATTTCAGAGGATATAAGTGAAAAGATATAATCCAGGAAGAAAGCCATAAACAAAAATATTCTAAGGAGGCGGAGCAGAGTAAAAACCTGTGTTGAAAAGGTTACTGAGTAGAAGAATTTGTCACAATAAAAGAAAAGAATAAATTGTACTAATTAAGGTATATAATGGGAGTATTATAACATAACAGTTTTCTGTATAGTGGATGAAGCAATATCTTTTGAAGAAATAGCAACCCATGGACCAAGAAGCAAACGAAAATATTCACAGGCACAAGCAAGGATGAAGACTCCTGTTAAAACTAGAATCAAGGATATTCACACTGTTATTTGGTGATCCCTTGCTCAAGGATACAGGGATGGTTGTATATGGACCCAATGTGAAAAAGTTTTCTTTTTGGAGTATGTAATCAAATATGATAGAGCCCATGTCAAGATTCACCTAACCCAAAGACTATTATTCACTCCCGAGTAATATGGGAATGATACCGTGTGAAGAAGTTAGGAATATATGTCCAGTGCCTTTTTAGGTTCTGAGTAAGAAACTGAAAATTTAGGGGCACAGGGGATATTTTCTTCTTCCAGTTGAAATTTATATCTTTGAAAAGTGAAAAAGTGACAGTATTCAAGGATAGGATTTGAGGTATTGGAGTTTTGTTTCTTTGTGCCATACTTTATAATACCCAAACGGTGAACTCTTGACAAAAGATCAGATTCATCTTCTGTAGATCATTTAGGTAGAAATCAGCCTACTCATCATTCTAAGATTTTATAATAGTAAAAGGAGAGAATGATAAATATAATCATATGTGCACCTTAAACTTTCAGTAATTAATTTCAAAAAGTTCTCAGATATGGTAGATGTGATTCCATGGTGAGTTGTCCAGAGCCATTTGGAGATAGCCATCTTGTTGGAGGGTACTCCCCTCCTTGAGAGTAGTGGGGAGCTGTCTAGTAAGGCTAATATATAAAGAAAGCAGAAGGTAGGCCAATCTCTTATGTCTAGAAATAAAAGTAACTATGTTCCTAAAAAACTGAGAGTGTTACAAATTATATCAGGCTCTTGGTGAAAAGTCAGATTTCTTTCTTTCCCACTCTTCCCCTCCCCATTCCAACAGCATCTGATATTTTCTGCTTGACCTAGATTCTGTCTATTTACCTTTCCCTTTAATATTGTGGTTCTCTGGCATGAACTCATATTTCTAATTTGGACCTTACCCCCCTGGCTGATTGGGACAAGAGTTATTAAGAAGTGAAGGTCATATTTTTTTAAGGAGCATGAATAAAGCATTTTTTAAAAAGGAATAGAGAGGACCCTTGCACCAGTTCTGCAATTTGTGCCAGTTGTCTGAAATTTGAAAGCCTACTAATTAGATTAAATATAACTTAATGGAGAGGCAGTATGGCATAGATGATAGGAAGCTGGTCTCTGAGTCAAGTTGTGTTTGATGCGTATTGACTGTGAGACCCTGGATGAATCAGTTAGCCTTTTAGTTACCAGCAACACTTTAAGACTATAACTTATATGACAGGTGCCAAGCTACATTTAAAAGCTGAGCTTCCCCACAAGGCAACCCCTATACCAATGAAATTATGAATCCAGTCCAAAAAAAAAAAGGAAATGATTCAATATTACTATTAATTTTCTTCTCATAACTTGTTTTCATTGTTCACTTTCCTATAATGACCAAAAGTCTGGTTGATAGTTGAAAACAGCCACATTTTAAATCAACTTGTAAGTTAGTATGATTTGAAGCAATTTAAAAAAAATTCTTTAGACATTAGTTTTCTTGCCTACAAAAAGAAGACTGGAGTGGATGGGCTCTAAAGGTGATTTCTGCCCTAAAATTCTGTGATTCTATGATCATTAAGAATATGACATTAAATAATGTTAATATTCTCAGTTTAAAAACAGAATGTAAGGTTTTCCAATTCCATTGAACTATTTTTCTTTAGTCCAACCTAGTGATGGGAGTTTAGTCTATGGAATGAACACTTTACAAATACATAGTTAATTAACAAAACACATCTAAGTATGATTATTATTTCTAAATTTCTAAGCAGGACAGCTAATAATGTAACACCAAGGTAGTTGAATAAACTTAGTAATAAGTACCACATGAACTATTTAGGCTTTAATGGGATGTTTCTCCTCACCTTTTGTGCTGCAAGATGGAGTGCTGTTCTCTGGCTGTGATCAGCTTTATTAACATCTGCTCCTGCCTTCAGGAGGGCATCTGCACAATCGACACGGTCAGCCAACACACAGTACATGAGAGGGGTTCTCCCAAACTGATCTTCTTTGTCTTTCAGGCCACGGTTTCCTAAAAGGATGAGAAGTCACTTGTAATGAGTTGATTGTTCTCAAGAAAGCATATGACTTTTAAATACCTTTAACTTATCAAAGTTGTCATATTGGTCACACAACCAGCAAGACAATGAAATAAGTGCTTTGTGAAAATCTCTTCCACCCAGAACTCTCACAAGAAACTGTGTGCCAGATCTAGAGTAATTACAGCTGATTCCACAAGACAGTATAGAACACTGCCTTTCCCTCCCCAACCCAAGACAAAAATCTCGAAGTAACAATGGAGAATTGTAATTCTCAGAGCTGTCACTCATCATCCAATTCCAACTGATCATTTATGGTCATGGTAATAAGTGCAAAAAGTCTTGCAGTTCTGACTGAAAGTCTTTGGATTGGAGCAGGTGTTAGCAAGCAATAAGGCTAGTAGAAACCTAGGAAAATTTAAAAAAATAACTTCTGTTGAAATTGTGCAACCACGAATTTGTGGGTGTTACCTCCAGCTATGGTGGGTCTGTATTCTGGTGGAAAAATGATAATCTCCAGATTATGAACTGTACCATATGAGCTTTGCTTAAAAGTACCTTGGTGGATCTAATAAATGTAATTTATAATAATTTTGTAATATATTATAGACAACATATTTATAATTTATAAATTTAATTCATTAAAATTTAAGATTAAATTTAATAACTGAAACAAGTCTTTAACTTATGGGAGAGTAGAGAAGCAAGAATTCGTCTCTCCCTTACTCCACATAAATCATCTGTATTTTTACACATTACCAACAAAACTGAGCAGGAAGAGATAGAAAGAAAAGTTCTATTTAAAGTAATTATAGAATTTATAAAATACATGGGAGTATATCTACCTAGATACAGAGGAACTATATGAACAAATGAATATTACTGCAACTACAAGTAACAGTAACAAGTCTTTACAGTAACAAGGATAGCCTTAAATAATTGGGGATATATTAATTTCTCATGGGCAGGCTGAGATAATGTAATAAAAACAACAATGCTACTTTATTTATATTTTGTATAACTAGAAAAAATTAACAGTTTATCTGGAGAAGTAAATCTTCAAGAAAATAATGAAAACAATTGGGAAGGAAGGGGACATAGCAATAACAGATCTCAAAACAGACTATAAGACAGTAATCATCAAAATGATTTGGTGCCAATGAAAAAATGTCAGTCAGTGGAACGTAACACACAGAAGCAAATGAACACAGTAGCAATAAACCCAAAGAATACATTTACTGAGGTAAGAATTCATCATTTAATAAAAACTGGAAAAACTGGAAAGTTGTTTGGCAGAAATCGGGTATAGACCAACATCTAACACTATATAGTAAAATAAACTCCATATGGCTACATGACAGACATAGGTGATATCATAAAGCAAATCAGAGAACCAAAGAAGAAACACCTTTTAAGATCTAGAATGGGGAAGAGTTCATAAATAAACAAGAGACAGAGAGGATGACAGAAGACAACACGGACAATTTTCATTTCATAAATATTTTTGGTTTTCAATGAACAGGTGGACCAAAACCAAAATTTGAAGCAAAATAGGTAATTGGAAACAAACTCTGCAATAAGTTTCTGTGATAAAGATTTCTTAATCTATGTTAAAGAACTGATTCAAATTCATGAGGTTTAAAGCCATTTCCTTATAAATAAATGGTCAAAAGATATGAACAGTCATATTTCAAATGAAAAAAAATCTAAACTACCAACAATCACATAAAAAATACTCCAAATTATTAATAATTAGAGAAATAAAAATTAAAGCTACTCTGAGGCCCAGGTCATATCCATGAGGCTGGCAAAATGACAAAAAAATGCAAATGTTGTAGGGATTATGGAAAAATAGGCACATTACTTAACTACAGTGTTGGTGGAGTTGTGAATTGGTCTAGCCGTTCTAGAAAGCATTTTAAAATTATTTTCTTCAAATTACTCAGCTGTGTATACACTTTGACCACTATCAGTCCTATACTCCAAAAGAAATCAAAGAAAGAGGAACAGGGCTGATATACAGGTGTCCCAAAAGTTTTCATGCAGTTTCCAGTTATTCAAGCTTTTGCTAAGAAAACCCCAAATGGAGTCACAAAGAGACACAACTGAACAACTACTTCATACACACAGGTAGTATATATGTATGCACATATACTGAATAGCAAATATTAATTTGGTTTTGGAGATTTAAATGTTTTAACAGAGGTAATTAAAATTAACATATGTTGTCTGTACTTTTCATTTCTAATGGATTTATCACAAATTATTTTAGAGTTATTTAAATGCAATAAACATTAATAAGTGAAAAAAGAATTTATTAAGTGCTTACTTTGTTAAATGTGAGGGATAAAAACAGAAAAAGTGAGAATCCCTGCTTTCACGGAACTCACACTTTAGTTGGGGTGATAAGTAAAAATGTTAAATTTCTGGACAGATGGAAAAGTTCAGAAGTCATGAGGTTCATCAGCAAGGTGGATGGCAAGGCATAAGGCTACTGAGACTACAAGCAAATGAGAGACTGATCTACAGGGCAAAGAGGTAGATGGTCCTCCATCTCACCAAAACTTATTGACTTTCATCTCATTGAAGTTGTTTGAGCAATTCAGCATCTCAGATGGGTTCTGGGGTGGGCCAGGACAGGAAAAAGGAAGGGAAACAGTAAAAGGAGAAGGTAAGGAAAGGGAAAGGAGCCCCTGGTGGTATTATATACTATGTTCAAGGCACTAGGGATACAAAGACAAAATAAAAAAACAGTTCTCCTCTCAAGGAGTTTACATGCTACTTCCTATACAGACCACATCTCCCGCATTAGACTACATAAACTCCATAAGAGTAGGGATCATGTCTTAGACTTCGCATCTTTCCTAGCATTTGGTAAAATGCTCATGCAGTTGGTGCATAAGAAATGTTTCTATTCAATTGAACTTGGTTTTAAAAATCATTTAAAGCTTCTGGAAATTTGTTTGAAAATAGTGATTAAAATAACAACTTTAATGATTTCCACTGTTCTTTCAAAGGAAAAAACCCAAAATTTTATGCAGTGTATCAATCCATGAACTGGACTTTGATTAAATTTAGATTCTGCCTTAGACCCTCACTAGCTATATGAATCTGGCCAAGTCAACTTCTCTCAGCTTTAGTAGCTCCTATCTGTAAAATGGGAACAATAAACACTCCTATCTCATGTAGTTGTTATGAGGAACAAGTGAGATGATATATAACTAAAATAGGCTGTTGGGGAGGGATTGAACAATGGGGCCCCAGTCCTTTGAGCATGTGCAATTTGCTCTGGCTGGTACCGATGCATAAGGAGGCTTCATGTATTCCATATATACACTAGGGATCCTTATTCCAACTTCCACTTGTACTGACAGGTTGGATCTCCATATTACATCTGGCTACATCTTCCCCTTGAGAATCTAGGATGCCCTGAGGAGATAAATATCTGTGCCATTTCATGGCTTCAGAGTACGAGCAGATATTCTATGAATTGGTGGCAATTCAAGAAAGATTTTTTTGAATCTTCACAACTATTTTTGAGCACACATGGTCCATTCTTTCTTGTTTTCACATGAACTGAAAATCCTTCATAGTCAGTCAATATTAAGGAGAAAGGCTCTTTTTCCTGATGGCACTGGAGGAAGGACATGCTGTGAGCCTCTGGATGGAGAAAGCCTTTATCTCCTCATCTGGATCAATATGCAGATTTGAACACACAATATTTGTGGAGATGAGTTTGGTGGTAGCAGAGCCATCTCCACCGACACTGGCAAGTCAGCTCCCCAGGTTGTAGCTAGTCACAGATTTCCCTCATGGTTCTGGGGGTACTGAGGGGCAGCAGGGCTTTTAGAGAGGAGGGCAGGGCTGTCCACCATCCCTGGATGCAAGCAAAGGATTTAGGTAGTTTGGCACGAGGCAGAGCAAATTATTCCTGCTTGAAGGATGGGACCTTCATTAGTCAGTCCCTGGCCTAACACATAAATCAGTTTGTCAGCCTTAAAGCAGTATATAGATGATTGCTGCTGTTGCTGCGGCTACTACTACTGTTAATATTATTATCAATGAGTACAGACATGAAAAAGCATCTGATCAATTGAGGCTAGGTCCCCAGTTGCCACCTGCAAGCAATCCACAGAGACAAAGATAAACAGGATGCCAACTTGCTCTTTTAGTAAAGAGTCAACAGTAACAGGAAGACGGGCAAAAGGCAGGGCACAAAGCTCTCCAATCCCCAAGATCTGGCAAACTTTCTACCTGGAGTGCACCACCATTCTCACTGCTAACTTGATGCAGTGAACAAAACAAGCAGCTAGATTATCAAATCACCACCAATAAGCTTTAGTGCTCTTTCTTTTGATAGACATCACTTCTTCTGAAGGAGTCACCAGTCACCATCTTTTTTCAGTTCTATAATTCCTGCTACTTCTCTTTCTTACTCACATTCCTCTCCACCCAGGCACACTGCCAGCTTCCTGCCCAGCAAGCTTTTGTTAAAAGAGGTGTGGTTTCTGCCAGGCATAAAATCACTATTTGCCAGCTGCCCAAGAGTCTGCATAGGAGTTTGCATTAGCATCAAGTCCCTGAAAAATTCATATGTGTTGTAGGTGCAGAAATTAAAGTAAATATAACAAAGGAGCGTCTAAGGAAAATCATACTGATGTTATATAAAAAGTTAACAGAATTTTAATTAAATTTAATTAACAGAAATTAAGAGTTCAAGCTCTTAAAATAATTCTTTTGTTGATAGGACATCAGTTACTAAAAAATCTTATGCTCAGTATAAACCAACTTGTAATGGAGATACCTAGATTGTTTTAAATACACCATATGTAGCAGACGTTGTCATTGTTCTGTTGCGTCCAACTTTCTGTGACCCTATTTTGGGGCTTTCTTGACAAATATACTGGAGTGGTTTGCCATTTCCTTGTCCAGCTCATTTTTACACATGAGGAACTGAGGCAAATGGGGTTAAGTGACTTGCCCAAGGTCAAACAGTCTGAGGCCAGACTAAAACTCATGACCTGGCCTCATTTAATCAGATTGTTTTTCATGTTTGCCCTCATCATTAATAATATTAACAGCAATAGTCACAGCAACAATCATTTATATACTGCTTTAATAAGGAGTCCTCTCAATTCCAAGCCCAATGCTCCATTCACTACATCATGTAGCTGCCCCATATGTAGCAGATGCTCTACCCCTAAAAGAACTAGGGGAAGGGGCACTTTCTCTTGGAAGCTTTCCTTGAAGGTCCCCTTCTCCTCACCCAATGCCCTTCCTTTGCTAATTTCCCATAGAATGCTTTGTAATTTTGTATTGTAATATGGTGTATTCCAGCTTTCTGTGTATATGCTTTATCCCTTTGTAGACTACAAGCTTCATGAAAGCAGAGATATTTTATACAACATTTTATCTCCTTGACTACCCAGCACAGTGCTGTGTGTTCACGTAATGTTTGTTTAGCATTTATGTCAATATTTATTTTTATTGTTGCTCAGCTGTTTCCAGTTGTGTCTGATTCTTCATGACTCCATTTGGGGTTTTCCTGGCAAAGATAATGGAGTGATTTGCCATTTCTTTCTCAAGCTCATTTTACACTCGAGGAACTGAGGCAAATTAGGGTTAAATGATTTGCCTAGGGTCACACAGCAGGCAAGTGTCTGAGCCTTCCTGATTCCAAGCCTAGCGCTCTATCCACTGCAACATCTAGTTGCCCCATCTCTAGAGAAACTGCTTTGGTCTGTAATACTACAGAGGTTGACTATGTCCCTAAGTCTTTGTTGACCATTCTAGTTTTGAAGCAACAGTTGTATATCTCTCACTATCCTGGAACATAAAAACCAATCTATCACAAGTGTTCTGAAGAAAACAATTTATCAATTTTCCAAGCAATGACAAATTTCTCTTTATCATTGCTTCAATTAGGTAAAATAATAATACTAGCTAACATTTATACAGTGCTGTGTTTTGCAAAACATTTTACATATATACGTGTTATCTGTATTCATGTATATATATACACACATATACATTATGTGTTCTTATTTGATCCTCGCAACCTTATAAGATAGGTACTATTAAAAATAGCATCCCCATTTTTTTTCCCAGAAGAGGGAACTGAAACAGAGGTGACTTACCCAAGGTCGCACACACAAGTACTAGGGAGTACTTATGGTAACATTCAAATTCAGCTTTTCCTGACTCTAAGCCTAACACTACCCACTATACCACATAACTTTCTCTAACACTAGATTGAGAGCTGGCATCTAACTAGGTTTCATGTGGATGGAGGATATCCCAGAATCCCTTACCAGTGACATTAAAAATAATGGATAATGAAGCACAACCTTGGGTTAAAGTAAATAATAATTTGGAGTTGGATAGCAAAATTCCAGACCCTAGTTTAGAAATCTCTCTCTAAGGGAAGATCCCTAGTCTAACAAGTTGAAGACCAAGTTTTGAACTTGAAAGGGGAAGAAAGGGCACCATTTTACACTAATGGAAGGTCTTGATTTTAACCAATTCAATATTAAGTTGACATATTTGAGTATTTTTTAAGGAAATATGTATACTAGTTTAAATTGATATTATCTTTTTGGTTATATATTTCAGAATTACAAGTAAAGCCTCAATTTAAGGAGGCTTTATTACAATAAGCCTCCCTACAATACTGGAATTTTATAGGTTTTTACATTTAATATTTTTATATTTGTGTTGTGTGCACTGGATTTGAAAATTGGTGGCATTTGTAATTTGCAGGCTCCTCAGAAATGCATCTCTTTTAGGTGACAATTCAGACCTAGTAATTTTACCTAAAGGATATACTGCATCCAATTTTTCAACAGTTCCCCTGGATGGGCACATGCTATATCTCCCATTCAACTGTGAGCTCCTTGAGAGCAAGGACTGCTTTTGCCTTTCTTTGTACACCTGATGCTCAGCACAATGCCTGGCACATAGTAGGTACTTGATAAATGCTTGTTGATTTATTAACCTTGTGAATATGAAGGTAAATTTTAAGGGACAACAGGGTACCAAATAGCTTACTTTATACGATGATAGTATGTGTTAACCAAATACTCGTCATGGCATTTGGATCATGTCACTGGGAAGCTGGTTTTGCCAGTTTTAAGACTGTCACAGGAAACAAATTTGCTGGTAAAAAATAATATCATATTTTGTATGCATTTCCACAGGATGGTGTTATGTTAAAGAAACAATTTAGTCCTGATGAAAACCTCATGATTTATTTAGCAGGAAAGGATTTGATTTCCTTTCACTGGCAGTGAATATTTGTCTATCTGTATCTATCTATATACAACTATATGTCTATCTAAATAGACACATATCTATACATATACATCAATGGGTGTGTGTATGTCTAACTACATAGAGACATACAGACACCCATAGGTGTGTGTATATATACATACATATGATAGAACTACTTACACATGGGATTACATATGTACACATACACCCCACCCAGGACGTTAGATGTTGTTGTTTAAAAAGGCTGTTATTGTAGAACTTGGTTCTGAGCTGATACCTTATGATGATGCAACAACAAAAAGAATATGAGAATCATGATAAAAAATACAAGAAAGTGATTTCTTTTATGAATAAAATAGGTATTACATGAATTATAATCTTTTTTAAAATCCAGGTACAACCACACATAAACCATATTATTGTGGCCTTAGTCTCCTAATCCATAAAATGGTGATCAGAAGACCTGTGATACTTGTCTCACAGAGTTCTTATGAGAAAAGTTTTCTATAACACAGAATGTATCATATAAACAGGGTTATAAATCCAATATCCCTAAACAGAAGAGTTACAAGTAGAGTTACTAAAGTTGAAGAGGTTATGAAAGATAATGCTTGACCAAGTGACAAAAAAAGACTAATAAGTCACTCAGTTCTGTGTAGCTTCCAAGGCCATCTATGGATCGGTAATCCTTGACTGATAAACATCTGACATAACAAGATCCCTTGCATATAAGTAATTGTCTCAGTAAAGGATTCATTTGCCAAGCTGGTTTGACCTCAGAATCTTCCCAAAAGCAACTGGTAAGGATTTCCTATGGCAGTGCAGTAGAATAAACACCAAATTTAGAGTCAGAATAACTCAGTTCAAAACCTGACTTTGAGATTTACTATTACCACCTATGTGATCTTTGGTAATACATAATTTCCAAGTTCTAGGCTTTGACTTTTTTTTAATCTTTAAAATGAAGGGGTTGAACTAAAAAAATTCTTTCCAGTTCTAAAGTTATATCTATGGTTCCTAACCTTTCCCCTGGATATTGCCCTATTGCCCAAGTTAACCTATTCATTCTTACCCACTCTGCTGCTTGCTGCCCAAGTTCATCCTGTCCTGTCACTGGTCAATGTTGCAATTCCTCCGTTACCTGAACAGTTAGCTCTCACAGCCTCTCTACTTCCTCACTCAAAGAACCCACTTCCCCTTCCTCAAAGATACGCTGAGATTATATGTCATGCCATGGACCTTGGAACATTGGAGCTGGAAGTGAACTTTGTTTCCTGCAAAGTTCCTCTAGAGAACCTCTCCCTCTTCAAATGTCTTGTATTTAAATATCTGTGTAAATGTTATTTTTTTTTTTTTGGCCTTCATATCCTTAGCACCTAGCATAGTAGTTTGCACATAGCACATTGTCAATAAATGCTTGTGTTAGAAGTGCCTTGAATTCTTGGAGCTGGGAAGAACTTCAAGAGGTCATCTAGTTTAACTTGTACTTCAACAGGAATCCTTTTTATAACATATCCTAAACATGGTCAGCCAGCTTCCATTTGAGGGCAGCTAGGTGACAGCTAGAGGCCTGGTCAGGCAGACTCATCTTCCAGAGATTGAATCTGGCCTCAAATACTTAATAGCTGTGTGATCCTGGGCAAGTCATTTAACCCAGTTTGCTTCAGTTTCATCATCGATAAAATGAGCTGGAGAAGGAAACGACAAACCACTCCCAGCATCTTTGCCAAGAAAACCCCAAAATGGGGTCACAAGGAATCAGATGTGACTGGGGGAAAAAACAACTGAAGAGCTTCGTCTGAAGATCTCCAGAAAAGCAAAAGGCTAGTTCCATGAAGCTTTTCCTTACATTCCTCCGTTAGTTCTTTCCTATTTAACCAGTACATGGCTTACTTTGTATATACTTGTTTGCATGTTGTTTCTTCTATTAGATTGCAAACTCTTTGAGGGCAGGGACTGTCTTGTGGCTTTTTTGTTATCTTTAGCACAGTGCCTGGTACATAGTAGGTGCTTGATAAGTGTTTATTGATTAATTAATTTAAAAGCAACAAGAAACCCATCACAAGTTACATTTTTTATGACAAGTAACCAATTTTCAAAAGAAAAAAATTAGTAATGAAGGATGTTGTTTCACACATTTGTGCAAATCTGATGTCTGATTTAATAGAAGACAGCTAGATTTTTATATCTGCTAAAGCACAGTAATAAAATCTGGCCTTACACATGTGTAGTTTGAAAAGGGAGGAGTATCTTAGTAGGCAAATAACATCTCAGTATTATGAAAACCATCTGGACCTTGTGGACCCCTCGAAAGGATCTTGGAGACCTCCAGGGATTCATGAACCACACAACAGCTGGTTTAAGGCATCCCTGATGAGGGAATGCTTACTACCAATACAGATCTGCCACATTTCTGTAACCTTGCAGTTTTAGAGACTTGCCCAAGGTCATACAGTCAGAATGTATCATAGTAGGGCTTGAATCTAGGTTTTTTATGGGTTTTTTTTGGGGGGGGTGAGCATGGAAAGCATTCAAGGATAAGCAACTTGCCCAGGGTCACACAGCTAGTAAATGTCGGAGGCTGCATCTCAACTCCGGTTCTCCTGACTACAGGGGTGGTGTTCTATCCACTGTGCCACCCAGATGCCCCAAATCTAGGTCTTTTTGATTCTAAGGGCACCCACCTCTTTGCCCACTATACTAGGGGTGGGGAACCTGCAGCCTCCAGGCCACATGTGGCCTTGATACCCCAGGTTCCCCACCCTTCCACTATACTATGCCATCTTCCTATGCAGTGCCTATGAAAATAGCTAACCTTACGTAGTGCTTTAAGTTTTGCAAAGTACTTTATATGCATTCTTATTTGATCTTCATACCAACCCTGTGTGGTACATTCTACAGATGAAAGAGCTGAGGTCAAGAAAAATCAATTAATTTGCCCAAGGTCACACAGCCAATGGTATTGAGGCAGGAATCATACAGAGGTTTTTCTCAGTCCAGCACCCATCCACTACACAGCAACCTCAGGCCACTGAGTCACTTAACTTCTCACTACTCCAGGCAAATACAGAAGACCCTGCAGGTAGGTACCCAGAAGCATTAGTAGCAGGAGTTTCTTTTCCTAGAATTCTCTATACAATGAAATCATGAGTCTTAAAAGATTACACTATGAGTTAAATAGGTTTTGGGGGCACTATCCGGTGAACTTTACTACCATTTTCATCTTTAATTCTACGTAGAACTTTCAAGTCTCAAACAATTTACAAATAAACTTCTGCAGTATGCCTCATTCTTACATTGGGCACTGTTTATGATATTTTAAAAGTTCCTAAAACAAAGGCCTGAAAGTATATATTTCATATCCAAACTCAAAGTTACTTTAGCCCTGGTTTAATTTCTCTTAGCTCTTGTTAGATCAGAGGGTATAAGGACAACAGATGGACTGGAAGAATGAGGCAGCAGGGAGTTTTCTACAGTTTGGCAGAAGTCTGGAGACCAAGACTGGGTGGAAAAGGATAGTTGGAGCAAGATACAGTCTGGATTTGTGAAAGATCAAAGACGGAAAAGAGAATGGAAACCTAGGATCAAAGAGCAGGCAGTGACAGGGTGTAAGTGGGGCTTAGACAGAAGGCAAAAAACATCACTTACCTGTTTATCAAACAGTGTGGGAAGGACCAAAGGCAAAAAAGGGCTGGGTCCACATGTTGTGCGGTAACTGGATGAGCCACAGTGAGTCACAGGGTCAGAGAGAATGGGCAGAATCAATAGTCCAAAGTCAAGACAAGGGTCAGAAAACCAGAAAAGACCAAAGAAAGGGCTTGAACTTAAAGCAAAAAGTCAGTTTTTTGTGGGGCACACCTACACAGCCTTTATGCATACCTCTGCTTTCCAAGTAATCGGACAGACAATAGCTGTGTCTGGACACCCTGATCCTTTCTCTGCCAACCCACTGCCTTTTTAATACTCCTCTGCCCACCCCTCCTCTCTATCTGTAGTCTTCTCCAATTATAAACTCCTTAAAAGTAGGGATGGTGTATATCCACTGTGGTTAGCATAGTGCCCAGCACAGTGCCCGGTACTCAGTAATCACTTAATGAATGCTTCCTCATTCACTGGTTCATCTTGGTGTCACCTGGCAGGACAATGAAACCACTTTAAATTTTTATTCTATTTGCATAGTAAATTCTACAAACACACTCTTAGAGTTGTATATTCCACTCTAACTATGTTTATGATGGTTAAAGTTTTCATGAGTAACCTAAATCTCTCCTAAGTTAGGAAATGAAGGCTTATTTCTTTTTTGAGGGGCTCAATAGTGAAAAACAGTTGATGGCTATTCAGTTAACAGCCCTCCAGGTATCTGTTGACCATTAACAAGTTCCTTTCTCAAAGTCAGTGCCAGCTGAGGCCTCTTAACTCTGTGTGGCCAAGGTGGTCTTGAAAAGCAGGTGGTTTTCCAGCAATCCCTGGATAAATAGGTATTAAAAAAATACTATAGCATTTTAGGTTTTTTCTCAGATGCACTGTATCCCATATAGCTTCACCCCTCCTACGTTGTACCTGGATTTTCCTTTCTCAGGCCACAGATTGTAATTTTAATAAAGGAGCCTGATTTGGCTGTGATAGCTCAACTTTTTTTTTTTCCATCCCATTGCATTGCTTTCGAGGAAAACTTCCAGGTCAAACTCAGATCCAGGCTTCAGTCACCTTGTCTACCCTTTAGAATACAAGTTTTGGCAAGCCTCTCTTTTTTATTTCTACTCTCCTTCTGCAGTCCCAATTCATGAAATGGAATAACTGAAACTTAACAAAGTAAACTACCAGTGAAACAGCAGGATGGAAGGTTGGAGTAACCTCATGGAGACTGTAATGGGCAACCTGGCAAATGGGGCAAGGGTGAGAGCAGCTGGAAAATGCCATCCTTGCCCCACCTAATGGGAGTAATCTTTTATTTTTAAAATATAAAGTATTAGAAAGATACATACACAGAGGTGAAGTACGTAATAAATGCATTCAAACAATCTGATAAAAATAAATTCCTAGTGGGTAATCTTTTTTTTAAAATTAACTTTAAATTCAATTTTATTTTCAGTTCAAAATTCTCTCCTTCCCTCCTCCCCCTTCCTAAACCAATTGAGAAGGCAAGAAAAACAAAATCCATGACAAATTACAAAACAAAGTTTTGCATTAGCCATTTCCAAAAAGAAAAAGAAAGAAAATATGCTTCAAGTTTTACTCTGAGTCCATCAGTTCTCTAACTGGAGGTAGATAGCATGTTTCATCATGAGTTCTTTGGAGTTGTGTTTGATCATTGGGTTGATCAGAGATAAGAAGTTTTACAAAACTCATTACCAATATGGTTGTTATTGGATAAATTGTTCTCCTCAATCTGTCACTTTACTTTACATCCATTGGTACAAGTCTTCCCAGGTTGTTTTTTTAAAGGGATCTCCTTTAACATTTCTTACAGTGTAATAGTAATAGTATTCCATCACATTCATACACCATAATTTGTTTAGCCACTCTCCAATTAATGAGCATCCCCTCGGTTTCCAGTTCTTTGCTACCACAAAAAGAGCTGCTATAAATATTTTAGTACATATGGATATTCTCTTTTTAAAATCTCTTTGGGGTATAGATCTCATAGCAGATCGCTGGGTCAAAAGCTATGCACTGTTTAAAAGCTTTTTGGTCATATTTCCAAATTGCTTTTTAGGATGAGCTGGTTAGTTTTCTTTTTTTGTCATCTTAACCAATTTGATGTAAAGTGGTCCCTCAGAGCTGTTTTATTGGCATTTCTCTAATTATTAGCGATTTAGAGCATTTTTAAACCCATATAGCTATTAATAGCTTGGATCTAAAAACTGCCTATGCACATCTGTGACTATCTGTTAATTGGGGAATGGCTCTTATTATTGTAAATTTGACCCAATTCCCTATATATCTTAGAAATGGGACCTAATCAGAGAAACCTGCCCCAAAGATCATTCTCCCAGTGTCTTGCTTTTCTTGTAATTTTAGTTGCATTAGTTTTGTATGTGCAAAAAATTTTTAAGTTTTATATAATCATAATCATCCATTTTGCCTCCTGTGAACCTCTCTCTCTTGTTTGGTAATGAATAATTCTCCTGTCCATAGATCTGACAGGTATTTTCTTCTTTGTTCCACCAATTTGCCTATGATGTCACCTTTATGTTTAACTCATGTAGAATGGGAGTAATTTTCCAGGAGAAATCAGCTTGGCCTTGTAGATGGGATCAGTCCTCTTTCGTTTTTCAGCCAACCTTTGGGCCCCTACCCCCACTCCCATCCTCGACCTGAGAGCCTTTGAATAGACACTTTCAAACTGTGGTGCTGGAGAAGACTTTTCAGAGTCCCCTGGATAGCAAGGAGACCAAATCAGTCAATACTTAAAGAAATTAATTCAGACTATTCTTTGGAAGGACAAATACTGAAGCTTAAGTATTTTGGCCACATAATGAGAAGACAGGACCCACTGGAAAAAACCCTGATGTTGGGAAAAATTGAAGGCAAAAGGAGAAGGGCATGGCAGAGGAGGAGATGGACAGATAGTGTCATGGAAGCAACAAACGTGAGCTTGGACAGACTTCTGGAGACTGAAGGGCCTGGTGTGCTATGGTCCATGGGGTCACAGAATGGGACATAACTGAATGATGGAACAACAACCTTCACTCTCACCCCTTGATTTGACTAGAGAACTTGATTATTAAGTCCTCTGTCTAGAGATAGAGACACTGATAAATTCTGGCCATCTGACAACTTCACGAACCTCAATAGGCCCCTTCCCTCTAGTTGCTAGTGCCCCTTTTTTTTTTCTTTTTGGGCTAGGCAATGGGGTTAAGTGACTTGCCCAGGGTCACACAGCTAGTAAGTGTTATTATGTGTCTGATTCCGGATTTGAACTCAGGTCCTCCTGACTCCAAAGCCAGAACTCTATCCACTGCGCCACCTAGCTGCCCCAAAAGTGCTTTTTTTTTTCTTTTTGGTGAGGTAATTTGGGGTTAAGTGACTTGCTCAGGGTCACACAGCTAGAGTCAAGTGTTGAGACCAGATGTGAACTCAGGTCCTCCTGACTCCAAAGCCAGAACTCTATCCACTGAGCCACCCAGCTGCCCAGCTAGTGCCCTTTCCCACAAATAGTCTTGGTGGAAGGATCCATTAAAGCAGGGGAATATATGTGTTGTGTGCGTATGTGCATATAATTTTACATATACATGTATAGTACTATATTTTCTTATCTGCATATACATTTCTCCTGTTTTACTTTTTTCTTCTTTTAAATTTTTTTTTTTTGAGTGAGGCAATTGGGGTTAAGCTACTTGTCCAGAGCCACACAGATAGTAAGTATTATGTGTCTGAGGCCGGATTTGAATTCATGTCCTCCTGACTCTAAGGCCAGAGCTCTATCCACTGCGCCACCTAGCTGCCCCTATTTTTGTCTTTGTAAAAACAATATCTACCTCTGTGCTTCGCACACAATAAGCAGCTTAATAAATATTTATTAAACTGAATTAAACTTGGTCCTAAGTGGATACTTAGTGAGCAATTTAAATTCCAATAGGAAAAGAAAACACATATAGGAGAATGGTAGCTTTTTGGCAGGGAAATTAGAAAAAAAGGTAATCGGAGCAAAAGACATTGATACGTCTTTACCAGGACTAGCAGTATTGACTAGATTACCTTCCTCAGAGCTAAAGTTCAAATAGGGTATGGAGGAGGGAGAAGTGGGATCCAGATTGAGTTGGAGGTTAGAGTACATGTGCCATTGTGGGCCTGAGACCAGGCAGAACTGGGGTCACAGGGTGGGCTATTCAGTTCTAGATGGAGGTGGAGGCCAAGAGAAGCAGCACAGCATGGACATGGTGGGGGACTGGTATAAGTATCTGGTAATGCCATTTGATCTGTGCCAATATATCAGCCACATTCTGACATTTCATGAAGTTCTTTAATTTGGAGTCCATGAATCTTTGAGGGGTCTAGGGATAGATTTTAGGGGGTCCATAAACTTCATTTTTATAAATCTTTAACTGAAATTGAATTGTTTCCTTCAACTATTTAAACACATTATTCTGAGAAGGGATCCATAGACTTTGTCAGATGACCACAGGGGCCCACAACAAAAAAAAGGTTAAGATCTCTTGCTCCAAGACTTATTTGACTAAGGAGTGATAATTTACATGAATGATAGTTTGATTTTTTCTGATTCAGCTAACACAGACATTGTTGGCACAACTCTGGACACAGCAATTACATGCTGAGCTAGAGAAGTGCCAATTAGGCCAGAAAGAACAGAGGCTTTGGGGTCAACACAGAAGTAGGATAGTGCCTCAATATGTATATGCAGCTCTATGTTAGTGGCTGTCCCTGGACGCAGAACTTATGGTCTGAGAATTTATGTCTAATCTTATAAACAATTGTGTTTAGGCATTCCATGATATTGCTCTTTCTCTCTCTGTTTTCTGACCTCCCTTTCCAGTCTCCTTTGCTAGATCATCAACCATATCTCAGCTCAAAATTGAGAATATATCCTAAAGCTCTATCCTGTCCCCTCTTTTTGACACCAGAGGGGCCAAACTTGCAGCTAGAGCACAGCTGGAACCAGATTAAAATGTAATTGGGAAATGTTTAACAAAAGAAGTAAAAATTCAATACAACATAACGTTAATTTGTGCTTTTCTAAGTCAATATGCCACCATGAGAGATCTGTTTATATTTGAGTTTGAAACCACTGTTCTGCACTTTCTCTCTTGGCAACCTCATGGGTTCAATCATCTCTGACAGAGAACTCAAAAATCTCTATACAGATATAGCCAGTCTTAGTCTTTCTCCTTAACTATCTAATGCACATTTGAAATTGGATAGCCTAAAAACATCTCAAATTCCCCACTTCTTAAACCCTCCTCTCTCCTGAACTTCCCTATATCTATCAAGGCCTTCTAGTTACTCAGATTCAAAAGCAGAGTTAGCATTCTTGACCCTTCATTCTCCTTTACCCCACAAAGACAATCAATCAATTACCAAGCCTTCTTTATGAGTTCTACTATTACCACATGTCTTGCACCCTTTCCTTACCTTACAAAGACACCACCCTGGTTCAGGCATTTGTTGCCTCTTAGCTTGACTACAGCAGTAGTTTACCAACTGATCCTCTGTTTTTTTTAAAAAATATAATATTTTATTTTTCCCCAATTACATGTAAAGGCAATTTTTTATTTTTGACTTTTTGATAAGGCAATCAGGGTTAAGTGACTTGCCCACAGTCACACAGCTAGTGTCAAGTGTCTGAGGCTGGATTTGAACTCAGGTCCTCCTGACTCTAAGGCCAGAACTCCATCTACTGAGCCACCTAGCTACCCCATCAACTGGTCTTCTTGACTCATCTCTTCTTGCCAATCATCTTCTATCCAGCTGCAAATGATTTTCTTTAAGCATAGGTCTGATTATGTCACTCACCTGGCTCAAAAAAATTCCAATGGCTTCCTCTTTTCTATAGTTTAGGATTAAATACAAATTCTACTGTTAGGCATTTAAAGTTCATCAAAACTCAGCTCCCACATACTTTTCCTGATTTATTTTTCATTATTCCAATTCACACACTCCACCACAAACTGACATTCTTGCTGTCATTCACACAGAGCTCTTATCTTTCTGTATGCCATTAGACAGGTTGTCCCCTATGCCTAGAATATGCTCCATGTCACCTCTCTCTTGGGATCCCTAGTTTCCTTCAAACTCCACTTCTGCATTTTCTCACCCCCCCCCCCCGCAACTTGGACACACCTTAGACTTCACCATTTCGTGGAATTCTACCACCTTCAACATCTAGGAAGGACCATAACCTCTTCTCTCATAACTAATCACACGTTTTGTTTTCATCATGATCTCAGGTCCCTTGACCCATTCCTATTCTCCAATCCACTTCCTTCATTCTGTCTTCACTTGTGTTGGCAACCAGTCTTGACCATATAGTCTGATACTGCAATTTTCATAGCTACTATCTTAGAATCATTTGTTCTTCTGATGTATATTTATCCCTGGGAGACCCCCACAACTTAATTCCCTTGCTTCTGGCACCATCAGAGAAAGTCACAAAAAAATGAGCTGATTTAATGCATTATAAATTCACAATAATTAGTAATAAATAATTATCTGCCTTAAGCTTGGCACTGATGCTACTTGATAATTCTACTCTGACTGTATCAATTTCTTATTCCATTCTCCAAGGTGACTTTTACAAATTTATAGCCCCATCTCCCTACTTGCAATAGATGACCTAGCCTCCAAAATCACTAACAATACTGAGATGTGACATGAGCTCCTCAGCTCTCTTCCTTTACCTTCATAATTTCTCAGTCTCATTACTCATTCTCTACTCCTTTTCTCTGGTAATAAAAGATGTGTCCTAATGCTTATAAGCTTTCACATATTAATTATTCCTCTCCCCCCACCCCCGCATATTTGTACAAGCCCTTCCTTACCTTTGGCTAGCATGAAAATTAATTTTTATTATCACTACTATAGTTGGTTCCAATGAAGACTTAAACCAAGACACAACATGTTAGTCTGCCGTCACAAAAAAGCTTTGCATTGCTTAAGTAGCAGCAGAGTGTTTGAATCAGAGAGAACAGCAGATACTAGAGGAGAAGAAAACTATTCCTGCAATTTTTTTTGGGGGGGGGAAGGCAACCTTGGTTAAGTGACTTGCCCAGGGTCACACAGCTACTAAGTGTCTGAGGCTGGATTTGAACTTTGGTCATCCTGAGTCCGGGGCCAGTGCTCTATCCACTACCCTATCTAGCTGCACCACCTGCATTTGTTTTAGTGTCTTATTACATAGATGTCCTTGAATTTTTGAAAGTTATGTTGGCACAAGCTCTGGCCGGTTCTACCAAGCTGGAAAGGGTTCAAATGTTACTGGGTGACAGGCTCTGTGACAACTGTCTGAGGATCAGCCTAGCAAAACTTAGCGAAATTCCTCACAAAAAGGCTGGCTCCTGGCAGATGAATGCATTTGGTAAAGGTAACCCATTAAACAGGCTGACAAAAAAATCAGTTCCCAAATCACAGACAGACATCTAAAAAAACCCAGACATTTATGAAGTTCCCACTTAAAGTACTGTGAGGAAACAATGAGACAAAGGCACTACTCTTGAAATGCTCATCAGGAAGAAGATTCAGCATTTTATCATCTTATAGATCCTCTCTGTGAGGTCAAGGATAAAATGTAGCTCTATATCTACTTACAGATTTATATGGCAGTCCTGAAGCAGGCATAAAATGGGGAGAGCTTTTGAAACTTCCATTGTCTGGATTTATAATCCTGATATATTCATAATGTATTACTTACTAGTTGAGTCTGATTGGTAGATTTCTCAGCTTCTAGGTAAGTGTAATCTTTGTAGCTGTGAATATTCATGGAGATCATCTGCATAACCACTTACCTTGTCATCCAAGGGTTTAGACTGAACTACTTTTTTCTAAGCAAGACACAGTTTCTTTTTTCCTATGCAGTGTATATATGCTGGGCCTCAGAATTTACAAAGCACTTGATAATCTTTGTATTTTTCAAGTAGGCTTTTAGATAACGAGGAAAAATAACAGAAATGGGTCTTCCATTTTCCCACTTCTGCTGACCACTCCTCCCACTCCCTTACCTATTCACCAAATTTAGGGGATGGGCTAAAAGAGCATTTTATGCATGTTGACAAAAGGAATTTTAGGAGCTAACATCATAAAAGAAGAAAAAGATACTGATTTTTAGTCCCTACTCCACAAAAAACAACCACCACCAAAGATATCAGTAATAATTATAGTATGACTGAGTACACACCAAATGGATTTATTACTTTTCATTATTTTTATAAAATGATCTAGAGAAATTATTAATGTATTTTATATTGCAAATGTGACTATAAATTGAAATTCTACCTAAGTGATAAATCTCCAGCAACTCACTGGAGTAAAATCCCTACAATGGGCTACTTGTAGAACACCTCTAGCTGTCAATAGAATTGGAAGAAAAGGGCAACAGCATAGACAAGGAAACATAGGTAGGTAGGATTTACTCATCAGAGCAAAGGATTTCATGCAAACATAATTCTGAAAAAGAGCCAATGAAATCTCAAGTTCTTTCCAAGACAAAAATATTTAACTGGCACTATTTAATGAAATATACAACCGATGATAATATTGAAACATAATAGAATTTTCTAAAGAATCACATTGTTTCTCTTGAGATATTTCTTGCCAGAGGACTGTTCTGTTACATAGACAGTATTAGACTATATCATTTAAACTAAAGTATGTTCCCAATTATGTTTATGGCATTCACTCAAACTTTGTATTTCAGTGTCATCATTTTCTAAGTACAAAAGTAAACAATGACTGATTTCATAGTGAGGATGGAAGGATTAATAACTTGACTGTAAAGCATCTTGCAAATACTAAGTAGGGCCCTTTACAGTGATGATGTTGGGATAAAGAACTAATATCTCACTTAATGAATCACTATCTTATGTCAGGATTGACTGGATGAAGTTTTAGAGAACATAATCTAGAATACAGTAGATCTGAATCTGTTACAAAAGGAATCTACCATATTATATTAAATACTCAGAGTTGCCACCAAAACATGTCTTTTTCAGGGAATACTTCTTCAATCCTCTTCCATGACAATATGTAGCACAGAAAGTATTTGATTTAATCAGTCAGGTCTGCAGAGATGGACACGTCTGTTTCCATGGAGTCACATACCACACTATCATTGACATACTTCTCCATGGAGACAGAGCAGGGGAATCAGAAGATACTAAAACAAATGAATTCACTGAGTGGTTAGTGAGCAAAGCTGAATCCAGACAAAATGCTTCATCCGTTGTGACATGCCACAGTCTAGAAAAGTGAAACGCAGCATACATTTTGAGATAAAACATAAAGGTTAAATAAAAGTACATTTAAAATACATGCAAGTTGAAGAAGAAACAGGAGTTAATTGCAGAAGAATACAAAATTTGGGAACTATGACAGCAAAAGTATCATTGACAACCAAAGCCAGTAGAAAAATTACTATTAAAAATAAGGTACCAGAACAAATCTGTTAAGATTCAGGTAAGAAGTTAAGAAACCAAGGAGAACAGTTTAAAATTAAACCACCAATTTATATCATGACTTGATTGGTTTGTGTTTTCTGTCTTTAAGGATCTTGTTTAAAAATAATTGGTCAAATAACAGAATATATGCTTTTCTTTGCAGAATTATAAGTATAAGGCAGTTTAAGTTCCATGTAAAAGCTAATTATCAAACATACCACTTATATGAATGACTGAACCTACATTGTATGACGTCATCAGTGGAGAAGAAAATGGACCATAGCCCATTCGTTGCTTGAACTGGGGGGCGGGGGAAGAGAGAAATCATCCTATGGTGGCCAGCCTGATGATGATGCGTCTTTCCAGACTTAGCAAGGCTGTTCCTTTGGCTACAAATGAGTTTCTCTACATACATGAAGGTTTTACAGCTAATAAGGCCTGCTTGTGTTTCTGTGATACAGACTTTTGAGAATCCAGGCCTACCTCTAAACCACAATGGAACGCTGGAATAGGGTGTTAGTGCAAGAGCCTGGATTACTGGCTACAAATTCAAATTTTGCTACACTTAATTCCAAGAATATACTCATTTCTAAAATAACAAGTTCCTTGATCTATGGATTACTCTTTTCTCATAATATTAAAAGCTTTTTCACATATTATCTTACACATAAATAAATTCAGAAAAACAACATCCTTAAGTGTTAGGGCACCAAGATCTACTCTGATGCTTCATTATGGTATGGAGTTATTAAAAAATTCTTAAAGGCTATGCCAGCAGAATGAAAGCTATGAAGAGCCTTTTTAGAAAGGTTTCAGCCAGAGACTGTCTGCTTTTTGAGGACCATTAGGTATGGAGGCACTACATGGATAGGATGGTCACTTGGCAATGGATTCTTCATCCATGGCAATCTAAGAAACAATCTTAACCCTCTTTTATTTCTGTAATGATGGTAGCAGAACGATGAAAAACAGGGAAGGGGTAGTTAACAATCACACGTTTTTAGGATCATCTTTAAACATTAACTATTAGTACTCTAAATGTGAGAGACTTGTCTATCTAGTGACCAGCGAATTGATATACTGCTGAAGGAACAAAATTATATCACTCTTGATAGTCTTGCAATAAATGAAATGAAGAGATGAAAGGAAGTTATAGTTAAATGGAGAGATGAATCACAGGGTTCATCTTGAAAAAGCAAGTAGAAGAGCTAATGAAGTTAATTTTATTTTACATCTAATGGCAGCAAAAAACATCATTACAACATTTCATGAAGAATTTATACTAAATGCTCATAAGCTTTTGCAAAAAAAAAAATCACTGTGAAGAAAACTGTAACTTATACACCAACATCCACTGTTAGTGAAGAAGCAGAGAAAATAAAAATGTTAAGGTACTCCAAATGAAATCAACATATCCATTAATACCTGGTAACTTCAATACAAAAGATGTCAAAAATATGTTGGAAAACAAGGTTCAAGAGTGAAGAACAAGAAAGGTCAAAGGCTGTAGCTTATTAGAAGTCTTGCACTTATATATCACAAATATGTATCTTGAAGAAGACAGTTGGGAGATAAGGCAAGCACCAAATAAAATCACAGGAAAATGAAACTGATACTATTTTAACAGACAAGAAATGACTGATTATTGATGTGAATGTTGATTCCAAATCACTTATCTTACAAAATCAATTTGTTTAAAATAAAGATCAACATCAATACAAAACTAGAAGAATAAAAATGAGAAGAAAACAGGGTGAACAATTCGAATGCAAAGAATTTAGATAAACTGTTGACATAAGAAAAGAGAGAAATGGATAAAAGAATAAACACTGACATAGACTGTCACCATTTTTTGCTATTGTTTCCGACACATATTTTCATCAAGGTATGGAATTTCTGGTGACAAGAGTCTTTCTACAAATTCTTATCAGCAACTCTTCTGCATTTTAGTCTTAGAGAGTTGCCTGAGGTGCTGAAAGGTTAAGTGATTTGCTCAGGTATCTCCATTTTTACAGGAATCTAATAGAAGTAAACCAGCTGCTTCAGTGAAAAGATCGATGATCTCCATGCCAAGCAAAAATAGGAATCTAGGCCACTACTATTTGGAATACAGATGCATTTGCAAAATCTTATGGAGAGGGATGGCAGAAAATAATTATTAGCAGTATTATTTCATGAAACAGTGGAAAGCATGGAGGAAAAATAAGATTATAAAAAGTGTGGCAAGAGATATAATTAAGTCAGGGCATCCCAGGCATTTTAAGACGTAATGGAAGGACAATGAAAAATCAACAAATCGTAAAGTCTATCAAGATTTCTATAGTACTCTTCTTCCATGATTGACAGCAGACCCACCACAATTGGATTTTAATGTCAAAATCTATTCTAAAGAAAACAGAGATGGGAAGAGCAGAAAAACTCAAGTCTAGGTGTCGGCAAATTATATCTTGCCAGCCAAACCTAACCCACTGCCTATTTTTGTAAGGCCTACGGGGCAAAAATGGCCTTTACATTTTTAAATAAAGTTTAATGTACTTAAGAATGTAAAAGCCATGGGGCAGCGAGGTGGCACAGTGAATAGAGCCTTGGAGTTAGGAGGGCCTGAGTTCAAATCGGGCCTCAGACACATAACTGTTACAAGCTCTATGACTCTGGTCAAGTCACTTAACCCCAACTGCCTCATTAAAACAAAACAAAAGAATGTAAAAGATATTCTTAGCTCATATGCCATACAAAAACAGATAGGGAAGTGAACCATAGTTTGCTGACCCCTGGACTAGATCAAATATACAGAGAGGAGGTCCTTCTGGAAACAAAATTCTGGAAACTTGAGAGATCAAGTTTCAAGAGATCTGAAAGAGAGATAAAGGCTTGGAAAAAAAATCATAGATCTTACTATTACCCCAAAAAGCAACTGAGAAAATAGCAATAATTACTGATCAATATGGCTATCATTTCTAAAAATCTTCATTACAATAATCTACACATGTTTTAGGGCATCCTTGATGAAGGTATGAGAAAGGCATAGCAGGAATTTTAAGTGATATTCTATAGCATTACTATATCTTTACAGTCAGAATTGAAAGACAGATTCAAAGAACTTGAGATCTCATTGTGCTTATTGTTGACTATAAAAAAAGACCTTTGATTTGGCAAAGCAAAACACCACTTTACAGGTTCTCATCTAACAAGGTGCATCCTGTGAATATGTCAAATTTTCACAAAATTTTTTGAAAGATGTAATAATAAAGATAAATTTGTTTTGTGACCTATGATTATTAATGTCAAGTGAAGAAAAAAAAAACAGGGAAAGAATCACTACCATGCTACTATCATAGGGGATGCCTAACACAGAGTGCAAATTAAAGAGTATTCCCTGTAGATGAATATTCTAGATGCTCCTATTTGTAGATGACACTGCTGATTCCATCAAGCCCTGGAATACTTCAGAACCTCCTAAACAAGATCTATAAATCACTCAACAATTTGGCTTAATTATCCAATACATGAAAAACCAAGTGGATAAAGAATGCCTATTGTCCAAGCTACGACATATAGTTGCATGGACTGCAGCATCAGTACAGATAGCTTGGATGGACACCATGAATGGACAATGAATTGGGACAAGGACCAAAGAAGATGGTGAGCTAGATTATCTTTGAGAAACTGAGTAGTATTTTTGTTGACCCCAACCTTCTATCTGAAATCTATCTATCTTCTTAATATCAATATTTTTTCTGGTGATTCTCCCTGTATAACTTCCAGTCACAGCACATTACAATTTACAAAGAATTAAAGTTTCAGGTCACTCTAAGGGGCAATAAAATAGAGTAATGTTGGCTTGATAAGGGTTCAACAGAGTACCAACCAATAATTGTTCAAAAGAAGCATCTTAAAGTATTATCACTGGACAGATGTATTGACCCCTCCCCGTATCTTGATTTCTTAGTTTCTACGCAATGTCGAGTTATCTAGAGGAAGGCCCTCTAGATCTAGAAGGAATCCCTGTGGAAGATTTCAGGGAGGATATGGACAAGGGTTGTGCAAGACAGGGTATAAATCAGTTTTGATTTGCACATATGGGTTAAATCCCACACTGATGAAATCATAGATCCACTGTATCAATGTAAGTGTTACAGAGAACTTTTCTCTCTTGACTGAATCCAATTCCTTCAAATCAATGACATAAATTTTAAAAAAAATTGCATTCCTTCTTTCATTAATGAAACCAAACATGAAAGCATTTTTAATACTGCCCATTCAATAGCCAGGACTGTTGTAATGTTTACTTTCATATGCCTCCACATGATTTTGTGAAGGGTGATATTGACTTTAGAGTCTCTATTGATATTGCTATAAAAAGGGTTATCATCAGTATGTCATCTCTGAATAGATGCCATAGTGTAGGAATAAAAACCAGCTCTGGTTACTATTAAAGTGGAGGTCTAGTACAAAGATCTACTCACAAAAATTATGTTAGAAAATGTGTAATTCATAAAATAAGGGGTACAGAAAGGTAATCATATTAATAAAAGTAAAGCTCAAAAATTTTAGCAGATGAATGCTTTTAAGATTTGTGTATTCTTCACAAGTAGTCTGGTATTTAAGACTCTACCTATCTTTTCAGCTTTATTTTACACATAGTCCTCCTATTCTCCATTCTCTGTCCCAGAGTTTTTTCGTTTTGTTCCCTAGTCTTGGCTTGCCTTCACCTTCTTAGCTTTTTTTTTTTTAACTTAGTATTTTATTTTTCCCCAATTACATGTAAATCTTCTTAACTTTTACATATGAAATCCCTCATTCCTGGAACAGACCCTATACCTACAGAAATCCTCCTCCTCCAAGGCTGAGTTTAGCTATCACCTCATCCATAAAATCTTCTATAATCTCTCCAGCCAGAAGGAATAATGCCTTTTACCTTTATGATGAGGAATCTGGGCTTCTCTAAGGGTCTCCTCCAGCTCACAATCTAAATCTGTAATCTCTACTGGCTGGGAACAATTCCTTATATAAAGTAGGTACTTAATTATTTATCAAATCATTAGATTTTAATTTAGTTATTTCAGTTTTCACATTTATACCTCAGAAATGAGAGGTGTTGTACTTGCTAATATAATACGTTATGAAACAATTTTCATTTGTTTAAATTTTTTTCTTAAAGAAAAGCATTCCTGTATATGTATAGCCTACATCAGATTGTGTACCATCTTGGGGAGGGAAGGGGAGAAAAATTTAAAACTCAAAAGCTTATGGAAGTGACTGCTGATAGATCAAAATAAATTATTTTTTTAAAAAAGAAAAACATTCCTTTTAAAAAAACATAACTGATATTAATGTGAAAAAACATAAGTAATTGAGGATGACTAATGATGTTGCTTGAACTATTTCTATTTCCTCAAAATTCCCTAAGAGGGTCATAATGAAAATTATAGAAAAAAGTAAGAATCTGACATAGTTTTTCTTCCACGTTCAGAAGTATTAATGTTAACTTGATTTTCTATACTTATACAGTTTATTAACAATATTAGGAACATAACTCTAAAATTACATAACACCAATGATTTATAATTATTTTAGTTTATACCATCATCATTAAAAAATTAACATATCACATATGTGCTCTTTAAAGTGCACAAATCAGCACAGTAGATTACATATTTATTTTCTTTAAGGCTTCTAGGTCTAGGATAATTTTCCACTGATGTTTAAGGTAACAAATCAAGGTTCAACAGATAAACTTGTGGGTAAAAAGTATTTTATAATTGGATATAGTAATCATTTTATGTGGTCATTAATTTTAGGCCTCATTTAAACATATACTGATTGTGCTAATAACAAACAATACAATAACTTTTGCCACCTTTCTTTTTTGACTCTTAGAATTCTGAATTTCTTTTTATTTCGATTATTGCATAGTATAACAACAATTACTAGGCAACAAAAGGAATATGAACAGGTATATGTTTTAAAAATCACATTCACTACTTATCTCCTGAAAACATTATGAAAATAAAAAGTCTGAGTCCCTCAAAGATCCTGTTGAAGGCTAACTGATCATTATAACATTTGGATGTTTAACCTTAATTGTGGTGGTATATTTATGTAGCTCTTTCAGATTTACCAAATACTTTCCTCACAATAACTTTCGGAGGTTGCAAATATTATTACCTCTATTTTAAGGATGAGGAAATGGAGTCTCAAAGAGAGTATGCACAAAGTCACAGTGATGACTAAGAAGTGTGACATTCATAATTCAATCCTAGGTCCAACGTTCTTTCTACTACAATCCTGCTTTCCATTACCAGGGATTAAAGTTAAAAGTAACCAGGGGATAACTATCAGAATCACTACAATGACCTTGTGAAAGCAGTAATTACACCTTTTAGGTTTTTTTCTTTATTTTCTGGTTCATTTTGAGTGCCCTCTTATTTTCAGAGATGAGATAACTTTAAAACTTAAGGCGTGTGACCAAGTTCAGTCAGGCATGTATGTTCCCCTGTGACTGACTCATTTTCATGTAGTACCTGCTACAATAAAAGACCTTCCTATTCTGCTCAGCTGGTCCTGCCAGCTGTACTTCCTCCACAACTTTGCATTTTTACTAACCTATGTGTTTGGTGTAGCTAATACCAATACAGGATCCTAAATCACAGCTCCAGAATTGAAAGGGACCACAGAGGTCAGCTGGGTCAGCACTTCTGGGAAGGCTAGGAGATTGTCCACAGTCCCAAAGTATTGAGTGGAAAGGTCAGAGTTAAAACTCAGGTTCTTTAAGTTCAGCACTCTGTCCACCTTCCCACAGTGCCCAACAAAATGTAAACTGCTGGAGAATAGGGCCTGTTTAGTGTGTCTCTGTATCCCTAGTGACTAACATAGTGACTTAGACACAGTAGGTGACTAATATTTATTGAATTGAATTCTTAGCAACATTTCATCTAATCCATAATTTTAGTTATTTGGCCTTAATCCTTTATATCCTATGTCACTTCTAGTTTTTTTTTTTATTAAATTAGACTTTGGAAAGTGGTTCATAACAGCAAGAATTTACATAGCTCTGTAAGACATGTAAAGTGCTTTACAAATGTTATCTCATTTTACCCTCACAGGTAGCTCCTAGGAGATAGGAGCCATAATCATCCCTATTTTAAAGATGAGAAAACTGAGACAGAGCTAAAATGAGTTAGCCAGGGTCTCACACAGCTAGTAAGTGTCTAAGCCTGGAACTGAACCCATAACTCTCATCTACTATGATTTTACTAACATTTCTCTCGCTTCATAAATACTCTATTTTTAAAAGCCCTTCCTGTTTATTTCAACTCCTGGGTGGGCGTTTATTCATTCCATTTTCATGTAGCTCTAATTTTTAATGGCAATCTTACACAAATGATTGTTTTAAAATAACCCATTTTAGGTAACCTTCCTACTTTTTCATTTTGAAAAGTTTTAGACTTTGAATAAAATATAATTTGTTAAAAGGACAATTCCCACTAAAATGAGTAACTCTTTGCAAATTCAAATTGAGATTAAAAAAACCCCACATTCTAAAACAAGGAAGTAAATGTTTCCCCAAACTATTTTTTAAGTTTTCTCACTTTAAAAAGCATGCTTACCTGCTATTAGCTTTTGGAGAGCACCCTTATCTCCATTAACAGCAGCAGCATGAACTTGGGATGCTAATGAGGAACCACTAAGGACCCAGCTCTCTGAAGTGTTCATAATTTTCTGAGCCTATGCAACCTGAATCAATTGAGAAAATAGAATTAATGTAACACAAAAGAGTTTCTCACACCACTTCCTCTTTCATTCTTATCATCTCTGAAATAGATAGGTTACATATATGTCATCATAAGTCATTCGTTTAGTTTTCCCTGAAAAAATTCATTCTTTCCATTTATAAAAATGCTCATACTAAAAACATTTTTCCCTAGTTATGAAATCCTACCCTGTTGGTACGGAGATTATTACATTGGACTCTTAAAATATATGCAAATGCACTATAAGCTCGGGCATAAGGTTTCAAACACAGTTTCAGTGAAAGATCAAGTCTGATGTCTCATAACCAATTTAGCTAAGTATGCAGACATTCTTTACCAATAAGTTAGCTGTTAAATAATGAATTCTTTGACTATGGCAACCCATGATCATAACAAAGAAAATATAAACAAAAAGGGTCTTGCATCTTGTGGAGGGAGAGTGGTGGTTGGGCAGAGGCAGTGGGAGAAGGTCCTACTGGAGTAATAGAAAGGGGGTAGACCATGCTAGGAATCAGTTTTTAGGCCCCTAGAAATATTGGACTACACAAAGATTAACTGTAGTTAGAGCTTTATCTTAGGAACTGAATTGCTAGTTAAAGGAGAGCTTGCTGGTTTTCCTAGCCAAGGCAAACAAAGGAGTTGGAGAGTTGGTTTAATTATATGCCTAAAGGCATTAAGAAACATAGTTTCATGGGCTACTTGGTATTCTTATCTTGCAGTGCTCTTAATAAGCATAAACAAAAAGATGACCTATGAGGATAACTGTAGCTAATGCACCAACATCTGTCAGAGCGGATGTTCTAAATTCTAAACCTTTTCTTGTTATGGTCCTGTTCGGACAGTCTGGTGAAGCCTCTGGACCCCTTCTCAGAATACTGTTAGTAAATATATATAATAAATCACATCTACATGATCACAAAGGAAATATTACATTAAGACATAGTTGTCAAAATATTAACAAAAACCAAAAAAAATTACAAGTTCATGGACCTCAGGTTAAGAACTCCTCTATTAGTAGATAAGCAGAAAAAGGTTTTATTACCACCCAAGTTTAATTGATATAATGAAACCACCTTATGGTAATAAGGTCAAAAGAGTTCAGAAACTGCCTTAATTAGTAAATACTTTATCTCCTGGCCAAATGGGGAGACATGATAGCCAAGGAAGGGTAATATCAGTTTGAAATATAAACTCATTTATAAAACCTACAGAGGAGAATAGCAGAAGATTACCAGTGTCACTTTATAAAATCATGAAAAGCAGTAGAAATGAAATCAAGTCTGTAGAAAGCTTGAGGTGCCCCCTAATAGAGCCAAAACACACCAAGGGAATTCATTGGTGAAAATAGCAGGAAAACGACAAACAGGAGAAAATGGAATAAATTTATCAGTATTTTTACAATAATCTATTTTCATATTAGTAACAGAGAAACTACCAAATTTTGACTCCAACATTTCAATTTCCAATGTGTTATATACAAAGAAGTTAATACGGCACTTAAGTAGATGAATTTAGGAAAAGCACCCTTGACCAAAAAAATTCATGCTGGAGGTAATACTGTTTTGAAAGCCTTGTGTTACTATTATTATGCATATTTGTATATTATGATATATAATATAGATTATATATTTATTTTTACAAAGTATCTCTGGAAGAAAATACTGTTCCTCCCCTGGGAGGGAAGGCAAATTACAAATAATACTACTAACTCTCAAAAAAGGTGATTGAGAGAGCATCAATAATTACTGACTTATATTGCCTTTACAAATCTTTGTGAGAATGATCAATACCCATATATGGAGCAGGTTTTTTGAAAATAATAAGAGAATAAAGAAGCTTTCACAAATGATTCTCTACAGCAGACTACAGTTTTATAGTCATAATTAACTGAAAGGCACAAAGAATTGCAAGATCTCCTTGTAATTGTTTGCTGATTAGAAAAAAAAGTATTTGACTCAATAGAGCAAAGCACAACCTTAATGGCTCTCACAATAAAGAGTTTTTTCATCTATGCCTTAAGATCATACAGTATTCCTTCATAAATGCAATCACATATATAATCTTACTCCAGGATCCTCTGATTATCAATTTCAAAGGTGGCCTCAGAGAGGTATGACACATTAGTGTCATGGTGGTCCAACTGGAAGAAGAATCTCCTATAGTTAGAGCCTCAGGATGTCCCTCTTTGGGGACATTGTCCTGATTTCAAACCCCAGAACATTATCAGGGCTCCTTAATGAAATCTATGGAGCAGTAGCAGCTGCTGTAAAGTAGAAAGGTATGGATCTGGAGAAAGGGGACCTAGGTTTGAGTTCTATTTCTGATATTTACTCCCTGTGTAACATTAGGCAAGTGACTTCTCAGACCTCAGTTCTCTCATGGGTAAAAATAATAGGACTGGATTAGATCCCTTCCAGCTCTAAATCCTAAGAATATTCAAAAGAAATTGGCATAACAACTTATACAGGAATAAATATAGTGAAAATTACTTAATGAACAGGATGAAAATTATTTAATGTCCAAAAAACAACAGGCAGTTGAATGTTACCTAGGCACATGAATTTCAGGTAAGGCACTGCAGATGGACAATAAATAAGACCCAGAATTGAAATGAGAAGAGAGAGGTAAATTGAAATTGAGAAATTAAGCAGCAATTTTTAATTATCCCAAGCTGATCTTCAGCACCAAGATCCACCTTTTAAAAAAAAAAGACTATTTTTATCCCATTAGCTATTTTCCAATTACCTGCAAAATTTTTTAACAATTATTTTTAAAAATTTTGAGTTCCAAATTCTTTCCCTTCCTTCTACTCTTCCCTTCCCCTTGAAAAGGCAAGCAATTTGATTTTGATTATACATGTGACACCAAGTAAAACATATTTCCATATTACAAGGCCCATCTTTTTTTTTAACACAAATGTTTCCCCAACAATACTATATTGTTGCAAATGTTAGATTCTATAAAGAATTTAAACTGCAGATGACTCAAAAGACAATGGAGAGACATAGTAATCCAAGGAGGCTGCAGCATATTTCCAAAGAAGACCTAGTAAAGCTGAAAAAAGTATGATTATAAGAAAAGATAGACTGCTTTAGGTGGCTAGGTGGCACAATGGATAGAGTGCTGGACTTGGGAGTTTAAATCCAGTCTCTGACATTTAGTAGCTCTGTGAACCTAGGCAAGTCACTTAAACTCTCTCAGCCTGCTAAAAATAGCACCTATCTCCCAGAGTTGTGAAAAAAAACAAATGAGATAACAAATGTACAGCATTTTGCAAACCTTAGAGCACTGTTTAATTGTTTGTTATTATGAGACTCGTCACTTAGTGTAACAGCTCAAGTACTCCACTGATACCCATGAAATGTAAGATTCCCAACATAATTCTAATGTGTTAGAAACAGTCTTTGGAGACCCCATGGAAGAAAACAGACTAGACTTTTACAGGTTTAAAAAGCATGAATGGTTTGCAAACTGCACCACTGTACAGAATGCTCCTATCAATGAAATAACAGATTCATTTAGTAAAACTTTTTTTCTCTCATCTCCTGACACTACATAGGAAAATGCAGATTGATATGTTCAGCACGTTCCATAGTTCACATAGCCTAGTACAATGCTGCCAACAGAGGGCTCAAGGCATGCCAGATGGGTGGGCAAAGTTGTTGCTTACCTGCCCCGCCCATCCCCAAATCTTTCCTGAAAGGTTAAAAACAGCATGTTGTAGTGGCAAAACCACTGGCCTGGGACTGGTTGGACCCCTAATAGGGATATTGTAGAGAGCACATCATGGGAGTAAGAGGATAGAAAAATATGACCCCTAAATAGTTATGTGACTTTATACAATTCCCAGACTATACCAGAAAAGCACTTGGGGCATCCCGTTAACATCCCTCTTTCCCAATTTTAAATCCCTTTGGGTCTCAGTTTCCACATCTGTAAATTAGAGCACAGAGTAGACAATCTCTAAGATCACTTCAGCTCTAACCTTTTTATTATCCTATGACTGATTTTATGACTGCACTTGTAAATTCACAAGTGGATTTTCTCTGAAATGAAATCTTAGAGTTAATCTGATGAGTATGCTTTGTCCTAAATGCACTTCTATCTGGAATAAATTAGGATTAAGCCCTGGACAAAATAACTGGAAATTAAATCCCTGTCCTATGCTTTCATATGGTCAGCCCAGACAGACTAGGTCTATGTGGAAAGAATACTTCATATTTGAAACAAGGAGATAGAGTTGGAAGCATCAGTAGTTGCTAATTCAGTGAATGCAAGTAGTTAAACAATGTAATGTTATTCATATTTAACTATTCAAATAGTTGAAGGGCTTTGTATCGACTTAGTTTTATACAATTGGCCTCCCTAGGCTAAACTGTAAGGTCCCTAAGAGACTTTCACTTTTGTCTTTGTGTCCCCACCACTTAACACTTAAATGTTTCTCAAGTGGTTTACTGTAAAAGCCTCCAGAGAGAGGGCAAATCTGAGAACTCCAATTTAGTCTCCAAACTACCCTTGGCTGATGAATTAAATCATAAATTTCTGTTCCTGACATTCAAGGTCCTTCACAATCTGGATCCAATTATGTCTTACTTCAAACTACTCCCCTTTTAATTCTCTTTTTCTAGCCTTACTAGACTACTGTCCATTCTTCTCCTATCTCTATGCCTAGAATGGATTTCCTTCTACTATTCTCCCAGGCCAGCCAATTTCTGCTGAAGTGCTTTTCTTTAAGGCCTAATTAAGGCACTGCTTTCTTCACAAAACCCTACCAAATATCTCTCAACATAAAATGTTTTCTTATCATACTTTGCCTGGATAGGCCCTTTTGCCTTTATCACAATCTCTTTTATCAGTTATTTGTGTTCTGTTTCCCAAACCCTCATTCCTATTTGATTGCAAACTCCTTAAGACCAATGTACATGTCATATTTATCTTTTATTTCCAGCACTAAGAAGGTGCTTTGCACATGGTAGGTACTAGTCATATCTTTGCTGGGAACTGAATTTTCTTTCTGTTGCTATAACATCAGTATTTGGAGCCAGAAAATCCAAAGTGGTGGACCAGTTTTCAAGGAGGAGCTAGTACCCTTGGGCTACTGCTTAGAAAGATATTCTTTAGATACAAAAAAACATTTATTAGCCTGACTTAGGTCAGTCTGGTTCCGAATAAGTGTCCAGCACCAAAAGTAAGAAAATGCAGTTTCCACTGAAAGCATGCGAATACAACCTCAGAGACTCTCAAGATCTGGAAGAGTTGCAAAACAAATCTCTTCAGTCAACCTAGATCATGTTACTCTTGTCAGTGACAAGGATTACCGGATCAGTCTCTAGAGGATGGTTTCCTAATGATGGTAAAGGCATTCACGCTCACATTGTATTGACCCTGAAAGCTTGGGCTGACATTCTGGCAGGAAAGATCCCGGAGTATTATGTTTCTGAAAGCATTTTTACAGAACCTGAAAACTTTCTTTAGGCTTCAAGCACATCAGCTGTACCCATACTGGAAAGAGTTGTGCCACTAAAGATGACTACTGAGATAAACACAAGTCAGATACTAAAAAGCACATGTTCTTATGCGCTAGTAAGAATGAGCCGGCTACCCTAGGCCTACAGGGTAGGGCCACTTTTTTTGGTGGGGGGAGGGGGTTCGGGGCAGCCAGATTCAGATTCCCCGCCTGGGCTGGCTGGGATTGATGTTATCTTCCAGTTCTTCCCTTCTTCCTACATACAGGTTTGACCGTGTCTGGGTACTGTTTCCAATGAGCAAATGGATGGAGTCCTACCAAAGTCCTTTTATAACACAAATATAGTTTTGATACTTTAACCAGAGAAAGCAAAAACAGAAGAAAATTATAGATCAATTTCTCTAATGAATATTAATGGCAACATCGTAAAAAACAAAAAAACACTAGCAAGTAGGCTACAGCAAGATGTCACAATGCTATCTTCCAGTTCCTCCCTCCTCCTCACATACAGGTTTGACCATACTGATGGATGTGCCCTCCAATCAATCGATATTTATGAAGCACCTACTAGGTATCAGACTAAGTGCTAGGGATACAAAAAGAGGCAAAAGACAGCTCCTGCCCTCAAGGAGCTTGCAATCCCTACAAGAATGTGGAAGTCTAGGCACTTTCCCCACCTCTCCAGGCAAGAGAGGAATGGATCTTTGCTGACAGCCCCTTTTTGGGGAGGAGAGTGTTTTTCTTAATTTGTCACCGTGAGACCCCTAGGGAATGAAGCACGGGGGGGGGGGATTTTTTCGGTGATGAAGGGAAAGCCCCAAGTTCCCCTCAAGGTGATTCCCCGTCCCCCCGCCCCCCGACTCACCCTCACCTCCTCCAGCACCGACATCCCACAGGCAGTTCCACCGAAGTAGGTAAAAGCCCCCCGACCCTCCAGGCCCCCGAGGAATAGTTCCGCCCCGAAGCCGCGGCGGGTCTCCACCAAGTTTGGGAAAGAGGGGCGTTAACGGGATACCCCGAGTGCTTTTCCGGTGCATTCTGGGAATTGTAGTTGTGGCTCAGGCGGACACGCTCTTTCATAAGGGTCTCCTTTCCTATCCCAAACTGCTACGCCGGAAAGTGGAGATAGGGAGTGGGGACCGAGGAGGGCCCGCAGAGAGTGGAATCAGGCGGGCGCCTTCAAGTGCCACGGTGCCTGTCGGGAAAGCGAGTTCTCGGCTCCCTTACCGACCCGTAAGGGCTTCGGGACTACAGTTCCCGGCGTGCTCCGGCGTGGTCAGGACCTGGAAGTGAGGGCGTGCGGGCCCTCTTTGGAAGTTGTCCCGGGTGTTAGTTGCTGGAGCCCCGGGTCGAGAGGACGAGGCGCTGCAGTCGCCTGAGGAGCAGCCGCCGCCGCCCCGCCACCTCCTCCTTCTCCTCTTCCTCCCCCCGGAGCTTGGCCACCGCCTCCGCCTCTCCCTGCCCGAGACCCCTTCGCTACAATGAAAGCTGCCATCTTCTTGCCCTCCCCCGACCTCCGATGCTCTCTGCTGCTTTTGGTGAGTGGCTGACACCTCACTCCTCCTCCCGCCGCTGACCGGGCCAGGGGCTGCTAGGAGCCGCGACTCCGCCGGAGGCGCAGCTGCCTGAGCCTCCTGAGAGGAGCCGGCCTGGACCCACCCCCGTCGGCTCTCCGCGTTGCTCCCCTCCCCTGGCCAGGGTCTCGCTCCCCCCGCGGCCTGCTCCCGCCTGCCGGGCCGGGACGGGCCAGGAAGGGTGGGGTGGGTCGGGGCCGGGGGCCGGCGGGGGTTTGGGGGCAGGGGCCGAGCCCTCTGTGGCGTGGTGGTGGGGGGAGGCCTGACCACTGGACCCTGGGATGGGAGGGAATCGCCGGGGTCTAAGGGCTGTGGGCTTGAGACATTTGCGGAGGACAGGGTGAGGGTCTAGAGCCTGAGTGAAGGGCTGCAGGCCGCCCCTTCCCCCTTCCCAGGACTGAGGGGTGGGGTGGGCAGAGACGGAGGCCCCCTCGGGGCAGCCGTGGAGGAGGGGGAGCCGGGCTCGGGGGGCGTGGCCTTGCTCCCTGCAGGGTAGGGGTGGGGGTGGGGGTGCTTGGGGAAGGTCTGTCCGGAAGGACCGTGGTGGGGGGTGAAGCTGACAGGTGCGGCGGCTGGTTCCTCTCCCTCTCTACCCCTTAAACCATGCCCCTTTGGTGGATCCCTCTGTTGTGGCTACATGTGATTGGTTGGAAACACGGAACTTGTCTGGCTGACACTCTCCCCAGGGGGTGGGGGGACGCGGTGGCGGTGCTATTCCTAGACAACTTGCACCTCCAAACCCACCTAAACCTTTTCTTTCTTCGCTGGGCACTGCGCGCTGGGTCGGGAGAATGTACCAGGTCTTCATGTACCCACCCACCCTGCCTTTAGATCTGCTGGGACACCCAGAGTTTTTTAGCTCTTTTCATCTCATTGTATTGAGGACCTTCCCCCATTAATCCATGTCTCCCAAACACACCTTGAGTATGGTGACACCCTAGATGACCCCTCCTAGACAGGTTTAACTTTGGAAAAGGGCCAAGGCTTGCCTGGCCTTTTGTGACACTGAACAGGTACACTTTGAATACTTACCAGAATACTGGGTTAGAAAGTATTCTAACCTCAATGGAATTGTAGAATGTTAGAGCTGGAAGGGACCCTTACCTGTCCAGGCATGGAGGACAGCGAGAAAAAATCATCTTACCTGTCTTTCTCATTTTTGCCGATGAACAAATGGGGCTGAGGTTAAAGAATTTACTCCGCCTTACAGTGAGTATCACTGCTAAGACTGAAATACCATTTCAGTACAACAGGATGAGACCAGGTCATCCATCTCTCTCTTTTTGCAGATGAGGAATTGATTGGGTCTGAGTGAGAAGTTAAAGGATCTGCCCAGGGTTTCATAGTGAGTGCCACTTCTGAGACTAGAATACTAATTCAGTTCAGCTAACATTAAGTACCCACCGAGTGCGAGCAATTGATGTTTCTGAGATATAAGAACTGGTGAGTCCCTGTGGAAGAAAATAATTTTAATATTGAAAACTTCTTAAAAGACCTCTATCTGTTGTATTAGCGATAATTTTGGAAGAGAAAATTTCGCTATCAGGAGTTACCAACAACAGTGAAATTACAAGTTTCCTGTCTGAAGACATGAGGGGCCAGTCCCCTCATTTTACAGGTTAGGAAACTGATGACTCAGGAGATTGAGTTACTTGCTCAAGGTCACAGATGTTAAAGGTCTGATGCAGAATTTGAACCCAGGTTTCCTGACTCCAAAGCCAGTGCTTTTTTCCACTGTTATCAAGCTGCTTGATACAAACTGAAATGTAGTTTGTATAGACTCTCATTCTAAATTGATATTATTACTTGGTGACATGCTAATTTTAGCCACTATTTATTCTAAATTTATTTTTGAGAAGCCGCAATAGATCCATAGTGAGATGTGATAGGTGAGAAGTAGAAGACAAGTTCTTTAACTTCATGAGGCTGTGAGAGGCTGCTTCTTTCCAAGGTATTCTGGTCTAGAGGTGATCTGACAACAACCCTTTTTATGTAAAAAAGATACTTCTGTATCCTTTTACAGGACCTGGGGTCCTGTCTTTACAAGTATTCTTTCCACTGGTACAGATCACAACTCATCTATTTGTGGCTTTGTGTATAAAAAGTATGAAGGGGAAAACATAAAAAAAATTAGAAAACATGAAAAATGTTGAACAGGAAAACTACTATACAACAGATAGAGTTTCTTAGAAGGTTTTGTCTGGTTCAGACCATGGCAACTTGACAGACCTCTTAAAGAGGACTGAGAAAAGATTAATAAGTCACAGCATTTCAGAAAAGGAACCTTGGATCCCCTACTTCAAATCATAAGTGAGCAGAAATGCCCTCTGAAACAACATTCCTTAAAAATGCTTTATGCAGCTTCTGCTGGAGGACCTCTGGAAAGGAGAATTCACTATTTCCTACATCCCTTTTCACTTTTAAGAACTCTACTTATGTAGTTTTCCCTTTATTTGTTAAGTTTTGGGAAGTTGAAGGCAAATGGAAATTTGTTTCTTTGCAACTATACATTGCTCCTGTTTCTGGGGTCTTGGACCAAGTAAAAGAATCTAATGCCTCCTCAGCCCATTAAGTACTTAATTAAAAGCTATAGTACGTCCATTTCTTTTCCCCTCTTCTCACCTTCAAGTATTTTTCTCATCCAGGAAAAATATCTTCACTTTATTTGATATGGTTTCAGGTCTTCTTTCTGTCCTGATCATTCTTTTCTGGATATGTTCCAGCTTGTCAAGATTCTTCTTAAAATGTATTCCTAAGAACTGAGCTTAATGCTTTCTTCCATTGTGGTCTGACCAGAATAGAGAACCTGGGACTGTTACCTCCATTTTTCTGAACATTGTTCAATTCAGTTCTACAAACATTTCTTGGATTTCTGTTTTATTCAAGTTAATGGGCTTCATGCTAGAGAGACACAAGGAAAAAATGCCCTTGAAGGCAGGAATGCAGTGTATACACAGATAAGCAAATACAAGAGAATTGCAGAAAGGAGAGAGCATTAATAATTGGGTACATCAAAGGGTTTAGGACATAGGTTCTTAATCTTTTTTTGTGTCTTGGTCCCTGTTGACAGTTTAGTGAAGTCCATTGACCCTCTCTCCACCTCGTCAGAACAATATTTTTAAATGAATAAAATAAAATATTCAGGATTACAAAGGAAACCAATTATATGAAGTAGAGTTTTCCAAATATAAAAAAAAATTCATAGAGCCCAGGTTAAGAACCCCTGGTTTCAGAGAAGGTGAAACCTGAGCTGAGCCTTGAAGGAAGCTAAGGATTCTGAGAAAGGGAGCATTTCAGGCGTGGAGGACTGCTTGTGGAAATGCACAATGCATGGAGGAGGGCGAACCCTGAAAAACACAAATGCATGAGGGTAGGAAAAAGTATATTGCTATCAGGGGACAGTTAATACTCCAATATTCCTTTGTGTGGGGTTGGAGCTAGAAGGAAGTAGAGATGAATGATAAAAGTAGGAGAAACTCAAGGAAGGCTTGGAGAAACAGGAAGAGGAGTGGTTATCACTGTCAAAAGTTAAATGTAGGTAGTGGGAATAGACCATCCTTTCTAGGAACTTCCAGCTATCCTACCCTAAATTCTCTGTTGACCTCCAGTCTCACATTTCCATCTGCCTTACAGACATCTTGAATTGGATGTCCAGTAGACATCTTGATATGCCAAAATAGAATTCATTATCTTTTCCCCTTAAACCCTGTTCTCCACCTCCCACCTTATCTGTTACTGTAGAGGACAAGACATCTTCACAGTCCCTCAGGCTTGAAATTGAGGAGTCATCCTGGATTTCTTACTATCTCTCACTCCACATATCCAAGCTGTTGCCAGAGCCTGTGGATTTCACCTTGGCAACATCTCTCCAACACTCCCCCTGCTCTTTTCTGACATAGTCACCACTCTAGTGCAGGCCGCCTCGTTATTGCAAGAACCTGCTGGTAGGTATGTCTGCTTCAAGTCTCTTCTCATTCCAATCTATCTCCTCTATTCAGTCACTAAAATGGTTTTCCTCAAGTGAAGGTCCAATCATGTCACCCATATACACACACCCTTACTCAGTAAACTCCAGTGACTCCCTATCACTTTTAGAATTAAATACAAAATGCTCTGTTTGTCATTCAAAGCCCTTCATAACCTAGCTCACTCCTACCTTTCAAGTCTTCTTATGCCTTAATCCCCATCACGTATTCTTCAATTAGGTGACACTGGCTGTCTCATGAACAAGACATACCATCTCTTAGCTCTGATTTTTTTCTCACCATCCTCCATGCCTGGAATGCTCTCCCTCCTCCATTTTCATTACTGACCTCCCTGGCTTTCTTTAATTCCCAAGTAAAATCCCATGTTTTACAGGAAGCCTTCCCCAACTCCTCAATTTCAGTGATTTTCCTCTGTTAATTATTTCCTACTTATCCTGTGTATAGCTTGCTTTGTATACATTGATTTGGGTGCTATCTTCCTCCATTAGATTGTAAGCTTCTTGAGTCCAGGAACTGTCTTTTTCCAGAGAAAGGAAGTGATAGAGCAAGTTACTAGGGAAGAATGGAAGGGAATGGGATCTAGGGCACAAGTGAAATTTCTGACCTTCACCAAAAAGGACCCCCTTTTTCCCTGAGTTTGGAGCAAGGGATTATGAAAATGTATATGAAAGTGTTGAGAGAGAGTTCAAACTGGGCCTTTATTTTCTCTATGTAAAGTAAGAAGGCAAGATGTTTTCTTCTCCCTCCCCCCCCGCCCAAAGAGAAAGAGGAGTAGTTTTAGGGAATGGAATAAAGAAGTTTGGAATACTATGTATTAAGTTTTTTTTTTACGTAACGCATCCTACTCTTCACTCATTGAGCTTGCAGTCCATTACAGTGTGCCAATATTTTTTACATGAATTGTTGTCTAGCCATGTTTCTCCATCTTATGTTTCTATAGTTGAATTTCCAAATCTAAGAGTAAGGCTTTATATTTATACTTATAAAATTTTACCTTTTTAGATTTGGTTCATTCTAGATTGTAGGCAATTGAGGTTTTTTGATTAGCCAATGTTAAAACCTCTCTCAATTTTTTATGTCAACCAAAAACTTGAAAAACATGATATCTCTAACTCTACCTAAGTCATTTATAGAAATGTTGACTAGAACAGGGCCAAAGGCAGAATCTTGTGGCATTCCTCTAGAGACCTCCCTTCAGGTTGACATCTACCCATTAATCAGTCACTACTCTGTTGGTGTGCTTGTTTATTTAATCAGTTGTCTTATTTACCTAACTACACTGTCTAGTACATATCATTTAATCTTATCTACAATAATATCATGGGAGACTTTGTCAGTAAATTAAAAAATTAAGCCTGTAGTAAAGTTAATGAGAGTACAAGTCAGCCTGGGTTTTTCACTAAATATGCACTAAGGAAATTGAGCTTTTTAATAATAAGGTTGTCTGTTCAGTCAACAAGTAGTTGAATGCTTTCTCTGAGCAAAGCATTGTGGTAAGCATTATGTAGGGTATATAAGTCTCTGCTTTCTGCACTCAAGGAGCTTAGAATCTCATTTCGAAGATGAGGCATAGACATATGAAAATATGAGAAACGTGACTCCTCAGGTGAGAGGTACAGACAATAAATGCTATTGGATAGGAGAGACAGTACAGGGTAGTAGATTACTGGACCTAAAACTAAAAAAACCAACATTCTTGTTTCTGTTTTGCCATTTACTAGCAGTGTGACTTCTGGTCAAGTCACTTCACTTTTCTTGGCCTGAGTTTCTTCATCTGCATAATGAGGACATTTAACCAGATGATCTCTAGTTCACTGTTGTGGAATTTTTAATTTTTTAATTTTTTTTTGTGGGGGAAGTAGGTTTAGTGGGAAAGATGAGTTTCATTACAGATGTGTTAAGTTTAAGGTGCCAAAGAGGCATCCAGGATGACATTAAGCTCTGACATTCTTGGGTTCTGAGAGGTCACTGTAAGTTAACATAGTAAAAGCTTCTAGGAGTAAGGGGGAAGTTGCACTGGAATTAGAAAGATGACTAAGAGTTGAATGGGTGAAGATAAGGAGCTTGGGAAGATTTTAAAAAAGAGGAGTTAAAGGAACAAAGGGAAGGGAATGTGCATGTGAGCAGGTCAACTTAAAAGTGGACATTTGTGTTGTAGGAAATAAGAAGCAGGTAGGTTAGAGTCATACTGTGTAAGTCTGTTGAATCTTAAGCTTAACAGTTTGTTCTTGATTCAGTAGGCTTTGGTAATCCACTGAAAGCTCATCAGCAGGATACTGGCGGGATAAAAGTGATCGGATAAAAGCTTAGAAAATTATCTTGATAGATGTGTGCAAGAAGCTTTGGAGAAAAGAGACTCTGAAGATAGGACTGCATTTTAATAGGCTACGTATGAGGATGGCAGGGTGAATGGGAAGAAAGTGATTGTTGCAAGAGAAAGTAGAGAGGAGTGTCAATCAACTGGAATATTGGGGCCTAAAGGATGAATGAGCAGGAAATAAGAGAAGACTAATGTGAAAAATGCCTTTAAGTTCATTTTATGTTGAAGAGGGTGTAGATTGTTTATCCCATTGTGACTAGTAAATTATTTTAACCCTATTAGAGTACAGAATGTTTTGCTATATATGTTATCACTTAAGATCCAGCACAGACTAACAACAGATTTTTAAGGTCATTGGTTTACATCCCATCTACTCTCCTTTAGGACTTTGGTCCATCAGTCATCTCTTCTCCCTCATGCATCTCCAGTTTCCCTTTTGCTGGTTCCTTCTCATCTGTGTGCAAACATGCTCAGGTGTCTTTTGTTTAGAAAACACTTTTCCTTGCCTGTTCTCCATGGGTTGTGTACTCCTTGCTCTGGCTAAGTATTAACTTTGAGATCTTATAGGATCAGAAGTCTAAAGCCAGAAGGGACTTTACATGTCCTCTAGTCCAACCTTCTCATTTTATAGATTAGGAAACAGAGTAGAGCTAAAACACTGTTTTGTGGTCTTTTGCATAATTCTTTCCTAAGATTATGCCATTTTAAGTTTGTGTTTATTTGCCTTGTTAAAACAAAATTTAAGTATAAAAAATAATGGCTTTATCTCCCAGAGTCTGTGAAAACAAGATTTCAAAATAATTACAATGAACAATTACAATTATCCATAAAAATACTTTGTGTTCTCAGCAAATACTATTGTAGAAATTAATGAGGCATTATCTGTCATCCCGTGGAAGTACAGAATAGGATTAAAAATGTCTTCTTGGCACACTTTAAGGACAACAAGGTCTTATGGTTTCTCTTGTGATGAGCTGACATTATGTTGGACAAATATCTTTACCTTTCTGGGCCATAGTTTCCTCATCTGTAAATGAGAGAGTTAGACTTTTAAGAGCATTAGGCATCTTCCATTTCTGTGACTCTGTGATGGTAGTCCCATTTCTCAATTTATGCATAGCCACACTTCTTGGGGAAAAAAAAATCCACCTAGCTCATTGGTTCCACTTCCTCCTCACCCACTCTCTCTACAGCACTTTGCAATTCGACGTCTTAGGTTTCTCTTCCTCCCTTATTTTTCCTTCTCAGTCTCCTTCACTCTTTCATCTTCCTGACTCTTCCCTTCTTCAAGGTTTCTCAAGGTTTTGTCCTTAGTCATCTTTTGTTTCTTTACATTCTTTTCCTTGCTAACATCATTTATTCCCATAGTTTCAATTCCCTCAGATTTCTGTCTCCAAACTTGATTCTTCTCATCACCAGGCTTGTATCTCTAACTGCCAACAAGACATGGATAGCCCATTGATAGCTCAGACTTAATGTATCTAAAACAGAGTTTGTCCTTCACTCAGAATATGTTTTTCCTTCAAAGTTTACTATTTTTGTTGGTGGTACCACCATTCACCTAGTCACATAATTGGAACTTTGGTATTGTTTTTGAGTCTTTCTTCTCCCTCTCTTTTCATATCTAGTTAGCTACCAAATTTTGTTGATTCTATCTCAGCCTTACCTCTGCTTACTTTTCTCTATTCCAACTTCTAACCTCTGAATACAGGTCCTTATTAGTTAATACTCACCTGGAGAATTGTAATGGTTTGGTAAAGGGAAACAAGGGAGGGAAACAAACATTTATTAAACAACTACTATGTGCCAGGGACTCTGTTAATAAGCACTTTGCAAATTATTTCATTTAATCTTCACAACCTCCCTGGGAGGTAAGTGTTATTATTACACCCATTTGACTGTTGAGGAAACTGAGGCAGGCAGAGGTTAAGTAACTTGCCTGGGGTCACACAACTAAAAATCTGAGGTCATATTTGAACTCTGTCCTTCCTGATTCCATACCCACCACTCTATCTGCCTAGCTGCCTCAGTAGGTCCTTGTCAACTCTGTTCTCCCTTCAGTTGTTCTTCCTGTTGTTGCCAAACTGATATCTGATCATCACTCTGCACAGGGTCCTCCAGTGGTTCTCTGTTGCCTATTAAAGTTCAGCTTTTTAGCCTAGCATTCAAAGTTCTCTACAAACTGTCGTTATATTAACTTTTCCCCTCCTGTAATTGTCTTTTTTTATTATGAACTTGACAATCATCAACAAATAAACATTTCATTATATAAAGAAAAAAAGAGATGTCTGCATGTGAAATTATGAACTTCTGTTACATAGCACACCTTGAGTTTTTCCTTTCCTTTGCCTTTCTCTATTTGTTATTTGTCAGTTAGTGATATTCAACTCTTCACGACTCTCTGGGGTTTTCTTGGCAAAAATGCTGAAGTGGTTTGCCACTTCTTTCCCCAACTCATTTTACAGATGAGGAATCTGAGGCAAGATAGGGTTAAGTGATTTACCCCAGGTCACACAGCTAGTAAATATCTCAGGTCACATTTGAACTCAGGTGTTCCAGACTTTAGGCCTGGCACTCTATATACTCTGCCATCTAGTTTTCTGCCTTTTCTTCATACTATTTCCTATCCCAGGAATACTTTTTACCTCTTCTTTTGTGAAGCCTTTCTTGGTCCCTTAGACTTAGTCAATTATGATCTTTTCCTCCTTGTACCTCACATTTATCCCTTTCTTGTACTTGATATTGTATTATTTCAATTATAGTTATTTGCATACATATATATATAATATATATGTATGTATATATATATATATGTATACATATATATATATATATATATATATACATATTTATCCTTCTATTAGATTGTAAATAAGTTCCATAGACTTAGGAGCCTTGTCTTATCTAAATTTTATATCTCCTTCAAAATGTAGCCTCATTCAGTACATAGGAAATTGAGGTTTGTTGAATCTGAAACTTAAAGTGAATGGTTACTATGTACATGTTCTATGAATATTACATGTATGTATCTTACACTTGGAATAGCTAAAAATATATCTTTATGCCCCATCTGTCAATGGTGACAGTATATAAGAAGAGATAAGTAGATTACTTATATAAGGTTAGGATTACATGAGTGTTTGAGACACAATAAAAACATTTATTTGAAATTGTCTACCCTTAAATATTCTCTTTATGTCTGTCTTTTGGTGGCAAAGATTTGTTCTTATGTGGTGATTTTTTTTCCTCTTACTAAATTACACTTTCATCTCTGGAGAAAGATTATATATTTCTATAAAATAATCATTTTTCAAGCAGCTAGTCATTTATTATAAGTCAGGGATTTATTTTAAAAATGATTTTGAGTGCTCAGGTAATTGAGAGTGATGGCTTTCCATGCAAAGTAAATGATACCTTTCATCCTACACAGCACAAAATGTATTTGCTCCATTTTTATTTATACCACTTAGCAAGAAGACTCCCTTTACTTATATTAGTATTTTAAAATGTTTGTATTAAAAGCAAAAATATATACTATGATTTTTATTTATATCGATCTTAATTGCGCCTGCCACTATTTTGACATCTAAGTCACAACTTACAGGAAAAAATGCAATAAGTACTTCAAGGAACCATTAATTATTTAGTTCTCATATAATAAAGAGTCACGTTACTATAATTCACATTACAGATGGCCAAAAAAGCCACATAAGCACCATCTGTTAAAACTCAGAAAGATTGTCAGTGCAGTGGCCATATGCCTCTAAATCACACCCCGTGGTGCAAAAGGGTGACTGCAAAAGTCAGATGCTGACAGCCCACTACTCTTCCTCTATTTATTACTTTACGTATGTATTGGCAGTCATGCCAGAAAATCTAACCAATGAGAACATATATCCAGTTGTACAGCCTATAATTCATTATCTTTGGAAGTAAGTAACCCTTAAGTCACATGATATGTGGACAAATGTTGTACCTGGAATTGCTAGAAGAAGAATCCAAATACTGTATATATGATTAGAGTATACAAAGTAATAGAATGCCTACAGCAATCACATGCCCTTCACAAAGTCCTACTGTGATGCTTTTTCATGACTTGGAGATGACACTGGGTTTTTAAAGGCTTTGCCAGTGGTGTGCAAGCTTTGAAAGATTCTGCTGATTGAAAGACCACTAGTACCATATCAGCAACATGCCATATATGTTCTCTGAAGACTAGACTAAACAAGTATGAAGAGGCTCCCCATCAGTTGTCAGGCCACTGAATAATTAGTATTTTGGCTGTGGCAACTCATGAAACAAAGACAGTTACAAAATAGCCCTCTGTCTTGTTTGGTTCCTTCTGCTTTAGTAGCGTGGAGGTTGGGGCGATGCAGGGAACTACGGTAGCTTTTAGACCCATCCAAAACATTACTTAATTAGATTGATGCATTTGACATAAGATCCTCGTCCATGCATGCTGTGAACCATATCACTATTGATAGTCTTGTTATAATTGAGACCAGAACATGTGAGGAAGTTGTAGATAAGCAAAGAATGGCATATAAGTTCTCCTTGCAGGAAGGCAAATAAGAGTCAGCAGTTTTTGTCATATGTTCAAAGAATGAAACATAATTATGTGGTGCAGGAAGTCATGTTGTGTTGGTATAGCAAAATACAGTCTTAAAGACTCTCAGTGAAATAGCTCTTGTGTGTATATGTTGAGATCACATAAGATTCCTTGATAGTTGCATCAACAGTAATAACTTTATTCAGCCCTTCAAAATGAAAACATACATTTGCCAATAGTATTTGCTGAGGTCATGGAGAATATACAGCATAGAGTTCAAATTGAAAAAGGATTCCCTATAGATAGAGTTGTTCTCATTCTCTGGTTCTCATTTGAGGATGACATTGTGCTGATTATTGTATCAAGTTCTGGAATACTGAAATGTCTCCTAAATAGCTTAACAACTCAAAATTCCACTTCAGAATTACACAGGAATACTCTAGTAGATGAAGAATGCAGTTGGATGGACAGCTCACTGAATTAGTTTATTAATATATTCTGTATATCTTAAACACTGTAGATGGACAGTGACTTAGAATTGAATTGCACTAAGGAAACAGTAGTCTATTTTCAATGACCCTAAGCTTTTCCCATAAACAAAAAGTCTATATTAAAAAAAAGATTGAGGGGCAGCTAGGTGGCACAGTGGATAGAGCCTTGGAGTTAGGAGGACCTGAGTTCAAATGTGGCCTCAGACACTTGACACTTACTAGCTGTGTGATCCTGGTCAAGTCACTTAACCCTGATTACCTCACCAAAAAAAAAAAATCTTAAAAAAAGAAAAGGAAAAAAATGCCTTTTCTTTGTCTACATTTCCTATATCTCTCCCTTAACCATCCTTTATATCAAAGAGCAAGAAAGAGGGGAAAAACAGGTCAGTAAAGCAAACTAATACATCAGTCAGATTTAATATTATGTATGTAGTTCTGCACTCATAATCTGGTCCTGCCTCTAGTCCCCCAAACCCCTCAAAAGAGATAGAGCAGTACCTTTTTTTTCCTTAATGTTAAGTGACTTGTGAGGGCCTCATTTTGTTCCAGTCCTAAGCCTGAGCCATCTGTGTGCTCTGAATTAACCCTGGCTCAGAACACTTTTTTTTTTTTAAGAAATGAAGAAGTTGAGGCCCGTAGAGGCCAAGTAACTTAACACTCCTCTCCAGACCAAAAAAATGCATTTTAGTGCTATTTTAGTAGTGTTTAGACTGCAAGTTACCAGTCTTCTCAGTGCCATATTTAGCAAAGCTACAAGTGCTGCAGAATAACACCAGTAGAATAGCTCCAGCTCTACCTGAGGAGTAATTTTGAAGGGAACAATTAACTTCAACTATGACACTTTGAAGTTGTTTGACATATCTCTTCACTTTCTCATATTATCTATATATTTTAGAATTAGATTAATGTTCTCAGAATATTACTTAATTCTTGTTAAGTATTAGTCTTTTGTAACCACCGTAAAAATTTCAAATTAGCAGACATTATTTATTGATCTACTTTATCAGTTTAGGATCAGACTGGAGGAGCAAAGATGTTTTCCATGAGGCAGCTGGTGTGTTTTACTACTCTTATGTAAATACTTCACAGGACATGTAGATTAGGTTTTTCACATTATAAAAGTTTTTTTTAAATATATAGAATGCAGGATGATTAGTTTTCCCTGTACTTTTCCCTAAAATAGTGCTCTACACCATGAATTTTACATATTTAGAGATGGACTAGAAAAACTGAAATAGTGATTGACTAACTGATGATAGGAATATCTGAAACCTGTGGTTATATTACTTATATCAGGGTGTCATGTATCTCTGATTTTTTAGGTATTGGTACTTCCTTCCACTAGAAATTACCTCTACAATTTAGCATTTGGCATCAGCAGGAAAAACCATCACTTTAAGACTATGATAAATCTCTCCAAGCAAAGCTAGACTGGTTGTACCTGTCAGGTGACAGAACCAGATGCATAGTTTATCATCAGGCCCGTACTTAATGCCTTTCCAGCCTCCCAGAGCTCATGCTCTACTGATGTAGCTATCCTTCAAAAGGGAACCTCAGAGTCAGGTCCCATGTCATGATAACGCTTTGAAGCAGAACTATGGTTGGAGATTATTTGGGCAAGAAAAAACATGTGTTACTCATTAGTTTTCAAATATTATTGACAAGTTATCTCATCTTGTTTATATATGATTGTTGTATTGGGTTACCTTGAACATTTATTAAGAGCCTTGTCTGTTTCATACTGGCACAATAGATAAAATCTTTAGATAAGTCAAAATTCCTAGGCTCATAAGAGCTTATTAGGAGGATATGATATATACTGACTTATCCTGGTTTGTAAAAGAGGTGCTAACAATGTGCTAGGTGAGGCCAGAGGGAGTTAAAGTCATTACAGATTATGAAGATCATATGAGGAATAGTGGGGACAAGAGGATCTTTGAAATACCTTTTAGTCTTCTGATTTTTTTAGTATTTTTTGGAGAAGGTTGCATTTAAGTTAGACTTTAAAGGCTGTGAAGTGGGAAAAAGGGAAAGAGGCAATTGTAGGCAGTAGTAGGGCAAAAGTATGAAAGGGGCAAAGCATTGGATGGGTACTTGAGGGACAGTGAGTAGTTGATTTTGTTGGAATGTAGGTTATTAGTAGGAGAGAATGTTGCAGAGGAACCAATACTGTTGGCACCAGTTTGCAAAGGGACCTTTACTGTACTTTATGGCCTTTGTTGTTCTTGTTTCATGTATAATTTGAAGCTGAATTGTAAGCTTTTCTTTTTGAAGATAGGGATCATGCTATACTTTTCTGTTTTTCCACAACCACCAACAGTATTGGAAGCATAATAGATACTCAGTACTTAGAAGTTGGTTGACATTTTAAAATAATAATAATTATAGTAATGCCTAACATTTTGTTAGATACTCCCTATGGGTAATTATTTAGCTTAAAACAGAACTAAAACACTGGTGTTTTCATCACAGATAATGCTCTTAAACTCAGGCAGCAATTAGACAAATGCTTGTCATTGCTGTCATTTTTTTTTTGCATTGGAAAGTAGGTTGCTTATTTTATTCCAAGCTAGTAATAGGGTAAATCTCTAAAAATTCCTTGCCACACCTTGCTCTCATATGTGTGTCTTGAATAGTGATGTGACTTAAGATGCTTCAGCTTCTTCAAAAATTTTGTGATTTCATTATTGTGGGGCTCCTTTCAATGAATCAAAGCCCCTCATTACTTTAGTATTGCTGTGGCTAAATTTTTACCTAATGGACAGATTTATGGTTGTGGACTTCTCTAAGCCAGGTTAAACTTGTTATTGGACAAGAGTCATATGTTCTATCACTGTCCTTTGCTAAATCCATATTTTAAACCTTTTTACCTTGGTATACCCTGAAGATATGGGAGTTTGCACTTTACTAGAGTGGTCTTGATGAATCTTGATGAGCTAGAAGTAGGACTTGAGTTGGATATAATAACTAAAATATTCCTAAAATAAACAAGTAAACACAGGGCTATAAATTCTCTGTCTGCCAAAGAGCTTAGAAAGGGTTCCTCATTTGGAATTACAAGATAATCAGCTATTCAGTTACCTCTGGTTTCTGCTGGGAATTAGAGGTTGGGAGGTTATTAGGCAGTATTTAATTGAATAATTCTTTATTTGGAATTACATGCAATACTAAGTCAGTAGGTTTAGTGAGGATGGCTACTATACATACATACATACATACATATATGTATATATATATATATATATGTATGTGTGTATGTATTTTTAAAAATTTTTTTTGGTGAGGCAATTGGAGTTACGTGACTTGCCCAGAATCACACAGCTAGTGACTATTATGTGCCTGAGGCCAGATTTGAACTCAGGTACTCCTGACTCCAGGGCCGGTGCTTTATTCACTGCACCACCTAGCTGCCCCCTGCAGTATTTTTTAAAGGCTTTATGACAGGTATTTTTCTTATCATTGGAGACCATTTTTTCCCCCCATTTCTGAATTGTGGCTTTGTTTGACTGAAGTTGCTGGAAATTTAATCACTAGAAAAAGGAGACATTTTTGGTTAAGTGGATGTTGGGCAGATTTGTATTAATAACTAGCCTGTACTTTGAAAACAGTCAGTTTCTTTTAACTGAACTCTTCTAGTATTTGTCATAGCACTGTTAGGGAGAAAGCATGAAGACATAGGCACCTCTATCCAGTGTGTACTCATGGGTGGTTGGCAGGGCGATAGGGAAAGAGGGGCATGAAATCACTGTGGCAGTATCTGTGGAGTGGAAGGGAAATGCAAAAGAATAGCTCCGTGATCATGATCACTTCCTTCATTGCTTCCCTTCAGAAAGCCAATTGCTAGGTCAGAACTTTGCCTTTTGTTGCTGTTTCATCAAGAACGGTTTAGTCTGTTCTTAATTCCTTTGGATGGAGGTGATTATGAAATTGCTACAGATTGTATTAATGTGTTGGGGGGTCTGATAACCTCTAAGTGTAATTTGTTCCCTACTTGAGGGATGTGTCTTAGGAAGAGGACATTCCTTCATGATACTTGTTTAATAGATCCATGGGGATCTCCTCTTAATGCTGTGGATCCCCACCATCAATATGTCCTTTGTTTTTATTGTCCGTGTCTTTCCATTGATCCTCTACAGTTGGTCCACCTAACATTTTGGTAAGGTCTTCTAGATCTCTTAACATTATCTGGCTGCCAGAGCTGCATTCTACCTGTTCATCTCTTATTTTATGGTCTGCCTACATGACCTGGCCCACTTCCTTTTCTGGTTATACATTTCTTTGATGTGTATTGTTTATACCACTCACATTGGGGTTCATTAAATGTTTGTAGATGAAATTTATAGAAAATTCTGAGAAAGGGTAGTATTGCACATATATATGTGTTTTAATATAGGAAGTATGATTTATAGGATTCAAACATTGAAGGTTATTCTAGTTAGAAGTTTATTATACTTTATGTTCATTTAAGCAATAGGAAAAGCCACCAATAAAAAAATAACTTTTGCCTGTTAGTGAGTGAAGTTTCCTCATATTCAGCCAAACAGTAATGTAATCTTTATGGTGTATATCAGTATATAAACCAGAACTTTCATTGGGATTCAGAAATTTCAATACAGTAGTCCTATTTAGTATAATTACTATTGTCTTTTTTTGTTGTAGCTGTTGGTATTTTTCCCAAATACAGAAACTAAGATGTATCATTAGTAATTAATGTTTTGGTATAGTTGGATTTAAAAATTGTGATTTTTTTCTTAATTGATATTAATTGTTGGAGAAATTTCCTTGTTCATGCTAAATAAACTGGCTTAAAAACCAAAGTCCATGCAACAATGAGGATAACACATTGCAAAATTATTATTATTATTTTTTACCAGACATGATTTCATTGGTGTAGGGAACCCCTAGGTGAGGAACTTGATTTAACAATGCATATTCTTTGTGATTTATTCTTGAGAGCTTTATGGGGCACTGAGATGTTAATTGATTTGTCTTGTGTTACATAACCTGCATGTATCAGAAGCAAGACTTGAACCCATGAAGCCAGCTCTCTCTTCTTTATACTACACTATGGAGCGTATGTAATTATTATTTAAAAACAAAAACAAAAATTTTGATATGTGTACTTTGAGAATTTTCTAATTTTAAGAGCCTAGAAGTTATACACAAGTAAAATTTTCTCCACATCTTGTCCACATCTGCAGATTTTCTGTCCACTGCTTCTGTCTATTTCCACTAATGGTGTGCTTTAACTTATATACTTTAACTTAATGTAGGCTTGCCTTTTTTCATCCAGCCTGGCATTGAGCCAGAAGTCAAGAGACCTGGGTTCTAAATCTGTGAGCCATTTGCTGAGAGTTCCCTCTTCTGCTCTCCTCATCTCACGTCATTCAGTTCTCTTTCCTCACCATTTCCTCCTTTACCTCTTATCAAATACAAAATCTTCTCATAGGCACCCATAGCTCTTCAAAACGTAGCCCTCTTCCTCTCTTCATCACACTTTCCAGTCTTCTTTCACATTAAGGGTGTCTCTTCCCCACCCCCCACTCCCTCAATACTCCTTGATCCAGTAACACTGACTTGTTTGTTTTCCTCCAAGACACTCTCAGCTTTGGTCATTTTCACTTGGTCTCCCCTTTCACATGCTATGTCCCATGAAGAGGTAGCCCTTCTCCTTGCCAAAGCAAACTCCTCTATATGGACCTTTGATTTCATTCCATCCTGTCTTCTCTAGATTAACTCCTATCATCCTTATTCTCTCATGAATCTTCACTCTCTCCTTATTTACTGTTTCCTTGCTGCCTGCAAACATGTCTGTGTCTCCCTCATCTTTAAGAAATATTCTCACTTGATCCTCCCATCACCCTAACTGTTCTATATCTCTTCTTTCTTTTGGGCAAAACTCTTTGAAAAGGCCATCCACAATCAATCTCTCCACTTCCTCTCTTTTAAATCCATTCAAGTCCAGTTTTACCTGATGGCCTTTTCTCTGCAGTCTTTGATATTGTCAGTCAACTCTCTTCTGTTTCTCCTCCAACCTGTGTGAACATTTTTGGTTTCTTTTGCTGAATTTTTGCTTAGGTAACATCCACTAACTATGGGTGTCCCCTAATGGTTTGTCCTGGTCCCTCTTCTCTTTTCTCTCTATACTATTTTATTTGTTAATTCTTATCAACCCCCATGAGTTCAGTTATAAATTCTGTGCCGATGATTCTCACATTTGTTAATTATCCATACCTAACTTTTCTCCTGACCCCCAGTCTTACATTACCAATTGCCTATTAGACACCTCAGATAAAATGTCCAAATATACAAAATGTCTCGAACTCAGTATGTCCAAAACAGACTTTGTTGTCTTTCTTCCCAAGCCCTCCACCCTCTCCCTAGTTTTCCTGTTACTGTCAAGGACATCACCATTCCCGGTCACCCAGGCTTACAACCAAGGCGTCATCTTCCACTTTTCACTCTTACTCCACATATCCAATCTGTTGCCAAATCCTGTCATTTCTACCTTACAATATCTTTTACATATGCCCCCTTTTCTCTTCTGACACTGCCACCAACCTGGTTCAGGCCCTCATCACCACATGTCTAGAGTATTGCAGTAGCTTCCCAGTTTGTTTCCTGGCCTCAATCTCTCCACACCCCAGCCTATTCTTCACTTAGTTGGGAAAGTGATTTTCCTGAAGTTTGGGTCTGACCCTGTCACTCCCATATTCAGTAAACTCCATTGGCTCCAAATCACCTCCAAGATTAAATACAAAAACCTCTTTGGTATTCAAAGCACTTCATAACCTAGCCTTCTTCCTCCCGTCCCCTCCCTTTCAGTCTTCTTTCACATTACTTGTCCCCCACCCCCGACCCCCAATACTCTTTGAGCCAGATACAGTGGCTTCCTCCAAGACTTCTCAGCTTTGGTCATTTTCCCTTGCTTTCCTCCATGCCTGGAATGATCTCCCTTCTAACATTTGCCTTCTATCTTAACTTGGTTTCCTTCAAGTCTCAGTTCACATCTCACTCTCTGTAAAAGGCCTTTACTGATCTCCGTCCCTTCAACCTCCTTGCAACCTCTGTGCACGCTGATACTGCTTTCCCTCTGAGGATACCTCTTATTTTCACTTTATAATGTGTATTAGATGTACATAGTTATTTCCATGTTATCGCCCTTATTAGAATATGAGCTCTTTGGGGTCAGGGACCATGTTTTGCTTTAGTTTGTATCCCTAGCACTTAGCACAGTGACTGGTACATACTAGGTGCTTAATAAATGCTTGCTGGCTGTTGACTGACTGACTGATGCTGCTATCAGCAAAGCTGTGTGACCTTGGACAAATTCTTTATGTTATAGGAAAAGTGGTCCTAGATTTGGAGTCAAGAGAAATCACATGTTCAAATCCTACCTCTGTCCAATATCTGTGTGATCTTGGGCAAGTCAGTTAAGTGCACTGGGACTCAGTTTCTTCATTTTTACGATAAGAGGGTCAGACTAGAAAATCATTATTCTTCCTTATTCACCTTGTCTGGGATGGCAGCATCCTTTCTGAGAGTATTGAAAATTTGTATAATTAGCAGTAAGGATAGAGACCAAGTTTACTGAAAAATGAGGTCATAGGATAATGTCTGTGATTAGGAGGAATGCTGGAGTGGAAATCTTTTCCTCTATTTCTTTTCTGTAAATTATAATATGTTGTGCAGTTCTAGCTATTCTTTTTTTCCCCTCTAATAGACTTAATATGCCACAAGTTCAGTGTGGGAGGAGGAGAAACTTTTTCTTCTAGGGCCTGTAGAAATGCACATTTCTTGAAGAACCCCATCCTGGTACTTTTATTTTGGCTTTAGCCTGCATCTATAATATTAGTAACTATTATCTTTTCAGTGCTTTAAGCTTGGTAAATCACTTTGCGTACATTATTAGATTTGATCCTCACCTTAGAGTGAGGTAGATGTTGCTATTGATTGAGACTAATAGAGTTTAAATGACTTGTCCAGGTTGACACAGCTAGTAAGCGTCTGAGGTAGGTTTTAAACCCAGGTTTGCTATATTCTCAGTTTATTCCCCACTACAATGCTGTGCTGTCTCTCTTACCTTGTTATGCAACTGGAAGGTAACCAAAAAGTAGGGTTCTTTTCAAGGAAACTGTCGAGTCAATGTAGTGCAGCCATAAGAGACTGAACTCAGAAATACTTATTTGAATCCTTCCTCATGTAATTTTGGGCAAATCACAATCACACATCTTTGAGCATCAGTTTTCTCATTTGCAAAACAGCAGTGATTAATACTTGCATTATCGTTTTCTCAAGGTTATTGTGGTATTTAAATGAGAACTGTTGTTATTATTTTTATTTTTCATGACCATACTATCTATTTAGCAGGCAAACTACTAGCACTGAACTTAAGCCCTCTGCCTTTTCTTTTTTTTTCCTATGCTCTTCTCCATGTCTAGAACGTAGTCGTTCAGTTGTTTTTCAGTCATGTTTGACCCTTCATGACCCCATTTTGGCTTTTCTTGGCAAAGATATTTGAATGGTTTACCATTTCCTTCTCCAGTTCACTTTATAGATGAGGAACTGAGGCAAGCAGGGTTAAGTGACTTACCCAGCTAGTAAGTGTCTGAGAACACATTTGAGCTCAGGAAGATCAATCTTCCTAACTCCAGGCCCGGGATTCTATCCACTGAACCACCTGGCTGCCCATGTCTAGAATGAACTCCCCCTAGTCTTCATCTCCCTTCCCCCCCACTTTGATATTCTTTCCTTTCTTGGAAGCTCAGTCCGGATGTGACCTCCATGAAGACTTCTTGCCTCCTCCAAATAAAAATGACCTCTTATCTTGAAATTTCTCATTATGTTTTACCTGAATGTCTCCTTTGTGTTCCACACACATTTCTTTATGCCATATTTATTTGATTCTTCCACATAGTAGGTTATTGAATGTTGAATTAATAAAAGCAGATACCCTAATAAGTACTTTGTGATTTGGGCTCTGAGAGTTAGAAAGGAAGTGACAGCTCTGTTTTCCACCCTGAGGCTGGTGATCCTTTGTTCATAAAAGGTTAACCTATTTGAGAATTAATGAGATGAGTCAATACACAGGTTCAGAACTAATTCATTTAAGGTGTCTTATTGTGGGGCCTGGGGCTATCACTTTCTTTGCCAATTTCTCAGTACCAAATCCATAATAAGAAATTTGTGCCTTCCCTTATAAAGATTAATCTTCAGTTAACAAAAGTTTGTTCCTGATTTTAGTCCTTTGTGTTTGAAATGTTGAAATATTATTAGGGGAAGGTGTCAGACTTGCAGCTTGTAGGGCTCCAGTACTCTCCATTGAAATAAACCAGATTAAGAGGTAGTTAAGAAATATTTAACAAAATAAATCAAAATACAGTAGAACATAAATAATGTTAAAATGTGGTTTTCTAAGTCCATGTGACTTGCAAGGATCCTTGTGTATTGATTGAGGGGAGGCCTCCCTTCTACTTGAGGTACAGTGTTTATGTCCTTTGTTAATTAGACAGATTATTTCATCTTTTTTTAATTAGAATTTTAAGTTGCAAGGGACCTGAGGTCATCTTTTAATAAAATTGCCACTTTTCATTTATATGATACTTTATAGTATTTTTTAAAACTATATTAAATGAACAAATTAAAACATTAAATTAATTCAGTGAAAAATCATTGTTGGAAATAAGAGTTCATGTAAAATTATTGCTATGATATGTGTACAAAGAATCATGCCAGTCAAATTTTCCTAGAGTTTGACTCAGCATATTATTTTTTCTATTAAGCATTTAAAGTTCTTTCAGCATAGAATTTTAAAATCAATTTTGTCATCTTCTGATTTTTCCTTATTTAATGCAAATTCTAATAAAGTTTAATTTAATAAAGGAAATTTTAAAAATAAATAAGATTCATGCTAACTTTGGCTTCTTTTATTAGTTATCCAGGTTTAGCAAGTCTAGTGGTCCATAAAAATGTTTCTCTCTGACTCTTCCTTTACATGATGATTGAGAATTGTTTATAAACTAGTTTTTCAGAATAACTTTATTTAAGAAAAATTATAAGTCCAAGTAGAAAATCTCTGCATAACAAAAAGATAATAAACTTCCTGTTGGTGCTACCCATTTCAAGTAATATAGTGTGATTATTAATGAATAATTAACATAATAAATGGATAATTTGTTATAATAATGGATAATTAACATAATAATTTCTGTATGATAGTTCTTCATATAGGTAGCACTTTACCATTTACAAAGCACTCTCACATAGAGTATGCTTGCAGCAACCCTGCAAAGAGGTAGCATAAGTATTTGTTATTCTTATTTTAGAGATGAAGCAAGTAGAATTCAGGTTTCTCTATATTCCATGCTGCCTCTTGTGATAATATTTGGACATTCTTATGAAGTTTTCTGTAGTGGAATTTGATTTCATTCTTTTGTTGTTTTTCAAAATGACTGGAGTGTTGGAGGAGCTACAAAGACACTTGGTTGCAAAACTTTTTTCTCTTCGTTCTTAGTAGTCAAATAGCATTGTTTATTGATCAGTTCATTGTGTGTAGGGAGCCTGTCATATCCTCCATGTTTTGAAGCTACATGTAATTGGACCTAAATAAATGGCAAGTCAATTTGTTTTGGTTATTTATAACAAATATTATAATGTTAGCAAATATTCTTCACACCTGAGAGAAATTTAGTTTTCATTTTTACAGTACACAATGCTTTGAAATCAAAGCGGTAGTTGGCTCTGCCTTTTTTTTTCTTTTTTTGGTGAGGCAGTCAGGTTCAAGTGACTTGCCCAGGGTCACACAGCTAGTAAGTGTCAAGTGGCTGAGGCTGGATTTGGACTCAGGTCCTCCTGACTCCAAAGCCAGAGTTCTATCCACTGTGCCACCTACCTGCCCCATTAAACGTACCAGAGTGACTTGCTCTTTCTTTGTCTTTTTTGTTTTTTGCTTAGGCAATGGGGTTAAGTGACTTACTCAAGGTCACACAGCTAGTAAATGTCATGTGTCTGAGGCCACTTTTGAACTCACATCCTCCTGACTCCAGGGCCAGAGCTCTATCTACTGTACTACTTAGCTGCCCCGTTGCTCTTTTACTACCCAACATTTGTCTTTCTAGTTGTGTCATATAGCTATACATTTAAACAAGAGAACACGGTTATAGAAAACTAATTCATTATAGTTTACTAGGTTAATCTTGAGTATTTACAAGGTGATTTTTTTCCTCGTGTTTTCAGATACCACTGCCAGAAAATACCTGCTATTTATGAACTTTTATGCATTAGATATCTTTCTTAACAACAAACACACTTACCCTGTTTTTTTTTTCAAAGCATATACATTCTTTAAGTAAGGGAGACTAGATGACTCAGTGGACAGAGCATTGGGCCTGGAGTCAGGAAGACCTGAGTTCAAATGTAGCCTCAAACACTTACCAGCCGTGTGACCCTGGGCAAGTCACTTAACCCTATTTGTCTCAGTTTCTCATGTGTAAAAAAAACTGGAGAAGGAAATGGCAAATTACTCCAGCAGGTTTGCCAAGAAAACCCCGAAAGGAGTCTTGAAGGTTTGGACACGATTGAAGAACAACTAAACAACAAAAATGCTTTAAGTAGAGTTAGATGTAAAATGTAATTCTTTTTAAAACAAACCAAAAACACACACTGAGCCACATCAGTCTAAGAGATTTAAACAATTAAGTTTTGCCTTCTAGCTTATCCATAGTGTATTCCTTTTTCAGGTGTTTTTTTTTTCCTCACATGTAGATTCAGGAATGAGTTTAAGTATGCAGCTGCATGGCTTTAGTAACATAGTTGATAGAAGAAAGAGAAATGGCTTCTTCTTCGGGAAGTTAGGAAGGCTGTCTAGGCAGCTCAACCTGAGCTGATTGAGATAGGCTAGCACTATGTAGATAATTCACAATTCAGATGACATATCAAATTATAATATTTACTGAATTGAACAATTCTAACTTTGTAGTTGATGAATTTCTTTTAAAACATTAGTAAAAAAGTTAAAATTTCTATGGAAAACATAAGTTTTTAGTGATTTATTTAAATATTATGTTGTTTTTGAAATCTTTGATTTAAACAGTTATCTGAATTATAAAATGCATATACATGAGAGTTTAATATTTAAATGCTAACTTTGTTTCTTAACAAATTCTTAATATTTTATTTCTAAAAGAAAAGTTTCTCACTTATCTTTGATGGAACCATGATTTTACTGATGCAGATTGCAACCTATGCATGCATTTACATCAGTGCCATTCCATATATTTTCTTTTTTATATTTAATTTTTAATTTTTTTCCATATACGTGTAAATTTTTTTAACATTCTTTTTTTAAAAAATTTTGAATTCTGAATTCATTTTTTGTTTGTTTTTCGGGTTTAAGATTGAAGAATAAACTTTTCTCACAATATTGTGAGATAGGTGATATAAATATTATCTTAATTTTATTCATCAGGAAACTTGAGGATCAGAGATGTTAAAAGAATTGCCTAAAGTGATACAGCTTGTCAGTTTAAGAGCTAGGATCTGAACCGAAGATTTACTAACTCCAGTTCCTTTCTACTATACAAATACTTTAAGTATTTGTAATAGATATTAAGAGAGTGAGTGTGTGTGTGTGTGTGTGTGTGTGTGTGTGTGTGTGTGTGTATGAGAGAGAGAAAGAGATTTTTTAAAGGTCATCGGAGCTAAACCTGTGGTTTTATTAGTGTTTTGAGCTATCTGATGAGTAAACTTTATCAATGCAGATTTGTATCTCTTTAATAACTATCTTAGAGGGATAAAGAGAGGGAGGAAAGAAGAAAAGAAGGAAGGAAAGATAAATATTATCTCATTTGGTCCTTATATCAGTTCTGTGAGGTAGGTGCTATTATTGTTGCCATTTATAGAAGGGGAAACTGAGACAGGCAGAAGTGAAGTACCTTATCTAGGGTAATTCAGCTAATATGTGTCTAAGGTAGAATTTGAACACAGATCTTTCTTGATTGCAGGCCTGGTGCTCTACTTAAGGAGTATGCAGGTATTGAGAGGTTAAGTGATTTCCTAGCCAGTATGTTGTCAGGCAACCTTAGTATTTCTGTACTCTTTAAGTACAAACCTAAAATGTCAATCAAAATATTATTCTTCTTTCTTCCTAAAAGTCACATGTCAAATCACTCTGTTCCTCTGTATTCTTATGTTTTTGAAACTCCAGGAGTAGTGTAATGGAAAGAGCACCATACTAGGAGTTAGTAGACCTCACTTTGAATCCCAGATTTGCCATTGTTATTTGGTGATTTTTGCCAAGTAACTTCGTGTTGGAATGGAAGAAAAAAAGCTCTGTGCTTCCATTTTCTCATCTGATGAGGAGATTAGACTGCATCTTCCCTAAAGTTTCTTCCATTTCTAAAATGCTCTGATTTCTGTGAGAATGGATAGCTGTAAAACAGCAGAAACAGTAATGGAATTGACTATTTTTATATTTACTTCATTATTGTGAAAACATAGATCATTACACACACACACACACTTTCCATATGATTGTTTTTGTCCTACCGTAAATTCATCACAGTGGATCTAGTCAACCTACTAAGGTCTTTCTGTTGGCATCTGAGAATACTATTAGCCCACACAGACTGTCCATTGGATGTCTCTCACCTTTGCAAAGTGACCAGCTTGTCTTTTTTGATCAATATATTTCTTTGATTAAATCCCTTATCTAGCTTTGTAATTCTTTGCTTTTGTTGCATTGTGGCCTGCTCATGCCCATTATGGCCTTCTCCATTTCTCTTTAGGTGATACACAATTTCAGTTCTTCAGAGACTAAATTTACCTCAAACAATATGATGTATATAAAGTAGTTTGTAAGCCTGAAAGTGATTTGTAAAGTACTAGATAAATGTTATCTATTCCCTAGCTTCTTTACTCTAAGACAATATCTTCTCCCAACCATGAACAATTTCCCAAAGGATAGGACTTATAAAATTACAGTGTTAGCTTTTCCTTTTTTTTTTTTGCATTAAGAATTCTAACTTCAGGTTCCTTTTATGTTTGTGAACTTATAAAGTTACTAGACTGATGTTCTCGTGGAAATACTGAAATATTAACCTATATGGACTCTCCATGCCATATAAACTATGCCATTTTTTCATTATTTAAACTTTTTAATATTCTATTTTTAATTTTTAATGTATGAACTTAAGAAATATTGATAAACAGGAACCTTCCAAAATATAAAGAACAGAAAAGAGAAATGTGTATAAAATATAAATTTGCATACAGTTTTACGTGTATATAAACTTTAATATGGTAATATTAAAACCACCTTACTTCATGTACAATATTTCACAAAACTTTTATTCTGACTGCAGCTAAGTTATTAAATATTTATCTTGTCATCTCTAATATATTACTTCACACCATGCAGCATTACCATACTAATGATTTCACTAGGTTATCCTAAGGGTTGGTAGCAATATTTTTTATTGTAGGCGCTTGTGGATCCTATTCTCAGGACAGTGTTTGTTTAGGTAGAGGCCAAGAAGCAGAGGTAGAAAAGCATGTAAAATCATAGGAAGAACATCAGGGAAATTTTTGATTAGACAGTACATTGAGTAGGGGTTAACTAAATAAATGACCTTTTCCAACTCTTAAGAGTCTTCGTGAGACTCTTTAGCTCATTTAGACCAGGAGTTCTTAATTTGGGGTCTGCAACTTAAAAAAAAATTTATAACTGCATTTCAATATAATTGGTTTCTTCCCTAATCCTATGTATCTTATGTTGTGCGTTACTCTGAGAAGGGGTCCATAGGCTTCACCAAAAAAGTTAGGAACCTTATTCTAGGAGGTGGCATTTGAGATAAACTTTGAAAGAAGCCAGGAATTCTAAGAAGCAGAGGTGATGTTAGAGTACATTGTAGATATGGAGGACAGCCTTTACAAAAACTTGGAGTTGAAGAACAGTAAGAGAAGTCAGTTTGGTTGTGAGGTAGAATGTGTAAATGGGAGTAATGTATACTACTGGAAAAGTAGGGGAGCCAGGTTGCAAAATGCCTTAAATGCCGCAGAGAGCAGAGTTTATATTTGGCCCTAGAAGTACTAGGGAGCCATTGGGTGTTAATTGAGTGGGAGAATGACATAGATTTATGCTTTATGAGAACTAGTGTTTATATAGTGCTTTAAGGTTTACAAAATGGTTTACATATTTTACCTGAGAGGTTATCTCCATTTTACAGTTTTGGAAATTGAGACAGGCAGAAGATAAGTGATACCACTTTGGCAGCTATGTGAAGGATGGTATGGAATAGGAAGGTTTTAGGCAAGAGTAACTGGTAGGAGGCTACTACTAGTCCATATGAGAAGTGATAAGGGCCTGCACTAGGTTAGTTGTGGTGTGAGAAGAGAGAAGGAGATAGATAGAAGAGGTGTGAAAGTAGAATTGACAAGACTTGGCAGCCAGTAGATTATGTGAGATGAGGGATGGTGAGAAAGCATTGTGTGGGACAGCGACCCCAACCCAAATTAAACTCAGAGACTTCTCAAGGTGGAAAGTAAAGGTTACCTTTATTACAGTCTCGGGAGATGGCTGTCTGCTCCTTCCGTACACGTGGGGAGAGAGAGAGAGACGGGAGTAACAGGGGCCCCCTTATGAAAGCAAACCTCTGCCAACCAGGCAAACAAGCCTCCGCCCACCACGCAAACAAGCCTGCACCCACCACACAAAACAAGTTTCTACCCACCACTATCCCTTACCCCCTTAACTGGGGGTGGGCTTACATTCTAAGCTCCAAAGTTTCTTCCTATCCTCTTAACTGGGAGGTGAGGCTTACATTCCAGGCCTGAAATTCAAAGACAAGGAAAGAGGCTGGAAGCTCAGGTTGGGGGTAGGGCAGGGCTTATTCTTTCTGTAAGTGCTTAAAAACAGGGTCTTAGTAGGGGAGGATTTTGAAGGTAATAACCAAGAATTATTTGACCCTTTGAGGAGCCTTCACTTCTGAGAGTTCATTTCTCACACTACCTTCTGAACTCATTACCTTAATTACACTGAGAAGTCTTCAATGGGACATCCCATTCAGCATGAATGAGTCCAAGGGAAATTCAGGAGAGGGGCAAATTTGGGGAGAATGCTAATGAGAATTCTATTTTAGACATGTTGAATTTGATATGCTTATGTGAGATCCAGTTTAAATTTCTAGTCAGTAGTTGGTGATTTGAGTCTGGAGCTCAGGAGAGAGGCTGAAGCTGGATATATGGATTTGAGAGTCATCTGCATAGTGATGATAATTGAACCAATAGGAGTTAATGAGGTCTGCAAGAGTGTGCAGAGAAGCAAGCCCAGGAGAAAGCCTTGGAAGGATACTTAGAGTTAGGGAGAGGGATAAAGATGATGATTCAACAGAGGGACTGAGAAGGAGCAGTCAGACAGGTAGGAAGAAAACCAAGAGAGAAAAGTGTCAAGATAACCCAGAGAGGTGGAGGGAGTGGTCAACAGTGTCAGATTCTGCTGAGGTTAAAAAAGATGAGCAATGAGAAAAGGCCTTTGGATTTGGGATTAAAAGATTGTTGGTAACTTTGGAAAGAACATGTAGATAAGAAGAATTAATGCAAGGGCAGCTAGGCGGTGCACTGGCTTTAAGAGTCGGGACCTGAGTTCAAATCCTGCTTCAGACGCTTGATATTACTAGCTGTGTGACCCTGGGCAAGTCACTTAACCCTGATTGCCTCATCAAAAAGCAAAAAAAGAAAAAGAAGAATTGATACAGTGATAAATGATTTGTTCAAAGCGATTGAACTCACAAAAACATTGTAAAATTCTACTCATGACATCTTAGTGATGGCCATAATAATTGTAAGGAACAAATAGTCATGACAACTTGTGATGACATTTATAAGCAACTCATCTGGATCATAGAGTGTCTAAAGGAGAGTAATGTGTAATAAACCCAGAAACATAGTTTAGAAATAGATTCATAGAGGGCTTTAAAAACTAAACAGAGGAGTAGGTAGCAATAGTGTTGCTAGGGAGCCACTGTAGCTTTTTGAACTGGGGTGAGGTAATTATGCTTGTACCTTAGGAGTGAAGCTTTGGAAATTGTGTTCATGGTGTTCATGGAGAGGGACAGAGACTTGAGAGAGATCAGTAAGATGGGTTTTGTTCAGGGGAGATATGGTGAGGGCCTGAACTTAGGGTGATTGTCCCAGGAGTTAAGAAAATAGATATCGTGGTAAAATCTCTGAGACTTACATGCATCTATGTAGAGCCAGCATTGCACTTCTGAAGTCAGAAGTGGTCTTTCCTTTTCTCTGAATTTTTCTTAAAGCACATCACTAAGCAAATTTCTTGAATGTTTCCTCCTTAGCCCTAATCTATATAACAGTCTTCCGATATTTGAAGTATTGCCATATGGAAGAAGGATTAGATTTTAGTTCCAGATCCAATATTTATGAATTGTGTATTTGTATATGTCTGAAGCAAGCTATATGGCTGTAAATTACGCTAAATTGTATAAATTGACTTATTTGCCTCTGTATCTTTTCCCATTTTTGAATTGGAAGTATCTGAGAGCTTTAAAGAATCTTGGCTTGGGGAATCTTACAATACTTCACTCCCTGAGATAAGGAGGACCCAGTTAAGTACTTAGAAGCAGAAGTCAGTTTTCTTCCTCTTTCATTTACTTAAAAAGAATCTTTTTGAATATCTGTAGTGACACAGTTTATCTAGAACTGGGCTATTCAGAAATCTCATTTCATGGAAGTATAACCAGATTTCAGATAGGTCTCCCCTCAAAAGGCCTCTGAGCATTCAAACTGAATTTTAAATTTTCAGTGTTAGCAAGCATACATTTTCTCTGCCTTCTACCTCCCCTCTCCCTCTGTGCAGGGTGGAGGGAGAACACAAAACCCCTGTAACAAATGATCATAGACTATGTCCAAAAATGTATATCTCATTCTGCATCTTGAGAATATCACCTGTGTCAGGAGATGGGTAGTAGCATGTTTTTTCTTTAGTTTTCTGGAATCATGGCTGATCAGAGTTCTTAAAAGCCTTTCCTTTACATTGTTACTGTATATATTATTCTCTTGGTTCTTCTTACTTCATTCACACAAAATGGTTTTTATGAAGTACACGTACTAAAGCTTATGTAATTTACTCTTACGCCCTCCCTCGCTCTACATATTTACTCTACAAAGCTTCCTTATTTAAATTCCAAACCCATAACACATTAGAAGCAGCACATTAGAAGAGAAGAAAGAGACTGTTACAAGCAAGTACATTGGCAGCAGTTATAACTGCCATCAAGGAGGCCAGAGAAAAACTGTTGAAAAAAGGCTTAGGATTCGCCATTATTTAGGGTAGTCAAATAGCCCTATATATCTGAATTGCCCCTATGGTCATCCCTAAATTAATATAGTAATTTGTGGGTGGGAAATGGCATAGTGTCAGCATTAGAATCAAAATCCTGGAGTTCAAACCCCGACTCTGCTACTTACTACCTGTGTGACTGTTGGGAACCTTTCTGGGCCGCAGTTTTCTAAAATGTAAAGTGAAGGGATCGGACTAGAATCAGGGATGGACTAGGATCAGTTGTGGCCCTTTGAATCCAAACTTTACAGAACAAATGCCCTAATAAAAGGATTTGTTCTGTAAAACTTGGACTCAGTCAAATGGCTGCAGAAGGCCACAGGTTGCCCACCCCTTGGACTCTCTTAAGATCATGGGATCATAACTTGAGTTAGAAGAGATTTAAGAGGTAATTTAATTCAGCCCCCCTTCATTTTACAGATGAAGAAACTAAATCCCCCTCCAGCTCTGAAGTTCTTTGTTCAAAATGATGACCTTGAGTAACCAAAATTAGATAAACTTAAGTTCAATATATTGTTTTTAAAAGCTAGAATCTACTTAGTTTTAGCCATGAACAGTTTTTGACTGAAGGTGTTTGAATTGAAGACATCTGAATACCATTTCCTGTGTGACTTACATGGGTGATCTCTGATCCCCCTCTCTACCTCTAGTTTTACCGAGTAATTCCTAATCCTTAGGTTTCCTGAGTGACCTTAAAACCTCTTGAAATCACGTTGTATTATTTTGTAATTATTTATTCTGTTGTTTGTTGTTTCTTCATAGTAGAACTAGCTCCTTGAGGGTAGGAACTGTTTCATTTTTGTATCCCAGTGCCTTGTTTATAATAGTACTTAATACATATTTGTTGAATTGAATGTTGCGCCATGGATATAGTTAAGTAATACAGGGTAGGGCATGATAAAGGCAAAAGACAGATCCAGATAAATTGTTGTAGGAAATAACAACTTAGCTGAGCTGGACAGAAAGGCAAAGATTATAACAGGCAGAGATGAAAAGTGAGTACATTTCAGGTTGCCCTTCTCACTTATGAGTGTCTCCTTTTAACACTCAGCACAGAGCATTCATTGCCCATAATAAGCACTTTAGAATATTTGTTGAAATATTCATAGCAGTACCTATGAATTAAACAAATTAAAGCACATGACTATAGTGAGGCATCCAGATGGTGTACAGGATAGACTGCTAGATTTGGAGTTAGGAAAACCTGCATTTGAATCCTGAGCTTTAGACCTAGTTGTATGATTCTGGGTAAGTCGCTTAATAATAACACATACCTCACAGAATTGCTTTGAGGATCTAATTATATAATATGTGCGAAGTACTTTGCAAAACTTAAAGGTATGTAAATGTTAGTTATTATTATGAATATACCGGAATATCATTGTACTTAAGAACTGTGAGCATAAAGAATTCAGAGATAAGTGGGAAAATATGAATTGATTCAGAGTGAACTAATTGGAATCAGGGAAAAGGTAGGCACAACAAGGTAAATGGGAAGAACAAAAAAAACCAAAACAGAATTTAATTTGACTCGTAACTAGAATGGCCAAGCTTGGTCACAGAGAATAGTAGAGAAAATTAATCTCTCTCCCTTCTTTTCAGAGTATGGAATACTGCTGCATATACTCTTATACACAGTAGATACGATAAGAGTTTTGTTGAACTGCTTATTTTACCCTTTTAATCTTTGTTACAAGGGATGGCTCAAATAGTAGGGGAAGGAGAATGGAGTAAGCATTTATATAACATCTGCTATGTGCCGGGCACTGTGCTAAGTGCTTTTTACAAATATAAGGTAAATGCTATTATTGTCCCCATTTTGCAGTTGAGGAGACTGAGGCAAAAAGAGGTTTAAATGACTTGTCCACCAGGGCCACACAGCTAGTAAGTACCTGAGGCCAAATTTGAAATCAGGACTTTCTGACTTCAGGCACAGCACTCTATCAACTGTGCAACATTTGCCACTGGTAGGAAAGGGAGCAAGAAATGAATGTGATGTAGAAGTATCAAAAATAGGATTAAAAAACTGCTTGCTTGAAATAAATCTTTGGTAGTAGTAATGATACTCAAGACCCTGCTTTTCCAAAAGGCTAGTAGTACTTGACAGTGTAATTTGAAGATGTAGGAAACTAAATTATATGTTGAAATATTCCAAATTTTTTATAGGTTTGATATAATTTGTTTGGTTCCTATCTATCCCCACCCATGGATACTTTATTTAACTTAGGCATTTATGCACTGCTAAAAAAAATTAACAGTGTTAATTGCAACTCCTTAAATAATTTCATTTACTAATAAGTATTAAAAAGATATGTGAAAGAGATTTGTTGTGGGAACCTGCCCCCACTTTCCCTATGTCCGTAAGTGAAGACTATGTCTGTTTGTCCTAAAAGGGAAGCTATAGTGAAGCTGTTTTGACCTGGGTTCTTTTAAGTTCTGGGCTCCCTTTCCTGAACTGTCTGAAGGTTGACAGTTGGCTGCATCCCCCAGATCTTTAGTCTTCTGCCTTCCCTAACTGGCCACACTTTATTTTTGTCTTGACCCCAAGAACTACCTTCCCTGTGTCCTCAAGGGATAGCAGCCATTTTTAATGTCATTAGGGAAGAATAAAAAGTTTTTGTTTGTTTAACAAGTGAAAGCATACTCAGAGTGCTTAAGAAAACAATCAACCTAATGCTACATTGGATGGTTCACAAGTCTATTAAATCTGCTTAATTTTTATAGTTGCACAGACCCTCTTACTTGGCTCATTCTGTGGCTTCAGCATTACCTTAATGCTTGAGACAGGGTGGCTCCAATCCTGCTGCTTCCTAGTCCTAAAATGGTGAATCTTCTCCCCCCCACCTGTCCTTATTGTGTTGGCTGTACTCAGGGTCTTTTCCATCTATTAAAAACAAACAAATAATAAACCTGTATCACAATCCTAACTTGATAGGAACGCCTGCCCATCCCAGAATGGACCTGTTATTCTGCCCATACATTTATATGTGCTAACCATCTGCTTTCCTTTTCTTTCTCCATTCTTCCAAAATCAGAAAAACACTGTTGGGTGATGGTCTAATTTATACAAGACAAGACAGTCACTTCCCTAGCACCATAATAACTGTACCTACTGGAAGTCTATGAAGACATTTCAGGTTCTTAAGTCTATTTACTGCAACGTGGTTTACTTACGTCCACTGAATCTGTATAGTAATACATTGAATTCCAACTAACTGAGTCCTTTTTTCTTTATCAAATTCATTGTTGATTCTGCATTCATAATATTTTTCTTTTAGTTGATGGTGAATGGAGTAATGATTTGGGGGGGGCGCTATTGGAGTTAAGTAACATGCCCAGGGTCACACAGCTAGTAAGTGTCAAGTGTTTAGTCTGAGGCCAGATTTGTACTCAGGTCCTCCTGACTTCAGGGCCAGTGCTCTACCCACTGTGCCACCTAGCTGCCCTCTGGAGTAATGATTTTTATTGATATTCCCTTTACCATTTTTAAAAGAAATAAAGAACGTACAATTTTAGATGTTTAATAGGTAGGTAGAGATTGGAGACCGAAGGTGGAAAGAGAGGTTAGAGTTGGACAAGTCAATCTGAGAATTGTTTGCATAGAGATGATAATTGAAATCTTGGGAGCTGATGAGATCACCAGGAAAAATACCACAGAGGGAGAAAAGAAGGCTTAGGACAAAGCTTTGGGAATCCTTATAATTATCAAATGTGACAAATCTAGACCCCTGGAGGGCAGCTAGGTGGGAAGAGCAACATGATTGTTTATACCACTTGGATCAGTTGAGAGTCATCTGCCCTGGCACTGTGTTGCATAGTGCCAATAAACATTACAGTTAATCAGTAAGTATTTCCTGAATTATTTTAACTACCAGGATAATAACTTTGGTCTGTCATGACATACTTAGTAGACCTAGGTCAAGTCCTCATGATTGCTACTTTCTTTTCTGTTATTTATAAACTGTTTATTTAATAATACTTTATAATTTTTCTGAGGATCAGTTTCAAACTTTCTAATATGTAATTTCTAGAGTCTAGATTTCTAAAATAATTTTTCCTCCTTCTTTGAAAATAATAACATGTTCTCCATGGTTTCACAGATATTACCATCAGACGTGAGATCACATCTGCTTGTGTGTTCATTGTCCTACAATTTCATTTGCTTAGGGTTAAGAATAAATTCCCTTCAAGCAATTAATAGGGCACTAAACTCTCTACTTGCTTATCTTGTACTTCATTTTCTCTGTGATTTTTTTCTACCATATCCAGTTTTGAAGATCATTCTGTTTGAAATGAAGTAAAACTGGAGTTGAATACTTCTCACTTTGTCAGTCTGTTTAATGTTATCATCTTCCATAAGCATTATTCTGTCTCTTCTTCCATCCTGCTTCCAACATAATTTATAGGCCATTTTGGTTGCTCTTTGCATGTTTTGCAAACCAAAGCTTTTCCTGAGCATTAGCCTTCATAGGACTAACCCCCCCCACACATAATTTTATATTTATTCTTGGTTATTCTTCTGCCAAGAGGTGGGATGGCAAGCTTCATCATTAGTCTCTTGAAGTTATTGGTAATATCGGTTAGAATTCTGTAGTGTTTTAGAGTTCTTTACCTTTAGTTTATTGTGATCATTGTGTAAATTGTTATGATTTTGCTCATTTCACTATGCATCAATTCATATAGATCTTCTCAAATTTCTCTTAATTCATGATTTTCATCATTTCTTATAATGCAGTATTTCATTACATCCATAGACCACAATTTGTCCAGAGATTCCCTGAGAGACACTCACTTTGTATCCATTTCTTTGCTACAACAAAAATTTCTTCTACTATTAGTATTTTTGTATATATATGGTATCTTTCCCTCTGTCTGATTTTTTTGGGCTGTATGCCTAGTACCCACTTACCTTTCTAGTTTTATTTCATCTCACTTCCTTTCCTTTGTCCTCTGCTCCAAACTTGCCTGCTTAGCTGTCCCTCGTACACAGTTTCTTCATGTCTGTAATACACTACTTCCTTCATACATGTTGCACAGAATGACTCATATTCTTCAAAGCACAATTTGAATATGTTTTTAGATTCTATGAGTTGCTGACAGAATCTTTCTTCAAATTACTTTGTTTCTACCAAATATACTCTGCCCAAATATACTTCAGGTAGGTCAGAATGGTACTGGGGATACCTGTATGGACAGCTCTCCTGTCTGTATAATACTCATGATAACGCACCAATAGAACTTTCATAGTTGGACTAACAACAATGTTACTAGTATGAGTTACAAACTAGTAACTTAGAAGTGTATATGTTGTAGTCTCCCAATAAAGTCAAGGGGCTATTTCATTTCCGTGTTTTTATTCCCAACATCTTCTAGTCAGTCAGTTAATAGTTTAATAAGCAGGTACAATGTGCTAGGCACTATGCTATATGCTGAGGATACAAAGAAACGCAGGAGACAGCCCCTGCCCTCAAGGAGCTCATAATCTAATGAAGGAAGACCGCACATAAAAAGCTGAAAAGATGGGGGCGGGACAGGGTGGGGTGGAAGGAATGGAAAGGTACCTGGCATAGGGGAATGATGAAGACCTGCAGTTGGGTGACAAATGATGAGATGGCTATTCTGGGCCCCCTCATTAAATTGAGTATTTGGGAGGATCTCTTCTGTGTCCACCCTCTAGCTCTCTACCCTCTCCAATAAGAAGGAAAATGTTTCTTGAATGATAATAGCTAAAATTTATATAGCACTTAATAAAAATAGCACTTATGTAGCACTCAATATTATATATTACTGTTACATATATTGCTATCATATATGTATAACTGTTATGTGTATGTGTGTGTGTGTATATACATATATATATACATATATGTATATATAACTTTTATATACTGTTTATTATTAGAGTGCCAGCTGCTCTGCTAATTTTTACAATTATTATCTCATTTGATCCTCACAACTCTGGGAGGTAGGTGCTGTTGTTTTCTTCATTTTACAATTAAGGAAACTGAGACAGGTAATGGTTAAGTGATTTGCCCAGGGTCACACAGCTACTAAGTGTCTGAGTTCAGATTTGTATTCAGGTCTTCCTGACTCAAGGAAGGTGTTTATCCACTATGCCACCAGCTGCCTCTAGAATTGAAGAAGGCTCTTGCCTTACCCATCTCGATGCCAAACACATACTTTAACAAATGTGTTGTAGATTTAACTTTCCTTGATCACAGCTTAATACCAGAATAATAGTCTTTTGGCAGCAATTATGGGTAATTTTTTTCTTTCCAGACTGATTGGATATGTGAATTGAAGAGGACCCATGATTTTAATTTAAACCATTTGGGTAGTGGGGAAGATCTTGTCTTGTTTTCTAGCAAAAATTCAACCTCTTCTTTTTGGTTAATGTTCTCTGTAAAGCAATAGGTTCAATCTCTCAACAGTGGAAGTGGGATGTTAGATAAGGTGGGAGACTTGGTGAAAAGCCATAAATCAACAAATACTGTGTGCCTGCTCTGTGTAAGTAGGCACAGATGAGAAATAATTAGGCAGGTGGTCAATATTAAACCAAGAAAATATTGTTTTATTATTTAATTCTTTTCTTAGTCTTTCATTGGCATTGTGATGGGAATGAAATTTTGGGATTGAGAAAACTATATATCTCAAGAACTCCCAGATAATAGTTTATATTGAATTAATGAACACAGCATATATTAAGCTCTTACTATGTGCAGTGCATTGTACTAAGTACTGGAGATACAAATAGTTAACTAAGACAGTCTCAGCTGTCAAGGGGCTCACATTTTAATGAGGGAGACAATACTATAGAAGGTTTCAGCTGCAAGTCAGATGGAAAGGCTCCATGGTCCTAAGGGTGCATCAACTAAGCAGATGGTAATACCTGTAATATTATTTTCATTGATAAAATCATCTTTTTTTTTTGCAAGGCAGTTGGGGTTAAGTGACTTGCCCAGGGTCACACAGCTAGTAAGTATCAAGTGTCTGGTCTGAGATCGAATTTGAACTCAGGTCCTCCTGACTCCAGTGCCAGTGCTCTATCCATATCATTTTCTTACCCCATATCATTTTCTCAAGCTAAACTAGTTTACAATGCCAGAGACTTTGGTGACAAGAACTTTGTTTTCTGGGTTTTCAGTAGATGTAGCTATAGCACCTTCAGGAGCAGTTGCCAAGATGTATCTGCACAAGGATGATAAACTAAAGGCACTGGGCTGGATGCATTATTGTTAGAGTGAATCTTGGCTTCAGGGTCTGCAGGGAGATGTGGTCATAGTGGTGGTGATTTGACTTGCCTGGTCCATGCTGCCTATTGTTTCTCCCTCAGGGTGCCTTATTCCTTAGGGTAGGCTGGTTTGCCTACTCTCTGAATCTCAGTTGGTTGGTGGTTGGTAGGGAGTCTGGCCCCTTCTCCATAGAAGTTTCCTCAGATGAGGGCCATTAGGGCTGGGCTGAAAGGCCTCGTGGTGTAGGGGATACTGCCACTGCTTATCTGTCTGTTGGTCAACAGTTGTTGCTGGTGGTGATGAGGAAGGTGGACTCTTTATTCATAATAATTTCTCCCCTCAATGATGGCTGTGGGGTTTGGGATGGAAAGTCTGGTAGTTTAGGAGACACAGTTATTCCTCAAACTCTTATGCTTGTGAGAAAATGGATTTTCATACATCTCTAAAGTATGTAAATCAGTGTGAAATGCTACTACATAGATGTTTGATAATAAGATACCCCTCCTTTTAGAAGCAGACAATAAAATACTGACCATATCTGCATGATATTTTGAATTTAAAAAATGTCACTTGAATTGATGAAGAATTCTTGTGGCAGCATTTGTAAAAACCAGTAAAGCTGAACTGATGTTTTATTAAAGTTGTGTACTTTTATAACATGCCACCAAGATGATGAAGGGTTAAGTTTGTTTCTCTGAGTGAATGAATTGGATCATTTATACTTTCCTATTATTTCATATACTATTTTTTTTCCCAGTCTTTGAACTTTCTAGTTCATTATAAGCCTTCCGGGAATATCCAGTGAGATGTTCCCTATTAGATGGTTCTTAAGTCAAACTTCAGGGGTTCTTACAGCTCCTGTCAGCCTCAGCTTTGCTTTCTCTGGGGACTGTTCACATCTTCTATCCTCCTGTAGCAGGCTGAAAACCCTTGTGTTTCCTGTTGCCTGCCAGCTTAATGCAAATCTAAGAGCAGCAGAAGACTAACAGTGCAGAAAGGAAAATGTACCTAGGGAACAAAGTCAGCCATTGGATCCTGTGGGGTTTGGGCTTCAGGTGGTAGCTCCAACATGTCAATCTGGATTAGAAATGGGAGAGAGCTGTTTGCCTGGTGCAACACTAATTTCCTGCTACAGGAGAGACTCAGTTTGTAAAGGGCTTTTAGCATCTCCCAACAGAAAGGAAGGTAAATGAAAGATTTAACAAGAATAAACTAAGCTATTAATATAGCATGCCCAGCAGATCTAATGCTAATTAGAAAAAGTAATGCCACAAGGAAGAAGAGATTACATGTGTCCTCCAGACAGTTTATAGTAGAAGTGAAAACTATTTCATGCAAATATTTTAAATGTAGAAATACCCATTGATGCTATTTTTAAACAGATAGCAGTAGAATAGTTTTTTTTTAAAAAGAATTAACATCTATATAATTTTCAAATTAGGTTAGAGATACAAATTTTTTTAAAGGCTCACTGAATATTAATGTAAAAGCCCCCTGGTACTTAAACTCATTCTTCTCTAGTACTTAAATTCTGAATATACCTACACAATGTACAAAATATAAAATAATTCACTTAGTTTAAAAACATACAGCTTTTTAAAATCTTGTAAAGTGTTTGGCTTAAAAAAATTGTTCTAACTGAGAATTTTCTGTCTTTTATCCAAACCCACATTTGTTAGCCAATATTAATAAAACATTTATGACAAAGCTCATCAAATATATCCATAGACTTAGATATTATATAATTGTTTCAATGTTTGATAGTCTCTTATGCACAAGTTTTTATTATATTTTTGTCCTAAAAGACCCAAGTTGTTTTGCCATTTGACTAATTTAACCAAAATAATCTCTGGACAAGAAATACTGTATTTCATTCAAATTTTAAAAAAAAGTTACCTCCTAAAACCAAGGCAACCAGAATGGTAAAGGGAGGAGGGGGTTTGGATGTAAAACCATTAGATTAAATTCAGCAAATATTTATTAAGTACCTATTATGTTCTAGGTACTGAGGATAAAAAAATGAAAAAGAACATAGTCCTATCCTCAAGAAGCTTGCAGTCAATTGGATGTGTAAACAAATAACTATGTTAGACTATGATAAATATGTAAAAGAGGTTCAAATGGTGATACAAGAGATTAGAAAAAGGAGGAGGGATGATTTCTAGCTGGAATGGGGATTTGAAGGGGGCAAGTAAGAAGATTTTATAAAATGAAGCTGTTTTGGCAGGTTGCTATTATAAAAATCAGGTTAAACAGTTAATAAAGGAGGCCTGAGCCAAAGTGATGGAAGTTGGTATAGAAATGAGGGGTCAAATGCAAGAGATAGAAATAACAGCAACAATGGATTTAATTTTGTTTTATTTTTCTTAAAATTGGTTTTCACATGTTGTCAGGTGGAAGGAGGAATTCGAATTATCTTTGTAGCCTCATAGGCCTGAGCTCAAATCTTTGCACAGAAGTTGTAAGGAGACAGATTTCATTCAGTCCAATAAAATTGGACTGAATTGAACAGCTGTGAGTGTTCTCCCTTTCACTGGTTATTTTCAGGTATAGGTTGGATGATCAGCTGTCAGGATGCTTTAGAGAGGATTCCTACTTTGAGTAAGAGTTTGACGGATATGAATATTACAGTCTCTTTAGTCTTTTTCATTTAAATTCACACTGGTTCAGAAAGAGGAATAGGTACATTCCTTGCCCTCCATTGCCACTTCTGTATTCTCTCTCTATCACTTGGCATCTTCTCTTTCTTTAAGGATCACGCTATCCATACTATATTATCCTGTCTGGATCTTGATGATAGTTATCTGTTGTCCCCTGGGTCATTCTCTGTGACTCACAATCATCCTCTGCACCCTATCCCCTCACTTAGCTAACACTATGGTACGTCAGTATACAGTTTGATGTTGAGAGTTGGCATGGTGCTGTGCATGGAGCATTCTTGGAGTTAGGAAGAACTGAATTCAAATCCCACCTTCCATACTTATTAGTATCTGATACTAATATCTAATACTAGATACATGTGACCTGGGCAAGTCAGTTACCTCATCTGTAAAATGTGGGATTTGATTCACATTCAGTGAAAAGTGCTATTATGGATTTGGTGTCAGAAGACTTGGGCTTAATTCATGACTCTCCACTTACTACCTATGTGACCTTGAGCAAATCACTTAGCCTTTTTTGGATTCTAATTTCTTCAACCGTAAAATGAGGGAGCTGGACTCAGTGGCCTCTGAGGATCCTTCAGACTCTAAGTCTGTGTTGGGATGATTCCTTCAAACACCTGCTTTTCCATTTTATCAACTTTCTCCTCTCCCATGACCTGTATCTCTAGTCCACCTTACAGAGATAGTTAAATTATTGATCTTATTATAACTATTAAGTATTCTCCTCAATGATCAACAACTTTTAAATTTCTCTGTCTGTTAAAACCTCCTATCATTCTGACCCTCCTAATTCCTTGTTCCTCCTAAATCTGTTCTTCTCAGAGATTTCTCTGACTTCCTAAGCCGTCACTCTTGCTCTGGCTTCATTTTCCTTCTTACCAACTTTGACTTTACGGTTAACCAGTTCAATTACACATGACCCTAGCTTTCCATATCCCTTGCCCTTCTGTCCTTTCCTAATCTGCCCAGATGCTAGTGGTCTTTCCATTACCTCCCCAGTTACATTGATGGGGGTGTATGTGTGTAATATGTAGCTTTTTAAATCTGCTTATATATTAATATATCATTTCCCCCAATTGAATCTCCTTGAGAACAAGAATTCTTTCATTTTTGTCTTTGTATCTCTAGTGGCTGGCATATAGTAGGGGATTAATAAATATTCGTTATTCCTTCTGCTTAAGAAACTCCAGTGGCTCCCTTTTCCTCTAGTATCCAATACAAACTCCTCTATTAGGCATTTAAATCCTTTCAGAACCTACCTTCAACTTTCTGCTTCAGCATTCTTATACACAGCCTCCCTTCTCACTGACTTTCAGCCAAACTGTCCATCTGGATGGTCTTCAAACACAAGATTCCATCTCCCATCTTTATATCTTTGCACTGGCTTTCCCCTGTGCTTGGAATGCACTCTACACTCTTGCCTCTTGGGAGCACTAGTTTTATTCATGGCTCATTTCAGGTGCCCTCTTCTTTGTGAAGTCTTTGGTGCCTTCCTTTCCAAATTACCTTGTGTTTGTATTATATATACTTGTATAGATAGATATATGTACACATTGTCTCCTCTGCTAGAGTGTAAAATCTTTGAGGGTAGGGATTGTTTCATTTTTGTCCTTGAATCTCCAGTACCTGGCACATAGTATATGCTTAATAAATATTTGTTTGGTATGTTCTAGTACAAATTGGATGACCCTCTGTCAGGATGTTTTTAGAAGGGATTTCTGAATTATATGAGAGGTTGGACTAGATGACTGCAATCCCTAAATTCAGTATATTCAAATTCTCAGAGAAATACTTGAATGGTATATTAGTACCCCTATAGTACCTAATTTTATTTACATGTATACATACTTACACATTGCATATACACACATGTATATATGTACATATATGTGTAATACACACATATAACACATACAAGCCTTTTAAAAATGTCTATTCTGTGCCAAGAAATTTACTAAGCATTGGGGATGCAAAGACAGTAACAGTCTGTATTCTCAAGGAATTTACATTCTGTCAGGGAAGATAACATACATAAAGAAGTATGTACAAAATAAGTGCAAGGTAGTTTTGCAGGGCTGTGTGAGGAGGAGATCTATCAGCTGGAAGGAATCAAGAAAGACCTTGTGAGCAAGGCACTAGTTAATCAGGTGGGAATTCGAAAGCCTCTAAAGGCATCATAATGTTTCTGTATGCATTGGTAGGAGTACTTATATGCAATCACAGATCCACCAAAGTAGTTCTAAGTAGTAATAACAACTCACATTTATAGTGTTTTATTGTTTGCACAGTACTTGTTTTCACACCTCTGTGAAGCAGTATCAAAGTATTTTTGTTAACTCATTTATTCTTTGTATTATTAGAATGCTACTCCCACAGTTTTTAGGTGCCATTTAGTATTTTGATTTACTTTACCACGTAAAAAGCAAAATTTTTGTATCAACTTTTTTGCTCTTATTTGGAAACATTCATTTTTCTGTAACAGGTCAAATGTGTTTCATTCCATTTTTCCTTTATATCCCAATCTCTCCTGTCCCCAATTCCAGATTATGTCAGTGAATGCCTCTACAATAGGTCTTAACTCTTAAGTAGTAAAAATTTGGGCATTTTTTGAGTTATGGCTTTTCTAAATAAGGCAAAGCACTGGGTAATTGCTTGACAGTTGAATATAGTAATGGATATTTTTATATCTCTCTGAATACAATAGCTGTTATATTTGATGGTCTTTTAAAATTTAAAATAATGAAATTACATATGATTGTCCTACCCTCTCATTTTACCAGTAAATTCATCTGTTGATAATATCTGTACAGAGTATCTGCTTAACAAGTGTAAGCTCCCTAAGGTCAGGAATTGTGTTTTGCCTCTTTTTGTATCCTCAGGATTAATATAGTATCTCTCTCACAGTAGGTGCTTAATAAATATTTATTGACTGATTGATTAATCTGCATTAAATTTTAAATTCTGGGTCAGCTTTTCTCCTATTAGCTTTGCTGTTTTCTATTCCTCTTCTCATTTGTATTAAGCAGGTCAGGGAATGCATAGTTTTGAATAGATTACCGATGTCATGATTTGGAAGATAAATCTGATATCCACCCCACCGCCTAAATAATGTATTTCAAGTAAAATACACATATTTTTATTTGCTGCTGTTTTTGATTATCCACATTCCAGTGTTGCCATTACAGATATACATATACATCTATATATAATTGGCTATATGTGATTCCAAATTAAAGTACTTTTCAATTAAAATTGTACTGAAACTATAAACTGTATGTTTTTCTTTTATTCTGTTTTTTAAGTGATGGTAAGAATCAATGTTTAACATATTCACAGAGTGCTTTCTGTGTATATAAGAGATAGTAGAAAGAGTCTTAGCTCTTCAAATGTGTGACATAATGGAAAGAGTACTAATTGTGTCAGTTGGTTCATATCTTACTTTTGAAACTTTAGGTTCTTCATTAAACCTCCTGGGCTTCAGTTTCCTTATCTAAAAAATGAGAGGGATGGCTTTGTGGGGTCTCTTCCAGTGCCAGATCTTTTCTTGTTCCTAAACAATTAGAACCATAGGAAGTTAGAAAAACAACAAAAATCATGTAGCCCAAATTTTTGATTATTTTATAGAGAGGAAATTTTGAGAGAATTTATAGAGAGAAATTATAGAGAGATTATATATATATGTATGTACACACAGAGAAATTATAGAGAGAAAAACTGAGAAGTTAAGTTAGACAGCTATGTAGTACTGAGGCTGGGACTAGGACTCGGGTATCATGAATCCCAAGCCAGTTCCACTGTACCGTAGTCTCTGTTACCTATTAATCTTCTGATTGGAACAGGAAATGGAAGATACAAGGCAAAACTTTTAATACTGTGACTTATAATATGACATGTAACTTATAATGTGTCAGTGTCCTTACTCTGTTACTGAGCTTACTTTTTTACTTGAGCTCTGTTCAAGTGCCACTCTCTGCATAAGCCCTTTTAAAATTTCGTCCTTAATTGCTACTATATTATCCCTCAGAAAATTACTCTTTTCTCTTATATGACTTTCCTCCATTAGTGCAGATTACAATGCATCCATACCTTCTCATCCATTCCATTTATTTAATTCTTCAGTATATGTAAAGACAATCCTATATGGCCAGTGAGTTGACCATACAACTAAATAGAAGAAAGAGCAGGATGGATTGCATTTGTGAATAGTGCAGGGTTTTTGTTTGTTTTTTTAATGATCCAAACTGGTGCAAAGACCCATAATTTTAAAAGAAACATTCTCCTGGCAATACTGAACAGTTGCAGATTACTACATGGCAAAGATAAGTAAGCTGCAGCATATTTCCAATGATAACATATTTTGTATAGTGACATAAGGGATATCATCAAGAAAATAATAGGAAAAGGAAGTAGATTAGTCATAACTGTCTCCATGGATTGCCATGAAATGTAAAAACACTTAGCCCTTCAGCACATTGTGTTGAACTTCATAAAAGAGGAATAGAAATTCTGTAGGATGTCAGTGTCCGTAAAAGTTATAGAATACTTTTCATACTGGAACGTTTTTGAAAATAGGTACCTACAAATTATTTTGGGTAATATTAAACATTCATTAAGGGCCTACTGTGTGACAGGCACTGTGCTGAGAACTCAGGATGCAAAAAGAGTGGAAAGACAGTCCCTGTCCTCAAGGACCTCGGAACCTAATAGGGAAGACAACAAGCTAACAAATATTTACAAACAAGCTATATACAGGACAAATAGTAAGTAAATAAAAGAGGGAGGACACTAGAATTAAGAGGGGTTGGGAAAGGCTTTCTGTAGGAAATGGGATTTTAGTTGATACTTAAAGGAAGCTTGGGAAGGCAGTAGGTGAAAATGAGGAGGGAGAGCATTCCAGGCTTGGGGGACAGCCAGAGAAAATACCCAGTGCCTAAGATGGAGAATCTTTTTTGTCAGACAGAAAAAATACCAGGGTCACTGGATCGAAGAATATGTGGGTGAGGGGCAAGGTGTAAGAAGACTGGAAAGGTAGGAGGGGACTAGGTTGTAAAGGACTTTGAATGCCAAACAGGATTTTGTATTTGATCTTTGAGGCAATAGGGAGCCACTGGGGCTGATTGAGTAGTGGGGTCACATGGTTGGACTTTTGCTTTAGGAAAATCACTTTGGTGGCTGAATGGAGTTGGGGGAGACTGGAGCTAGGCTGCCCCACCAGCAGGCTGTTGCAGTAGTCTAGCATGGTCTGGACATGATGAAAGTCTGCATGAGAATGGTGGTAGTGTCAGAGGAGAGAAGGGAACATTTTTCAGAGATGTTGCAAAATGTGTTACTGATAGCCACTATTCTTTTTCCTCTGTGATCTACATTGTGCTGTAGTTATTTATGTACTTTGGTTTTGTGGTCCAAATACTACCGTTTCCCCACCCCCCCCAAAAAATTGTAAACTCCTTTTGTAAATAAGAACCGTGTCATTGTTGTTTGTCAAATTTTCCAGCATGGAACCTTGAACATAGTTAAGTGCTGGATAATTTATCTGTTGAATTGAATTAGATCTCCATAGAAGTTTTTTTATTCAACAATGAACCATTGATCCTTCTGTGAGAATATTGGTAGGGAAATAAGCTGGAACATTCAGATGTGACCTTTCTATAGTGTAGTGGACTAGTGGTTTATCTGCCACTTTCTAGTCATGTGACCTTGAATAAGTCACTTAACATCTCTGAATCTCAGCTTTTCCATGTTAAACTTATCTTGTAAATGGTAGACTAAAAAGATGGATTTTAATTGTTTAATTCCTAGTCCAGTGCTCTTTCTATGCTAAACTCTTAAACAATAGAATGTTCCCTGTGCTTGTATCTTAAAATGTCTTAGGTGGAACTACATGTAGAAGGCATGCTCCTCATTCTATAAAAACTATAAAGAGTTTATTTTTGTTTTTAAAAAATGCTTCTGACTAAGTGTCTTTAAGATCCAAATAAAATACTTAAAATCATTGATAGTGCAGCTAGATGACTCAGTGGATAAAGCGCAGGGCCTGGAATCAAGAAGACCTGAGTTCAAATTATTAGTGAATAAAATTATTTAAGGACTTGCAGTTAACATTGTTACTTTTTTTTTTAGCATTCCATAAATGCCTAAATTAAATAATGTATCAATGGGTGGGCATAGATAGGAACCAGACAAATTATATCAAGACTATAAAAAATTTTTGTGACTCCAGGTAAGTCACTTAACCACTGTTTGTCTCAGTGTCCTCATCTGTTAAATGGCGATAATAACAGTATCTACCTCCCAAGGTTATTGTGACAATCAAGTGAGATAATTGTGAAGCGCGTGGCACAGTGCCTGGCACATAGTAAGTGTTGTACATTGTTAGCTATTGTTATTATTACTTAGAATTACCCGTTCAAAAAAGATGTTGTACCTTTTCAGTTTTTAACAACAATTTTGAAGCAATTTTAAGCCATTGATATTCAAAGATGCTTTTCTGGAGAATCTTGTTTTTGCTCAAGGTTGCTGTAGATATCTCATCAGGGCAGTATAGCTTACTAATAATTTAAATAAGCAAATATATTTTCCTTCGTACTACATATTAATAGCGATGGTAGCTAGATTTTTTGGACATTGTGCTTTTTTAAAAGTTCACTTCGAATTGAATAAAGCTTGTCAACTGGATGTCATGTTGCATTTTAGTTGGCAGTGTTTCATAAGGGAAAACGAGCTATTCATCAAAACTTTATTCATTAAATGACTTGTTTTTATAAAGGTGATTTTTGTTACCTGTTTATTACTTGTATTGCCATAGACTTTTTGGGGGAGGAGGGAGTCTAGACTTGTGATTTCATTTATGAACTGGTTAGGAAATTCAGTCTTTCATTGCAGGTAGGCAACTGTTTTGCAGCATATAGGCTTTAGCAGGGCTTCTCAATCTGGGTTATGCATATCCTCGTGGAATATAAGAAGCTTCTCAGGAAGTTTTGTGGATATTTGGTAATAACTACATCAACTATTGAAATATTCCAACAGTAGTAGTGTTAATAGGGGAAAATTATGGATTCAAAAGAGAATAGTGAGGTGGTGGAGTTGGGGTGTAAAAGGGAGGAAATGTTATAGTACATCTAAAAAACTTGAAAAATACAATTGAAGGAATAATTCCTACTAACCAAAACTAAATGAATGAGATTGGTATAAAAAATCCATTTTGTTTTCTGTATTCATATTTCATATGAGTGATAACACAGTGAAAAATGAACTAATTGACCTCTACGATAACCAGAAATTCCAAATTGATTTCTAATAAATGAAATTACAACATTTTTGGTGTACCCTTAGAAGAACCATATCCTATTCTTAGTAAATGTTCTCATAAAGCTTTAGTTCTATTTATAACAACTTAATCTCTGTGAATCAGGAATTAAATCAGGCCAGTTCTCAATCAAATCCAAAGCAAGAAACAAACTGAAGACTGAACATGAAACATGGATATCTTTCAGAAACTATGTTGAGAATAAAACTATTGGTTGAAAGAAAATAGAAACAAAAATCTCTCACTAATTTATTTGTGAACTAAACATCAAACAACTTTATAACATGCTAAAAATGCTATGTACCAAATAGAGTTTTCTATATAAAAAAAATTTGCTATGCATAATCAAACTCTGCAGTTTATTTCCTTTCATATTGAATAGAGGATATGAAAGGGTTAATGGAAAGCCAAGGGGTGTAGGTTCCAAAAAGTTTGGGAACCCCTGTGTTCGAGAGTTGCATGGGCTTAGTCACTGGTCACAGAACCAGCATGTGTCAGAGACAGAACCTGCACCCAGGTCTTCCTGACACCGTGATCAGCTCTCTTTATCTACTGTACCGTAAAGGTATCTTCTCTACCATAGATGTATTTTCAGTTTGAAAAATCAAATTTTGAAGTTTTCTGACGATTTTTTGATAATGATGCTTTGATTGTTTAAATGATGACATTAGTTATAGACTCATCACTTCATAATTTTATTTGAATATTCTATATTTGAACTATTCTTGAACAGTTTTCCTGGTAAAAATTCTGCATTTATGACTTGGGTTTAGTAATGATCTGGAACCAATTATCCCTTTCCATAAGGAGAATATATATTCTTATGTAAATGTGTTATTGCTTTATTAAAATGGGATATATGGAGTTCAGACATTAATTACTAATTGAGGTTTAATTGTGCCATTTACATCTCAAAATATTATAAGCAATAAAAACTAGTATTCAAATCATATATTTCAAGATTTCAGATTACATATTTTATCTTTTGAAAAACACAGTTACATAGTATAATAGAACTAGAGCTGAAAGATAACCTTATAGGAAATGTGGCGCCATTATTATTCATATGAGGAAACTGAGGCCCAGAATAGTTGTGACGTGTCTGACATCACATAGATAGTAAATATCTGGCATTTGAGGTATTTAAACGTAGACCCTCTAATTCTAAAACCTGTGCTTTTTCTATTTTGCTATTCAGAAAAGCGGCCATGTTACTAGGCCATTTACTTACCAGTCATATCTTCATAGTAATAATTCATATTTTTATGTAACAGGTTAGCGTTTGCAAAGCACCTTCCTTACAGCAAACCAGTGAAATAGGTGGATCAGGTATTATCACTTCCATTTTACAGATAAGGAAACTGAGGCTCAGTAGTTGAGGCTTGCCCATCTATACGCACACAGTTATGAATTGAACCAGTACACAAGATTTCGCAGAAGGATATGAATAAGATGGACACAGTCCTTTGTGACTATCTTACATATAACTTGCCCATGATTTCATATGTCTTTATAGACACTGTAACCCTTGAGCTGTTTGTGAGCATTTCAGTTACTGTGTTTAATATTTTTTCTTCCTTTCATCTCAGTTTCTTTTCACCTTCCCCACTTTATTGATCCAGTTGTATGGTGAGGATTTGGCAGGGACTTTGAGTCTACCTTTTGACAAAGATTGGCTCTAACTTAAAATAGTGTTAAAATAACTGTACTTGCAGTTCAGGATAAGTTTTACTTTAAATTCATTTTGACTTGAAAAATGTTAATAAACATTGTTTTCTTTAATTAACAAAGAGCCTGTATTTCCTTGGATATTATTAGTCATAAAGAAATTTGGTGTAGTTAAATAAATAGTATTTCCAATATAGCAGATATTCGGATTGTGATAAACTATGGAATTGTCAGTGAATGTCTTGAAAACGCTAGCTCCTTTGAGCAGGTAAATCGTTGTCAATTTTCCTAACTGCTTACAGAACTTGTGATTATATTTATTTGATAGTATGAAAACATTCTGTAGGTATGTTGCTGAACACTTGTAATCCCTGCTCCTGGGGCATGGTTGAAGTTGACAGTTCTCTTGAGCTTGTGGGTTCTGAGCTACATTTGGCTAAAAGCAATTAAGTATTCACATCCAATCAATATGATGAACCCTTGTTGGGGGGAACCCTAGGTTGCCTAAGGATTGGTGAACCAGCCCTTGTCAGAAAGCCCCTGTGCTGATCAGAGTGGGATCTTGCACGTGATTAGCTCCCACAATTACGGCTTAGGTGAGATAAGGAGACCCAATCTATTTTTCTTTTAAATTTATTTATTTTTAGTTTGCAACATTCACTTCTATAAGCTTTTTAGTTTTAAATGTTCTGCCACTTCCTCCCCCCCCAAGATGGCGTGCAGTCTGATGTAGGCTCTATGACTGCATTCCCATTAAACATATTTTCACATTAGTCATGTTGTAAAGAAGAATTAGAACCAATAGGGGGAACCACAAGAAAGAAGAAACAAAAAAAAACAGAAGAGAAAAAAGAGCAAATAGTATGCTTCCATCTGCATTCCAACTCCATAGTTCTTTCTCTGGATGTAGATAGGATTTTCCATCATGAGACTTTTGGAGATGAAATCCAGTCTTTTTTGTTTTGTTTTTTTGTTTTTTTGTTAGGCAATTGGGGTTAAGTGACTTGCCCAGGGTCAAGTGGTGAGTGTCAAGTGGTTGGTCTGAGGCCGGATTTGAACTCAGGACCTCCTGACTTCAGGGCTGGTGCTCTATCCACTGCCCCAAGACCCAATCTTTTTTAAAAAATAAAATAAAAATAAAAAGGAAAGCAAAGAAATTATCTTGTTATAATAAATATCTCTACTTTCCTTTGCCTTTCAAATGAAACTTTAGGTCTGAAATTTCTTAGAAAACATTAATTAATTACTGGTTATTAGTATCTTTTTCACATGGAATCAACTTTAGTTATAAAATTTCTAAGTGTTTCCCACATTTACTTCATTTACCTCATATTGAAACATTGGTTGTTAATTTTATACTTTTTATATTTTCAGATAACTTGGATTTTTACTCCAGTAACAGCTGAAATAGCAAGTCTTGATAGTGGAAATATAGATGAAATTTTAAGTAAGTACCTGGAAACTTAATTTTCTTTTTATAATTACTATTCCATAAAGAGTTGCCTGTGTGAAATTACTGTAAAACTCTGACTAATTGGAATACTTGGGAAATCAGTATTCTGACTAATTTAATTTCATTAGTAATTGAAGGGAAACCAGAAAATACTTTTGATTTCAAGGATTGTTTAATCTTTTTAGAAAGATATTGCTACTTCCTTACTCTATTGAATATATTAAACAACTTCATGTTTTTATGATAATTTACTGTCTTATTATAGCTCAGTTTGTATTATAATTCTTAATATCAGTTTCAGGCTGACTTACAAATTCAGTTCTTACTATGTATATATAATACAGTAGACATAGACATTATAGTATTTGGAGCTATGTACTTAATGATATGAAACCATACTCCAAAGGTTGCTCTTTAAACAAAATCACTGATAATTTGATTAGTTGTCAGCTACCTCATCTACAAAAAAATGTAAAGTACATTTTTTGATGCCTTATTGGTTGAGAATTGCTACTTAGTTACATTCCAAGCAGATGGTGTTTTACAGTTATATTTGCAAGTAATGTGATTGTAGCCTCTGTTAAAGAGTTTTGGGATGACTATGGAGATGGTTTTCCATTTTTGAAATGGTAATGGGAAAGTTACTTTGTGGATGGTGATTATAATTTTGAGGTAAAACAAGTGATTTGTTGAAAAATTTAAAAACTTTGTGTCATATTTAGAGTTTGCTTATTTCTTTAGTGATTGTTATTGTGTTAAGTAATGTATCAATCCACTCATTGAAGTAATATTGCAAAAATTAAAGTGATATGGGTTAAAATAAACAACGTTTTATAATGAATGTCAGGGGACATGCAAATTGTTGTAATGTATTTTGTCCAAATCGAAGTCCTACTCTGAAAGACCTCTCTGTAGTTAATTAGGGAGTCAAAAGAAGTGATTTAAATCAGGGGCAGGTAGGTGGTAAAGTCAGGAGGACCTGAGTTCAAATGTATCCTGAGACCAAACACTTGACACTAGCTGTGTGATCCTAGGCAAGCCACTTAACCCCAACTGCCAAAAAAAAAAAAAAGAGAAGTGATTTAAATCTAGTAAGTTGATGGGGGAGGTATTACATCTGTATCACTTTTTGTCTAAGGCATGAGATATTTTCCCGGTATGTTTTGATGGGTAGTGTGGAATTTAAGTGGTTTTTTGCAACTTGATGGCAAGGCAAAAGTATTATATGGAGTCTGACTTTCTCCTCATTCCTTCCTGTGGTGATATGCAAATGTCAAAATTATTTTGTTATAGAGAGTTATTGATAAGTGAATAGGGACCAAAGAAAATACAGCTAATCCTCAGTTTTTCTGGGGGTAATGTTCCTAGAAAACAGCACAAAAGTAAAAAAATGTGAATATTGATACATTGAAGCTATGGGGGTTAGGTTCCCATGACTGTCAAAAACTTGTAATCTTTGCTAGAGACTGCTAAAAATATACTTTTCTGCATATAGTTCTTTATAACAAAATGTTAGTTCTGATAATATGCACTTTCCCTAACACAGTAACTGTGAAATAACTCAGAGTAGACAAAATAAATTTGACAATGTGTAAAAAACATTTTTTTCCTCACTAGTAATTCCCTGGAATTCTGTGAACTTCTGTGCCAGTATCTCAATTAAAAAAAAAACACGTTGATTTCAAATAATATTCATTTTTCATAATACATGAAATCTACACTACCTTAAATACTGACCAGCAAATAAAATTCTTAAAACAAAATCATTTTTAAACTTGAATCTTAACTTCCACTCAGATGGTGGTGTGAGGGCATTGTACTCTACACAGGCATACCTTGGAGATATTGTAGATTAGGTTCCAGACCACTGTAATAAAGTGAATATCATGATAAAGCAAGTCACACAAATTTTTTGATTTCTCAGTGCACATAAAAGTTATGTTTACACTATACTGTAGTGTATTAAGTGTGCACTAGTATTATCTAAAAAAAAAAGCAACATACATACCCTAATTAAAAAATCCTTTATTGCTAAAAAATGCTAACCATCACCTGAGCCTTTGGCAAGTCATAATCTTTTTGCAGGTAGAAGGTCTTCCCCTGATGTTGATGGCGGCTGACTGATCAGGGTGGTGGTTGGTGAAGGTTGGGATGGCTGTGGCCATTTCTTAATAAAAGACAGCAATGAAGTTTGCCACATTGATTGACTCTTCCTTTCACTTGAACACTTAGAGGTCATTGTAGGGCTATTAATTGGCATAATATCAATATTATTGTGTGTCAGAGAAGAGGGCTGCAGGAGAGGGAGAGAGATGGGGAAACAACCGATTAGTGGAGCAGTCAGAACACACAGCATTTATTGATTAACTTCATTGTCTTATATGGGTATGGTTTGTGGTGCCCCAAAACAATTTCAGTAGTAACATTAAAGATCACTGATCATAGATCACCATATCAGACATAATAATAATGAAAAAGTTTGAAATACTGTGAGAATTACTGAAATGTGACACAGAGACAGGATGTCAGCACATGCTGTTGGGAAAATGATGCCAATGGACTTGCTCAACGTGGGTTGTCACAGATCTTCAATTTGTGAAAAACAGAATCTGTGAGAAGCACGATAAAAGTGAAGTGCAATAAAATGAGTTAGGCCTGTACTATATTGCTATAAACCTCTCTACCTTGGCTGCCCTCTGAAAACCAAGGACTTTAGTCACTACTGTTGGAGGGCATCAAAGATGGTGAGGTCTCAGCACCATGTTAGAGCCCAAATGACTTCCATTCTGCTTTTGGGGCATAATTGCAACAACAAAACTTGAGTTTAAAAACAAACAACGGAAATATGTGGTAAATACATGGGGAGCTCTTCACAACAACAGGGTGAACATGACCAAGGAAGCACCTAGTAGGATGCCCGCTGCTCCACAAACTTACGCATATTGTGCCTCTATTTTTTTCTCTACTGTGCATAGCTGTGAGTGTGCACAGTTGCCAGTGTGAAAGTGAAAATGAGGTTACTAGGGGGCTGCTAGGTGGCGCAGTGGATAGAGAGCACTGGCCTTGGACTTAGGAGGACCTGAGTTCAAATCCGGCCTCAGACACAAAACACTCACTAGCTATGTGACCCTGGGCAAGTCACTTAACCCCATTGCTTAGCCAAAAAAAAGAAAAGAAAAAAGAAAATGAGGTTACTAATAAAGGCATGTGAATGCTTGAAGTTACAAAAGTTAAATGTACAAATGCTGTATGGTATTGTTAGCTGTAGAAAAATTGTTATAATCAAATGGACCATCTTTTAGAATTTTGAAGTAGCTTTGTGCCTATGTAGCCAATCTTAATTTTCTGTACTTATGGAGCTTATACACAAATCTCATTTACAACACCTAGTTTTATTTCTCTCCTAGCTTTTATGAAGGCTGATACCTAGCTAAATTGATTGATCTTAAATTGATCCTTCTCCTTCCCCTGATCCTTTGTAGATGCCAAGAACAATGAAATCATCTAGAGAGAATGTATATTAGAAGGCTGTGAAGCAAAGGGGCACTTCAATAACTGTATAAGTTGGCCCTGACTGATTGCATTCAGGTTTCTGAATAAAATTCAAATGATAGTAACAGAAAAAATATGGATATGAGTAACTTAAGTATGTTTTTTTTTAATTTTAGACAATGCTGATGTTGCTTTAGTTAATTTTTATGCTGACTGGTAAGTAATAGTTTTGCTTTTATGAATATTAATATTTTTTATGTTTCATAATTGAATTTTTTCTGGTAGGAAGGATTGAGAAATCTTTTTTTCTCCCATATTTATGGCCATTTAGATATAAGAAAAGGGCAAGGGAGCACATACCAATAAAAACAGTTTAGTGAATTGTTGATTTTAGGAGGAGAAAGGTACCTTCTCCTCCCCCTTTTCAGTTAATAGGTAGCACAAAACTCCATTTGATAAATATAGCAGAGAATAGAAAATATATTCTGGTTCCTTTTGACCAGCTAAAGAGAAGTGAGGGGGAGGATAATGAAAAGGAGTGATGAGAAAGAGGAGGAAGAAATAAGAAAAATAGAGGAGAATAGGAGGAAATGTATTGGGGAGATTACCTTCTTGTGCTCAGATGCCTAAAAGATATAGCACAAGGAAAGCTTTAGCTACCCTTAACAGCTTCATTATGGGACAAAATATATTCCCTGAGTTCTTTATTCTTAATCTATGCATGATTTAGTTTTTATGGTATAGATGGTTAAAAGGCAAAGGAAAATCATAACTATAATTTCTGTAGTGTGCCTTAGAGTTTATAAAGTATTTTTCTCACAACTTCATAGTTAGTTAAGTGCAGCCACCTCCATTTTAAAGATGAGGAAACTGAAGGTCAGAGAAGTTGGTGACTTGTTTGCTGGATACATGGCAGAAGCAGGCACATTCTCAGACCAGTTCCCATGGTCCTGGAAAAATAGAACAGAACTTAACAGTATAGTAAGGCTAATGATCATCTAGTATACCCACTCCTTTGTTTTAAACTTTTATTGATGCCTTTGGTTTTTATATTGCCTTAATTTCTGAATGAGGCAGCCAGGTGGCTTAGTGAATAGAGTACTAGGCCTGGCGTCAGGAAGACCTGAGTTCAAATTAGATCTCAGACACTTAAAAGCTGTGTGACCCTGGGAAAGTTACTTAACTTCTGTTTGCCTTAATCTACTGGAGAAGTAAATGGTAGGGTAGATAGTAAGGCCTAGAGGCCCCCCCTTCTTATTGTAAGGATTGTAGTTGATGCATCACTGCTCCTTGTGGTATTTTTGAAGTGTAAAGCTTTTTGTTTGGGTACACACACACACCCCCCACACCCCCCCATCTGTTTTGAAATCTAAGCCTAGCCCTCTATAAATTCTTATCACTTTTCTACTTTTAAAGATAACTGAACAGATATAATAAAATCTGAGTATCATAGTGATAACCAAGCACTTTTCTGAAAGCTTTAATTTCAGTTTTATATGTACTATTGTCATATTACAGTAGTATCACAGATTTCTGTTTCAGTGCAACTCTAAAAGATCTTTAGATATGTATTCATTCTGTAAGCCTTAGGTACTTTTCTTCCCTTATTAAAAAAAACCCAATCTACATCTTCATTCTTATATACTCTTTTTGGTCTTTGAATTCCTTTAGAAAAATACCAAAGTGGTTTAACTTTATTTGAAAACTGTTACATTGTAAATAAATTAATGGTATATTGTTTTCAACATGAATAAACTCACAGTGAGTATTAATAACTATAATAAAATCTGAATACTTCGTTTTTCCATTTTAATTTGTATCTTCACTGTGAATAGGTGTAGATTCAGCCAGATGTTGCATCCAATCTTTGAAGAAGCCTCCAATGTCATTAAGGAAGAATATCCAAATAAGAATCAAGTAGTGTTTGCCCGAGTAGATTGTGATCAGCACTGTAAGTACTCAGTCATATTGTAAGTGGCAAGGACCATCTTGTTCATTTTAAATGCTTTGTTACAATCTGTTTGAAGTGGCATACCAAAAAGGATTTTGTGACCTTTTCCAAGATGATGGTGATTGTTAATGTTTAATCTTGGGAAATTATTATCTAAAGCTTTACTTTCATCTTTGTGAAGTACTAAATTATGATATGGTTAGATTGGTTTTGTTATATATATATATACACATATATATGTATGTATATATGTATACATACATATATATGTATACACACATATACACATATATATGTGTGTACACATATATACATACATATATTAGATGAGAAAGAAGGAGAACTGGTACAAAATAGCAAGGTTTTAATTAGAGCAGTAATAATAAAACTTATTCAGATTTAAAAATAGATTTTAAGCTGGGTATGAATAGTGATCAGATTTCTAATGTCTTTAGAAACATCTTAGAGATTGACCACAATTTTTTTGTTTGTTTTTTGTTTGTTTTGGATAAGATCTGTGATTTGATCTGTATAGGCAACTCCCAGTGAGGAAAAGCCCTCCACTAGATGTAGCGCTCAGAAACTGACCCTCTTGGAGAGTTCTCTGGGAGCACTGAGAGGCTAAGTGAATTATGTGACTAGGGTTCCGTAGCCAGTGTTTGTCGGAACCAACATCTTCTGACACCAAGTTCAGCTCTCTCCCTATGACTACCTGGCTGCCTCAGCTGTTATAGTTATTTAAATCTTTTTTCTTTTTTTAAAATCAAAGTCATTAATTATTTGATTTGATTTAATGGATTATTGTTAGTTACTGTAGCACTTTATAACATCTTTGGAAGCTCAGTTGTCTGATTGCTATTATCATTTGAGCACTTGGAAAGATCTTATGTATGACTTGTTTGAAGTCATATATTACCACTGAATACCCTTCATTTTACGGGTCATGTTCCAGTGCACAAGAGCATGCCTGTCAGTTTCCTCTAACCTTCGGCTAAGAAGTATCAGTGCTGAAAGTAGTGCCTACGTTTTAGAACTGTCATTCTTAGGAGGTCAGTGTCTACCTCATTGCTAATTAGATGCCTCCCACTCTCCCTATCTGCTTTTCTTTGTTCTACTCATTCTGTGGAAAGGATTCGAAATAAAAATACTAGACTTTTTCTAGTATTTTTCTAGTGAATTTCTCAAACCTTCTATTCACAGTTCTCCCTCACACAAGCTAGTAACTCATTCCTAATCTAAATAATTAAGCAGGATAGAACCTCTAGCAGAGATATTTCATGCAGGTACAGACAGAATTCTTATCCTACTTCATCCCACACCACTTCTTAGGTTCTACCTCCTTCACTTCAAAGACTTTATGGGGGCAGATAGGCCACTAACTCCTGATTTGAAAGTGTGTGGGTTAAAAAAAAAAGTGTGTGGGTTCTCTTGGGTACTACAGTGTACATAGCAATAAAGTTTGTATTATAAAATCAGAAATCATGTTTTCATGCCTAGAGTTCCTAGGAAAAAAGTAGATATTCTCCTTATAGACTGTCAAATCCTCCGTTGTATGTTGGAGAGGTGCAATTGTTCTTAAAGTATGCTGGCATCAGTGCCTATATTTACCAGGGTTTGTTGTTTTTAGCTTTGCATTTTGCATCTGCTAAGTCTTGTATAGACGGCATTTCTTCCATTAGAGACTTATAAATTCAAGTTTCTAGCCATGACTTCGGTTGATGGAAGTTACATATAAGTGCATTTTCTATAGATTTTTTTCCACAGTGCTTAGCACCATGCCTGTCATGAGTAGGAACTTAAGAAATGCTTGTTGACTTGACTTTTCCCCCTATTATGAGAAATTCTTGTGTTTAAAAAAAAATGGATGACGTGGTAACTTTAATAAGTTTTTTTGTTCCTCTCTAGCTCTGTTGTTGGTCTTGGAGTTGCTTTTGTGTGAATTCAGGGTGGAAGAGTCACCCTGTAAGCAGTGGTGCAGGTGACCCTGTATTTTTCAAGTTAATATGTAGGGTGATCCAGGCAGTATGCAAGGTGGATACTTTCCTTACTACCCTTTAGGAGAAGATATTTTTGTGATGACGTTTTTAAAAATTACATTTTTCAACTATTTGCCTGTAAAACAATGGTGAGACACTTCCTTAATTCTGAGACACAGCAATGCTTACAGATACCACTATCAGAAATTGTTTTGGCTCAGTGTAATGAAGAATTTCATAAGAAGTAGAGCTATCAAAAATAAATTAGGTTTCTCCAGAGGTAATATATTCTTTTCCACAGAAGTGTTAGAGGATGGATTATCATTTATCTGGGTTGTATAGAGGAGTTTCTGTTCCATCCAGGTAGAAAGATTACATGGCCTCTTAGGTTCCTTCTAGGGCTGCTAGGTGGCGCCATAGTGCATAAAGTACTGGGCCTGGCGTCAGGAAAACTCGTCTTCCTGAGTTCAGATCTGGCCTCTGATACTAGCTTTGTGTCCCTAGCCAAGTACTTTAACCTCAATTTAAGCCTCAATTTCCTCATATGTAAAATGAACTGGAGAAGGAAATGCCAAATCAATCCAGTATCTTTGCCAAGAAAACACCAAATGGGTCACTAAGAGTTGGACATGACTAAACAAGTTTGTTTTCACTCTGAGATTGTGACCTGTGAAATCCCTTCTATAACTCTAAGAGTCTGTGGTTGTTTAAATTTATATTTTCTTCTTAGCTAGGTTGAGCATTTTTTAAACAATTATTTACAGTAATTTGTTGGAGATTGGATTTTGCCCTTAAGTATTATCAGTTCTTTATCACTTAATGACTTTTTTTTTTCTTGGAAACTGATACATGGGAGCATTGGATTTAGAGGTGAAAACTTCTCTTGAGATTATCAGGTCTAACTGTCTCCTTTCCTGATGGAAAATGGAGACTCCGAGAGGTGAAGTAAGTTGGCTAATATCATCCTAGGAATGTCTACTTGGTTACCTCATTTCTATCCTTGTAAGTATTTCTGCTGTAGAAAGAAAACCCAAGGCCTCTCCCCCTCAGTCACAGATCCTGTATGGTTCTTTTCAAGTAGGAGAGTCGCTTGAGTAGCTGTCTTTTCAACCATGTTAGTTTTTTTTTCCTTAACAGAATAAGGCTTCTTTCTTTACGCGGACTTATTCACTGAATGTGCTCTTGTTTCTCATACTACCTTTAAAGATAATGTTTTGGTGCAACGTACTTTGCAACAAGCACCACTCCAAACAGACCCCACTGAAAAGCATATTATTGCCCAGAAAGTAAGCAAAATTGCCTAGCAGTGTTGTCAGCCATTTGAAAGAAGAGGTGCCATTGAGAGAGAGGTGTGATCATGAAGGTCTTATCTTTTCTTTTCCTCATACAGTCATTCATAATGTACATCCAGCTGAGTCACTTAGGACTCCTTACTCCTAATCTAGTGTTTTTTTCTGCTATATCAGACCTGTAGTTTTTACCTTCAAGTCAGATGCCAAAAGCATTTAGCTTTTTAAAAATTCTGATACTCCTGTGTTTACCCATATCCCTTTGATGATAATAATAGTAATAGCTCTATTTTGTGTGATATAAGAAATAGGACAGGAATATTGTGAGTAACTATTATTTGTACTATATTTTAAAAATCTTTGCTTTGACCCTTCTGTCCTTAGCTACCACACCATATCTTTCTTCCCTTTCACTTCTGAGAACTGATTTCAGATCCTTGGGTGGTGACTTAGTGGCCTAATGATCTTGGGCTAATCACTTACTTTCCCCTGTCCTCGGTATTCTCATATGCTAGGTGAGGGGGCTAAACTAGATCAGGGGTTCTTCATCTTTATTTAGTGGACCCCCCTTTCTCAGAATGATTTTTTAAAAATTAATAACATAAGATTATAAAGGAAATCAATTACATTGAAATGCGGTTATCAAAATATATGTTTTTAAAGTTCATGGCCTTGAGGTTAACAACCCCTTATGGATGAAATTCTAAGGTCCCAGATCAGAAATTCATGATTTAACATAATGCTTTGGAATTTATTGTAAACATCAGCTTGGTGAGGTAGGTAATACATATGTTATCCTAGTGGTGTTTTGGTTTTTGGTTTTTTTTAAAAGACAAAGAAAATAAGGTTCAGAGAGCCCCAGGTAGGTACAGTGACTTGCCGGAGGTCATACAGTAAATTTGTGGCATAGCTAGTCTAGTGTTTCCTCTGTACCCCTATTTCTTTCTCTTCAGATCTTCCCTACAAACTTATATTAGTAGAACACTGGAACAATAGGTGTTAAATAGTTCATTGGTCTTATAGAAGCTCAAGTTGAATTGATTATATTCAGCAAAAACTTTAGGGCTCCTTCTCTTACTAAAGTCAGGTCTAAGGGTAAGTTGGACAGTCTGGTAGATTGGGAATAGCACTGGGATTCGCCAGAGAAGTTGGGTTCAAACCCTGACTCTTCTGTTGGTGACCTTGGAGAGACAAGTCCATTAACCTCTCAGTTACCTCTTCTCTAACACTTGTCCTCCTATGAATTCCTTAGTGATGGGTTATACTGGGCAGGGAGAGGGGGCCAGCGGAGGACTCTAGGTAGGGTCCTGGATTTTTTGTGGAGCACGTCAAAAAGCACACTGTCAGCAGTTTATTGTGTGCATTCTGCCTATTGCAAGTGTCTCTGCTTTAAGTAATAAGGCAGCTATAATTGACCAAGGCCTGTGAAGTCTCTGTAAGACCTGAACCAGCTGTACTTAGCAATTTTATGTTAATGGTGGCTACCTGGCAATTATAGATTTTAATCTTAATAGAGATATTTCATCAGCTTGAAATTTCATATAGAGGAGACCTTAACTGTATAATTTGTACACTAGAATTCCCTTAGGCTATCACATCATTTAACTGTTTCCCTAAACTGTGTGTATTGTATTGCAAGGGATGAAATGCGGTCAAACAGAGGTACCTTCAGAAAAGCTTGAGATAGTGGGAGAAAGAGTCTACAACCTTTTTAGGGGAAAAAAAATCTTTCTCCATTTCTTTTTTGTCAACTAGCAGTTACGTTTAAGGAGAGAACCTGAAATTCCTATTAGATGAGGCAGGGTTTTGGGCCCTATTTTGTCACAGTCATAACTATTGACCTGCCAGTAGGTTTTATATGGTAGAAGGACCCATGAAGGGAAGATATTCCCTTCCACTAGAAGGAGTCTTATTTTTATTGTAATAAGTACTTAATTTTATGTTATTGCTTGGGGTGACTTCTGATGCTTGATGAAAGGGATTTTTCACTCTTCCTTCTTAATAGGGGATACTTAAACATTTTTAAGATACATCTGTGATCTGGATCTGCTTACCCATCAATGAAAGTTGGAAGACGGGATCTATGCTTTTGAAGTTTGTAAGAAAGAATACACATAACCATAAAAACAAAGAGAACAGTAAAATGTTGAAAAGCAGACTATATCCATTCTTCCTTCTCAGCTTGCTTTTCTTTATTCCTCCTTCCCTGCTATTGAAATCTTTCTTTTAAAGGCTCAGTTCAAATGCCTTCTTATCCAAGAAACCTTTCATGATCCCAGCAGATTCTAATGTTCCTTTCATGCTTCCTTTTCTTTTTTTCTTCTTTTTTTTAAACCATTATTTGTGTGTAGGTCTTTCTTCTCTACCACATTAGAAGTGCCTTGGGGAAAGTAAAATTTCATTTGTTTTTATATCCCTTGCAAGATCTAGTGCCTTGCAAGATAGTGCCTTACAATCTGTCAATAAACAAGCATTTAATTAAGTGCCCTACTAGGGAGTCACTATATAACTAGGGAGTTATATAGTGTATATATAGTACACTGGGCCTAGAGTCAGGAAGACCTGAGTTCAGCTTTGGTCTTAGATACTTGCTAGCTGTTTGAACCTGGTCAAATCATTTAACCTCAGTTTGCCTCAGTTTTCACAATTATAAAATGGGGATAATAATAGCACCTGTCTTGCAGATTGTGAGGATCAAATGAGATGATATTTGTCAAGTTCTTAGTACAGAGCCTGGCACATAGTAGACAATAAATATTTATTTGCTTCTTTCCTACTAGATTGTTACCTCCTTGAAGGCAGGGATTGAGTTTTTCTTAACTTTGTGCTTACACTGTGTTATATACACAGCAGACGCTGAGGAAATGTTAACTGACTTGATTTTTGATAAGACAAAGGCCCAACTTACCTATTCTTTTAATATGACTGAAGCAGTTTTTGGTTTTTTTTTAACTTTTCCATTCTTCCTTTCTCTTAGCGGAAATAGCCCAAAGATACAGGATAAGCAAATACCCTACCCTAAAACTGTTCCGGAATGGTATGATGATGAAGAGAGAATACAGGGGTCAGAGATCAGTGACAGCAATAGCGGATTACATCAGGCAACAAAAAAGTGACCCTATTCAGGAAGTTCATGACTTGGAAGAAATCAAATTTCTTGATGTAAGTTCCTGAAGCAACTTTGTTCAGTACCTGTCTTGTAAAAAGAACTGTATTACATTAGAAATCTTATTATAACCAAAAAAAAGTGATAAATTACAGTTCTTTAGCCAATATGTTCTTTTTTTTTGATTCACTTCAGCATTTCAGCATAATCAAACAGTGACTGCTCTTAAAGCCTGTTATAGGATTAAAGTTTATTGTAATAGAATTTTATCTGTACTGATTTTACTTTTTGAATTACATTTTAAGATGGCAGCTATCATTTTGCTACATGAAAAATTGTTGATTAGAATGTATAGAGTACATTTAAATCTGACTGATTTGAGTTTATTGGCAGGGAGGAGGAAGGTGTAAATCCAGATTTTTTCCCCCATACATATGGCTTAAGTTAGGTTAACCAAAGAGATAGTATAGAAAAAAGCACCAGAATTGGAGTCTAAAATCTTTTGTTTACATCTTTGCTCTGCTACTTTCTTTCAGTGTGACCTTGGCAAAGTCACTTATTAACTTTTCTGAAGTTTCTATATCTGTAAAAAAAAAAAAAAAGGGAGCTGGGCCCCCTGTGCAGTAAGGGTCCTTTTCACTCTTTAAGTCAGTGCTCCTAGGAGAAATATCGTATATAGTTTTTTGCTTTAATGAATTAAAATAACTTGTAATCATTTGTCTGTCACTTATTTACATATAAGTATTAATTTGAAATGGTGCTTGAAATCAGTTTATCCTTTTAAATATTTTAAGTATTTTCCCCTCTTTACACTGTTAATTTACCTTAAAATTCATTTTTTCCACCATAAATTGTGCCAAGGTCAGTTGATAAGTGTTTAAGTGCTTACTACATGAACTTGTAGTCAGCCCAACCTTTTTTTTATATCATCACAAATGTTAAATTTGTGTAGTTCCACTTACTAAGGTTTTATTATATTTTAAAATGCATCCAACCCAAAGTTTAAAATTTTAAATGAGAAAAAAGACTTGCTAATTAATTAAACATTTAAAAATGGATTTTGGCCTTTCAGAATAAAATGCTGAAAATAAATTTTAATAAATTTCTGGCTGTCATAAACATCAATACTAAACCAAGCATTTTTTCATATTATGAGTTTTAGTGTTTGAGGTTGAATTTATATTTGGTTATGTATATATTTGGGAACATGAGTGACAGCTATAGCTCTTTAGATACCTGAAGAAGGAATATATAGTGTCATGTTGATATAGTATGTAATAGGGTAGAGAACGTTATATGTAAAGAACATTATGTGCATGCTTTTTTTTATGTTTATAGCGCAGTAAAAGAACAATTGTTGGATATTTTGAACAAAAGGACTCAGACAACTATAGAACCTTTGAAAGAGTAGCAAATATTTTGCATGATGATTGTGTCTTCTTTTCTGCATTTGGGTAAGTTGATTAATGTTGGTATTTGTATTTTTTATTTTTGACTCAGCCTCATAGATCTCATCTGATTCTGAGACTTTGTAATGTGACTTTCTATTAAATTTCAGCTGCTGTTGAAGGGGATTATTATGTATATCTAACATAGTTGCTTTCTCCTAGAGCCCCACAGTGTCTCAACCTTCCATTGCTTTTAGGCAATGCAAAGAGTGCATCTAAGTATCCTGCCTAACCAAGGTCTAGAGGGATCAGAGGGTAACTGGGGTCCCACAGTGATGGAAAAATTGAGGGTGGGTACTCAAAGTCCTTAATGAATAAGGCAAGGTGAAATCCAGAGAAAGGGGTAGAGGGCACCCCTCAAACTGGAAAAGTTAAAAACTAAAGCCTTACATTTAGAGGAGAAAGCAGCCACAGAAGTATTGATGGGAACAACTTAAAACCAGAGAGCTCAGCTAGAAGTTACCAAGACAGAGAAACCAGGGTAGCAAAGCAGACAGGTAGGGGACAAACTGACAAATAATTGACAGTTGAAGCTCTCAGCACTGTTGGTCATGCTACTATTTTAAAGGGCATGCTCTCCAGTGTGAAGTTAATACATTACCAACCAGCATTATTGCAAGGATTGCTAAACTGAGTGCTGCATAATTTTGATTTTATTGTTGCTATTGACAATAATTATTGCCAAGATTCAGCCCTAGTAACCTTGAAGATCCACTATGTATATCACCATTCTCTCCTTTTCCATAGGACCTAATACTACCTTGCATACTATTGCAGTATATGAAAGAATTTCAAGTCTAGACCATCCTAAATACCAGGGTTCCAATAATTCATGGACAGAAAAGGGTGTGGCCAAACACTAGCCATGCCTGGAGGTGGTCACCCCTATTTGTACTATCTGGTTAGTCAAGGCTTTCTATCACTGCTACCTTACAAAACCAGGCCTCCTCCCTGCAACCTAACAAAAGTTACTTCCAAGGTAACACTCTATAAAAAGGCCTGGCTTGTACTGTTTTAGAGAGATACAGAATGAGAAAGCTCTAATCCAACATCCTCTTTGGGAAGAAATCTTTGATCTTTGCTCAACCTTGCCTTACTTTCAGGTCTCAACTGAATGTATTAACTACAATTCCATGTTTCCCTACTTTGCCTCCCTTGTTTCCTTTCTGTGTTCTCTTCTCTACCTCATCCTGATCTGGCAAGATATCCTGACCTTTTATTAAGCTTTCTCTAACTCATATCTCTTAGTCCTAGTCCTCTCTTCTAACAAAGCATTTGTCTGGCTAGTCCTACTTAACACCTGGGTAACAGATTTTAAACTCCTTGTCTGTGTTCTTGCATTCCTGATATTTGGTGATCTGGTCTTATATACTGAGCCCCAGCAATAAGAATTCTTGTAAAGTCCTTTAGGTAATCTCAGTTAGTGTTGTCCCATCACAGGCAGTAGCTGAGAATATTTGTAAAAATTCTTTAAAACCAGAGTATTCAACTAGATAACTTCTAAGCTGCTTTCTAATGCTAAATCTGTGATCCTATGATCTTTTGATGATAAACAGACCCCAAATTCTGCGTCATATGGTGGCACAGCCCTGGTAAGTGTTTGATATAGGGCAAAAATATTAAAAGCATCCTTTTCTGATCATGATGCAGTAAAAAATTACATGTGATAAAGGGCCATGGAAAGTTAGACTAAAAACTAATTGGAAACTAAATAATCTAATCCTAAAGGATGAGTGAGTCAAACAGCAAATCATAGAAACGATAACTTTACCCAAGAGAATGACAATAATGAGACAACATACCAAAACTTATGGGATGTAGCCAAAGCGGTTCTTAGGAGAAATTTTATATCTCTGAATGCTTATATGAATAAAATAGAGAAAGAAGAGATCAGTGAATTGTTTATGCAACTAAAAAAGCTAGAAAAAGAACAAATTAAAAATCCCCAATTAAATACCAAATTAGAAATTCTGAAAACCAAAGGAAAGATTAATAAAATTGAAATTGAGAAAACTATTGAACTAATAAATAAAACTAAGCTGGTTTCATGAAGAAAAAAAATCCAATAAAATAGATAAACCTTTGGTTAATTTGGTTAAAAAAAAGAAAGAAGAAAGCCAAATTACCAGTATCAAAAATGAAAAGAGTGAATTTATCACCAATGAAGAGGAAATTAAAACAATAATTAGGAGCTATTTTGCCCAACTGTATGCCAACAAATCTGACAATCTAAGTGAAATGGATGAATATCTACAAAAATATAAATTGCCCAGATTAACAGAAGAGGAAATAAAATACCTACCCTCATTTCAGAATAAGAAATTGAACAAGCCAATATTAGCCAAGAGATTACAGCAACTTATCACGAGGATAATACATTGTGATTAAGTGGGATTTATAACAGGAATGCAGGGCTGGTTCAATATTAGGAAAACCATCAGCATAACTGACCGCATCAACAGTGAAATTAACAGAAACCATATAATTATCTCAGTAGATGCAGAAAAAGATTTTAACAAAATACAACACCCATTCCTATTAAAAACACTGGAAAGCATAGGAATCAATGGAATTTTCCTTAAAATGATAAGTAGCATCTATCTAAAACCATCAGCAAGCATTATATGTAATGAAGATAAGCTACAAGCAATTCCAGTAAGATCAGGGGTGAAACAAGGATGTCCATTATCACCATTGTTATTCAATATTGTACTAGAAATGTTAGCTTTAGCTATAAGAGAAGAAAAAGAAATTGAAGGAATGAGAATAGGCAGTGAGGAAACAAAACTATCACTCTTTCTAGATGATATGATATACTTAGAGAATACTAGAGAATCAAGTAAAAACTACTTGAAATAATTAATTACTTCAGCAAAGTTGCAGGATGTAAAGTAAACCCACCTACATCATTGGCCTTTCTTTATATTACTAACAAAGTCCACTAGCACGAGCTAGAGAAATTCCATTTAAAGTAACTGTAGACAATATAAAATATCTGGGAGTCTGTCTGCCAAAACAAATCCAGTAACTACATGAACACAATTACAAAACGCTTTTCACACAAATAAATTCAGATTTAAATAAATAGAAAAATATCAGTTGCTTATGAGTAGGCCAAGCTAATATAATAAAAATGACAAATCTACCTAAATGAATTTACTTATTCAGTGCCATGCCAATCAAATTACCAAAAATTATTTTATGAAGCTAGAAAAAATAATAACATAATTCATCTGGATGAACAAAAGTTCCAGAATATCAAGGGAATTAATGAAAAGAAGTGCAAAGGAAGGTAGCCTAGCTGCACCAGATCCAAAACTGTATTATAAAGTGGCAGTCATCAAAACTACTTGGTACTACTGGCTAAGAAATAGAGTGGTGGATCAGTGAAGTAGGTTAGGTACACAAAACACAGTAATCTTACAGTAATACACTATTTGATAAACCCAAAGACTCCAGCTTCTGGATAAGAACTCACTATTTAACAAAAACTGCTGGGAAAACTGGAAAACAGTATGGAAGAAACTAGGCGTAGACTAACATCTTACACCACATGTACCAAGATAAGGTCAAAATAGACACATGATTTAGACCTAAAGGGTGAAACTATAAGCAGATTAGGAGAGCAAGAAATAGTTTACCTGTCAGATCTGTGAAGAACTTATGACCAAACAAGAAATAGAGAACATTGTGAAATGCAAAATGGATAATTTTGGTCACATCAAATTAAAAAGTTTCTGCACAAACAAAGCCAACACAACCAAGGCTAGAAGGAAAGCAGAAAGTTGGGAAACAATTTGTACAGCCAGTGTTTCTGATAAAGGCCTTATTTCTAAAATATGTAGAGAACTAAATTATATTTATAAGAATGCAGATCATTCCTCAATTGATAAATGGTCAAAAGATATGAACAGGCAGTTTTCAGAGGAAGAAATTAAAGCTATCTATAGTCATATCAAAAAATACTCTGGGGGCAGCTAGATGGCGCAGTGGATAGAGCACCGGCCTTGGATTCAGAAGGACCTGAGTTCAAATGCGGCCTCAGACACATAACACTTACTAGCTGTGTGACCCTGGGCAAGTCACTTAACCCTCACTGCCCAACCAAAAAAAGAAAAAAAAATACTCTAAATCACTATGGATTAGAGAAATGCAAATCAAAACAACTCTGAGGTACCACATCACATCTGACAGACTGGCTAACATGACAAAACAGCAAAATGGTAAATGTTGGAGATGTGGGAAAATTGGAACACTGATGCGTTGTTGGTGGAGTTGTGAACTGATTTGTCCATTCTGGAGAACAATTTGGAACTATATCCAAAGGGCTATAAAACTGTGCATGCCCTTTGATCCAGCAATACCACTACTAGGTCTGTATCCCAAAGAGATCATAAGGATGGGAAAAGGACCCACATGTACAAAGATATTTATAGCAGCTCTTTTTGTGGTGGCAAAGAATTGGAAATTGAGGGGATGCCCATCAATTGGGGAATGACTGAACAAGCTGTGATATATGAATGTAATAGAAAACTCTTGTTTCATAAGAAATGGTGAGCAGGAAGACTTCAGAAAAACTGGGAAAGACTTGCATGAACTGATGCTGAGTGAAGTGAGCAGAACCAGGAGAACACTATATACAGTAACAGCAACATTTTGCGATGACCAGCTTTGTTAGACTTAACTCTTCTGAGCAGTGCAATAATCTAAGACCATTCCAAAAGACTCACATTGAAAAGTGCTATCCACATCCAGAGAAATAACTATGGAGTTTGAATGCAGATCAAAGCATACTATTTTCTCTTTCTTTTGTTTTTTCGTTCTCATGGTTTTTCCCTCTTATTCTGATTCTTCTTTTACAACATGACTAATGTGGAAATATGTTTGGTGTAATCATATGGGTATAGCCTATATCAAATTGCATACTGTCTTGGGGAAGAGGGAGTGGAGGGAGGGGGGTAAAATTTAGAACTCAGAATCTTATAAAAATGAATGTTGAAACTAAAAAAAATTTTTTAAAAAGAGAAAAGAGTTTGATATGGGAATCAGCATGAATTAGAAAGCAGCATTTTAATGAAACCTTTGAGGTAAGATCTTGGTTAGATTTAATTATGGTGAATAACTTGAGAGTTAACATAATTTTATAAAGAATTACACTGAGCCTAAGGATTCTAATAGGTATGAGTGAAGAGAGAGTGCATGTGAGATGATAGTTTGTGTAAAGACATGAATATGGGAGATGGATTGTAAGATAAAAGAACAGTGAGTAGACCAGTGTGACTAATGTGAAATAAGTGTGAAAGCATAGGTGGGAGTCAGATTGTCAAAGATTTTAAATGCCAGGGTGTGAAGTTTAAATTTAAAATGTTATTGGAAGCTACTGGAAAATTTTGAGCTGGGGGATAACATGGTCAGACCCATGCTTTACAGAGGTGGTTTTGGCAGCTGTGTGGCGAGGGAGCAGAGAAGAAACAGGAGGGCAAATTAGATGCTCAAACTGCCAGTGTAGATATAAGTCTTGATTTATACTGATGGCAAAAACACAAAATCGATTAGTTTAAAATTTACCTTTTGTTCTGTGTATTCTTTAGTTTCTTTAAAAAATACTCCTTTTAAAATTGCGTTTCACGGTTACTGCGTAATCATAATTGATGAAAATGATGGGTAGCTTAGATTGGGAAATGGTTAAAACATATGTTACATGAATATAATGGAATGTTACTGTACTGTAAGAAATGATAAATCTGAAGAATACAAAGAAACTTGAGAAGAGGTACATGAAATGCAAAGTGAGTACACAGAGCCCAGTAAAGAGCGTATACCAAGATGACAACAATGGAAATGAAAACAAGAAAAATGAATCAGGATAGGTTCAAGTCCTCCCTCTGACAATTCTTACCTATGGGAAATTAGGCAAATCACTTAGCCTCTGGGCCTACTCATATGTAAAATGAGAGTGGGTATCTAGTTGGCCTCTAAGGGCCCTCCCAGCTTTAGACCTGTGTTCCCTATGAATACTGCCTAACACTGCTGAATCAGCCCGGTCTTAAAGAAAAGAAAATTCCCTCCTGTTCCTTCCTTGGAGAGGTGGAGGCGCGTGGCTGTGGAACATTACACTGTCACATTCTGTTGGTTAGTTTTGCTGAACTGTTTTCTCTCTCTCTCTTTTTTTTCATTTGTTACCAAGGGAATTCCATGGGTAGGGAAGTGGGGAGAGATATATTTAAAAACAAAAGATTAATAGAACATTTTAAAAAGCAGGTTTAATAGGCATGTTTGGGTTTTTGTTTTTTTGTTGGGAATTTTGTACTGGTATTTAAAATGTGTTGTTTCTGTGTTCTCTCTCTCCTCCTCCCCACTCCCAAACATCAGTATTACTTCCCAATAGAATACTCCCTTGTAACAGTAAGTATAATCAAGGAAATAGAGCAATATTTTGGCCACATTTGAAAATGTATGCCTCATTCCATATTTGTTTTCACCTATCTTTTTGCCAGTAGGTAGGAGGCATATTTTATCATAAAATCTTCTAACTTGACAGTTAGTGACTGCATTGATCAGAATTCTGAAGTATTTCATTGTTTTTTTTTTCTTTGCCTTACTGTCATTGTTATGTAAGGCACTCTGGTTCTTTGCCACCCATCACTTCATTCGAGATTTTACAAGTTTCTCAGAATTATTCATATTTATAATTTCTTACAACACAGTAATATTTAATACAGAAAAATCAACTATTATTGATACCATTATTTGTTTAGCTATCACCCAGTTGATGAGCACCCATTTTACTACCACTTTTTATTACAAAAATGTGCTATTATAAATATTTTTATATATGTGACCTCCTGGATATATACCTAATAGTTGTATTCCTGAATAAAAGGGTATATACAGTTGAATGATTCTTTTAAGAATAATTCCAGATTTTTTTCCCCCAGAAGTAGACTAATTCACAGCTTCTTCAACAGAACATTAGGGTTCCTGTCTTTCCATAGTCCCTCCAACATTTATCGTATTTGATTTTTCTCATCTTTGCCTTTCTGAGTGTGAAGTGAATCAAAGTTGTTTTGATATATACTTCTCTTATTATTAGTGATATGGAGGATTATTTATAGGTTTCTTCTTTTGAAAAGTACGTGGTCCTATTTGTCAATTGAAGAATGGCTTTTACTCTCTATGTATGTCAGTTATATTTTTATCTTGGATATCACACTTTCATCTGCTGAAAAATTTTATTTTCTCTAGTTAACTGCTTTGTTTCTAAAGCTTTTTAAGTTTATATAATTGGATTGTCTCTTTTATCTCTTATGATAACATTTATCCTTTGTTTAGAGAAGAATTCTTCCTCTAACCATAGTTGTGTAAAATATTTCTACTTTAATTTTTTTACAATTTTACATTTATAATACATAAATTTCAGCTATTTGGATGTAGAAAATTGTCATCTATCCAGTTGAAGCTTATTGTATGTGGCATAAGATGTTTAATTAAGTGAATTTTCACCAAACTGCTTTCTAGTTTTTCTAGCATCTTTTGTCAGATAGTCCTTATTCCAGGAAGTTGTCATCCTTGGGTTTATCAAATAATGAGCTACTATGTTTGGTTGCTTCTAGTCTTGGTTACTTACTTGGTGCATCCCATGGATCAATTTTTCTATTTTTTCACTACTACCTAATAGTTTTATTGATCTTTGCTATAAGGTAGAGTTAAGTTCTGGTTGTCTTCATTTTTGCTTTTTATGTACAGTTTTCCATTGAAATATAGTTAGCCAAAGCTACTGAAATTTCATTACTTTTTTTAAACTTTTGTTGTCCTAATGGAAAAAGTATCTTCATTTACTTCTTTATTCTTATTAGGTCTGTTTCAAAACCAGAAAGATTTAGTGGAGACAACATAATCTACAAACCACCAGGGGTAAGTTTATTGGAAAAATGACCTGCTACTTGTTACTCATAGTATTTCAGCTCTTGCTTCCATGAATCATTTATGTATATATAAAATTTCTAAATAACTCCATTTATTTATTAAGCACCTACTTTGTTTCCAGGGACTGTGTCTTTTGGACAAATGTTTATAGAATTCATGAGGGAAAGGAGACCTTTTATGTAGTTATTTCGTCAATGTCACTAAATGGTATTCTGTTGAACTAAAATTTAGTACCCAGTTTGTATCTGGGAAGCATCTTATTAATTTATATGGTTTAATATGATATATATTGGTAAATGTACTAATATGTTCAAATACCTAATAAATAAAAAGAAAATTTAAATATTAGTTGTTTTAATGATGCATTGAAATGATGCATCTGTCTAGTATTGGTTCATTTTTCTTCCTCTTTATGAAATTTTGATGTATGCCATAGAGATTGTTTTACTTGCCATGTTCTTGGCTACAAGGAATTTTGTTTTGTAGCGTAGCTTAATAAATTTTTGTAAAGAAAATTCTAAGTGCTATAATTTCCTTTGATTCCTGATGTTAGTCCAGAATCAAATAGGTAAATCAATAAGGTCAATTATTGAGAAAATCAGATATTATGTGTAAGGTGCATGTGTTTTAATTTGATGAGGCTACATGATAAGGAAGTCTCATTGTTTCAGAAATAATTTTTTCTTCCATAGGGTTTCAAACATTTCAAATCAGTCGACTATTTATTTGAGCTGTACTTTTAAAAATATTGCTATCACATAAGGGGAAAAGATATTACATGTAATTATTAGTTGTGACAGTGATAATAGCCTGCTTTTACATAACACTTTACAGATTGCAAAATATTTTCCTTCTCCAAGGTCATCCAGTTAAATGGCTGAGCCAAGTCTTAAACTTAGATCTTCTGACTCTAACTTTAGTGCCCTTTCTGCTACATTATATAGTTTATAAATATATGTAGGCAGTGCTTCTGTTTTCTCAGAATGCTTTCTCTTGGCTGTTACAGTGAATCCTAATATTTTATTTTAGCCAATATTACATTCAGCCATGCTGTCCTACTAAAAAAACTTTTGAATCAAAACCATTAACAAAGAACACAATTAGCTACTGAAAGGTAAATCTTTCCACATACTTTATCTTGTAGAGAAGACCTGAATAAACTACAAAAGTTCAAATAAGGAACTGAATAAACAAAAAGCCTAGATAAGTTAGTAATCCTAATAATTATATAGCCTTCTGAATAATTAGCCACTTTATAAAATTAGAATATAAAATTTTTTCATTAGAAACATTGTCTTATGCTTGTTTTCTTATTCATACATTGCCTTAGTCATGCAGCGTGTAGGCATTGAGTACATACTTGATAAATAATTTAATTTTAATGATGAGTTATCCAGTTAATTAAACATGCCATCTTAAATCTGTTGTATTTTCTAAGTACCTGCAAGAATTGTTACCAAAACGGAGGGGCAGCTAGGTGGCGCAGTGGATAGAGGTCTGGCCTTGGAGTCAAGAGGATCTGAGTTCAAAGCTGGTATCAGACACACAACATACACAACACTTACTAGCTGTGTGACCCTGGGCAAGTCACTTAACCCTGATTGCCTAGCAAAAAGCAAAACAAAACAAAAAAAAAGAATTGTTACCAAAACTTTGGTTCAATTTCTTTTCCTAACAGGAACATGCTCCTGATATGGTATACCTGGGATCCCTAACAAATTTTGACTTGGCTTATGCTTGGACTCAAGATAAATGTGTTCCTCTTGTTCGGGAAATAACATTTGAAAATGGAGAGGTATGGAATTTTCAGCATTGTCTTTTTAATTTATATTTTTCTAAGAGCAAGGTTTCTGTATCCCTCAGATGCAAAAATAATTCATTTGTGTGCTTTTATAATTGAAGATGGAGAAAAAGAAATTACTGCCTTTATGGCCCCCTATTCTCTTTAAGACAGATTTAATCATAGTAAAAATGAAAGCTCTACTAAAGTCTTCCTAATGCCTCATCTTGGTTGGAGGTGACCTTTGATTTTTCAAAGACCATTCCAGGAGAGTGTAAGTAAGTTTCGGCAGATCCTATTAAGTTGGAAAAGGTGGTAGTAGACTATATGCATGCATTTCATCTGGGGACCAACAAAGCTAAATGTGGAAAGGCCTATCACCAGAAGACTGGCCACTATAGGGGATGAATTTTTTTCAGCCACAGCAGCTTCTGAAGACCTTCTACCAGTACATGGAAGGGTTATGATCTACATTGATAGAAGGAATGATGACACTCTGCTGAGATCACAATAAATTAAAGTGTACATCTAAGTAAAAATGAACATGACTATGAAGCTAGTTAAAATTATAAAATTCTGTGGCAAAGTTACTTTAGTGTTCTACAAGGTACCTATAGATATAATGCTTTCTTTGTACATCATATTTTTAAATAATAATTATGATAATTTATATTCATATAGTGCTTTGAGGCCTATAAAGTGCTGTCATTGCAACTAATTATCACCTTTGAGATAATGCAGCTAGCATCCTTGTTTTTTAGATGAGAAAGAAGCTTAGAAAAGACTAAAGCACTTGCTTATGGTCATATAGCTAATAGTATCTGAAGATCTTTTGATTCCAAACCCAGTGATCTTTCCTGTGTATCAGGTGTTCTTATGATGTCTGAGTATATTTGAGGAGGTCATTGAACTTGGACGGGGAGAAAAATTAAGTCTTTATTTTCACTAACTTTTTCCCTTTGTAATCCTATATGTTTTATTTTATGCATTTAAAAACATTATATATATGTACACACATATATATGTATATGTATCTTATATAAGTACTTTCTCCAATCAGTATCTGAATAATAATTGTTTGTGTGCTATTTGAATTGAAGATAGAGACAAAGCAGTTAACCCTTTGTGTCCTCTCTACCAAATCCAGAGCACACACCTAAACTCTTGAGTTTTGTACCAGTGTAAAATAAATTCTCAAAAGATCCAGGAATCTAAAAAGAGAAAGATTGAAAAATTGAACTGGTTCTTTAGCCCAACTGACTCTTAGGTCTTGCTTTTCTTATCCCATGTGAGTTATTTTGGAATACATTCATTTTAAGTAAAACACTCTTTTGTACAAAGTAACATGACTGCCTTCCCTCCCCTCCCCTAAAATAGGTCATATGTAGTTGCTGAGCCTTTCAGAGGCCAAGAAGATGGGGCAAAGTTGCTGAACCCAGAACTCAGAGTAGATAAATCACAAATTATGCCAGTTCAATAAATTGTCTTTTCAAGCAGTTAAGGTTTCATGAAAACAGATTAAACGTCCCATTTTGTTTGCTATTAAGGGATTTTACCTTTGCTTGAAAGTCATATGACTTCAAATTACAGATACATTAGCAATTCACAAACAAGCTTTATAAACTTGAGAGCTGTTAACTTATCAGTTTCTGAGACTGCTTAAAAATCTCTTATGATCTTTTGAGGTACTCTTAACTCCTAGCTAGAAGTGGAAGATCCATAGGTTTAGAGCCAAAAGTGACCTTAGAAGTCATCTAGGCTAACTTCTTTTATAGGTGAGAAAAAGTTTCAGAGATGTTAAATGCCTGAGGTCTTACAGATACTAGGTGACAGTTTTGATCCAAGGTTTCCTGACTCTTTAGTACTCTTTCCTCTGAACACCTTATGTTTATATTTCCAGGTAAAACCATATCTTTTTTTTCCTGTAGCTTATGTTTTTTCTTTTAACTATTTAGATGTAATGCATGTATGCTAAGTATTATAATTAATTCATTATCAATGCTATTTTTAAGCAAAATGTAGTTTTCCTGTTTGTTTCTTTGAATTAAGTCTATTTTTACCATTGCCATGTCTGGGATCATGATTGCTACCTCCTTTTTTTTTTTAGTTCAGCTGAGGAAAAATAGATTTTTGCTGTAGTCCCTTATTTTAACTCTGTATAAGTCTTTATGTTTCAAGTGTGTTTCTTGTAAAAAACATATTGTTGGATTCTGCTTTCTTATCTATTCTTTTTCCATTTTATTCATGAGTTCATCCTATTTATATTCAGTTTTGTTTGCTAATTGTGTATTTCTCTCTACCCTATTCTCTTAAACTTTTTCTTCCAGTTAAATTCAGTAAACATTTATTAAGTGCCTACTGTGTGCCAGTCACTATGTTAAGCTCTGAGGATAGTAAGAAAAAAAATACAGTCCTTGCTCTCAAGGAGCTTACAATCTAATGGGGAAAGACAAAACACACAAGGAAACTAGAAAACAAAGTAGGGGTATAGGGAAGGAAGTCACCAGGGGTACCTTGTTCTCAGCAGTTGAAACTAAGGAGAGCTTGTAATCAGGTTTTTTTCTTTCTTTTTAAAGCCCCCTTCAGAGCCCACCTTGGAGTTTAGGGTTTGTTATATTTGTGACTAACCTACTCTGTCTAAATCTGCTTTCTCTTTTATTCTCCCTTTTCCCCTCTCATTTCCCTGTTGTGTTGAATATATTTCTATACCAAATTGTGTGTGTGTGTGTGTGTGTTTGTGTGTGTGTGTGTGTGTGCGCGCTCCACCCTGATTTTACCAGTTCAGATAAAAATGAGGTTCAAGTGACTTCTGATCCAAGACCTTCCTTTTTTTATGTAGACTTCTACTTGCTCCCTCTGATTATGTGATCATATTCTTCCCTAGTGTACCCTTTCTCCTTTCCTTTCCATTCGTCTTTTAAAATCATTAAAACCTATAAAATCCACTCCCTATCCCTCTGTCTCGACTCCTTCTATAATCTTTAATGATAGTGGGTTTCTGAGGGAACACTTCTCTCTTGTTTCTCCTTCCTATTAATATGTAAACACTTTATCCTTATGATAGCTCATTTATATTTATCTTTTTATGTTTCTCTTAATTACATTGTTCATGTTTCAAAGTTTCTACTCAGCTTTTCATCTGGAATGTATAGAGGTCTTCTGTGTCATTAAAAATCAGTTTTTGTCCTTTAGGAATTATATGCAGTTTCCCTGGGTAAATTATTCTTGATTGTAAACCTTTATCTTTTTGCATCTTGAAATATTGCATTCTGTGCTTTCCCTTCCTTTATAGGTAGTAGTTGCTAAAACTTGTGTGATCTTGACTGTGGTTCCTTGGTATTTGAATTTTCTTTCTGTTTGTAATATTTTTTCTTTGACTTGGGAGCTCTAGATTTTGGGTGTGACATTCCTAGGAGTTTCAGGATGTATCTGTAAATTCCTTCTATTTTTACTTTGCTTTCTTATTCCAATATATCTAGGCAGTTTTCTTTTATAATTTCTTTTTTTATATAAAATTCAATTTTATTTTGTTTTCAGCTCTTAATCCTTTTCCTCCCATCTCTTCCTCCCTCCATTAAGAAAGCAACAAAAACAAAATCTATTACAAACATGTACAGTCAAATAAGACAAATCCTCACATTAGCTATGTCCAACAAAAATGCTTCAATCTGCACTCAGAATCCATTACCTCCTTATCTTGAGGTGGGCAGCATGTTTTATCATAAGCCCTGTGGAATTGTGGTTGGTTCTTAACTTCTAATTTTTAGGGAATCTATCACTTGGATGAAGTTTTGTATTTCTTGTACTAAGTTATTAATTCTTTCTAGGATTCTTCTTCATAGATCATATTTCTCTATTGATTCTTTCCTCTAGCACTCTCATTTCATTATTTTTTTTTAATGAGACAGTGGGGTTAAGTGACTTGCCCAGGGTCACACAGCAAGTGACTTATATGTGTGAGGCCGGGTTGGAACTCTGGTCCTCCTGACTCTAAGGCCGGAGCTCTATCCACTGCGCCACCTAGCTGCCCCTTATTTCATTTTTAACATCATTTTTTAATTCTTCATTTTTCTTCATATTTCTTCAAGGAATTCTAAATGTTCTTGTGGTTCTTTTAAGGCTTTACTTATACATGTTTTGGAGTTATTCTCTTTTGGATTTATGACTTATTCATTTTACCATTGGGAATGTTTATTAGGGCCAGAATTTATTCATTTCTGCTAGGACTGTTATGGCCATATGTAGTTTTGTCTTGTCTTATCAAGTTCCTACTACTGTTTTCCTGGTAAGGAGGGCTTCAATGAGTGAGTTGCAAATTTTCAGCAGACCCTGTGTGGTCCAATCAAGGGCACAGTCTGATCACTGCCATTATGAAGCTGCAGGTTTGCAGATTGGAGCTCCAGAGAAAAATGTGCTGGCCTTAGCCCCACCCTCTCAAGTGGCTGGGTCTGTAGGTATCAAGTGATACTGCTTCCAGTTTACATCTATTTTTCACCCTGGAACTGAGTTTTGCCATGCCCAATCTATGTCAGACAGATGGAGCTGAAGCTCTGTTCTGCATCAGGTCCTAAGTGTGTGATGATTCCCTCTCCTGGATTAAAGCAACAAAGCCCTAGTCTGGCTCTAGGAACTCCTTTGTGCTTTAAGCAGCTGAGCTGCACTCCTGTGCTTTGCCTTGGGGTTTGAATCTTTAATCTACCTTCAGGTTTTAAGGGAGAGTGAGACAGTGCTGCTGGCCTGTCTTGTTCCCCTTGTCTGGCTCTGCTTTCCTGGCCTACTCGTGCTCCACTATTCCTGCCTTGGTTATTTACGTAAAGGTGGAATTTGTAATCTTTTTTTTTTTTTGGTGAGGCAATTAGGGTTAAGTGACTTGCTCAGAGTCACACAGCTAGTATCTGTGTGTCTGAGACTGGATTTGAACTCAGGTCCTCCTAACTCCAAGGCCAGAGCTCTATCCACTGCGCCATCTAGCTGCCCCTGGAATTTGTAATCTTAGTAAAGAAAGATGATCTTCTGAGGCTTTTCCTTCTTTAGATCTTTGTTAGAGTAGTTGGTGAGGGAGCTCAGTTGTGCTGCTTTCTCTTACTTTGCCATCTTGAATGGTTTCCTAGCCATATCCTGTCTTCTGTTCAGGTGGCTAGTCAAGTTTTGCTTGATTTTGTTTTGTTTCATTTTGTTGTTAAACATAAGCAAATACAAAATATTTGATTTATTCTTATTTTGCTTGGAAGAGGAACAGTAAGGGGTTTTTGTTTTGAATTTTATTTTTTGCATTTGACTTTAAAAAATGCTTAAACTAACTCTTGGGTTTTGTCTAGATGTGCAGTAGCACCAGTTATTTTTAAATTGGGCTTGTTGTTTGGCCTGGATTAGAGAAGAATGTGCAAAGACTACGGTGTATCATTTGTGAAGATGCATTTTCAAACATATATGAGGCCAGCAAAGCTTCACCATAAAATATCAAAAATAGAAAATAAACTAATCTATTTTTCCAAATAAAATTTTGCTGAATTGAAATGACCAAAGCAATCTTTTTAGTGCTTATTTGTTGAAAAATCATTTCTGGAGGCTTTGTATTTAATTGCTTTTGGAATTACTCTCAGCAAGAAACCCTTTTAGCAATAATAAAATCAAAGTAAAAAAATCAGTTGGTGTCTGCCCCTGTTCTACATGTTCATGTCACATTTCTAACTCCAAGGATAGAAGAATTAGTGAGAGAGAACAGTAATAATACTGATTATCTTCAATTTATCTTATATTTTCATAGCATTTATGTACTTGTCTTTATAGTTTCTTAATGTGGATTTACATTTCATTTAAGTCATAAGAATAAGGGAATTTTTTTACTCTTATTGCAGAATTCAATATATATTATGAACCTATGCAATTTTAAATTGTCACAGTGGGGAAATTCGGATATTTTAATGGTTTCTAATATAGTTTGGTTTAGAAAACATTGCTCTAGACTTAAGATGGGGATAATTCTGGGACTTTCTAGAAACTTTATTCATTAATCTACCTTTGTTCCATCAAGGCAAATATTTGTGCAGTCCCAAGCTGTGCCCATAATTGTGGTGACAGGTATGAGGCACATCGCTTGCCAGAAGAGATCGAAACCTGATCTGTACTGTTTCTAATGGCATTTAGTATTCTTATTAGCAATATATGATACAGCAATTGTGTGGAAATCAAAGAGACTTTATTTTGCCCCCCAGTTAGCCTTTTGCACTCACCATTATCTCCACCAGTTAGGTGGGGACAGAGTATTTAACTTGGAGTCAAGCAGATCTCAGTTGCTTACTAGCTGTGTGACCCTGGACAAGTCACTTGCTGTCTTTGAACCTCAGTATTCTTATCTGTAAAATTGGGGTACTAATCACACCAGCTTCATAGAGGTATTGTGAGCATCAGATGAAATAACATTTTACAAGTGCTTTGCAAACCTTAAAGCAAAAAATAAATTTAGGTATCATCATTATTATTATTACCACCTCTAACATTGTAGTCAACCTTCATCCTCAATTTAGTTTTATCCTCAGTCTTCTTAGGAACTATCAGAACATGTTTAGTCCCATGAAAATTTAAGTGCTTCTCCTGCCTCTGCAGTCTGCATGTGCTACTAACATCCTACTGGGTGAAACAGTGCCACTCAGGTACTTCTTACTGAGACCTGACAGTCCCTCCAACAATTGTGAGAAATCAACCTGTGCTAGAATTTCGTCATCCATCTACTTGTTTTTTTTTTTTTTTTTTTGCTAGGCAATGGGGTTAAGTGACTTGCCCAGGGTCACACAGCTAGTAAGTGTTATGTGTCTGAGGCCGGATTTGAACTCAGGTACTCCTGAATTCAGGGCCGGTACTCTATCCACTGTGCTACCTAGCTGCCCCCATCCATCTACTTTGTGCTTCACGTCTTGTATGTCAGAAATAAAAGTAGGAAGTTCTAGTTGCTAAGACCATAAAACCAGGAATTCAGTATTGGTACAAGATCAATACCCTATGTTTCTAATTCCTGACTTTCTGTACAAGCTTCAGCATGTCCAAGTGTTCATGAAATCAGACATTTGAGGAGACCACCATTCTTATATGGATAAAGGAAGAAAGCAAATGGAAAAATCATCTTTCAACTCAATGCTCTGTTAGAATGTAAACTTTAATGTGGCCTTTGTAATTCCCTTATGGTTTTACCATGGGACACCTCATGAACTTAATATGCTATATAACTGTAACAAATATAGGCACTATCTGGATGACATCCTAAAATAGTTACTAGAGCCCCAACCAACATCTTGTCCAAATTAGCCTATCCTACCTAGCACAACAAGCTATTTGCAAAATTGGTAAAGTACACATTTTACAGGAAAAGAAATTGAGTTCCCAGGACACATCATTGAGCAGTATGGAGTCTGCATAAATTCTCCTTCCCATTCCTCCCAAAAAGTGAGAATGGTTATCACTTCTAAAACTGAAAAACCTCTAGAGTTTCCTTCACTGCCACCATTCTGTATTTTTCTACCTTGATTGTTTCTGTGAAAAACCTAAAAAAGAGAAGAAAACTGTTCTCAGTGGTCATTCAAAGCCAAGAAAGCCTGCTCTGAACCCAAGGCGTTTTTACATTTTGATTTACCCAGCTATCCAAAAGCATTTAATTTCATAAGCCTCTAATTTGGTATTTAGAGCCTCTCTTTCAAGTTGAGTCCATGCTTAGACTTCCCCTACCCCCACCCCCCGTCTCTGTGTGCCTTTTAATTTTATGTAGCTTATCTCAGTGGAAAACCACCACAGGGTGTGGAGAAATAGAGGTCTTAGTAATTAGATCATTTTAAAGTTCTGGTTGCTATACCTAGAAGGGATCAGGTACCCAATTGTGAAAATGAATCATTATAATTTTGAATAACAGTAGGTCAGGTTGGTCTTTTCATTTATATTTTCATGTCATATAGCCAAGAATAACATACTATCTCTTAAACCAGGGTGTTGGGAATCATCAACAGACCATCCACTATTGACCTTCCCATGTTTACACACACACACACACACACACACACACACACATTTTGTATGTGTGTGTATGTAGTAATATACCCTGGTAGCCCTTTCATTTCCAGAAGGCTCAACTGAAGTGCTGCTTCAGGTTTAGCATGACACCCTTTCTTTAGGACAAATAGAATTCTTCAAGACCCAATATATATCCACAGAAGAATTTTCATAGCCATGACACCACTGTGACCTGAGCACCTGTAGCAGCATATGTCAGATGTATGCCTGGGCTAAGGACTCATCCAGGAGACTTGAAGACTTTCTTTAGTCTCTAATCACCAAGAGCCATTGGCTGCCATTTTTCAGCTTCACCACCAATTTACATCTCAAAGCCATGATGCTTTCTTCATTGCAGACACCATCCTCTTAATGTCCCTAATCCCTGAATATTAGCTTTAGTTCCAGGTGGAACGGGTATATATGGATTTCTTTCTGACCATTTTCATGATCAGCATTTCCTAGCTTTAGGCCATCATTTCAAAGCAAGGCAAGGTAAAATTGCTTTAGTTCAGATAGAACTGTATTGCCCTCTGCTGGTCCCCAAGAATCCTGCAGGCATGAAGCATCTCAAGACCCTGGACTGAACCCTGTAAAATTGGCTTGATCCTCCTCAGAGCATACAAGGTTTAGTAGGTGATGAGTCTGACTTATTTCAGGTAGAGATATCTATGTCAAGTCAAGTCAACAAGTGCTTGCCATCAGGCAGTGTGCTAAACACTGGGGATAAATGAAAACAGCCCCTGCCCTCAAGAAGCTCACAATCTAATGGGAGAAACAACATGGTAAATGAGATGTACTGTCAGAAGGAAGACACTCTTAGTGGAAGTATGGGGGAGGACTGGAAAAGTTCTCTTGCTGAAGGTGGGAATTGAGTTGAGTCTTAAAGCTAGCCAGGAGGCAGAAGTAAGAAGTGAGAACATTTCAGGTTTTGGGACAGCTCGTTAAAAGCACAGGTTTGGGTAAAGAACTGTCACATGTGGAGAATGGCAAAAGACCATTGACTCTGTAAATACTGGAGAGGAAGTTAAGTATAAAAAGACTGGAAAGGTAGGAAGAGGTCAGGTTGTGAATGGTTTTAAAAACCAGACAGAGAATTTTATATGTGATGCTGAAGGTAATAGGGAGTCACTGGAGTTTACTGAGTAGAGAAGTGCTTCCTAAACTGTGGGTTGCGACCCCATGTGGGGTCGTGAAAAATTTGGCAACAGTAAAAGGTTTCTGAATGCACAATGACCAAAAAGTAATTGAAAAATCAAATGCTTAATGAATCCGAGGTGTTTCTGGCAGTGCTTGCCCATGTTGTATCTGCAGCCTTGGTTCTGAACACAAAGCAGCCACACTTTGCACTGTGCATGTCTTCAGGCCACACAGTGCCAACTAACACTGTGGAAACAGGAAAAGAGATTATGAGTAGAAAAAGTTTTTAAGAAGCCCTGGAGTAGAAGACATGATGTAGTCAGAACTATACTTTAGGAAAATCCCTTTGGCAGCTGAGTGGAAGATAGACTGGAGTGGGAAAGACTTAAGGCAAGGAAATCAACAAGAAAGTTATTTCCATAGTCCAGGTGTAATGTGATGAAGCCCTGCACCATGGTGGCAGCTGTGTCAGAGGGGAAAGAGAAGGGGTTGTATGAGAGAGATGTTGTGAAGGTAGAATCAACAGACCTTGGCATCAGATTGCATATATACGTTGAGTGCGAATGAAGAATTGAGGATAATGGCTGGGTTGTGATTCTCAGTGACTGGGTGGATGGCAGTATCCTTGTTAGTAATAGGAAGTTTGAAGAAGGTGAGGGGTTGGGAGGAATTAGAAACAATAGATCATTAACAATAGGTAGTTAGGAACCATCTACAAAGAGGTAATAATTGAAACATTTGGCATAGATTATTAAGAGTAGAATCAGAGAAGGAAGAGGGCCAGGGTAAGATTTTTTGGGAAATACATAACATGAGGGGATAGAAAGAAGAGCCAGGAAAGGATGCAGAAAAGGACTGTTAAAGAGAACAAGGGTAATTTAGGGTCACAGAAGCCAAGGATGATCAGGTATATCCAAAAGTCCAAGGAGGTCAAGAAAGATGGGGACAGAGAAAAGGCAGTTGGTTAATATGATACCATGCAATTCAAGCATTTATTAAGCACCTACTATATATAATATGTGCAAATCATAGACAAAAATGAAAATGCCCATGGCCTTCAGAACTTACATTCTGCTGGAAATAACATTGGGCCTGTTTTCAGAAGGTCTCGGTTTGAATCCTGCTTCTGCCCTTTATGATCTATATCACCTTAGACAAATCACTTTTTTGCTCTGGACCTCAGTTTCTCATCTGTAAAATATAGTGTTGGAATAAAGAATCTCTAAGGTCTCTTATAGCTTTAATATTCAATTAGAGATTGGGTCTTTGACGTTTGAGAGAACTGATTTAATAGACTAGTAGTAAGAGAACCAGATGCCAAAGGATTTAGAAGTGAGTGATGGAGTAAGGAAGTCTAGGCATCGTTGTAAACAACTTGAGAGTTATTCAGTGTTTATGAATGGATCATGTTAATATAGTAAAAAATGATAATACTCCTCAAATTAACATATATTTAATGCAGTGAGAAGTTTGTATTAGAGAGAAAGCTGGCATTGAAGACCTGACTTTGAATCTTGCCTGTGATACATACTGACTGAAGTCACTTAACCTCTTAGTGCTTTAGGAAATTCTCTAAAAGACAATAAGTTGCAGAGAAGGTTTTGTCCTTCACTTTTAAGAAGGAGTTTCCACACCCAGAAATTCCATGTGCCAATGAAATCACAAATCCAGTCCCTGTCTGTTTCACTATTTATACAATGCCAACTAAAATATAAAGGAGCTTCTTAATAGAATTAGACAAATCCGTAACAAAATTTATGTGGGAAAACAATTTGGCAAGAATATTAAGGGGTACACTGAAAAGAAATGTCAGTGAGGGGTAAGGTTTTACATTCTCATGCTTTAAAATAAAATTGTTATCAGAGCCGTATGGTACTAGGCAAACAACTGAGAAATAAATTAATGAAATAGAATAGATGTGCCAGATATCCAACAACATATTAAAATATGAATTTGATAGATCTTTAGACAATGAAAGTTAGAAAAAGGAAATCATTATTAAATATCTATTTGGCAAGATTAGTTGTCAATTTGACAGAAAAGGAATTTGTACCTGTATTTTACACCATGTACCCCTATGAATTTTAGTTGGATGAGAGAGTCAAACATAAAACAAACTCTAGAAAACATGGAGTATAATGAAATATTTATCATAGTAGTTGAGGGGAGATAACTTTCAGTTCAAGAAGTGGAAAGAATTGTTGGGGACACAATGATGTGTTAAGTTGTAGCAAAATTGAAAAATAAACCTACAACTAAGAATGTTGTCATTTAAAAAAGAAAAATAACAGATTGGGAAAAATACTTTTGGCAAATAGGAATGTTAAAATTATCTTAATGTAAGGGGGTGTGGAAAAGGCAAAACAACAGCTCTTGTTCAAAATGGATAAATGGTCAAAGGATGTGAACAGTTTTCAAAAGAAGGAACAAATTATTAGTAGCCACTTGGGAAAAATCGTTCACCCTCATAAAGAGATACAAATTAAAACAACTTTGAGGTATCACCTCACATCCATCAAACTGGCAAAAATAATTAAAAGTAATAAAATTGGACAGATAGAGTTGTGGTAAAACAGGTACACTGATTTATTAATGTTGGAATTGCAAACTTATGGAATATTTTTGGAGAGCAATCTGGCAGTACACAATAAAAGTTACAAAACTAATATTGTTTGACCCATTAATTCCTTTTTAGGAACCATACCCATTGTTACACACACAAAAAAACCCAAACCCCCAAAAACCCCACAAAATCTGTTCAAAGATGTTCATGTTAATACTATAGGTAATTAAAACAAAAATAGGAAGCAACCTAAGTGTGTAGTCTTAGAGGAATTGGAAAATTATGGTACAATGGTCTCATGGAATAATATAAAGAAATAGATGGACAAAGTGTCAGGATTATGAAAAAAAATCTGGAAATAATGCGAAGCAATAATCGGGATCAGAGGAAGGTAGTACAGGGGCAGCTAGGTGGTACAGTGGATAGAATACCGCCTTGGAGTCAGGAGGACCTGAGTTTGAATCTGACCTCAGACATATAACGCTTACTAGGTGTGTGACTCTGGGCAAGTCACTTAACCCCAATCGCCTTGCCGAAAAAAAAGAAGAAGAAGAAGAATGTAGTATACACTATAATCATTTGACAAGATAATTCTGAAAATAAATGAGAGTAAATGGACAGAGGGTTCTAATGGGAGCTTAGAGTTTGGAACTGAAAAGATGTTATGCTTAAAATTAATTATTTTATATGTAATTAAGTGTTTTAATTAATACTTTTAAAATATTTTTTATTTATTTTTAAAATAATTCCCAATTACATTTTAAAAATTAACATTCATTTTTAAAAATTTTGAGTTCCAGATTATCTCCCTCCCTCCTGAACTCCCCCATCCCTTGAGAAGGCAAGCAGTATGATGATTATACATGTGAAGTCATACCAAACATTTTTCCACATTAGCCATATTGCGAAAGAAAACGCATACACCCCTTCCCCCAAATAAAGTTTAAAAAGTATGCTTCAGACTATACTCAGTTCATCGTTTCTCTTTCTAGAGCTAGATATTATTTTTCATCATGAGTCTTTTGGAATTGTCTTGGATCATTGTCTTGATCAGAGTAGCTAAGTCTTCCACAGTTGATCATCATTGCAGTATTGTACAATGTTCTCCTGGTTCTGCTCAGTTCACTTTACATGAGTTCATCTGAGTCTTCCCAGGTTTTTTTTGAAACCATCCTGGTGTCATTTCTTATAGCACAATAGTATTCCATCACAATCATATACCACAACTTGTTTAGCCATTCCCTAGTTGATGGGCATCCATTTTCCAATTTCCAGTTCTTTGTTACCACAAAAAGAGCTCTTATAAATATTTTTGTACAAATAGGTCCTTTTCCTTAGGATACTAATTTTTCTAATTAAGCGTAACATTTTTATTGATAGGGAAGAGTTTAGGTAGTCACTTGGAGGGTAGGAGGTTTGATAAAAGGCTTCCTAATTTTTTTTTCAGTAATCAGGAAGGTCAAAATTTGTAGGCAGTTCAGTTTGAGTCAATGAAATTTTTGAACTACCTGTCGTGTTCAAATATGTGGATAGAAATTAGTCCAATTCTTCCTGTCTTCAGCAGATTGCATCCTCAGTCATCCTCTCTCTCTCTTGAATCTTACCATTTCCTATGTTTTAGTTCCTTCCTTATAGCCTTCAGATATTCCCAACTCTCCCCCATCATTAAAGAACCTTCAATAAACCCCATGTATCCTCTCAGTCTGTTGTTCTATATCTCTTCTCCTTTTCTTAACCAAACTCTCTAAAAAGAATTATCTATGCATTAACTCCATTTCCTCTCCTCTCACTCTTCAGTTGTTTTCAGTCTTCTGTCATCTTAAACATGCAATTGAAACTCCTCTCTCCAAGTTATTAATGGTCTCTTAAGTGCCACATTTGATGGTCTTTTTTCAGCTTTCTTGGTGTATCTGCTACATTTGACACTGTTGACCAAATGTCGTGCTCTATACTCTTTCCTTTGGTTTTCATGACGTTACTTTTTCCTGGTTCACCTGTCTGACTGCTTCTTCTCAGTGACCTTTTCTGGCTCATCGTCCACATCGTGCTGCCTAGCATGTGGATGTTCCCCAAGATTCTGTCCTGGCCCCTGTTCCTGTCTCCTTCTGTAATCACTCAGTAACCTCATCAGCTCCCATGGATTATTATTGCTATGAAGATGACTCCCAGAACTATATATCAGGTTCTAGTGTCTATCCTGAGATTTAGTCCCCTATCTTATGGCTAATGCAATTTTCCTGAAGAGCAAATCTGACCAATTGATTCCATTGCTCAGTCAACTCCAGCGGCTCTGATTGCTTCTAAAATAAAATACACATGCCTTTGTTTAACTTTTAAAGTTCCACACAAGCTGACCCCAACCTAGGATTCTTACCTCATTAGACATTACTCACCCTTCCCCCACTTTGTGATCCAGTCTAACAGACTCTTTATCTTACTGACGATACTGCCATCTTTTATTCCTTTGCACTCACACATGCCTGTCATTCATTCCTTCTGTATCTCCACTTTAAGATGCAGCTCAGACACCATCTTCAGCAAGAAGCCTCTCTGATTTCCCTCAATTGCTACTTCCTCACAGACTACCTTGTATTTAACTACTTTGTTTATATTTGTGTTTATTAACTTTATATTTTTGCTGTATATATTTTATGAGACTGTTTCTCCAATTAAAATTCACATTCATTGTATCATTATTTGTATTTATGTCCTCAGTGCCTGGCACATAGTAGGTACTTTCTTGATTGATTAGTTGAAATATAGCAGTGCTGCTCTTAAAAATGACCTAGAAGAATGTGTGGGCCAAGATGTTGGAGTAACAGGAAGAAGCATAACAATTGCTCTTCTCCTCCTTCCTTCACCAACTCTTCCAAACAGATCTAGAAAATATACCAGACCTAATCGTGTATGGGAAATCCAAGGAAAAAAAATGCAGAGAGTATTTTTTTAGCCCACATTAGAATAGGGAGATAAATAAGTTCGTGGACACTGAGGATAAAATCTGTCTAGGAGTGTGCCAAAGCACAGAGCATTCCAGGGCAGAAAAAGGCTGTGTCACAGTCTAGAAAAAGCCCCAGGTCCAGCATGGAGGGGCCTAAACTTGTGGAGGGGGGAGGAATAGGTGCCAGCTGGTTGCTCTGTTACTGCTCAGCAGTCACAATGCCAGGGCTCCTAGGAGTGGTAGTCTAGAATCAGGTGCCGGCTATATCCTGGTCCAGAATTTAGTTCAAAAACAAATAGCAGATAAATAGCTCCTGGCAGTCTGAAGCCTGCAGAGGAATAACAAGAGAGGGAGTCCCAGACAAAAGGGAAGTTTACAGTTGGGTCACATTCAAAAGGCATTAAAAAAGGAAAGGTATCATAAGTCTTTTCAGACCAATGGTTCTTCTTATGCCTCTTGCCAAGACCTTCATCCTCACTTTACTTTATACGTCATCCTCTCTCGTTCATCTTCAGTGTTTCTCTTTTAATGGTTCCTTTCCTGTCTGACTAGTAAGCTGTAAATCCAGTAGCACCTAAGTAGAATGTGAGATTCATGAGAGCAAGAACTATTTCACATTGTCTTATTCAGTTCCATCAGCCATGGTTTGGTCCCGATGAAGCTACATGATTTGTCCAGGGTCACATAGGTAAACATCAGAGGTAGTAGGATCTTTTCCCAGGTCCTCTGACTTCAGTCAGTGCTCTTTCACCGGTATGAGGATGCTGTTTCCTTATTATTATTCTTCCTAATGTACAAGAAAGAGCCCTTGCTAAGACTTAAAAAAAAAAGACTTTGCTTAAGAACACACAAGCAATTAGCAGAATAAATAATGGTAAATCAGTATCATCACCATGCCTCAGTGTCTTCATGTGTGAAATGGTCAAGATAGTGATTTACCATTATTTTTCTACCTACATTGCTCCTATAAGGGGAGAAAAACATGTAATAATGTGGGAGTAGTGGAAGGTGAGAGAGGTTTGGATGTGTTTGATGTGTCCCAAGATTTTTGAGATGATTACTCTTGATTTTGGATTTATTTCTAGCAATTGCTCTCCATGACAGATCATTCACATCAGAGATAAAATTATAAAAGTATGATTAAGAATTTTTAAAAAAATCTTTAGAGTTTATTTTAAGTGCTGTTGGACAAAGTTGAATGACTGTCCTGTACATATGCTTAGTATCTCAGAGGCACGGTACTTATCACAATTTCTGTATAAGTGAAATTATAATTACAGTATTTATTAAGTGCCTACTGTATTTCTAGTTTTGTAGAGAATGTAAAAAAGTGGATAATGAGGTCCTTTTAAGGGAAGAACGAATATTCTGGACTTTTTGTGCAGTATACTATTAACAGCACTTAACTTCAGCATTTTCTGCATTAATCAGGAGCTATTAAGTAGAATTTTAAATTCTTAATTTGCATTTCAATATGCGAAAATGATGGTTGGTATTTAATTTTTGTTCTGTTGACATGGAACATTTTCAGTGTACTTTTCCCATAGTAACTGTGTCTCATTATCATAAGTTTGTAGTAACTTTGGTTTAAAGTTTTGGTTTAAATTTCTCTATTTCTTCATACTATTCCTTGGGCCTCTTTGAATAAGCAGATATTCAGAAACCCAGGTAATTCCAGATTGGCACTTTGCTAAGCAGTTTTCATTTAAGGATATCAGTGTTACCAATGTCCAGATAGTTATACATGCCAGAATTAAACAAGTCACTTGTAATATTGCTTATATAAGCTAGTGTTACAAAAAAGAATTCCCATATATTGTGATTAATATTTCTTCTTTTTTTTTTTGGAAGATTTTTTGTCTTTTTCTTAAGGCAGTTGGGATTAAGTGACTTGCCCAGGGTCACACAGCTAGTAAGTGTCAAGTGTCTTGGTCTGGGGCCGGATTTGAACTCAGGTCCTCCTGACTTCAGGACCGGTGCTCTCTCCACTGTGCCACCTAGCTGCCCTTGTGATATTTCTAAAGATGAAAGATTAACTATCACAAACATTTTTCTCCATTTAATAGTATTTTATTTTTTCCAGTTTCATGTAAAGATAGTTTTCAACATTCACTTTTATAAGATTGAGTTCCAGATTTTTCCCCCTCCACTTCTCCCTCCATAAGGCAACAAGCAATATGATATAGGTTATACATGTATAATCATATTAAACATATTTCAACTTTAGTCATGTTGTAAAAAAAAAGAATCAGAACAAAAGGGAAAAACCATGAGAAAGAGAACAAAAACAAAAAAAGTGAAAATAGTATGATTTGATCTGCATTCAGACTCCATAGTGTTTTTCTCTGGCTGTGGATAGCATTTTCTATCATTAGTCTTTTGGAATTGTTTTAGATCATTGTATTGCTGAGAAGAGCCAATCTGTTAAAGTTGATCATCGTACAATGTTGCTATAGTCTATCACAAACATTTCAAGTTATATTGAATCTGCTGTGATTTTTCTAAAATGTAATAGAATTTTTCAAGATGTCTTAGAAGTGTGTGGAATGCAGTTAACAAAAATTTGAACCACAGCTCTTTCCTTTCCTGGTAAGAATCTTTCTTCAAAGGAAAGATAAAAGGAGGAAAGTTATACTTATGCTCTTTAGTCACTCGTTGGCAACTTCTCTATAACTTCTCCTTGTAAGAAGGAAATAAAATTAGGCAAAACAAATAGTCATCTTAACCATGTCTGAAAATGTGTGCGTTATTCTGCATGTGTATGCTACTGCCTCTCTGACGAGAGGGAAGGAAGTGTTGTTCTTCATTATTCTTCTGAAGTTAAGATTTTTGACTGCGTTGATGAGTGTTCTGAGGGCTTTAGACGTTGTTTTCTATTATGTTATTGAAGATGTTGTGCCTGGTCTCTTGATTGCTTCCCTTTACTTCAGTAAATACTTCAGTTTTTTCTAAATTTTTCATATTCCTTGTTCTTAAAGCAATGGAGTAATATTCTTGCATTCATCCTCCACAGTTTGTTCAACTCTATCTCCAACCAATATTTGCTACTATAAAAAGCGATGCTATAAATACTTTCATATCTGTTAGACTTTTGCCATCTGTCTTTGTCCTCCACTCCACCAACCCCAAGTATATACTTAGTATTTGAATCACTGCATCAGTGTGTATTTATAGTTTAGTAACTTTTGGATCATAGTTCCAAATTATTTTCTGGAATGGTTGGACCCATTCATAGCTCCCCCAACAATCCATGAATGCACTCATCTTTCCACAGTCCTAACAACAGTCTGTTAGGTATGAGATGAAACTTTGGAGTTATTTTAATTTGTATTCTCTTAGTGATTTGGTACATTCTTTCATATCATTTCTTTATTTTCATATATATATACATATAATATATAAATCATAATTTCTATTTCTTTTGAAAAGTCTGTTCATGTTTTTTTCACCATTTGTCTTTTAGGGGAATTTATCTTCTTTATGCCAAGTTTTTTTTCAGTGATAACAAGCTGCTTAAATTAGGGGGAGGGGAAAGGGAAGTGGATAAAAGTACATATTCCACAAGGACTGTTGCCATGGGGCTGTTTCTTTTCTTTGTATCCCCATTACTTAGCATGGTGCCTGGCACATAATAGGCACTTAATAGGTGCTTGTTAATGGACTGTTTTTCCTGTGGAAGTTTAATTGATATAAACAGTTATTACTCCAAGGAAGCCAAAGAACTTGGAAAAACACTTAACCAACAAACACTTGATCACCTTGCCTAGAGGAAAGACATGGAAACCAAGAGAAAGCAACACTAGTTTGGAATATAAGATCATTTGCAAAATCTCATGCAGGAAAATGACAGAAGATTTGTATGTATATCACCTCAGAACAGGTCGGAAATGATCATTTTGGGAGTGAAGGCGCCAGTATCATAATTCAGGTCCTCATCATTTCTGGCCTAAAACAGTGCTTTTTAAACTGTGGGACCCGCGTGGGGGTTGCAACCTATGGTTTAAGAATTGCTGAAGGGTCATGACTGGGAAAAGTTTAAGAAGCCCTTGCCTAGACTATATAATAGCCTCCCGATCAGACTCTCTGTTGCCTCGCCCCTGTACCACTGTCAGTGATTTTCTGAAAGTATAGGTCTGACCAGGTCACTCTTTTACTCAATAAAATCTATTAACCTGTCAGACAAAATTTAAACTCTTCCATCTGGCATTTGAAGTCCTTTACAACTGGGCCCCATCCTCCCTTTCTTGACTTATTATGTATTACTCACTCATTCTGTGGTTCAGCCAAACTAGTCTTCTGAGTCTTCTTTCAGTATGGCTCTCAAATCTCCCCTCTCTGGGCCTCTGTACCTGTAATGCATACCTTCTTCACTTCAGCCTCTTAGAATCATTCCGAGTTTCCTTTAAGGCTCACTCAATTCAAGTGCTCGCGTGACATCCTCTGTATGACTCCATTAGTGCTGTCCTCCTACCCCTCAGCTGCTCATGTCTTCATACACCTCCCCCCCCCCGTTATTTTGTTTATATCTACATATGTACACATTGTCTCTCCTTCCTAAGTTATAAGCTCCTTGAGGACAAAACTGGTTTGTTTTTGACATTGCTTAGCTTAATAGGCACTTCATTAAGGTGCCTGTTGCTTTGTGCAATGATAAACATGTTGATATTTTGTTGTGCTTGTTTTTTATGTCGTTTTTACTCTGCTTTCTTTAACCTGTTTCAATTATAGGCCTTCCTGTTTTCTCTGAATTCTTCACATCCAACATTCTTTATGGGATATTATTGCAATGCTTACACATCCTATAATTTTTCTTGCCAATATCCATATATAGAGCATATATCTAATTTCCATCTTTTCTTATTGCACTACCCCAAAATAATAGTAATAAAATAAAATAATAATAATGACTTGAATTTATATATTGCTTTAAAGTTTACAAAGTTCTTTATGTAGGCCATTTCATTTGATCCTCACAACAACCCCAAATTAATATATTACTCTAGTAATGTCATCCCTTGATGAGAACCCTCTATTAAGATTCAGTTGCTCCATCCTAACCTGAGGGATCTGACCTGGTGGTTTTTGTTGGGATCAGAACCCTATCCTGCACTGTTCTCAGAAACTCAACAGTCTGGCAGAAGAAGCATCATTCCTTACTCCAGAGATGTCCTTGAGATGTCAGCCTATACATTCATATTCCAGCATCTCTTGAACATTCCAGGATTGAACCTGGTGACTTCTTAGAGCTGGCCCCTGCCCATCCCTAGATTTGTTTTAGTTAACAGCACCCTTTACTGTACCACTTAACTTTCTCTGCACACATTCCAGTTTTTCAGTGTCACTCTTAAAAAGTGTCACCCAGAACTGAAAATCATGTTTCAAGTATGGTCTGTCAAGTGGAGGACAGGGATTATGGTGGAATTAGGTTTTGCTTTCAGTCAATTAGGACCCTCCTGTTTAAATATGAACTGCTATCCAATCTTGTCTTTGCCATCCTGTGCTTGAAGTTAATTTTTTTTTCAACCTGAATTGAGAAATTTACATTATCAAGGGTCTTTTGGATTTGGATTCTGTCATTCAATATATTGGTATTCTTCGCTTTGTGTCTTTCTCCAATTTGAAAGATGTGCCATATAAATAATTAAAATGGTGAGCAGGACAGAACTGAGCACCAAACCTTTCTGGCACTAGAGACCTTCTGCCAGGTGGACAATGATTCATTAATTCTCTTTGGACTCTGTCATTAAACCAGATATGAATCCACCTACATGTACATTGTCCACATTTTTTTCAGACTTGTCCACAAGAGTGTCATACAAGATTTTTTCAGAATGGACAGACTAGCCTTGCTGAAATCTAGATAGGGAACATCTGTGGCATTCAATTTAATTCAGACTGTTACCAATACGAGTAAATGTATTAAAATCAAGAATAATGTTGGTCTGGCGTAACTTATTTTTGGCGAATTCTAGACTCTTGGTGATCTTCACTTATCTTCCTCTGTGCTTACAAGCCATCTATTCAGTATTTCTAGAATTTAACCTGAGTTTGACTTTAAATTTGTTTTGCTATAGCTGGCATAGTCTACCTTCTTTCCCTTTAAAAAGAAGAGTTAAGAAAATTTACTCATCAGTCTTATAGCACACCCTTCCTATTCTCAGCTATAGTTCATGGATTATCCCAAGTGGTTTACGTATCACATTTTTAAGTTCTTTGAGCATCCTGCAGCTTAATTTTTCTACATTAAGAGGTTTCAACTTATTTATAGTTGCTAAGTATTTTCTCCCTATCTCCTTACCAGTCTTTGGCTCTGATTTACATTTAACCACATTTGTTCTACCCATTCTAGTCTGCAGAGCATTCTCTTTGACAGAGAAGTTAGAACCAAAATGACAGTTGAGCAGCTTCATTTTTTTTTTGCTGTCCATTAACACAATACCATCTGCTTAACCATTAGGCTTATTCCTTCCTTTGTTCTTTTCTTATTTGGAAGATAGATTTCAAAGTTCATTTTATTAATTTTAGCAGTTTTTGTAACACTAGGCTCATTTTGGGGTTTTTTAGTCTTCATGATGCTGTTTTTACAGATATGTGGTACTGTTTTATATTTGCCCTTGGTTAAGTACCAGTACCCTTGCTTCTGTCTTTTGTACACATCTATTTTTAATATAAATCCACCAGAATTCTGAGAAGCCATATTACTGTCTTACCATACTTCCCTCCTTTCCTGTGCAAACTGACCCACAGTGGTTGGTTTCTGGGCTCACTGGGACCAGATTCAGTTATGTAATAGAGAGGCCTCTCCAGGTAGCTCTTTTTCAGACAAGGAAACTAGTACCAGTAGATGAGACACTGTTCCCCTACCCCAGAGAAGGACCAATAAATAAATGCAGCCAGTTGATGTTTTCTCCCTAACAAAAAGAGGAGAGGGAGAGAGAGAGAAACAGAGAGAGAGAGAGAGAGAGAGAGAGAGAGAGAGAGAGAGAGAGAGAGAGAATATGAATGAATTCTCTAGTAGATGGAAAGTTGACCCAGGAATCAGGAAAACCTGGGTTCACCCAGGGATGGATTTCCCCACCTCTGACACAATTGGCTGTGTGACCTTGGGGAAATCACTTTACCTTTTAGTGCCACAAATAGCTCTCTGAGACTAATAGTTGCTTACCTTCAATGGTTTCCATGCTGGGAGTTCCCTATAGCAATGAAACCACAGGTCCTGACAAAAGAAAAAGATATATGTGTATATGTTTTTATATATTTTATATACATATATAATCTGTAGAGGTAGTTTGAGTAGTAGTGGATTTAGTACTAGGCATGCTCTCAGGAAGTATATTGAGTGTTGAATTTTGGGGTCAGGAAAATATGGGTTCAAATCTCACTTATGACATTTATTAGCTGTGTGACCCTGAATGTCACTTAACTATTCTTTGCTTTAGACAACTCCCAAAAATTATGGAAAGAACCCTGGATTGTATAGTTAGGATTATTTCTAAACTGCCCTTTATACCCATGCCTTTCTGCTTGCTGTTTTTATCCTCGTCTACCTGGAAGACCTTCTTCCTGTCTTCTTTTTCTCTTTCTTTGTATACATCATACTCACCTTTCAAGCCCCAGCTCAGCTTAGTTTCTGCTGCAACAAGGCCTTGGCTAATTACTCTAGACCATACTAATCTCACTTTTTCCTGAACTCCAGTGTATTAACACTCAGTTACAACATATCTCGTCACTTCGTTTTATTTTAATTGTTTTATCAGTTAGTGTTGCATCCCTAGCTAGATTATAAACTCCTTAAGGACAAGGACCATATCTTTTTACTACTTTATAATCTCTGTATTGATGGGTACATAGAGGTGCTCAAGGAACATTTGCTGATTGATTGAATTAGGGGATAAGTTCTTGACTGGTAAAAACAAGTTCAGGGTATGGGTAGGATAAACGTAGAATCATACTTTTTTTCCACTTGAAAAGGACATCAAAGATCTTTGAGTCTAATCCTTTTCACTTTAGAAGTAGGAAAAGAGCCCAGAAAAATTGAGTGATATGTCCAAAATTACTCAAATAGTCTTTGGCAAAATTTAAATCTTCTGACCCCAGTGCTCTTGCCATCCTAATTTATGGTCACAAATCTCAAAATATAAGACTAGAGAAGAAGTAACTTAGGTGAAAATAATTCAAAAATAATTTACAGATTGATAATGAATGAAAGGAAGTCGAGAATGTTTGGGAATATGTCCCTAACCTTTTATTGTAGCTATCTAAGACAACAACAGTACCTTACAGAATATCTCTTGGTGCTATCTACAAAGAATATTGGGCTAGAGGGACTGTGATTCTGACTTGTCTGTCATAGTTATAATTCTTAGAAGTCGGAGATGAAACAGACTTGCTTTGCTTATACTTAGGCCCTTCTTGCTTTAAGAGCAGTGCTATCAATATTTCTATTTAGACTGTTTTCCATGGGATATTTTTTTATTGCTGCATGCTACTTTTGTTGGTTTTCTTTTTTAAATAGTTATATTCTGCTGTATTCTGGAATATAACTAGAACTAAATGAAAAGGTATAACAATTCTTATTTAATACTTTCTCTATACAGGAATTGACAGAAGAAGGACTGCCTTTTCTCATACTTTTCCACATGAAAGAGGATACAGTGAGTTTAGATGTATTCCAAAATGAAGTAGCCCGGCAGTTAATAAGTGAAAAAGGTAGATTAACTAAGGTTTCTCTTTTATCTTTGCTATTCTTTTCAAATATGCTTAAAGATATTTGGTATGGAAAATCTAGTGAATAATTTTAGAGATATAGCCAGGTCATGATTTAGCATGAAAATAGAGGGGGACATTAGCAGAAGAAATAAAAAGCAGTGATTCTCTTGACAATTCAGTTCAACTCAACAAACTATTATTTAAGTATCTGTTATGTGGAAGGCTCTGTGCTAGGTACTGGGCGCACAGAGACGAAAAACAATGTAGCCTTTTCCCTTAAGGGAGAAGATGTACACAAATAACTATTGTACAGGTTATAAAATGATGAAGTGAAAGGGAGGGCTGAAATGGAAATGGTTTGAGAAAGCCAAAGAAGAGAAGGATCAGTTATGGCAGGGGGAATTATGAAAATTATGAAAAAAAGGTGAAACTTAAGCTGGGCTTCAAAGGAGAGAAAGAGTGTTACGGATTAGGGTGGGGTCCAGTTCTAGCCATGAAGGACATTCTTCACCAAAGGATGAAGGCAGGAAAAGGCTAGAGCAGATTCAGAATGTTGTATAGTCTAGTTTGGATAGAGCATAGAATATGTGATGGGATAAGTGTTATTCCCTTCCACTGAAATAAGGCTGGTAAGATGATTTGGAGACAGATTATGTAGGCCTCTGAATGCCAGGCTAATAAGTTTGTGTTTAGATAATAGGTACAGGGTCTTAGGCCCACTGAAGAATATTAAGCAGGGGAATGCCATGATTAGATCTATCCATTACCAGATTACTTTGACTTTAGCTTCCAGTCATTAGTATGTCATAACTGAGAGAAGTGGGAAACTTAGGAGGGAAAGTGGTAAATTTAGACACTTCTTCTAGCCTTCAAATGACCCCTTTTTAGTTCCTTGTTTTTTACTGAAATTCTTCAGTCTTATAGCCAAGAACTTATTTTTTACACAAAAAGAGGTTATCAAGTTGTTGTGGAATTCTCAGAGTATCAGGAAGTCTGTAGTTAGAAAAGTATAGAGACAAAGTGAACTAAGAACACGACACAGTGCTATATACATAGTAGTTGTCTAATAAATTGAATTGAATTGACTATCATGTGGAATAGAATAGAGAAAATTTCTGATTGGAGGATGATGTTCCCTGTGTAGATAAGTAAAAGTTGGTCATGGTATCATTGGCTGGTCTATGACATCGGGACTCTGTCCTTAGGACAGTTAGGTAATCTACAGAGTAGATTGTTAGAAAATTCGACATGAACTGTAGCCTTCAAATTATGACCTCTTAAGATGTGATGTAATTTTGATAAAATAGAAATTTCACTCTTAAAAATCTCTAAGTAAGATATCTACTGCTTCAAGTGGTACATTGGAAAACAGCTACAATTTTTAGTTTTTATAATTCCTAGATTATTTTAAATAACTCAAGTATATTGCTTTTATATTTCAGTGTTAGTTTTTTTCAGATATAGTATTGGTCCAAATATATAACAGCCAACTTTTATTTAATGTTTGAAGGTTTGCAAAACATTTTACATATATTATCTCATTTTATCCTCACAACAGTTCTGGTAGGTAGGTGTCATTACTGTCCCTATTTTAATGATAAAGAAACTGAAGTAAATAGTCAGAGGTTAACTGATTTGCCCAGGGTTGCAAAGCTAAGTATGTGAGGCAGGAGTCAAAATCAGGTCTTCCTAATCTGGAGTCCAGCGTTCTATACCACACACTTTCCCCCAGATCTGGCATATACAAAAACCAAATTGTATTGTAGCCTGTTGTGTCATGTTTTACTTGATTTCCTTGATGAGAGGCTCTGGTACCCACTGACTTCAGTACTCATTCAGCTTTTCCTTCGACCTCTTAAATGTGCCTGTGAAATTGTTGAGAGTGCCTGTTTGCCATTTGCTCCTGACCAACCCTATAGTCCCCACACATTCCCCCCTCACTTAGAACCCAATTTTCACTGGATGTAAATATATGGTTTTGGGTAACTTTGTGTAATTGTTTTTCATAGTATACCTCTGTTTTTTTCTTTCAAAGGACTCTCATTTTAGACAGGTGACATATTTGAACTAGCATGTTACTGTTAATATTTTGGGAATGTAAAGTCAAATAATTCTAATCTTCTCCAAATACTCTTTCTTTTTAAGGTACAATAAACTTTTTACATGCTGATTGTGATAAATTTAGACACCCACTTCTGCATATACAGAAAACACCAGCAGATTGCCCTGTAATAGCCATTGACAGCTTCAGGCACATGTATGTCTTTCCAGACTTCAAGGATTTATCGTAAGTATCTATTTGAGGCTTTCCTCACTATTGACAGAAATAAAAAATTAACTTGAAATGTTTATGCATTTTTCCAGATAATTCTATATTGAAGTAGTAATTTAATTTGTTAATTTGATGGGAGAGAGTACTTCCACCCTCTACCCAATTGCATTGAGTTTTACTTTTACATAATAGTTGCTCTTGACAAATAATTTCCTATACTTAGAAATATCACTACAATTGAGCATGATCACAGGGATATTTAAGAAAGTCCTTTTCCTATGGAATGGTTTGATGAGGAAAATAAACCAGGATGGTGAGAGGACTTAAAATTTTGTTATACAGGGATAAATTGAAAGAACTGGGAATGTTTAGCCTAAATTAAGAGTGAGAAAATTGGGGAAAGAGGGAAAGAACAGGTGAATTCAAGTCTTTAAAGGGTTGTCCTATGGAAGGATGAAATAAAATTATTTTGCTTGTCTTTAGAAGGTGGAACAAGATACAATCTGTGGAAGTTGAAGTGAGGCAGATTTTAACAGGATATAAGGAAAATTTCTTGATTGAACTGTCTAGAAGTGAAATGTAATTCTCATCTCTGGGAATCTTCAAATAGAGATCATGAAATAATTTTTCAGGGATGTCTTAGGGACAATTCCTGCTCTCAATGGACTCTTAGTTTTCTTTGCTAATTCCAGTTCTATTATTAGTATTAGTATTTTGTAAAAGAAGTCTTTCTTTTAAGTAAAATGTAATCTGATTTATCTCATTGTCCTAAAGCTTGATAACCTGTAAAGAAAATTAGAGCCCAGGTTTGTGTTCCAAGGTAAGCTGTTTCAGTATAAAGCTCTTGGCAAATCTTAAAGCACCATATGAATGCGAGCTGTTATTATTATTGACAGAGCAGCAGGTTTGGATTTAAATTAAATCTATCCATATGACCTTGACCTCCCTGAACCTCAATTTCTTCATATGTAAATGGGTTAAGAGGGTTGAACTGAATCAGTTCTAAGGTCATTTCCAGTTCTAAATCTTATGATCTTCACAAATGCCTTAACTTCACCAGTTGGCAAAAAATTTGATTCAGGAAGTATATATACTAACTATTCACACCTCATGTGTATTTTTATAAGAAATTTGTCATTTATGGCAGTAGTTGTGTAGAACAAGTGAGAAAATCTTCAAATAATATATCAGTAATAAAGAGAACTTATTAAAAAAAACTTCTAGTGTTTGGGTAACACTACAAAATAACTTTTCTGCTGACTTTTTGTTACAGTAGCAAAAAGTCATTCACTTTACTGATGTGAAGTTACTTTAAACTTTGTCATACTAGTATCTTCAGCCTTCTTGAAAGTTTTGATGTAGATTTGAGCCTAAAGGAAGAAGTGGGCAGTAAGGGCAGGGTTGTTACTCCTATGAGAAAAAAGCAAAGAATAAATACCTTAGGAAGCTGATTTGATTCTTGGTAGCAGAAATGATGGGTGATGAGCTTTCCTTTGATAAGACAAGTGATAAGGGAAAATCTCCCCTAAAGGGAGGTTTTTAACACCCCAAAGTTGTGGGAGGTGGCTGCTGCATTTAGATTGGTGGAAAAGTACACTAGCTTCTACTTTAAAGGGTAACATTTTAAAATTTACAAAATTTTCAGAGTATAATAACCTTACAGTGCTTGGGGGAGTGAATGTTTGTATCATATATTCATAACTGAATCTGAAATCCAGAAATCCTAAGGATTTCCTATCATTTTATTAGTTATGAATATCTTATTCTGTACCCTAAATTCATCACCTCTCAGTAATGATTACATCTTTCATCATTGGTCCTCTGGAATAATGAATGGTCATTATATTGATCATAATTTTGACAGTTTTCAAAGTTGTTTTTACAGTGTTACCATTGTGTAAATTGTTCTCCTGGTTCTACCCATTTCATTCATCATTGTTTTATAAAACTCCTAAAAATTGTTCATTTTAAAAATGTTGTAGTATACATTATTCTTGTATTTTTGCTTACTTCACTCTGAATTAGTTAATATAATTTTTTCATGTCTTTTTGGGTAGCAGTTTGGATTGTAATCATGGTCCTGTTCTAGCACAGTTTATTGTTCAAGTTCTGAAGAATATTTTGGTCTCTCTGTGTAGTTTACAGACCAGTCATTTGTCAGTCCATGAAAAAAAGCAAGTTTTTAATGTCAAATTCTAGTCCCCTGGTCATGTCTCAATAGGTATTCAGTATATGCTAACTTTTTGTAGCCTAAACTGACCTGTTGTGTAATTTTTACTGCTTCATTGAATAATATATGTTGATCACTAAGTCTGGACTCATTATAAATAATGAGCTCCTTTTATAATTTCGAGTTGTAATTACCTAGTCCTGAATTGGTGTCATAAATCCTTCTGTTTCCACAAACAAATCCCCATGACTCATTGTTGACATATGTTTAAGTTCATGAGGATCTTGCTTATAGCATTGGGACCTTTTAATTCTACTCTTAGATCTTAATAATTTCATAAGCAATAAATACATTTTAAAGACTCTAGTAGCAGGTACCTATTTAATAGCCTTTACTATTACAGTGTTAGGTTATGTACCATATGTTATAGGACTTTGTGACAGCTTATTCATTAATTACCAAAGAAGTAAGTTGGTCTTTACACCTCTGGGACTATTTGGCACGCTTTTTTTGTGTCTTACACAATACATTATTTTCTTGTGGGTACCTGTAGATTTATTTTTCAAGCTGCAAACTGAATGCTTTATATAAAGTGCATAAAAACATAAATCACCTATATTTCAGGAGATGACTGGTATTCTCATCCTTTGGCAATGGGTGATAATATATAATTTTGGTAATAGGTAATAATATGTAATTCCTTCTATTAAAAGAAAATGGGATTGGGCTTACATCTAAAAGGAAGCTGGTAAAGAGGCCTTGCTAGTAATTCAGACAGCACTGCAAAGTATTTGAGCCAAAACTTATTTGGCTGATTTCCAAATTTGCCATGAGATTAGAGTTTCATCAAGGGAGATCTCTCCCTTGATATCACTGTTTTGTCATTCATTGTAGTAATATTGTGTAAGCTTTCTCTGTCTTGAGTCAACTTGCATTTTTATTATATTGGGTTCTTCAGTTATATAGATGACCAGAAATTTTCCACATCCTCCTTCTTGAGGGGATCTGTGTTGCCTTTAATTTCATTGTTTTTCAGACCTCTGGGGTAAAGTTTTTGATTAATGTTGAAATGTTTATTTTATTCTTCATGCTGCTTTGACTGTTTATGTTGCCCCAGCCTTTCACTTTGGCTTTCAATGGCTGATTAAAGGAATCTAGAATTTCTGATGTACTAATGTACTCCAGTTTCCTTTCCTCATACTGCTTTGAGTTTGGCCACGTGGGGTTTAGGTTTTTTGTGACTATCTCTGGCTGTTGATGGCATCTTCCATCACCTTTCTGTAGATCTTCAATACTTTCCTCAAATTGCTTTTTCTGCCATGGTGTTTGGTCTGTAGCTTGTTAGCTCCACCTTTCCTTTCTGTGGTTTTTACTGTGGCAACAGCTGCTACATCTGTTGCTGTGTGCAGGTCCTGAAATATTTTTATACTTTATATCAAATTCTGCAGGAGAATGCTTGATGGTCATAATAGATGCTAACTTTTTTCAGTTACTCTGTTTTGATATAAATTGGTCTGATAGTTGGATTTATGCTTTACACTCAAAAAAAGCTTTTTTGAATTTAAGGATGGCCATTTCCCTTTCAAAATAATTTGAGACTTTAGTGGGGTTTTTTGTCATCTTTTTCATTATTAGGTATAATTTCTAGAATTTGCCTTAAGTAAAAGTTTTCAACGTCTTTAGGGTCTTCAACTTTTTGCTCTGTTAGATTTTAGTTGCTCCTCAATTTCATCTTTTATTTCATTTGATCTAGGTTTAGGGATGATATTCTTTCTTAATGATTGTCCTATACTAGTCAGCAGTATGTTTTGTGACTTGAAACTGAGAGTATTGTTGACAGAAAACAATATTAGGATTCAGCCTGTAATTGATGAGATTTTTTTTTATGATATAGCATTGGTGCATAATGCATGTATTTATATCTTCAGTCCATTTCATACATACTCATGGTTTGCCCATTTTAGTTGTCAGTGCCATGTTCGATGAAGCATTCCCAGCAGGTGGAGTAAGGGTATTCTGATTTGTTCTGATAAAACTAAGTCTTTTTGTGGTACCAGAACATGAAAGAGTGTGCTCACTCCTGTCTTCTCTACAACAGTAGACATTGTGACAGTTTGAGGCAGGTCCAGCCTGCAACCCTGTATAACATTAAAAGTATAAATTAATTTTGGTAGTATTAACATTTTTATTATATTGGTGTGGCCTGGCCATGAGCACTGAATATTCCTCCAGCTATTTAGATCGTTCTTTAATTCTTTAAGGAGTATTTTGTAATTGAATCTATACAAGTCTTTTGTATGCTTTGGGAGGCTGATCCCCAGATATTTTATGCATTTTATAGTTATTTGGAATGGGATTTCCCTTTGTATTATTGCTTCTTACAACTTTGGTATAAATTCCACTTGGTCATAATGAATGATTTCTTGGATAAATCACTGTAATCTGTTAGGATTTTGTTTAAAATTTTTGAGTCCATATTTATTAATGATATTGGCCTATAGTTTTCTGTTTATGTTTTATCTTTCCTTGGTTTAGGTGTCAGGACTATATTTGTCTCATAAAAGGATTCTGGTAGGGTTCTTTCTTTTTTAATTTTTGAACTGTGTGGTACTAACTGTTCTTTAAAAGTCTGATAGAATTCTCCTTTGAATCCAGCAGATCTAGGGTCCCCTCCTTACCCCCCACTCTCCATGGTAGTACCTTTATAACTAGATCTAATTCTTTTTCTGAGATTGGATTATCCAAGATCTTTGTCTGGTTTTCTGATAGTTTGGTACTATATATTTTTGAAGATACTCCTTTATTTCTTTGGTGTTCTCAATTTTGTTAGCATATTAACTGTACGTAATATGTTCTGATTATTTGTTTTATTTCTTCTGGTTTTGCTGTAATTTCCCCTTGCTCATTTGCTATTTTTATTTATTTGATTTTCTGCTCTCTTCTTTTTAGCAGATTAGTAAAGGGTTTATTAGTCTTTTCAAAAAAACACCTTTTAGTTTTATTTATCATTTCTATGGGGTGTTTTGTTTCCAGTTTCTTTTGCACTTATTTTAGGTTTATTTGTTGAATCTCTATTTTTATATGCATATTCAGTTCATTAATCTTTTCTTTTTCTATTTTGTTAATGTACAATTATGAGGATATGATTTTATTCCTGAGGACTGCTTTAGCTACACCCCAGAAATTGTGGTATGTTTCATCATTATAATTTTTACATAGTTGTTATTTCTATGCTTTGTTCTTTGGCCCACTCATTATTTAAGATTGCATTGTTGAGTCTTCATTTGGGTCTGTGTCTTTTGTTTGTGGCCTCTGAATCAGTTTCTATTCTTACTGCATTATGGTCTGTAAAGAATGTATTGATCATTTCTGCCTTTTTACATTTACTTACAAAATATCTGTGCCCTAGTACGTAGTCAGTTTTTTTAAAAGTTCCATGTGGTGCAGAAAAATACGTATGTTCTTTTGCTGTCTCATTTAGAAGATGCCACAAGTCTTTTTGACTCTAGTTTCTCCTGAAATTTGTTCAGTTCCGTATTTTCCCTTTTGTTTATCATTCTGTTAGACTTACCCGAAACTGAAAGAAAGATATCAGAGTCTCCTGTAATCATCGTAATACTGTCCATATCTTCTTGAGGTTCAGATGTTTCCTTTATGAATTTGGAAGCTAAGGCATTTGGAGCATCTAAGTTTGTTACTGATGTTGGTTTATTTTCTATGGTTCCTTTCATCATAATATAATTTCCTTGTTATCCCTTTTTAGTTTTTCAATATTTGTTTTTGCTTTGTCTTATAGTATGACGACAACTCCAGCTTTTTTTGATTCACTTAATGCATAGTAAATTTTTTTCAGTTTTAGTTTCTGTATGCCTTTGTTTTTTAAATGTGTTTCTTGTAAGCAACAAATTGTAGGGTTTTGTTTTCTTGTCCAATCTTGTCACTCCTTTTCATCTTATTGGGTTGTTTAATCCATTCACATTTAAAGTTATAAGAGTTAGGTTTATGTTTTCCTCCATCTGTCTCTAAAATTGTTCTTTTTTTTTTTGAGTTGTGATTTTCCCCCTCTTTTGCTATAAATGCAGTTATTATGTTCCTTCAGTTACTTTAATCTTTTTTTTTTAAGATGGCCCTGTTCCCATTGTCTCTCTTCCCCTTACCCCTGATTCCCTTTTTTGATTCTTACTCCTTTCCCTTTAGGGTGTTTTTTTTTTTTATTAGTTCCTGTCTCCTGCTTTTATTTGATTATATGTTTCTTTAGTTGTTGTTGAGTCATTTTCAGTGATGTCTGATTCTTTGGGACCCCATTTGGTGTTTTCTTGTCACGATACTGGAGTGGTTTGCTATTTCCTTCTCCAGCTTATTTTACACATGGGGAAACTGAGGCAAATAGCATTAAGTGACTTGCCCAGGGTCACATAGTTAATAGTAAGTGTCTGAGGCCAGATTTCAACTCGGGAATATGAGTCTTCCTGAATACAGGCCTGGCATTCTATCCACTGTGTCTTCCACTGCCCATATTTCTGTATCTTTCTATCCCCTCATTTTTCTTCTGAGCCAGATAGATTTCCCCTTCTCCTCCTGCCCTTTGGCTAGTCTTGTTTATTATTATTTTTTTAATTTCATTTTTTGTGGCCCTTTTGAAAAAGGATTACTTTCACTCTCTTCATTATCCATCTCTCTTTGTTTATTCTAGACCCTCATTGTCTGATTCATGGCCCCTATAATCATCTGGTCTTTCTCCTTTCTCTGTATTCATAAAATGAAAGCTCACAAGGTATGCATTCAAAGCTCTGCCTTCTAGGTGATTTCTGTCATAGCCTAGTAGAGCTTACCTTGTGGACTCCTCTTTCCTATTGTGCCTCACTCTCAGAATAATGACAGTTAATGCAGGTGACAGAGAAGACATTGCTGTGTGATGAGGAACCTGTCTCCATGTGTCTGTACTCTCTCGTTGACCTCATTTTATCTACATTTGCATAGAAATTTCCTCCTTGGGTCTATGATCTCCTATTCCTCCAAGTGCTAGTTGCCCCCAGGGATTCCAACTCTCTCCCAAGACAAATAGATTTTTAAGGCTCCAAAACCCCTATGTCTTATCTAGGGTAAAGTCTTCATCTCCCTTCATATAGGTACATTCATTAGTGGAACCCCCTCCCACCTCCAAAGTAAAGCCTCCGACTCTTCCTCTCATTTTCAGTCTTTTCCCCTTCCTTCTCACCCACTCCCTTGTAGGCTGAAACCACAGAGGTCCACCCCTGTGTTGCTGCTGACCCTGGATTTGACCCTGGCATTTAACTCACTCCTCTCTGCCTTCCTCCTACCCCCCTTCATATATCCTCCCTTATTGTAATGTAATCCCACAAAACGAAACATTCACCGGTATGCAGGGTGTTGCCAAGTTCTGTCCATAACGTCCCTATCCACTTTTTCACTGATGCCTCCCTCGGATTTTCACCTTTGTCCCTGTCTTCTTGTGTACACTTAGTCAGAAATCTCTTACTGTTCTTTCTGTTGTCACTCTGTTCCATATATCAATTCCTCTTCCATTTTTGTCGTTTGGGGTGTTTGAGATGCAAATAGTCTCTTCACTTCTGTATTCATTCTTAAAAATTTTCAAACTCTTCTTTATTATTGAACGTTAGGCTCAGTGGGAGAGCACTAGACTTGGAGTCAGGATGACCTAGATCCTTCCTCAGACTCTTACTAGCTGTGTAGTCCTGGGAAAGTCACTTAACCTCATTCAGGCTTAGTTTCCTAATATATGAAACAGAGATATTAATTACACTTCTGTCACAAAGTTGTTGTGAGGATCAAATGAGATAACATGTAAAGTGCTTTGTAAACCTTAAAGTACTATATAAAGAATAGCTATTATTATTAATATTACTTTTCTCTCGTTAACTTACTGTAGGTTTAGTTATCATTTCTATGTAGGTGACACATAAATCTGTATATCGCCCTACTCTGTCTCCCCCGAGTTTCAATCTTGCGTTACCGGTTGCCTGGTGGACATTTTTAAGTGGATTGTCCAAGGGACATCTCAAATTCAGCATGGCCAAAATTGAACTCATCTTTTCCCCCAAATCTACTCCTCTTCCAAACTTTCCTGTTTAGCTGCTTTTCATACTCCTGGGGTTTTTTGCTCTTTAGCGAATATATTATTTTTTTAAGTTTTATAGATTTGTTTTTAGTGATAGAAGTCATGGTACAGCAGTAAAAGCTATGAAAGTACGTAAGCACATCATTGTTCAGAGGCATCATTGGTGTTCCCATTTTTTGGAAAGAGTTATGTGATTCCTGTTGTTAAGTAAGGGGGAGTCAGACATGCATCAGACAGGAAGTTCATTGCTAGTAATGCCACTGGAAGTGTTTGAATCAGTAATTATGGATCTTATCCAGACCTACTACTTTTCAGTTTTTCAGAGAAGCTGGATATAGCCGTTTTGTTGTTTATTATATTAATGGTATGCAAGCTTTCTGTTTCACCTTTGATCCAATTTATTTTTTTGTGTTGAATTTCTTGCAGTCATATAAATAACCAGAAGTTTTCCACATTTTTCCTCCTTTCGGGAATCTCCTTTAATCTTTGCTTCTCGGGCCTCTTTAGTGAACTTTTTGATTGACATTGAATGTTTATTTTGTTCCTTGCACTGCTTTGACTCCTTGTATTGTGTCAACCTTTTGGCTTTTGCGTTTAATTGCTGATTAAGGGCATCAAGAATTTCTGTTACACTTTTGTTATATGGATTCCATTATGCGTGTTTCTTTTTTATTATTTTTAATCAATTAATTGTTCAGGTTTTCTACTATGCATTTAACTAGATATTAAATATTCCAATTTTTTTTTACAGGTTTTTATTAGTTTTCTTAAGCCATGGTGGTCTTAGCATTTCCTCTCTTCCCATAGTCTTTTCAGTGTCAAAAAGAGACAACATGTTCTGCTTTATGCAGGCTTGAAATATTTTTTTAGCTCTGTTAGATAATGTAGGAGAATGTGTTCATTCATGATGGCTGTAGCAAATAAGTTTTTAAAAATTGTTCTGTGTTCGTATAGTTAGTCTTTTAATTGAATGCATGCCATCATATTCAAAAAGGACATTTTGGAATTCCATTCTACATATGCTCATTTTTAATGTTGTTGTTGATTTGCCCACGATTATACCTATATATGGAGGTACTAGGGCCCCTACTTGGTTACCTGACTCTGGGCCCAGTGCTCTTTCCATTGTACCAGTCATATGTCCCTCTGTCTCATGTTACTGTTTTGCACATGAGAGATTGCTGTGGACTAAAAGCCAGTTCTCCTAGGACCCATTTCATGTTATAGACATATTACCATGGGCTACCTTACTCAGATTTCTAAAAAAGCCACAAGATGGCAATATCATTCCATAGGATGTTAGAATTAGAAGGTGCCCCAGTCATCATCTGGGCAAAACGTTATATTTTACAGAAGAAGAAACTAAGACCCAATTAGAGGAAGTGACTTGTTCAGGATCACCCAGTGAAGATACACTGGCAGAATGGATGGTTCCTTAATTCCCAGGTAGCATACTTTCCTTTTTACAATTCTGTCTCCCATAAAATAAACTTTTCTTTGCTAAAATTGAAATATCATCTTTCCACATGACCAAATTTGCAAATTAATGCTTTCATGATTTGAAATTATGGGAATGGATAAAGGGTTTCAAATTGTCCAGTGCTTCTCAACATCCAACGAAAATTTTTTCTAGGGACTTTTTTCCCAGTTGTATATGTCTTCGAGTTAGAGGATTATAGATTTTAAAAGGTGGAAGAAGTTAAGTTCTTTATTTGATAGTTTTGTCTGTTCCCACCTCTAAGACTCATTCTTGTACCTACTAGACACTCTCCATACCTACAGTTACACCTACAGTGATTTAAACACTACAAACAGTAGTACTTTGTTTCAGATTTCTTTGTTTCTTGGACACTTGAACTATAATTTTGGCAAAGTCTGAATCTAAGTTTTGGCTTCCCACTTTCTTTCTTTAGATGTTGATTTATCAAATATGCAAAAATGCACCTGGATAGATGGGAACTAAAGACTGAAAAGCATGCACAACATGTAATTAGTATGTCAAAAAGATATCAGTTCTTGATGAAGGTAGGGTGGTTACTGGGGTTTTGGGGTGAAGCAGAAGGGGAAGGGTATTGACTGGAAACTTGTTGACCAAACCCCAGAATTATGAATTATATATCTTTTAAAAGTTTCCCATTCTTGTTTACTTTAGCCTAAGTGCCTTCCCTATAAGATACTGCACTAAATTTTCATAACTCATTCATCTCATGTCAGATCTCTGCTCAGAAATCTCCAGTGACTCCCTACTGTCTGCCTAGTAAAGTTTAAACTCTTCCTTGGTTCAAGGTTTCCCATAATATGTTGCCTCCCTACCTTTCTGGCCTTATCTCTCCTATTATTCCCTCTCATATATTATGTTCTCTCCAAACTGGACTAATTCCAGTCCAAATTTTATGCCTCCACACCTCTGATCACATTGTATTTCCTCTGCCTAGTATGTCTTCCTTTTACAGGCAGCTTGTTGAGTTCTTGCCAAACACAAATACCTCCAAGAATCTTTTCTTGTTGGCCTCAATTTACTTTGTTTTGCACTTCTCCGATGTACTGATATGGTGCCTGCAATATAAGCACTTAATAATGCTTGTTGATTAATGGTCATGTATTACATGACTGTTAATACATATCAATACAGATACATACAGGTTTTCATTACCTATATGTGTATTATTCCTCTATTTGACTAGCAAATTATCTTACCTAAACTTTGGATCTAGGTAATTGTCCAGCATAGTAAGCAGCTCCCTGTAGACCACTTAGTAAATCTTTGTCCAATTTAAAATTGGCCCTAGTGATACTACACACACTATACACATGCAGAATGCACCCAGAAATAAACTTTGGTTGTTAATGGCATAATGAACTTAAGTTTAAATGTATCTTGTTAAGATTAAACAAAGAGTGAAATAAAAATTTCTATTAGAAAACCTTTCTTTAAGCAGGAAAATAAGATGTGTAGTTGATCTCAAAATCCAAGAGCCAATAGTCAAACAGAAAGTAGTTTTACTTTAAACATGAAACTTGATTCAGTTTGTTAGCCAAATAAAAGACCATTTTGGTAATACTGAACCTTGATAGAAAATGATAGAAGGGCAGTAGTAAATGTATTTCCCCCCTCATGACCCTCTGAAAAGATGAAGGACCCAAACATATTGGAAGAGAAATAAACTTTTTTTCTCCCCCAGAGTGACCCATGATGGCCTCAGCTCTAAGCTAGAGTTGCTTTCCAGCAAAGGTCCACTGTTACACCTCTTTGTTGTTCTCCCACTATTATCTAGGAACTCAACCCAGATGAAGAAGAAAAGTGTATTTTAATTTTTTTATGTTTTGGCTTTTTTGTGAGGCAGTCGGGGTTAAGTGACTTGCCTGGGGTCACACAGCTAGTAAGTATCAAGTGTCTGGGGTCAGATTTGAACTCAAGTCCTCCTGACTCCAACGGCCAGAGCTCTATCCACTACACTATCTAGCTGCCCCTAAGAAAGTGTTTTTAAAAGCATACTTCAGTGAATTTACTTTGACTTTCTGCCATCTCTTGATCTGATCAGCTAAGAAATTGAAACATTGGACAATCTACCCAACCTACTTCCCAGATAACACTAATAACACTTCACTTTTGAGTGAAGGAAAAAATCTGTGACAAAGTAGGTAGTCCTAAACTTATTAAAGTTAAAGCGTGTAAACTTTCCTTTCTTTTAATAAATGTAAATTAAAAAGTTTAGAAATACACTTTTTTGGTAATAAAATAAAAAGATACCAGGCATTTAGGTTTTCTAATGGAAATTTAAATCAGCATGAGGTATGAGCATATTTCAAGTATGTAATTGATTTGCTTACAGCTTAACCTGCTTATTACAAGTTTAAAGGATGACTAATTTAACTGTTCTAATAAAGTTGAACAACTGGAAAGTATTCTGACATTTCTCAAAATACCCATTACACTTCTGTGGACCATATCTTCATCATTTCTATAGTTTTGAATGAGAAATATTTCTGTCTATGAGGCAGAGATTTTTAGAGTGTGGTTTGGGGGCTCCTTGTGGCCCACAGGCTGGTCCAGAAGACAAGGATAGAACATAATAATGTCGATTAATGTTCCTAGCCAGCACAGGGTGAAAAAAAAGAGAAGGGGAACACTCAGCTTTATTGCTGGTGTTGTTTGTCCTTCGTTTTCAAAGAGGACCAGTGGCATTACAGTTGATGTCTTGACTTGAGTGTGAATTGGATTAAAGTGAGGCAGAATTGCCTGAAGTACTCAGCTTCACTCTGTCTTCCTTAGTCCTCGAAGTCCAGTGCAGGACAAAAGTCAGGGTGACTAGTGATGGCCCAGGATGCAGTGGGTGACCTTGGTGTCTTTGATGCCTAACTAAGCTCTAAGCATTCCACAATTCCTCATCTGCCCGTTCCACCAAGGAAAGTCTTCACTTGCTTGGAGTAGACTTTCACCAACAGATTTGAGGACTGTCAGTTATTTCCAACCTGATTTAGCCTGTCTGTTGAGATGGTTTACCAGGGTGTGGCCATTGCACATGCTGTAGCTTCTTGGAGTCACAGGTGAGCTGTGGGTGAATCAGGTGGGCACCAAAGGTGGATAAGCAGCCCTGAAAAGGGCTTGGCAAACTCTCACACCAGAGATACTAACTGCAGTGGATAGAGTGCTGGGTCTGGAATTAGGGATACTCACCTTTGTGAGTTCAAATCCAACATTAGACACTTATAGTGGTATGATCTTGGGTAGGTCACTTAACCCTGTTTGCCTCAGTTCCCTCATTTGTAAAATGAGCTGGAGAAGGGAATGGCAAAACATTCCATTATATATGCCAAGAAAACCTGAAATGGGATCACAAAGAGTCAGACACGACTGAACAACAACAACAAAAAATCACTGGTAACGTCAAAAGACTGGGTAGATCTACCTGTGTTTCGTAGCCATTCCTCCATTTACTATACCAGTGCAGAATGAATGAGACATGGGCTTTGTGGGTATTTGTTCTGCTGAGGTGATGCTTTTACTGAAAAGTTTGAAGAAAAATACAATGAAAGTAACTTTAAAACTAAAACCTTCAATGTAAATATAAGATATGGAGGGATGGTTTAGAAACCTGCTAACTAAATACTCAAATGACTAAGGAAACCTTGCAAACTCATCCTGATGCAGTGTTCTCCCAATAGGATATAAATCTTTAAAATGTTTAAGTATATGTAAATTAGATTTGTATCTGTTTGATCAAGATTGTTTAACACCAACCATTTTAAGATAAGCTTTGAACTCTGCTAAAGTTGTGAATACATTAAAAGAAAAGCTGATAAAAAACAGTCCAATAGAGAAAATTGGGATGGAGAGGAAAGTGAAATGTTTACATCAGGAAAAATGTGCTTTTAATGGAGGAAAAATTACTTTAATATTCATTATCTGCACATTCACTTTCATCTTTAGCAAGTAAACTTACTAATTGATCCTAGTTATGTGTTAGTTCCCAACCATGTGTTAAAATGTAAAATTCATTGTTAGCTTCCACGCCAAATAGCAGGTCACAGTTTGAGGACCCCTGTATTAGATAAATCATCTTTTAGACTTTTTCTCCAAAATGTTAATTAAGATTTGTACTTTCTCCCTTATATCTTTTATGCCTTACCCCAAAGTCAGATATGCATATATATCTCCTTCCTGCCCTAAAAAACCATTAAGTCTTGAAGAATATTAAAGAATCCCCAAATCTTAGAGCACTAGACTGAAAAGAACCTTAGACATTACCTAGCATAACTCTTCCTCTTCCTTAGTAAAGAAACCGAGTCCCAGGAAGTTGAAGTGACTTATTCAGGGTCACAGAGTGAGTTATTGGCAGTGCCAGGACTATAATCCAGATGTCCAGATCCCTAGTCTAGTGTCCTTTCCAAGCCACTAACACTACCTTTTGCAGAAGCTGTTAGAAAGGACCTTGGTGGCAGCTAGATGGTGCAGTGGACAGAACACTGGGCTTGGAGACAGGAAGACCTGAGTTCAAATCTAGCCTTAGATACTTACTGGCTGTGTGACTTTGGGCAAGTCACTCATCCTTTTTCTGCCTCAATTTCTTCAGCTATAAAATGGAGATAATAACAGTACCTACCTCCCAAGGTTGTTGTAAAGATTAAATAGTATGATATTTGTAAAGCACTTTGCAAACCTTAAATTGCTATATGAATTCTGCTATTTAGTCAAACCTATATTTGAACAAGAATCCTTTAAAGAACTTCCTGACAAGTGGTCATCTGTCAGTGGCCTAACAAATTCCAGTGAGGGAAAATCTGCTACCTCTCAAGGCAACCCATTCAACTGTTGGACTGTTATACGTTTTAGAAAGTTTTTCCTTGTATCAGGACTAATTTGCCTCTTTGCAACTTTTACCCATAGCTCCTAGTTTTGCCCTCTGTCCTCAAACAGAAAGTCTTCTCCCTCTTTATGGCAGTGAACTATCAGACACTTGAAGATGACATTCTTAGTTCTTTCAACTAATCTTCATAATGAATTAAAAACATTTAATAACCATTTACTGTGTGCCGAGCATTGTACTAAGCATGGAGAATAAAAATACAAAAGTGAGATAGTCCCTGCTCTCAAGGATCTTATATTCTGGTGGGGAAAACAACACATGCAGGGGAATTGTAGCCAGGGAAGAAAGTTATGGTCTGATACAGAGTTATGTGATGTGTGAAGACATCATCAAACCAGATTGAAATGTAATTGGAAAATATATATTTAACGAAATAAAAATACAGTAGAACATAGACAATATTAATATCTTTTCTAATTAATATGCAGCCCTCAGGGATCCTTATATATGGTTTAGTGGCCCATTTCTATTCGAGTTTGACATCACTGGCTTGGGAGACTCATGGTTTGTCCTTTGTTCTCAAAGAGGACCATGACATCAGGAAGATGATGCCATGATTTACAAGTGAATTAGATATGTGAGGCAGGGCTTTGCTAAGTCACCAGTCTCACTTTCTCCTCCAGAACCATCTGGGTTCAGTGGCAAGATATAGATTAGGATAGGGGCAGCTAGGTGTGCAGTGGATAGAACACAGGCTCTGGAGTTGGGAGGACCTGAGTTCAAATCCAGCCTCAGACACTTTGACACTTAACTAGTGGCAAGTTACTTAACCTCATTGCTTAGAAAAAAAAAAAAAGATATAGATCAGGATGACTGGAGATGGCCCTAGGATGCAGTGGGAGACCTTGGCCTTTTTAAGCTAAGGTCTTTCCAAGTTCTCACTTTAACTGAAGCAACACCCATTTAGTCATTAGGGCTGTTTAAGAAGTGAGCCAAGGGGTGGGGGGTGGGGGTGGGGTTGGGGGGAGGCAGAGCCAAGATGGTAGAGTAAAAGCTGTGACTTGCTTGAGTTATCTCCCAAACCCCTCCAAATACCTGTAAAAAATGGCTCTAAACAAACTCTAGAGCAGCAAAACCCACAAAAAGACAGAATGAAACAAATTGCCACCCCAAGACAACATGGACGATTGATTAAAAAGGTCTATTGTGCTGGGCTGGGAGAGGAGCTCAGTTCAGCATGGGTGCACAGGCAAAGACCAGGCCTCAATGAATCTGGAGCAGGCCTCAGGGGACTGAATCATGGGCACCTTGACTTCTCAACCCACAAATGCCAAAGACAACTTAGAAGGTCATCAGGAAAGGTCTGTGACCATGGTGAGAGAGAAGCTCAGTCTAGCCCCAGTCCTGGCACAGCCCCAGGATAGTGGCTGCTTCTGGAGCTCTCAGCTCACAGATGGAGGGGGAATCAAGTGGCTGATCAGAGGGGGATTGCAGGCATCTCTTTGTTGGTGCTGAGGCAGGAATCTTTTGCTTTGCCCCTGCTTGGATCTGGTTCGCAGTCCTGGGGCGAGGAAGAGTGCTTCTGTGGTGGAGCTTGTAGTGGTACAGAAGGAATCCTCCTCACAGTTTCAAGGGAGAAAAGAATGTTGTGGTCACTCATAGACCAGAGTACAAGCCAAGAAAAGAGTAAACACTTCACCCTTGATTTACTTGGAAGAACTCAAAATTTACAGGTACCTAGAAGTATCTCTGAAAACAGCTTCACAAAACCCCTGAAGCTTGGGACAGTACATTGTCCGCACTGGAAGACCCCTACCTTAACAAAGAGTTTAAAAGTTAAGTAATTGGCTGGGAACATGAGCAAACTGTGCAAGAAAAAAAAAAGTCAGACCGTAGAATCTTTCTTTGGTGACAAAGAAGATCAAAACATACAACCAGACAACAAAGTCAAAGCTTCTACATCCAAAGCCTCCAAGAAAAATATGAATCAGTCCCAGACTATGGAAGAGCTCAAAAAGGATTTTGAGAAGCAAGTAAGATAAGTAGAGGAAAAAATGGGAAGAGAAATGAGTGATGCAAGAAAATCAGCTTGCTAAAGGAGACCCCCCAAAATACTGAAGAATATTTAACGTCTTAAAAAATAGTCTAACCAAAATGGCAAAAGAGGTCCAAAAAGCCAATGAGGTGAAGAATGCCTTAAAAAGCAGAATTGGCCAGAAGGAAAAGGAAGTCCAAAAGCTCACTGAAGAAAATACTTCCTTAAAAATTAGAATGGAGTGAATGGAAACTAGTGACTTTATGAGAAATCAAGACATTGTAAAACAAAACCAAAAGAATGAAAAAATAGAAGACAATGTGAAATACCTCATTGGAAAAACAACTGATGGGGCAGCTAGGTGGCACAATAGATAGAGCTCCGGCCTTGGAGTCAGGAGGACATGAGTTCAAATCTAGTTTCAGACACTTTACACTTACTAGCTGTGTGACCCTGGGCAAGTCACTTAACCACGATTGCCTCACCAAAAAGAAAAAAACAAAAACAACTGACCTGGAAAACAGATCAAGGAGAGATAATTTAAAAATTATTGGACTATCTGAAAGCATTGATCAAAAAAAGAGCCTAAGGCACAGCTAGGTGGTGCAGTAGATAGAGCGCTGGCCTTAAGAGTCAGAAGGACCTGAGTTCAAACCCAGTCTGAGACATACAACACTTACTAGCTTTGTGACCCTGGGCAAGTCGCTTAACTCCAATCGCCTAGCAAAAAGCACCACCACCAATAAAAAAAAAAATCCTAGACATCATCTTTCAAGAAATTATCAAAGAAAACTGCCCTGATATTCTCAAACCAGAGGGTAAAATAGAAATGAAAGAATTCACCGATCACCTCCTGAAAGAGATCCCCAAAGGAAAACTCCTAGGAATATTGCAGCCAAATTCCAGAGTTACCAGGTCAAGGAGAAAATATTGCAAGCAGCCAGAAAGAAACAGTTCAAGTATTGTGGAAACACAATCAGGACAACACAAGATTTAGAAGCTTCTAGGTTAAAGAACCACAGGGCATGGAATATAATATTCCAGAGGTCAAAGGAGATAGGATTACAACCAAGAATCACCTACCCAGCAAAACTGAGTATAATCCTTCAGGGTCAAAAATGGATATTCAAAGAAATAGAGGACTTTCAAACATTCTTGATGAAAAGACCAGAGCTAAATAGAAAATTCGACTTTCAAATACAAAATTCAAGAGAAGCATGAAGAGGTAAACAGGTAAGAGTAATCATAAGGGACTTATCAAGGTTGAACTGTTTACATTTCTGCATGGAAAGATGATATTTGTAACTCATGAGACCTTTGTCAGTATTAAGGTAGTTGGAAGAAAAAAGAGAGAGAGAGAGAGAGAGAGAGAGAGAGAGAGAGAGAGAGAGAGAGAGAGAGAGAGAGAGAGATGGCACAGGGTGAGTTGAAAATGAAGGAGTGATATCTGGAGAATAAAATTAAGGTGTGAGAGAGGATTATACTGGGAAAAGGAGAAAGGAAGAGGTAGAATGGGGTAAATTATTTCACATAAAAGACAAAAAAAGGCTTTTACAGTGGAGGAGAAGTGGGGGAAAGTGAGAGGGAATGAGTCAGTCTTATTCTCATTGAATTTGGCTTAAGGAGGGAATAACATACACACTCAATTGGGTATGGAAATCTATTTAACCCTACAGGAAAATAGGGGGGAAGGAGATAAGAGAGGGAGGAGAGGATAGATTCGGGGAGGGGGTAATCAGAAGCAAACACTTCTGAGGAGGGACAGGGTCAAAAGAGAGAATAGAATAAATGGGTGGCGGGATAGGATGAAGGAAAATATAGTTAGTTTTCCACAACATGACCACTATGGAAGTGTTTTGCATGACTACACATATATAAACTGTATCGAGTTGCTTGCCTTCTCAATGAGAGTGGGTTGGGAGGGAGGAAGGGAAAAAATTTGGAACCCAAAGTTTTAAAAACAAATGTTAAAAATTGTTTTCACATGCAACTGGGAAATAAGATATACAGGCAATGGGGTATAGAAATCTATCCTGCCCTACAGGAAAATAGAAAGAGAAGGGAATAAGAGAAGAGGGGGAGATAGAAGGGAGGGCAGATTAGGGGAAAGTGTATTCAGGATACATGCCTTCTTGGGGTGGGGGGGAGAGACTAGATGGGGAGAAAATTTGGAACTCAAAATCTTGTGGAAGTGAATGTTGAAAACTAAAAATAAATTAATTTTTAAAAAAGTGAGCCAGGGAATGGCTCTTTTAATAAAAAAAAAATCAAACTGGATGGGGAAGACCCTTAGGATTTCTGGCCAAAAGAGAAACAATTACTATTCACTTTCATTCTGAGGCATCAGGCCTCCAAAAATAACCCTTAAGTGGTGTTTGGGCAGAGAACTATCGTTGTCCAATCAAGGAGAGCCAGAGTGAATTGGGTTTAAGTCATGGTCTTTATGAAAGAAATGTAGCCAGTAACCCCAAGGTAGGTTTCACCCATCAAAATTTACCTTTCTTTGGGCAGAGCATCCTCAGGTAAGGGGTATGATACCCCATGAGGAGAGGAGTATGTTGCCTGACTGGAACTGGCCAGTTAGGTCCCCAGTGGGGCAGTTCTGACTACACACAGGTTGTATTTTGTCCTTTGTTGTTGAAGAGAACTCTGACATTAGGAAGATGATGCCATGACTTGCAAATGAATTGGATTTAAGTGAAGTAGGGCTGTGCAAAGTCACCAGCCTCACTTTCTCCTCCAGAGCCATCTGGGACCAGTGGCAGGATATAAATCAGGATGACTGGAGATGGCTCAGCCTTCAGGGAGTTACAAAGATGGTAAATAGAGCAGTAGGTGCCATTGTAGGCAGGACAAAAAATGATTGAGGTAAAAATGGGAATGTGTGGTCCCAGGAAATAGAGTACAAAACACTGTCTAACTTGAACTGTTGGCTGTCTCAGCTTATCAGAAGCTTTCCTAAAATGTGGTACCCAGAAATGAACACAGTACTCCATATGTGGTCTGACCAGTAAGACTATCACATTTCTTAGTCCTGGACATTATGACTCTTAATACAGTCTAAGATCATATAGTTTTTTTTGGTTGTCATAAGATGCTCTTGACTCATTGAGCCTATTGTCAACTAAAACCTCTTGGTCGTTTTCAGGTGAAATGTCCTTTAGCGATGCCTTCCGTATCTTGTACTTATGAAGCTGTCTTTTTGTAAGGCTTTACGTTTTGTTGTTGCTGTGCATTCATTTCTCAGTCATATCTGACTCTTCATGACCCCAATTGGAGTTTTCTTGGCAAAAATACTGGAGCCATTTCCTTCTCCAGCTCATTTTACAGATGAGGAAACTGAGACAAATGTGGTTAAGGGACTTGCTCAGGGTCACAAAGCTAGTAAGTGTCTGAGGCCAGATTGGAAATCAGGAAGATGAGTCTTTCTGACTCCAGACTCAGCACTCTATCCACTGCACCACTTCACTGTCCTTTAAGCTTTACATTTAGCACCATTAAATTTCATCTAATTAAATGAGCTCCATGTTCTAGTTCAGTGGTGTCAAAATCAAAAAGAAACTGTACATAAGGGTCTCTGAGACCATATGTTGACTTGAAAATACCATGTGTTGAAGTGATCCATGTTCTGTTGTATTTATTTTGTTAAATATTTCCCAATTACATTTTAATCTGGTTCAGCCTGGGCTTTGGAGTACAGGGTCATCTGTTTGACCCTCCTGTTCTAGCTTGTTCCAGTCTTTTTTGTATCCAGGTTCTGCTTTCAAGTGTGTGAACTCTCCATCTAGTTTTGTGTCATCTGCAAATTTGTTAAGTATGCCATCAGGGCATTAAATCCATGTAATTGGATGGGTGGAAGTATGATAGGTAACTAGAGACTCCTGGTAAAACACAGGACCAAGCAACAATCCCAAGAACAAACTACAGAAAATCTCCTTTGAAATTAGCATCAGCTTATTAATGATTACTCTTTGGGTCCAGGAAATTAACCATTCTAAATCCTCCTAATTATATTGTTGTGTAACTTAATGTCTCCCCCCCCCCGAATACTTTATTTTTTCCAATTACATGTAAAGATGGTTTTCAGTATTCACTTTTATAAGATTTTGAGTTCCAAATTTTTCTCTCTCCTTCCTCCCTCTATCTCAGTAAACAATATGATATATGTTATACATGTACAATTATGTTAACCATATTTCCATATTAGTCATGTTGTGAAAGAAGAATCAGAACAAAAGAGAAAAACCATGAGAAAAACAACACAAAACAAAAAAAAGTGAAAATAGTAGGCTTTGATCTGCATTCAGACTCCATAGTTCTTTCTTTGGATGTGGATAGCATTTTCCATCATAAGTCTTTTGGAATTGTCTCAGATCATTGTGTTGCTGAGAAAAGCTAAGTCTATCATAGTTGGTCATCACACAATGTTGCTGTTACTGTATACAATGTTCTCCTGGTTCTGCTCACTTCACTCAGTGTCAGTATCATGTAAGTCTTTCCAGGTTTTTCTAAAATCTGCCTGCTCTTCATTTCTTATAGAACAGTAGTATTCCATTACATTCATATACTACAACTTGTTCAGCCATTCTTCAACTGGTGGGCATCCTCTCAATTTCCAATTCTTTGCCACCACAAAAAGAGCTGCTATAAATATTTTTGTAAATGTGGGTCCTTTCCTTTTTTATGATCTCTTAACATCTATCATTTTCATAAGAATCCAATGAAAATATTTTTAAATTTTTAATTTAAGATCCAAGTAATCTATATAGTATTCCCTAATTCTTCAGTTGAATAACTGTCAAAAATAAAAAAAGATTAGACCAGCATGACCTGTTCTTAATGAATCCATGCTGATTCTTTATGGTTACCTCTTCCTTTTCCTGATGTTTACTAAGCATCCTTTTAATTTAACAACCCTAGAAACATTTATCAAGGACCTAGGAGAGGCAGCATTGAGTAATGGAGAGTATATTGGATTTGGAGTCAGGAAAGCTTGGGTTCCAATCCCACCTTAAAATGACTAGCTTTACTAAAATTTATTTTAAATTTCTCTTTAGGCCTCAGTTTCCTTATTTGTAAATTGAAGGAATTGGACTCATGAACTCTAAAGTTCCTTCTAGCTCTAGATGTAAGGTCTTATGTTTGAGGCACATAAATTCTAGAACTTTGCCCCTAATGGAAATCAAACTTAGTGACATCATTTACAGACTATTCTCTTCCTTTTTGGGGGGGATATCATGATAATATTTACCCTTCCTTAATCCTGTGGTACCTCTTGTTCTTCAGAATGTTTAAAAATTCTTTCAGCAGGGGCAGCTAGGTGGCGCAGTGGATAGAGCACCAGTCCTGAAGTCAGGAGGACCTGAGTTCAAATGCGGCCTCAGACCAAACACTTGACACTTACTAGCTGTGTGACCCTGGGCAAGTCACTTAACCCCAATTACCTTAAAAAAATTATTTCAGCAAATGGGGATGAAGTTCTTCTGTTTCTGTTTACTTTTACTCTTCAAGTGTGGCTCATCCTCTAATGATGGGCAACTACGTGGTATAGTAGATAGAGTGCCAGGCCTGGAGTCAGGAAGACTCATCTTCCTGAGTTCCAGTCTGGCCTCAGACACTTACTAGCTGTGTGACGCTAGCCAAGTCCCTTAACCCAGTTAGCCTTAGTTTCCTCCTCTGGAAAATGAGCTGAAGGAAATGACAAACCTTTTCAGTATCTCTGCCAAGAAAACCCCAGAATGGAGTCACAAAGAGTCAGACATGATTGAAAATGATTGTACAACAACAAAACCTCTAATGAGTTTCCTACTTTATCTTAGGTATCAGTAATATCCTATTTGCCATTTTTGTTCTCTCTTTGCAGCCCAAAGATCATTCTTCTTGGCAGAGAAAACAGGCATTATAAGAGTTGAGAAGTTTCACTAATTTTTCAAATTATGATTGTAGATGGTGCTTTTGAAACATTATTAATTTATTACCTTGAAGGTTTGGTCATTCATAAATTTCAAGTTGCCCAGCAAAAGTAGCTCATACTGTTTGGATATGATCTAATCTTTAGACCTTACAAGAACAGCTGAGAGTAGTTTTTCATCTTAAGCATTATAGAACCTTTGAGATTCATGGATAGAATTGATATTTTAGCACTTTGCTGTGGGGGACAGTAGATGATGTCAGATTAAATTTAAATTGATCTCTTCGTGTTTATCTCTGGTCCATGTGCAATTACTTCGGCACTGGAGAACCTTTCACAGGCATCCTGTCAATACAGCTCCCTGACAGTCATTTGTATTTGTAAACTGTGCATTTGGCACCTGCTGTTCTCTGTTGCTCTGTGGCTAGTGGGGAGTCAGAATGGGTATACAATGAAGTTATTGGTCAGTATAACTCAGTGGGAGTTATTGAAGGAAAGAAACAACACTTGCATGCCCTCAGGAGAGGATAAGAGAGAAAAAGAAAGTGGTAACATTAATGCATACCTTCTTTTCTTTAGCTACCAGAAAATAATTAATGACTGGAGAAGCCAGCCAGTTCTGTCCATAGCATTAAATTGTTTGTAGCAATCCCTAGTTGTTGTTTTTACTTTAAGAATACATTTTAATAATCTAACCTGAATTTATTTGGCTTTTTTGATTTTAGGATTCCAAACAAGCTTAAGCAGTTTGTATTAGACTTGCATTCAGGAAAATTGCACAGAGAATTTCATCATGGTCCTGATCCCACTGATGTTGCCCCTGGACAGGTAGGAGTTTACATACTCTTTCAATAGTATACTTTTTTCCCAGTAGTGGAAAGAGATCTTCTCTTGCATTGATTTAATAAGTTTCTATTGTAGAAAGAAATGCTATTAAGCAATCTTGAAGCAGTGGCCAAAATTAAAATAAGCAACAACAAAAGACTATTTATGTTGAGAACGAAGTATTAAATAGTATCTGTCTAGAATGGTATAAGGTGGCAAGATTTAGAACAGAGAGATTGGTGAGTTTAGTAGTGGATTCTATTGTTTAATTACCACCTGTGGCTAACAGATTGATCACATTATATAAAGAATAATGGTTTTATTTGTTAATTTTTGCTGATGAGATCAGATCTATTGCTTAGAGTTTATGATGAGTACACTTTTATGTAGTTTTCATTTTGGGGGCATATATATTATTACCTTTTTGAATACTCAGTAGGTAATAAGTAACCTATATAAGTTGTTTCATTTTGCTTCTTTTTGTTTTTGAAACTGATCCTCCCTATTTCACCCAGGCCAGGACTGCAATGGCCCCACAGGCCTGATCTCAATACTAAACTGCACAGAAGCTTTAACCTGTTCTTTTTTTCTGACTTGAGCTTGTTGGCCCCCTTCCTTAGGCAGCCTTCATATACGGTTCTCCACTTCCTGAGGCTCACCATATTTGTACCAGACATAATGTGGACACGCAAGCAGTTTAAATCCTGCTACAGCTCAGAACTACCAAATTCAAGTAATCCACAAACCTCAGTCTCCTCCAGTAGCAGTGATTATAGCTGTGTACCACCATGCCTATCCCATTAGATTTTTTATTTAAAAGTTTTTAGCTTCTTTATGTTCTCAAAATAAGTATTTTTGTAATTCATGCAATTTCTATTCACTTTTTTCCTTCCTTAACAAACATCCCTTCATTCTGCACAGCTGTGGCTTAAGTCACTTTTTCTTCTAAGATATCCTAATTTTTGCCTCCCTTTGCCCCTTTAAAAAGACAAACAAAAAAAAACCAAACCCATGTTTCTTTTCATTTAACTTCTTTATTTAGTGGTTAAATTCTTTTCAGTGACAGGAGCTCCCGTTATAGCACTTTAGAGTTCTTTTTTTTTTCATTGAAAATTTGAATTCAGGAATTTTTAAAAATAATTTGGAAACTATAGAAGCTGATAACCTCATCCTGCTGAACATAACAGCTTTGAAGAAGTGCTCCGAGGTTTTTTTCCCTAAATATGAAGTATGGTTAGTGTTTTCCAAGGCTTGGTCAAAGTGATGTGCATCATAACAGACCAGTTAATATTATCACCTGAGCTTGGTGAAGCTAAACATCTATTTCACTGAGTTAATGAGATGGGGAAATTGGAAATTGAGCATGACAAGGAAAAAACGAGGATGGACACAATGTCATGTATATGGCATAATGTTATTGGTTTAGAACGCCTTTGCTCCTTTTTGACAGTTCAGAAGACAGAGTCTTTTTCTTTTCTACTGATATACATTGCAGAATATTATTAAGGTAAATTTCAAATGTTAAAATGTTAGCTTTTCACTTTATCTCACTAAGTTTTAGGCTATTGCACCATTTAAGTAGCTTGTGCAGAAAGGCTACTATATAAATAGGAAATTTTGTGAAGCGGGGTCAGAACTACATTGCTTCCACAGAGTGCATTAAGAAAAGACCTAGGTTGTCTAGCTATTAGGGCATTCTCTCCACCCAACAGAAATGTGTCTTGTCACCTAACATGTCACCAAGAAAAAGTAGGGTCATTTCTGAAGGAATTGAGACTGGGAGAGGCTGTAATTTTTTTGAAAAGCATTTAAAATAAGGAAAGCGGCATCCAAGTCCTCTCCTTTGGAAAATGAAATCAGTGGCTGTCCCCTCAAGTAAAGTGAGCATCTTTAGTCAATAAACCATCAAGTATTTATTGAACTTCAACTAGCTATCTTAACTCTGTGCTCAAGTTATAATATAACCTCAAAGCTGAAATATATTGTCTTTTTATCTTTTACAGCACATTCAAGATGTAGCAAGCAGTCCACCAGAGAGTTCCTTTCAGAAACTAGCACCCAGCGAATATAGGTATACCTTATTGAGGGATCGAGATGAGCTTTAAAAACTTGAACAGAAAATTGCAAGCCTTTCAAACAACAGCATCAACTTATGTGGTGGAAATAGTAAACCTATATTTTCATAATTCTATGTGTATTTTTATTTTGAATAAACTAAAAGAAAGGTTTGGGTTTTTAATTCCCCTGACTCAAATTATATGGTTTGGTGGGTGATCCAATATACTTCTTTTTTAAAGTCCTATTAATATTTAATAAGAAAAATGCATCAGAAGCCCATCTTCACTTTGGATCTAACCCTGACCTCCAAAACATTCATAAATCCAATGGAAGGTAATATCGCCAGAGACGATACATTGTTAACTTGCACTGCTCCATTAAATAAGAATTGGGGTGTTTTCTGTGTAACCTGGTAGTATGTACGCTCTTTTCCCCCTTCCTTTCCATAGGAACAGTTCTCTTGGTACTTTTCGTTGTCACATTTCTCACAGCAAAGAGGGTATATATTCTGGATACTTGGGAGGGGAATAAATTAAAGTTTTACAGAACGTTGTGTTGTGTTACTGATTCGTGGGATGCTGCTTGTGAAATTTTGATTATAGTCTTTTGGGACCTTTGACATGTAACCTAAACCTGTTACTGAAGAAGCCAGAAAGCCCTAAGTCAAAAATTTGACCTGACATTCTCTGAGCTTAAAAAGAGAAAGAAAAGGGAAAAAAATGCTGTTAAGCTTATAAATGTTTACATAATAATGGCTGTGAGAGGCATTTCAAACTATTAAGAGTGATTTATTCATAAATTTGGGGAAAAAATTCTAATTCAAATGAATACCAGTGTTTCTAATGGGGAATACAACAAATCTCTTCAGTTCCTTGTGTCCATTTAGAGTAGATCTTCCCTTTAGCCAATTTTGATTTGTATGACTATCTAAGGTAGTGCTAACCCCAAACCTCAGATTATGATCTAAATTCATCTTACAAAGTGTTCCTCCACCCAACCCCAAGTACCCACTGCATTTTTTGGGTCTCCCTCTGACCTGAGTGGGTTACTGAGATAGCTGCTACTCAGCATCCTGTCCACTGGATTCTTGATGCAGGATGTAGAGGAAAGCAGCACAAGAAAGAGACCAAAGCCAACAGAGTGGTGCTTTGCTGGCTTGGGCTGGCACTGTATGGATCAGGAGTCTTTTTATACTTTTTATACTAATACATATAAGTCAACCCCAGTTTAGGGGGAAGGATGTTTTTGGTTTTTTTCTTTTGTTTTGTTTTTTAATTTAAAAGGCTGACTTATGTGCCATTATATAGAGTATGTAATGATACCTGTAACACCTACCAGTTCTTTCAAAATAAAAAAAAAAATCTTCATATTTCTGCTGGATATTTAATTATTTTGTTCTTTCAGAAAAGAACCAGCTTAGTCAGTTCTGGATATATTCTAGATAGATAGCTATCTTTTACCCAGTGAAGGAATATTTAAATATCTTTAAGGGGAGCAGTCAGTCTCTATTTGAACACTTACAGTGACAGGAAGATTACATCCCTACAAAACAGTCCATTCTGTTTTTGGATGGTTCCGTTATTATGAAGTCCTTTCTTAACTTTCATATAACTTCCATATATTGATTCTAGTCCTGTCCTCTGGAGCCTTTTCCCAGATAACAGGTCTTCAAATATTTGAAGATAGCTACCACATCCTCTGTCTTTCTTTTATGCTAATGGCTTTCAGTTACTTCAGTGGTCCCTCATTTGATATCCTGGTAGTCCTACTGACTGTTCTTCATTTTGTCAGTGATACTCCATAACTGGACACATTATTCCACACATGGTTTGACCAGAATAGAATACAGTAGTGCCATCACATTATATTTCCGTTAATGTGAACTAAGGCTTATTAGATTTTTGTGTTGTCCCATAGGAATATAGATTTAAAGCTAGGTAAGACTTTAGAGGTTATCTAATCCAATATCTTCAATATACAAGTGAAACTGAGGCCCAGAAAAGTTAAATGACTACCCAAAGTCACATTGTAGAGCCAAGATTCAAACCCAGGTCCTCTGATTGTAAATCCATTGCTCTTTCCATTACATCATGCATCTTCCCCGTCATTTTAAGCCTTCAGTTCACTAAAATCCCCAAGTTTTTCCCCCCTATACTTACACATTTGATATTTTTGAACCTAAATACAGAACTTTACATTTGTAAAATTATTTGTTTTAATATTTGGCCTATTGTTACAGTCTGTTAATGTTTGATACTGATTCTGTCCAGCATATTCGCTATTCCTCTCAGCCTTGTGTCATTTATGAATTTGATGAGCATTCCAAATGTATGTTTAAACCATTTAGAAAAGTGTTGACCAGAATAGAATCAAGAGAGCTATGACACCCTACCAGAAACCTCTTTTGGTTGACATCAAATCCATCTTATATATACTCTCATTCAGTCCACATATCTCCATTTTGTGTTTGTTTAGGGATGTTGCAAGAAATTTTTTTCAAATTCTCAGCTGAAATCTAGACACTACATTTTTAATATTCCTTTTGATCTGCCAATTTAGTAAAATTAGGAAAAAAGGAAATTACCTTGTGATGCACATTTAGTATATTTATTGTGATGAGTCTGGTTGCCATATTTGAAGAGGAATGTTTGCCAAATATACTGCCTCCACAAGAATAAAATAAAAAATTTAGTGATCATTTTATAAATGAAAATACAAGCCCAAAGAGTCTAGTTTGCTGAAAGTCACTCAAGTGATTAGTGACAGGCCTAGATCTTTTGACTTCTGAATCAGTTTTCTTTTTCATATGCCAGGCAATTTATGGCTAGGGTTGAGGAAGCATTGTCACAAGGAACAAGTGGATTCATCTGGGGATGTTTAGCCTTGAAAGGAGAACACTTAAGAGACACAATCACTGTCTTCAAAAATTTGAAAAGTTGTGGAAGATAAAGAACAGGTTTATTTTTGTGTTGCCCCATAGAGGAGAAATAGGATCAATGAAAAAAACTTCCTAGGAGCAAGAAGGCATATTTCATCTGAATGCCAGTAAAAATTTTCCAACATTTAGATTTGTCCTACAAATGGCGAAAGATTATGAACATTTCATTCCAAAATGGTAAAAAAATAGTTGCAGAGAGGTATGCATAAGACTCAACTGAGCCAAATCATAGGAGACTGTAAATGAAACTGGGAGAACAACAGACATCAAATCAATCGGATCTGCCAAAATTTCTGTGACAAAAAAATGAATGCAACTATCACATTTGAAGTGCCTCATCTCAGTGCTAGATGTACTAGGTGAGGATATGGTGATGGCACTTTGAAAGGCAGGAAGAATGGTTGAACTTGAACAAATATGTAATAATAGAAATTAATGCCAAGATGGATATAGTGGCACACACCTGTATTCTCTGCTCCCAGGGAGGCTGTGGCTGGAGAATCAGCTAAGGAATTCTGAGCTGCAGTAGGCTAAGCCAACTAGGTGTCTTCACTAAGTTTGACATCAATATAGTAAGCTCCTGGGTGGGAAGGGGAGGTTGCCTTAGGAGGGGCAAACCCACAGAAATGAGGATGGTAGAGCTTATGACTAGCCCCTGTACTTTTCAGCCTGGGCAAGATGGGGATTTAAAAAAAGAAAAGAAAAAAAATGACTTTGCCTGCAAGAGGCACTTGGGGATCAATTCAAAGAATGAAAAATCCAGTGGACTGGAAAAGATAGTGGACAGTACTATGACCAAAAAAAAAAATAAAGGCAACTTGAGAAGACTTTAGCGATTAGTAACATGCCTATTTTTGCTTTAAGGTCTTTATGAGAATGAACTACACATTGAGGATGTCATTAATGCAAAACATGAGCAGGGAACATGCAGACTTTGGAAGATTTTTACTATAGCCCACATCTTTGTAGTCATACAACTGAGAGATGTAGAGAATTTAATATCCCACTGTGATTGTTTGTTAACTTACAAAGTTCATTTGACTTAGCTAAATACAGCTTTGAAATTCTCAAACAAAAGTGTCTCCTAACACATCAAAAGCATAGGTGACAATGTAGTTCAATCCACTGAGTATCAGTGTCAACAAGGCATAAAACAGGAAGATACGTACTCACTGAAGGTGATCACCAGTGTCACCAGAGCTTAGCGCAGTGCCTGGCACATAGTAGATGCTCAATAAATGTTTATTGATTGACTTAGACAATCTTGGGCAAAATCCAAGTAAAAGTAGAATTACTTATTGGTGGCCAGGTCCTCCATATGTTTCTGTGTTTGATGTGCTGATTACATTGGGCTTCCGCAACCACTCATGAGCTTGGCCTAGCCGTATATACTGAAAAAAACCCAAAGAAGATGAAAAACACATTTCCTGGGTGAACAACCCCATTGAGGTAGTATGTGTGTATGTGTGTGTGTGTGTGAGAGAGAGAGAGTTTTGAAAGGATGCTACAGATGGTCCATTATCTGAACTTGGAAACAAACATGATTATAGGAGTTAGATGTTTTTAGATTTAGAATTAGAAGGGACCTTAAATCACCTAGGCCAACTTCCTCATTTTATAGATGAGAAAACACCAGAGAAGTTGACTTGCTCAAGTCATGCACTTAGCAGGGAGCCAGGAATCAAGGACTTCTGACCCTAAATCCAATACTTGTTCCATCCTACCATATCACCAAGAGATTGGGCTGCATTACATTTCAGGAATTAAGTATCAGTTAACTATCAGTGATCCCAAGTTTCTTGCAGCTGCAAATGCCCATGTTTTAACACCGTTATCCTGTTGATGCTACATTACTATGAACTCTGGAACATTAAAATGTCAGAAACTTCAAATTGGAAAGGTCTTCAGAAGCCATCTAGTCCAGCCTACAAATGATAAAGAATGTTCTCTGGGACATCCCCAACAACGGGGGGACCTTGCTAGAAAAGCTCTAGTTGGGCTACTTCCCAAAGCTGCCAATTTGACTTTTGGATAGTTCTAATGGCAAGTTTTTCCTTATATTGAGCCTAAATCTGCTTCCTTGCCCCTTCTACTCCCAGCTTCTAGTTCTGTCCCCTGATGCCAAAGAAAACAAAACTAATACCTTTAACACATGACAACTTCTCGGGTTCTTGAAGATAGTTAACATGGCCCCATTAAGTCTCATTATGCTAAGCATCCTCAGTTCCTTCAACCACTCCTTGCATGGCATGGCTCAAGAGCTCTCATCAATCTAGATGCTCTCTGCAGCTTGTCTTTCTGAAAATGTGCCCAGAACTGAACACAATACTACAGATGTGGTTCGATCAGGACAGAGTGCAGTGGGACTACCAATTCTAGACAGGTCCTTGAGGTAGTCTATAGTTTCACGAGTTTCATGAGCATGCCACTAAGACCTCTAGATCTTTTCCACACAAACTTTTGTCTAGTAATGCTTCCTCTTTTGTGTGTTTACGGAGTGTTTTTTCTTTTTTTTTTTTTAACTCAAAGGTAGGACATTTGCCTCCATTGAATTTCATTATTACAGAGACAGAGGTAATATAGTCCAACCATAACATTTTAAAGATGAGTAACATGGGTTCCAGAGAGGCCTGCCTAAGGTCTCACAGATCTTATTAGATTCACTCCATCATTCCAGCCTGTAGAAATCTTTTTTGGATCCTGACTCTATCATAGAACATGTTAGCTTTCCCTTCCTACTTTGTGCCATCTGCAAATTTGATACAAAATTCTATGCCTTCAATCTAATCATTGGTTTAAAAAAAAAAAACAACTGTTGAACAGCACAAGGTCTACATCCCTGGGGCAGAACTAAAGATCTGTCTCTCCAAGGTGACATCAACTCATTTATTAATCTTTCTGAGGGCCAACCATTTCAAAATCTATCCCATTGTACTGTTATGTTAAATGCTTTGCTGAGATCTAAACAAATGATCTCTGCAGTATTCCCCTGATCTATTAGTGTAATAACTGTCAAGAAAGGAAATGAGGTTAGTCTGCCATGATGTCTTGATAAAGCCATGCTAGCTCTTCATGATCTCAAGAGAATCAAAATTACAGATGAACCAAGAGACAATGGAAAGGTGTTTAGTAGATTAAAGCATGTTGCATCATATTACCAATGATGATTTGCTTTTGATAAGTAGTATTAAAGACACCAAGGACAAGCAAAAGGTGGTAGGCTGAATGTAGAACATAACAGATAACATGGACAGCTTAAGTGTGTTGCATTGATATCTGTGAAATACTGAAAGAAACAGAAGGCTTCCAGTGAATTGGGTGGGTTCTTTGTGGAGGGTTTATGGAAAGTCTTGCTCAAGTCTTGTACAGTATGAGAAGACAGTTGTAGGTTGCCATACATACCGTCAGAAGAGTAACCATGCTGATGAGTGGGTGAATTAGAAATATTTAAATAGAGTTTTTATGACCACTTATCAAAGATATTTTCTAAGAGTTCCTAAAATTGTATTATTATTTTGCACTAGTTTGCTGAGCTATAAATTATTAAAATGTTAGTTTTTACTAAGACATGAATCAGAATTTTGCATCTAGAAGGCCTTAGATATCTTCAGTACATGGGCATAGTTAGTGGCAAGATAGGTGAGACCAAGAATGACTGAAACTTGAAAACTAGATACATCTAATAATGTGGGATGGGTGAATGAGTCTGGTCTCTGTTAACAAATATGTAATAGAAGGAAGTTTATGTAGGCAGGCAAATACAGCAGAAGTCAACATGCAGATCCCTCAAAAGACAGGCGTTGGTAAGGAATATAGAGAAATCCTGGTGGCAAGTCGTAATCATAAAGAAGGTTTGGCAACTATGTAGATGCTCTGGTTAGCCAGTGGAGCACATTGGTCAAGGAAGAGGTCATCCAGCAAGTTTGGTCCCAGGAAGCCACATCCCTGGGCTTTAGTGGTAGGACTCTGGTCTCAGAGCAACTGGAAGTGAAAGGACCCTAAAGTTCTAGAAGAAATGGGCTAACACAAGTCTGAATCCTGGGTTCAAATTCTGACTTCTACTTAACTACCTGTATGAATTTAGTCAATTATTTTACCTCTCTGTGTCTCAGTTGAACTAGATAACCTCTAAGGTCACTTTGGCTTCTAAAAAACTATGATTCTGTAACTTTGGGAAAGTCACAACCTCCTTGAATCTCAGTTTCTTAATTTTAAATATGAGGATAATAATACCTGTACTAGCTACCTCAGAAGGCTGTTGTGGGGCATCTCAAATTCATCTCTTCTCCCAAACCCCACCCTTCCAAATCTTGCCATTTCTGCCAGTGGCACTGCCATGTTCCAGTCATTCAAGTTCATAGACTTGGAGTCATCTTCAACTTTCACCCCCCATATCTGATTAGGTCCCATGTGTCTTGTCCATTCTCCCTTTGAAATCCCTCTCACATGTTTCCCCTACTTTCCCTTCATGCACACACAGCCTCTACCCTAGTCAGGCCCTCATCACCTACTGCCTGGACTAATGCAATAGTTGGTCTCCCTAAACCTCAAGTTCCTTCTCTCCCTTAATTTGTCTTCCACACAACTGCCAAAGTGATATCCCTAAAGTCACAAGCAAAAAAACACAACCCCCCCCCATAACTCCCCTAGCTCACTTTTGCCTCAGAGAGTAAATATAAACTCCTCTGTTGTTTTGGTTTTTTTTAAGCCCTTTGCAATCTGACTCCAGTCTACCTTTCCAGGTTTGTTACATACTACTCTCATTCACAAAGTATTGATTCCTGGCTATCCTTTCGACATGTCTTCCATCTCCTAACATTCCATTTCCCAACACTTTGCCTTTGCTGTGCAAGCTGCCCCTCCCACTTGGATTGTACTCCTTTCTTATCTCTGCCTCTTAGAATCACTAGCTTCCTTCAAAGCTCAGCTTATGTTATTTTTGCATTAGTTTTCCTGTTCCCCCAAACTGCTAGATCTGGCATACCTCACCCTGCCCAATTTACTATGTATTTTTCATTGAATAGCATGTATTAATGTTGTTTCCTCCATAGAATGTAAGCTTCTTGAGGGCAGGAATTGTGTTTGTCTTTGTATTCCCAGCATCTAGCACAGTGCCTGGCATAGACACTTAATAAATGCTGCTTGACTGATTGACGCTCACGTGAGATGTGTTAAGTTCTTTAAACTTTAAAATGTCAAATTTTAATTAATAGCAACGATGATGATGATCTTGATGATGATGGTGAAGTGCCTTACTGAAGCTGGGACACAGGTACAGAAGACAGATAACCAGTTACTGGAGAACTGGAATATTAGTTCAGTGGTCAGTGACAAGAACAGGACGAAGCAACACACAAGATGAGAAGGGAACCAGCAGCAAGACTGACCTGGTACTAAGCTGCCTCATCTAGGGGTTGTGTTAGCTCCAGATTGCTAGGGCAGGGTTAAACCTACAAGAGGTGATGAAGGATACCCAGTTGTAGGCACAGAAAAATCACCTTGTACTCGGTAGGTATTCAATAAATGTTTTCTGAATTAAATTGAAACTACATTAATTTCCTTTATTAGATTGTTTTAAAGGAAATGCTATTGACATAATAGTAAGCCTCCCCAAGCCTAGTACCTGTTCAGCCTGCCATTAGCACCCTCTTTTATGCTTTTTTGGAACCCCATTATGCTGTGAACCACATCCCTTATATAATTCTCCTTCTTCCTGCCCCCAACTCCTGGAACTAAGTGTAAACTTGATATTCTACTAAAGACAAACTTCTTCCCAATCCATCTTTATACCTCCATTCTCTCCCTGTTTCAATGTGTGTTACTTTTGTTAGTTTTTCTCATGCACATCAGTACTCTGCTTAAAACTCTTCAATTGCTCCCTAATAACTACTGAATTAAACTTCAAACTACTGACCATTTAGAGCCCTCTAATGTTTGATTCAACTATGCTCTTCTCTAAGTACTCTATGCTCCAGCCAAACTGGATCAATTCTCCTCATACCTTTCCTGAGCCCAGCTGGAATGGTATCTCCTCCACGAAATCTTCCCTGATTCCCACCAGTTCTTAATGAACTTTTCTCACGTTGATCTTCACATGCCACTTTGTAATTCTCAAACACGTCTTACTTTGTATTCTAGTTATTTAGAACTGTTCAAGCGCCTTGCAAAGAATTTGGGCTATATTTTAATGTTTCTTTCAGAGTCAATCAACAACTATGTATTGAATTCAAGTAAGTTTCCCTCTTAAAGAATCTGAAAGAACTAAGGGAATACCTCTCTTTTCTTCAGCTTTATCAGAGATAATATGATGTTTCTACACAGGATGGAATTTTTTTTAAAGGTAACCATGGAGGAAAAGATGCTCAGGAGGCAATATGATTCAGTGTCAAGGGGGTGCAAAGTGGAACAGAGGAAGAAAAGGAGAGCTCTCAACTGTTTTCTTGGACTAGGATAGAGTATAGCTTATGAGAGACCAAGTAGAATATATGTATATATCTATATATGTACATATCTATATGTAGATATATAGATATATACATATATAGATATAGATATAGTCTTGATGATGTGATCAAGAGGTATTTAAACTTAACATAAAGGCAAAGAGAAAAGATAACATTGCAAAACAAGGTAATAAACAAAAGCTCACATTTATGTAGCTTTTTATAGTTTACAGACTGCTTTTTAGAAACCAAAGCTCTGAGAGGTTAACTTAGCTGAAGTTGCACAGTTAATAATGGTAGAACAAGAACACAAATTCAGGTCCTCTGCTTTAGAATCTTATACTCTTTCTACTAAATCACATTCTGAAGGAAAGCAAACATAAGATTTTCAAGAGGAGACTGGATGATCACTTGCTAGAGATTTAGAAGAGGCTTTCTCTCAGGTATGGGTTGGACTAAATTAACTCAGAGGTCCTTTCCAATTCTGACTCTATGATTAGTAGTATTATCTACCAGCAGTCAACACATATCCCTAAAGTCATCTCCTGATGCCTCCTTTTAGAACGGAGGTGATAGTGGATTCTTAAAGATTGTGTCATGGGCATAAGCTTTTGTAGGTATTACTGATCTACAAAGTGTTCATATGTATACCCAAGGATTTGTCATGAGAAATCACCACCCAAAGACTGGATACCACTTTTTTTTTATCAACTCATGAAGCCATCTTCCAAAGCATGGATGGGTTTTGTAGGTGGTAAACTGAGGGCAGAGATGTAGTGTATGACTATTGTTACGAATGGATGAAGTGGAATGATGGAGCAGATCACGGGATTTAAAGCTAAGGGAATTGGGAGATTAGGGAGTTTGAAGAGTATCTCACCACCCAAAGACTGGATACCACTTTTTTTTTATCAACTCATGAAGCCATCTTCCAAAGCATGGATGGGTTTTGTAGGTGGTAAACTGAGGGCAGAGATGTAGTGTATGACTATTGTTACGAATGGATGAAGTGGAATGATGGAGCAGATCACGGGATTTAAAGCTAAGGGAATTGGGAGATTAGGGAGTTTGAAGAGTATCATGACTCCCCATCCAGGACCAGATGTCAAGGGGTATGAGAGAAGTTAACACTAGTGGTGCATAAGATGGCTGGAGATACAGTGTAATAGCAGGTTGAGGGGCTGTAGCCAGGAGTAAGGACAGGCAGATTTCAGTATGGGATAGTAGGTAGAAGGAGTGTTAGAAAATATGAACACACACACACATATTCCACTCCAAATGTTCATATGAACTATTTGTGTCCCACTTACAGTAGAGCCTTCTAAGTTCATACTGGTCTGATCAGCCACTGTCAGACACAACTATGCCTTGACCCCACCATAGTGATGTAATTTTGGTCCTCTTCAGTGAATCAGATCAGTAGGTCTCTGGCCAAACACAACTTTACTATCATCAAGGTATCTGGCTATTCATTACTTTTCCAAAATCATTAACTTCCACTGGAAGAAGGAATGAAAATGCCACCTGTGCCTTCAAATGTTCCAAGTTTCCTACCCAGGACTTCAATACCACTAGAGAAATATTCCAGCCCCATTTTGGCTTTATCTTTCTTTCCCATGTGAATCAGCAAAAAGGGATCATGTTTAGTAGGTTTTATAAGTCTTTTCTAGCTGTCTCCTCATCCAGGAAGATGGTACACCTCCTAATATGCCTTGTTAGCTCAACACCTCCTGCACCAACTACCACTTCCCAGGGATGGAGTTTCCTTAACACCCTTTGAGGGGTGTGGCTTTTCCTTTCCATTCTCCCTTGGACCAGCCAGAAAGGACTGGGGGGTGACGGCTTTCTTTGCAAACCCAGGGGCCAAAGGGTTACTCTTAGAAAAAATGGGAAGTAAAGAAAATTCTTGTCTTTGTGGCCTTAGCAGCCTGCTGTTCTTACCAGCTTATGATTTTTTTTCTAGGGGTATCCAAATATTGAACTCATTGCTAGGCTTATACAGTCCAATACCAATCTATCTACATTGCCTAATTGTTTTTAATTAGCTCCATCCAGGGGGTAAGGGCCCTCCCCATCCAAAGACAAATTGAATTCTGAAATAAGGAAAAAAGGGGAGGGAGGGAGGGAAGAATGGATGAAGATGCATACTAGCCTGAAGAAGTGAAACCAAGCAGAGAGTGATGTCATTTGCTAGAAGTGAAGGTACACCTCGGGATGAGGACTTAAAGAGGTTTGTAATAGCCCCTGAGGGGAAATAACAGGGAAAGAACACAGCAGGGAAAACACAAGGTAAAAGGTGTGACTCCAAGCTTCTAGTCTAGGATAATAAATTCACAGGAATGAGCAGCTAAGGTATACAGATTATGTAGGATATGCATGTGTAAATGTGGTTTGGTCTGTATTTCTCCCAAGTTTGCTGCCTTATATATGCCCACACTGAGACCCCATTTCCCACTCGCCCCCCCCCCCGCCGCCAATGGCCCCTATCTGCAGTTTATTCCCTTTGAATTGGTTTTCTTTTGCTACCCGTGAGTTTAGTACCATCATAACATAAGCAAAGTGCTTCTCAAAGCTTAAAGCACTATACAAATGCTAACTATCATTATTTTTAATATTATTTGGATATTTCACTGTGTACATCCCTTTCAGACCCTTTATGTAAAAATTAAGACCTTTCTCACTAGGAATCTCCATTCAGAAAAATGCCCACTTCTCCCTATGCTGCACTCACTGTCTGGGGTTCGCCCACAGAGAGATTAGCCCTGAGCTATTCAAGGTTAAGTGTATTCTATTTCTTTTTCCTACAGCTCCTTAACCTAGGAAGCAGTCATTTTTCTTACACAGAAATATCACCTCCATATCTGTTCTACCACTGAGGTCCCTGTTTCTTGGTCTGCTCTTGTTAAATATTTTTAGTTCACCCTGTGGCCCTGGGAGAGAACAAAGAAAACAAGGCTTAAACCCCTGACTTGGACCACTTTAACTTTACACCAAACTCAAATATCTGAGATGAAAATTCACTAATGTTTTTGAAATGTTGGTAGATGAAATCTCTAGAAAATGTTAGCATTCTGGATCCAAGGAAAGGAAAACATTACACATTCACTAATGTCCCCTTCTCGTTGTGCCAATTTATACTTTCTCCCTATGTTTTTTGTTTGTTTTTAAAGAGGCCTCAGAGAATAAAAAAGTCCTTCATTCCTCTCCAGGCTCCACTTCTGACTCTCCAGACTTCTTCACAATTCTCCAGCATCAATGAAGCACCTACTAAGTGCAAGTCCCCCTCGTAGGCACTGGGGATAAAAAGACCAAAACAGATCTGTCTCTATTCTCAAGGATGGTATTCTTACTGGCAGAAAACAACATTTAAAGTAGATGAATAAATGAATATATTTGATGAGGTAAAATGCAAGAACTACTAAAGGGATCTGATTTACTCCATTATGTTTAAGTGATGTACATAAGGCTTTGGAAAGCTTTCATGCTTTATAGCAGGGATTCTTAACTCTTTCGTGTCATGTACCCCTTTGTCAGTCCTATGGACTCCTTCTTTGAATATTTTTAAATGCACAAAATACATACGATTACAAAAGAAATAAATTATATTGAAATTTATTAAAATAAAACTGACCCCAGCTAATGAACTACTGCTCTATACCTATAGACATCTCATTTATAATTGAAGCACCAGTGTTTGGAAACAGTTTTACAAAAAGTTGTCACTAAGCTCTCTTAGGACCCAAATATAATCCCCATTATAACCATTGTTCTATGGGAAAATCAGTTGTAACATATCAATTTTCCAGATACATAACTTAAAACAACTTCTCCAGAAATACATCTTAAATGTGATTACTGCCTATGTAGAATTCAACCTGAAGGGCAGTGAATCTCTCAAACAAGTGTTGAGCACATGCAGTGCTTCTTCCACTGCCCCCTTAGTGGAGGTACCATAGTACAATTAGAGGACCTGGGTTTGAATTCCCTAAACTCTGTTACTTACTATTTGTGTGCTCTTGGACTAATTGACTTCTATGGTCCCTTGAAGCTCTAAATCTATGCTCCTATGACAGATAGACAGACAGACAGATAGACAGCTAGATAGATAAAGCGTTTGTGCTTAGTATGAGCCAGCCACTGTGCTAAGTATACAAACACAAACCACAATAAAATTAGACCCTTCCTTCAGGAAACTTATATTCTAATGAGGGAATAACACATCTACATGCGGTAGGGGAAGTGGGATAGGAGGAAGGAATGAGCTTGGCTGCCTTGGGATACTTCCTCAAATGAAGATTTCAAGGATTATCACCAATCAGAAGGGGCTACAGAGGTAAAGGGATCCTCCAGGGTGAGAAGGCTGCTGGGCCATGATAAAGAAACCCAGAGAGTCAAGAATGGAGCTGGAAAGAAGAGTGAAGGGGGAACTGAAGCTTGATATTGGCCAAGTGAAGATGAAGGCTTCTTTTAATCTTACATGTATATGTGTAAAGTATGGGTAAAGTAGGTTGGGAACTCCCCTTATGGATCTCCTCCCTCATTTTCAGGCTCTGGGGCTAAACTTCTGGGTCGGTTGCCTATTGTTTAGACAAATAAGTGATTTGGGAACCACAAAAAGTAATGTAAATGAGCTATTTTCATTCTTAGTACCACTGGTAGACACAAGTTAGTTCTAAAGCCAGTAATCCAAGAGTTTAGCTAGTGAGTCTCATCTCATTTCTGAGTCACTGAAAAAAACACCCCCACACCCCCATTTGCTTTATATATCTCAACTGCAATGGCTCAAAGAGTGCCATCTAAGAGGCAAGGCATGAAGGATGCCCAAAGTGTTAAGACAGATGATTGGGAGAGGAATAACACGGGAATAATCAGGAGGCCACATGGAAGGAAAAATGATGGTGAATAACATTGAATTTAGCAAAAAAGGTGAAAGAATGTAGGATTTAGAGATGCCAGACATAGAATATGTGTAGGAACTGGGGCCATTCCACAATTAGCAAATATCATAGCTAGCATTCATATAACATTTTAAGGTTTGCAAAGTGCTTTACAAATATCATGTCTTTTGATTCTCACAACATCCCTGGGAAGTATGTGCTATAATTATTCTCATATTACAGATGAAAATGAGGCAGGCAATGGATTGCTCAGGGTCACATAGCTAGTAAGTGTCTGACGGTGGATTTGAACTCAGGTCTACCTAACTCCAAGCCTAGTGAACCACCATCCACTGAACCACCTAGCTGCCTACAGAGCATTATTTTTGCTGAGAAAAATTTAAGTGCTCAGCTAACTCCAAGGGTAGTATCTTTACTATCCTCAATGCTCAGCACAGTGCCTGGCAGCCACATTGTGGTACTTAAAAGCTTGTTGAATGAAGGACTGATTGAGCGTAACCTAATTTAAATGCTTCTCCCAAACTCTTGTGACAAGGAAAAGACTGGAAAATTAAAAACAAAAACATAGTGCCCCAAGGAGCTATATGAGTACTTTCAGACATAAATACTAACACAATATTGGATTAAAACCTGGCAGGGTGATATTAGAAAGGAGCCAACAGATATCAAAGTAGATAGCAAATAACACAAGGGCAGTATGAACAAGGGGGAAGCAGTTCTCTCTTTCATTATACTTTGTATAACTGGTGAAAATGAATAAAAACTTTAATAACAAATCATGGTTCCCTCTAGATCTGACACTAAAAGGAAAAAGTAATGACGAACAGAAATTCCTTAGAAATAAACTCAATCCTAGAGAAATCATAGGACCCTCTAGCTCACGTGACCCACCACCCTCAAAAAAGCTGCCCTGGCCATTGCATAATCAAACCAGAAGGGTGTGTATCACAGGCCCTGCCTCTCAGGGTGGGCAAAGACCTGTTCCCCTCTGCTCAAGGAGATGCTAGAGTAGGAGGCAGGTACTGTCTCTCTCCTCACCCAAAAGATAAATGTTACAGACAGGCAAATTGTTAAAGGGAGAGAGGGAGAGATAGAGGGGGGAGAAGGGGAGGGGGGAGGGAGGGAGAGTAGAGAAAGGGGAAGGGTTTTAGAAAGAGAGATTACCAGCCAAGTGCAGCCCAAACCCTTGTGGAATCTTCAAATATTAAGTAGCTTATTAATAATTAGGGTAGATACTTGATTGGGTAGACAGTGTGTGTGGTAAGAGGAGAAAAGGAGGCAGGCCATTATTTTTACTTGAGAAACCTTACTGAGTGTTTTGTTCAAAAGGTCCTTTGTGAGCAAGGGAAAAAAAGTAATTCCTTTTCCATATGATAGCCTTTCAAATATTTTATAACTACTCTTGCACATGCTACAAATTTACTCTTCTCTAGGTTAAACATTCTTAGTATCTTCAACTGATTCTCATACTGCACAGTTAGATCAGTGGTATCAAACTCAAACAGAAATGGGGGCTACTAATTTGTATATAAAGATCTCTGTGGGCCACATTTTGACTGAGTTTTAAAATGTAATGTTTTCTGCGTTTTATTGTATTTGTTAAATATTTTCTCAATTGCATTTTAATCTTGTTTAGGCAGCACATGAGTTTTGCAGGTTGCATGTGGCCTGTAGCTCATGTTTGATACCTCTGGCTTGGATTTTTGACCACCTTCCCATGTATGCACATAAACTTGTCACTCTCCTTCCAGAAATGTGGCTCTTAAGAACAGGATACAGGACTAGAGATATGAGTAATGACTAGTGCAGAATCTAGCAGGATTATCCATTAGACAGTGAGCTTCTTGAAAGCAGGGACTGTCTTTTGCCTTTCTTTGTATCCTTTGCTTGGCAAAGGGCTTGGGATAAAGTAGACCCTTAATAAATGACTGCTGACTGACTAATTTCCCTTGATCAGCACACTATACTTCTATCAATGAAGCCTAAGAATGCATTAGCTTTTTTGGCTGTCAAGTAACATTACTGACTGACATTGATCTTGAAGTCCACTAAAACTTCCAGGTCCTTTTTACATCAATCTGATGAGATAAGTAGGTTAAGTTCTCTGTTCTCTTAAAATGTTATTTAGGGGGAAGAGATGCCTAGCAGGTTACCTCCAAGGAGCACACTGATGTCCTGAGATTGAAAGATGCCAAAGGAAGATGTCACCTGGACTCTGTCCCCTCTCTAATTTAAACACTAAAACAGGTTGATGGGGGATAGGATCTTTTTTGTGTTGGAGGTTCAGGAAAGTAAGTACGGAGAAAAAAAGCTATAAAGTGCTTATTGCAAACTAAATGTCTCACTGCAGGTGGATTGAATTAATCCTTTAAAGTAGAAAGCTTTCCATAGGAAGAAAGATGCAAAGGATACTAGAAGATGTAGAGAGACAGATGAGCAGGGATGTCTGTGACTGGCAAAATAAATCTCCTACCATTTGTTTTCTTTATTTAAAGAGATGCAGAAGAAAAAAGGGAGGAAAGAAGGCAGGGTCCAAAGTAATAAATTAAAGAACTTGGAAGAAAGGTACGGGATGTCTTGAGAAAAAAAAACCCCAAAACAGATTATGAAGCATTGACTGTCTTTCCATCCTTTTTACAGTTCTGGGCAGGGCTGTGCTGGGCTGTGCTGGGCTTCATTCACTTCAGCAATCTGGGAGTATGTCAGCCTGAAGCAATCTCACCCACTGGATACATGCTGAACATGATGACATCTCAACTGTCTCCACCCAGAGGTCGAGTTTCCAGTTCCCTGATGAGAAAGGCTTGTGGAGTAACCTTCATTTTCTTTCTATTGGTTGAAATAATTTCCTACAAACTTGCCAATTCTTAAGGTTTTCAAGTCAGAGTAAATGAGGAAAGCATTCCTCTGATTCCCATTTTTTCCCTCCACCTTGAACTAAATACTAACAAGCAGATTAGCATATGATCCTAGTCCTTGTGAAAGTCATAACTCAGCTACCACATAGTCAGGTAGAAAATTGTAACTTGGCAGTCTTTGAACTCCACTTGAAAGGCAGTTCTCAACTCACCTGGGCTCCTGAATCACTAATATCTCAATTAATACCCTGTCAAATGACAAAATGTTTCCTGATCCCAATTCCATTCCACGTGATTGTCTACATTGCTTATATCAATAAGCTTGTCTTCCATGAGCTGACTGTGTGTCCATCATTGTTGGCAAAGGACATCATCAACAATGCTGTAGGGATCCTAATGAAACAGGTCTAGTTTCAGCTGGATTTTTTGTCACGTTGCCTAGGAAGATCTGGACAGCTGGAAGTGATCGCAATCATTTCCTGTTTCTTTCTTTGTATCAATTTTCCACCTGTGAAGCCCAACAACCCACCACCAACTGCAGCTGCAATTCCTGCCTTGAAGCCTGCAAAGAGGCCAAGTGGACCCCCTACTACTCCTCCAATGATTGCACCTGTCACAGGCAGAGCTGCCAGCTTGTATTTTGCAGCCTGCAAAAAAAAAAATGAGAGAAAAAATTCAGTTTAGAAATGGAATTGTGAATATTTGCCTGTGGGGATATACATTTTCCCTTCATTACTCCAGGCAATGCCTCTTTAACTCTTATATAGTTAACCCCCACAATTGTACTTATGAAAAAAAAAGGTGGAATATTCTACAGGTAAGAAGACTGGGTGCTGCAACTGCTCATGACTTCAGGACTCAGATGGGTAAAGACAGAATGGATCTATTTAAGTTGCCTCTAGCTGATTTACAAAACATTAATTCACTAATTATCTGATGGGTTTATTTAAATGAATGGCAATAGCCACTGAATGCTCCTAGAGCTTTTCTGTCACTGTGGGTCATGCACCTGAGATTCAAAGCCACTTGGGGGGGGGGGAAGGCACATGTGGTCCCAGAGCTGCACAGTGTCTGGCAGGTTGATTCATTTTGCCTTTCCTTGGTTCTTGCAAACTAGCTAGGACCCTTCTCCTTTTTGATAATTCCTCTGAGCTATATAACAGAAAAGCCCATCACTAGAAGGCTTCAATTTACTCTCTTTTTGCAAAAAAAGAAAACGAAAAAAGTCCCTCTTGACAGAATGACTCTTGGGGTAGAATATTACAACAATCATTGATTTCTTTTACTACCTATGTGCCATTTCTTCCTTATTTCCTTAATTGCTGGTTCCTTCAACATTAAAGAGGGCAGATCAATGGGGTTAATACTGAAGATTCCTGGGAGGCAGAGGGCCATTGATTTGTCAGCAGGAGCAGAGCCTTACCTTCCCTAAGTTTTTGGTTCCCTCTTCAACATTCACAGCAGCGCTGTTGACATGGTCTTCAATGCTGTCAATCTTCTCCTGCTGAGACTAGATGCAAAGGAATTATGAGGGAGATTTCCTGCTGGGAAGCAGCAGTAAGCCAATACACACTATTTTAATTCCTGTAATCAGGGCCCTCATGTATTGTAGCCAAGCAGTCTTAATGGTGGTTCATTAAGAGCATCTGATAAAGCATACTGAAAAGTACAAATTTACTTTTTTTTTAAAAGGGAAATTTAACTACTAAGTAATAAAAGGGTAGTACCTTTGTAGCCAAATACATCTCATATTAAACTGGGTTCTTTATTAATTAATGTGCTGTTATCTGAATGAATGAACCAAATTCCAAGAGGAAAAAAGCCAAGCAAGTAGCTAGGTGGCATGCTGTGCTTGCTGCAAAAAACAATTACTATTCTGGAATTGTGAAGATTGGGTTTAAAACAGGGACAGGTTACATTACAATTAAAATGCCACTGAGTCAAGAAATACAAATTAGTACTTCTGATCTCTCTGAATGTGATATGCTTATTTTAACTACCACAAAAGGCATTTCCCCTTCTAACCTTAAGTGGAGTGCAGTGAATGAACTTAGTGGTCTTAGATTTTAATAGTTTAATGCATCATAAAATGACAAAATAGAGAAATGAGAGAAAATAGCTAACTAATGAGTCAATGTCAATTTAATTAAATGTAACAGTCAAAAGAAAGTAGTAACTATATGACACAATAGGAATTGTGACTTTAAAATTGACAGAGAAAAGAGTACACCTTTGGAGCCAACTGAGTTAAATACGGTTTTAATAACTTATATGAATACCATCTTACACCGATGCTGTAACCAGAGAACACAACTATAATCCTAGCTGCCATTCCATCATGTAACATAAGTGACTGAAACATCACAGTTGATTCTTTTCCATAGCTGGCACGTTTTCTGTTGTTGACATTTTTCCCCTTCATACAGCACTATATTTAAGTACTCCATGCTTTCCTTGTATTTGTTCCATCTTGCAATCTACACTTCTACCTAGATTCCTGTACTGCCATAGCTAATGGGGCATTATCAGTATTCCATAAGGGAGAAACTCACATGCAACCTCTTCCAGAAACCACCATTCTTTTTCACAGCCCATAAAACTTTACTTCCCGACCCTGCCCTTCATTCCGAGTACTTCTCCCCTATTTGGTGTCTGATGTACCTTGGTTATGCCCCATGCACCATCTTTTATAACATTCCTTCTCTCTTGATAGTCATCCCTTTCCCAGATGTCAAACCTCCAACTGAAGTCTTCCCTTTCAGAGCCTTTTGAGAACAAGGACCTGGGTCTACTGATTCTACCCACTGAACTCCACTCCTAAAAGTGTCTAAAACGTAAAGGTCCTTAACTATTCACTCACAAACTTCTGGTCTATCATGAAGCCCATGTTACTGGACTTCAAGAAATCAGAAAATGGAATTTCTAAAAAAGAAGATACTTCTACACCTCCTTCCCCACTTAGGATTTTCACATGATTGCTACTAATTATTGTTGATCTCCAGGGTTCAGGGAAATATAAAGGAACTTCTCCCCAAACATGTTAGATATTGGATTGGAGATAGCACAGTGCCTTAGCCCAGAGCATATTCTTAGTAAATATTTGCTGAATGAATTATAGTTATCTTAAAATAAGTGGATTAAGTTAATTTTAAGTAGTTTACAAAACCCTTTAGAAATAAATGGAGATATCCCAGAAAACCATAAAGCAAAACTAAAGTTGTAAATTACTAGATGTTAGAGCAGTTAGAACTCTGCCACAATTATAAGCAAGTACAAAAATCCTACCTTACTCTGGGGAACCATACATTAGGCTTTAATGACCCACACCATGGCACCTATTTAAAAACCAAGATAGGTAGTCACCCCCCACCCCCAGCTGCACTGTTTTATGAAACCAACTACTCTTTTTGTATTTTTAGTTTATCATGTTGAATTATATTCCCCACTTGCTTTTTCTTGTCTGACTTCAATCCCTCATTATGCCTACACACATGACTGACTACCAAACTGCCAAGTGGAGATGGAGCCTGCTCTTTCTGGGGTTGAGAGATTCTAGGATCCTTAGCAGTTAGGCCCAAACTCTAGCAAGAGGCTGGAATTATAAGCCCCTTTTATGGTTTATCTCCATGCATACTTTCTTTATATGAATGTTTTGTTAGTATTTTTAATTAAAGCTAAATTTCCAAAGCAAAGAAAACCAAAACCTGGTAGACTGACATACTTAACTTTGAGCTAATATTTCCCCCAAAAGTGATAAATATATATATTTTAATGTCATGTATTCAATAAACAAATGCTAGTTTTTTAAGGAAAATGTGCATAATTTGTTAGGCATAATCTGCCACTATTGCCAGTGTCAAAAGATTCTGAATTTCTCAAAATGCTTGGAGCAGGTATGAGTGACAGGTTTGCTAAATGAAGGGTAGTCTAATTCTGGAGATGAATACAAAATGACTTGACAACACAGAACTGATGTACCTTTCAGAAGTCAAAAAGTAACTCTACTTAACTTATACTGAAGGAATCCAGACCATCAAACCAGCTAATTATTGATTTCTCAGGTTGATGAATCTCCACCTTCAGGAAATGCCTCATCCTGACTCTAGATTTAAGCCTAAGAAATCCCAACCTTTGTTCTCATCTTTGCCTAGAGATCCATAAGGAAAGAAAATATTTTCATGTATTCCATGAGAGAGTTGAAGGCTTCTGTGAACTTTATCAACACCTCCTTAAAGAATATGAATCCAAAGATTATATGCCACACTATCTCAGGTCAGCCATCAGGCACTACTAGAATTGGAGGCTTGTTCATGTCACAAAATGCCTCTGATTTGAGGAGGCCTAGTGGGTCTTTTATTTCAAAAGAAAAATATTACTACTTACTGTTTTTAATAAATCTTTATTACAAATATATACCTCACCTTTCTACAATCAACAGAATAAAAAGGAGAAAAAAAAAAGCAGTTCAGCAAAACAAACCAACCCATCAACTAAGTCTGTAACTATGTGCAATGTTCCAGCACACTGTCCTCCACCTCTATGTTGAAGAGAGGAATGGTACATTTTTTTATCTCTTGCTATGGGAAAAACTTGTACTTTTACTTTTAGTTATAAATTGCTCCAGCTTACCAAATGGCAAAATAGACACATTTTCCTGCAGAGGAAGAAAGAGCCCCTGGAGGGCAATTGTGCTCACACTATTTCTGACTCTAGTTGACTTTCTGATGATGAGGATCATGCCACCATAATGATGCACACTGCACAATCCTTGCTGATACCTTTTTTTGTTTTGTTTTTTAAAAGTAGCAGTGGCCTGCCTAACATGTCCTTTCCGAGGCTCAGATTTCCTCCTGTTTTTTTTTTTCAGGACCCTTCCTGATAGAAGGACTGTCTGTGGGTTAATGTCTATGAAAAAAAGGTCAGACAAAATGAGGTACCAACAATAAGGTAACATCCTTATCTGGGACTTCAGAATCTGCTGGCAACAATGTTTCACTTTCACAACATTCTCCATTATACCATTTTCCCAAACTATGTTTTCAAACTCTGCACCTAACTCTAATGACAAACTATACTGGTCTGTCATCTAGAGAAAAAAACCAAACAAATAGGCTATTATTTTCCATGGAGAACAAAGTCTAGCTGTCTCTATATAATCACTAAGCTAAGTGTCCCTTCCAGGAAACTCAACTACCAGTATCATATGATCTTTGCTATTATTCACCAACCAATTGTAAAATTCAAGTTGGGCACTCTTTCCCCTGGCCCCAACACCTTCATGACCCCTTAAAATTTATTGTATCTTTCTATGTCTGTCCAGACCAGATTAACTTTTGTGCAAGAAGGTTTACTACCTCTTAAACTCCCAGTGACAGAATAAAGACAGGAAGAGTGCTAGGTCTAGTGTGTTTTTTTTTTTAATGAAGTGTGTTTTTTTTTAAATGAGGCAATCAGGGTTAAATGACTTGCCCAGGGTCACATAGCTAGTAAGTGTTATGTGTCTGAGACTGGATTCGAACTCAGGTCCTCCTGACTCCAAGGCCAGAACTCTATGCACTGCACCACCCAGCTGCCCCCAAGAGTGCTAAGTCTGATGCACTACCATGGACAGAACCCTATCCTAGCAATCAGGAGTTCCTGTTTCTAATCCCAGCGCCATCTCTCAATAGTTACATAACTTTTGGTGGTTACTTATGCTCCTACTAAGTGGCCATGCAGTTTCTGTCGGGAGATCTCCAGTGACAGAGAACCCACTAAATACAGGTCAGACCATCACAATCTTGGACAACTTCAAATGTTAAGAATCTACTTCCTTACAATGTTTACTTATTGGTCTTAATTTTTCCCCTTTAAGCTAAGGAAGGCTTTTTATAGATGAGTTCATCATATTTATGCATATCATAAGATCACATTTGAAGACAAAGATATCTTTCCAGTCCTCCTTCTCCAAAGCTTGTCTTCAGGCTACATATCCCCTTTCTACAGATCATCAATAACCTCTCCAGATTTTTACTCCTCCTTGCTGGTCTGATTAATATCAAATGCCTAGAGATGAAAGACTTCCATGATGTCGTCCTACCAATCTTGAGGTTAAAGCAAGATTGTTATACTCACATTCACTAGCAGAGAGAAATCAGTAATTAGCTGGTTGAGTTCCATCAAGTCCTAAACAAAAAAAAATGGGTATTACCTTATTTTCATGAATTATAGTCAATAAAAAAGGAGAATGCTTCTTAACATACCGCTTCTAAAGTTTCCCAGGATTCTGCAGCATTTTGATCTTGAGGAATTTCAGGCAGGGATGAATACACCTGGACCAAACTCTGGGGACCAGCTTCAGCTTTGGCAGTATGAAATGCTTCTGATTGAAAACATTACCACATGTATGAATTTATTTACTTTATTAGGAAAAGTGGCAGTGTGGAATTAGTAACAACTTTTCTATAACTAATTCTAAAATATGCTTACTATGTAAAGTCATTAATATTATTAACTATTTCTACATTGGTTCAGATTTATTTTAAAATAATTATTTTCAAAGAACCTTGTTACAGATATTGCTATTTGCTATCTAGGTTTGTTATGAAAAAAAATGTTGCAAAACTCAGTATCTAAAGGAAGACTGAATGACTGCTAACTGTCTGCACTCATCAGTCATCAGTCATAGCTGTTGAGGAGGAACTATACTGAAATATATTCTGTCCCCTTAGAGCTCAGAGAAAAAAGGAACCACTTCAGTAACTCACTATTTAAAACACGTGTAAAACACAAGTCAAGCCATGTGTGGATATTTAACCTGGAGAAGAGACAATTGGGAGAGAGGGAAGGAATGACAGCAGTTTTCAAATCTCTGAAGCACCAACATATATAGAAACTAGCCTTGTTTTGTTTGGCTTTACTGGGCAGAACTAGGACCAATAAATATAAGTGAAAGGAAGGTAGATTTCAACTATACAGAATGAAAAGACTCAGAATGATTAGAGCTATTCTGAAGCAGAATGAGCAGCCTGACTTTCCTGTCTGTGGAGGTCTTCACGTGAAGGCTGGACAATCACTAATTGCGGATGTTGAAGAAGGGATTCATTGTACTTTATGACCTATGAGGTGCCTTCCAACTCTCAGAATCTGATTCATGTCATGGCTTAAATAGGGCTTGAGAGGAAAAGGGCCTTTAGAAACAGAAGCATTTATCGTTTTCCACATTGCTTACTATGCTTCCAACCATTTCTTTGGCTATTTTAGTAATACAAATCTAGCCCACAGAGAGATTAAAATTTGCGAAGTGCTACACCACAAGAAGATTTAAATAAATTACATCAGAAGACAATGAATCTAAAAATAGGAAAAGGACCCACACGTACAAACATATGTATAGCAGCTCTTCTTGTGGTGGCCAAGAGTGGGAAATGGAGGGGATGCCCATCAGCTGGGGAATGGCTGAACAAGTTGTGGTATATGAATATAATGGAATACCATTGTGCCATAAGAAATGATGAGCAGGCAGACTTCAGAAAAACCTGGAAAGACTTACACGAATTGATGCTGAGTGAAGTGAGCAGAACCAGGAGAACATTGCACACAACAACCTCAACATTGTACGATGACTAATTATGATAGATTTAGCTCTCCTCCGCACTGCAAAGATCTAAGACAACTCCAAAAGACTCGTAATGGAAAATGCTATCCAGATCCAAAAAAAGAACTATGGAGTTTGAATGCAGATTGACGCATATTATTTGATCTCTTTTTTCTTTTGTTTCTTTTTTCTCATGGTTCCTCCCATTGTTCTAATTCTTCTTTACAACATGACTAATGTGAAAATACGTTTAATATGAATGTATATGTAGAGCCTATATCAGATAAGAGAGGAGGAGAAAATTTAGAACTCAAAATCTTATGGAAGTGAATGCTGAAAACTAAAAATATATAAATTTTTTTTTTAAAAAGAAGGCAACAAAACTCTTATCATATGCGTCATTTATTGATGTGGGTACCTTTTAGTCACTGGGAGGACAGGGGAGTGGGATGTGTTATTGAGCTCTAGTTCAAGCCCAGACACACGTCCCACCCCTTTATCTATGTTCCTGGTTTTCCTACAGAGCCTTTTGCAGCACAGAATGCTGCCCACCATGACGCTGGCTGTGTGGTCAAAGTAAGCTTCCTTTGGGCAACTGCAAAGACTGTAGGGGAGCTGAACTCTGAAGCCTGGAGGCAGGATTTCCACAGCCTTGAAAATGGGGAGGAGAGACTGAGGTGTGGTTTGAGTTTTGTAGCTAAACCCTGAAGGCACCATAGGGGTACTGCCATTTTGGAATAAGGTGTAAAATGTTGGTATAAACTAATTTGGTATAAACTAATTTCTGCAGACTGCTTTCCAGTTTTCCCAACAGTTCTTATCATACAGGGAGTTCTTTCCTGGATAATTTATGTCTTTCAGTTGATCAAATGCTAAGCACCTCATATTTCTTAAAGGGGAAATATATTACAGAGATATAGAACTCTGTTTACCCTCAAAAATATGAATATAATAATTGTTTTTCCTCTCAAGGAAAACTCTATTTGACAAGTGATCGCTAAGAACTGCTCAGGAAGGCTAGGATAACAATAATTTAGTATGATAAAAAGGGATAATTTAATGAAAGGGTAACATGTAGGCTTGTAAGAATTGATAATGTTCTTTTAATTTTGAACCTTAAGTTTCTTGAATATGCTTTACTTGATTTTATGATTTAAAAGGCAGAGTAAAACATTACTGACACAATTTAACTTTTGCATTCTATCATAGTATCATTGCCCTGGTATTTTAAGATCTCCAGCTGGTTTCATAAACTGCTTAAAACAGGTAAATTACTGTACAAAGACATTTTCATTTTCACCTCAGTTCAATACAGAAATTACCCTCTAATTTCATTCCACTAAAAATTAATAATATAATATGAAACCCTGTCTTCAACTTCTTTAAAGAGTTCCATAATTTCTAAGAGGAGAACTTTACTACATATTTACTTTAACACTGTAAAAAAATACACACTGAGGTATTTATTTTGCTGCTATTCTAAACATATTTTTAAAAACCTCTGCACCATTAAGACAGACAAAAATATATTAGATTCTAACAGGATATACAATAATAAGTAAGGAGATAGTAACCACATAAAATTATTCATTTTAAAATGCAGAGACAGGAAATGTTTGGCATTTTAAACAAGTACAAAACTTCTCTCAGTGATAATTTTAAAAAACAACAAAAAACTTAAGCCATTTGCGTCTTGCTTAAAACCAAACTACGTATACATCTTAGTTCAAAAGGTAGCTTAGAACAAAGAGGTCCATTCTGTTTCACAAAAATGCTGTTGTGAACTTAGAACACTGAATCGCTAATCAATGTAAGGCATGACTGGCAGATAAAACCCTGCCAATCCAATCTACTGTGATCTTCATAATTCATATATTCCAAGTTATGTTATAAAACACCATCTCAGTGACTGGACCCATTGACTGAATGTTTTTAGACTGTTACGTAAATGATGAGGTAAAACACAGAGACAGATTACCACTGCAAGAAAAGAAGACTGAAGAATTCTTATCTCAATCACACAAGGTATAAACTTGCAATTGTTTTGTACAACTCGACATAGACTAAAGTTTCCTTACCCACACTGATTTGACAGATTATATGCAACTACAGTTAGAAAAGATTAAGAGAATATGTAACACCTAACATTCTTTTCTAAATTCCAGAATTTATGTTAAAGTTGCATTTCTTTTAACAAAAATAAGGCACAAATTATTATTATTCTTAGGTACTACATACAAATATAACCTACCTAATAACATTAATTAACTCCATAAAAACACTAAAGTGGACACTTACAAACTAAGTTATAAATGTGAAGTATATTCCTGGGTGGTCAAAATTTAGACCAAAAAAGTTTAAGTCTACAAAAAATTGATAGATGGTATATAATTTTTATAATACTAATATGGACTCCCCTCTTTATACAAATTCCTCTTCCACACTTACTCAAGGTTTCTTATCTGATATGTGGAGTGAAGAGCAGCTGCCCCATAAATGCCCCTCTAATTGTCTGGCAGATCTGGGTATAATGGTTCCACAGTGAAGGATGGAGAGGTGGGGGAGAGGAAGAGAGGAAATGTGGTAATAAGGAAAGGTAGCTCTCTTTACCCTATGCTAGTCCCAGATAAAATGTTGTATCTTCCCTTTGTGGCCCACCATACCCCCATATTCCTTCCCTCTGAGTACCCTAAGGCCTTTCTGAGGAATATCTATTTCAGTTCAGTTGGGACAGACAATGAATAGCACAAAAGGCTGGGAAAGGGAGGCTTGCATGTAGATGTCCCTCGTGATTCACTAGTACTTCTGTGGCCCACAACTGATATCTGTTTGACCTGAATATTAAAACTTCGTGGTGGGCTACACTTTGTTCTCCAGTAATAGGAGGGTAGAGAGAATTTTTACCTCTAGGGATCAGTTGCCATTACAGCAAGATGGTGCTAAATAATAATGAGGCCTGGTTAAAATACATTAACTATGTTACTGTGAAACAGGGGTTCTTAACCTTTTGTGCGTCATGGACCCCTTTGGCAGTTTGGTGACTCTTCTTAAAATAATGTTTTTAAATATATAAAAATGAAAGATACAGGATTACAAAAGAAGCCAATTATATTAAGTACAGTTATCAAAATATTAAAAGTTCCAAATTCACAGCTCCCCCGCCTCTCAAAATCTATCCATGGGTCATTGATTAAGAATTCCGGCTGTGAAATAACACTGGTTGGGACAACAAAATACTCAATCAAATGGTCCACAAGTCATTCCCTGCCTCCCCCAAACTCCATCAAGAGTGGTGATTTTATCTGGAGTCCATGAAATCATAGATTTAGATCTGGAACAAACCTTATGTATTATCTAGGCCATTTTCCTGCATTTTATACTTGAGAAAACTGAGGAGTCCCTGACAGGTTAACTGAATCGTTCATAATCGTGCACATACACAAGTTGTCAGACCTGGTATCTGAACCAAGATCCTTTAATTCCAAATCCGGGGCTCTTTACAGGGCAAGGTTACATACAGAATTATAAATTTTCAGGCAATTTTGTTATATCACTACGAGTTTAATTGTGAATATAAATTAAATTTGAGTAACTCTATTGTTTTCTGTATTTTGTTAAATTTGAAATATTCTCATAATCTAAACCTCTAAATAGCCCGGAGTTTAGGTTTAGTTAAGGAAAATTTCTGAGAAAAGTATAAATCAACAGAAAATCCAGGCTTTCAATGGGAAGTGCCAATACAAGTCTCCCAGAGTTGCTACTGAGTAGACATAATACAGAAGCCATCCGCATGCTTCACAAAACTGTTTTTCACCTTGTTATATATGTGATAAAATCTCATAACCTATCAAATTCAATATTCTGGTCTCAAGTTTCCAGCAGTTTTAAGATTGGATTCTTTTCTTTTGTTATCATTTGTTCAAAATGTAATAAAATTTTATTCTCATTGGGCTAGCAAAGTCTGTATGCTGGAGAGGGAGTGCAGAGATCTAGAGAAGGGGAGAAGACACTGAGTCACTTTGAATGACTTCAGTATACCTTCCCAAACATAAAAAATATCACTTATATAATATGTAAGCATAGCAGTTCTGTCGAAGGGAAGCTACTAAAAATGAAGCTAGTGACAAAGATGAGACAGAGTGGTACCTCTCAGAGTGAGCAAGATTGGCAGATCTGCTCTGAGAACTCAGATTATGGACAAAAGAACAATCAAATCATCAAGGGTACTGTCTAAATTAATGAACTTATTTTATTCTCTAGAAAAAATAAAACACTCTCACCTCTTTTTAAATTTTTACTGACAAAAAGAAAATTATTTGTGTTTTTAACCCTGATTATAGTAATGTAACAACTGTTTCTAAACTCTTGAGAGGTTTCTAATTGATCATAAAATAGATTTAATTTTAAAAATTAAGGCAAAATTGTTTAAAGAATGCAAATAGTATACAAATAAGCATTTTCATATGTGATATCATTATGGAACTGAGCATCCAAAGCAAAAGACAAGGGAAAAAGAAGAGGAAGAAAGTATGAAGACTTAGAGGGAACCACATGAGGAATATATGACGCCTTTGCCCCAAGTCACAATAAAACTTTGAGGGTTACCTTTGGTATAGTGGAAAGAACAATGAATTTGGAGTCAGGGTTTGAATCTTAGATCTGTCACTTTCAAGCTCTATGACCTTAGGAAAGTCATTAACACTCTCTGAGCCTCATTTCCTTCACCTGTAAAATAGAGACAGTAAGGTATGCAAAGAATGATAGATGTGAAGAGGTCTTAGGCGTGAATCTTGGCTCTGCCAGTAGTCACTTGTATGACCACAGGCAAGTCATATGACCTGTCTAGAAAATGTTTTCATTTCTAAATGAGAGAGGTGGACTAGATTATCTGTAAGGTCACTTCCAGTTCTAAATCTTTTGCCTGTCCTACTTTATATGTTTGTTGTGAAAATTAAATGAAATAACTTTTACAAAAAATTATAAAACATTAAAAACTATTTTTGAAACTAAAACACATTAGATACATGTAAGCTATTATTGTGATGAATAATCAGTAAATATAATTATCGTTATGAATAATAATGGTGGTAATAAGAATGGTGGGTGGTACTTGTCACTAGAATCTCCTGGGGGCATAGGCAAGTTGTAGAGGCTCCTAGAAGGCTGAAGGACATGTCCAAGGAGTTAGCAGATATATGTCAGGATGGGAATGGGGGCTCTTCACAATGCTTACCAAGTAAAAAAAACACCTTGGGTCTTTAAAACAGTATTATCATTATAAATGTTGTATTGTCTCAGTTCCCAATAAAAGACTTAATTCTTTATACTTTGAATTCTGCCATCTGAGAAATGTATATTGTGTGTTATAAAGAGTAACAACAGCAGCAACAATAGAGCTTTCCTTTATTTCTGCAATTTTCTCCTACAGTTGTTCACTTAAAAGATTTTTGGATTTAAGGCAACCTGGAAGAAACCTGGAGTGAGGCTGGAACCAGATTAAAATGTAATTGGAAAATAGTTAACAAAATAAATAAAAACACAATAGAACATAGATAAAGTTACCATGTGTTTTTCTAAGTCAATGTGTGGCTTGCAGAGATCCTTAAGGATGTATGGCTTAGGGTCCCATTTCTATTTGAGTTTGACACCACTATTCTAGCAACAGCAGCCCTCGCCTAGTTTTAGCTCTTCCCTTTTCATTTCCTTATTCAAATCCTGACAAGAGAATGGACTATGATTTCTAAGGGTTTATTGTGGCTCTAAATGCTAGAATCCCTACTGATCAATGAACAATGTATTATTTATACCCTCCAACATACAGCACTGCCTCAGTCCCTGAGTCACACTTAGTTCCAGCCTAGCTGAGACAACAAGGCACCCTGAGGGAGAGACAGGAAGCAGCATGTGCCAGGCCAAGTCAAACCACCTCTACCACCTTAGCCCCTGATAGAGACAGCCGAGGGTCCTGTGACATACTATAACAATAATTGAAGCAGCTAGATGGCTCAATGGATACAGTGCTGGGCCAGGTGTCAGGAAGAGCTGAGTTCAAATATAGCCTTAAACACTCACTAGCTGTGTGACTCTGGGTAAGTCACTTAACCTCTGTTTGCCCAATCCACTGGGGAAGGAAATGGCAAACCACTCAAGAGAAAAAAAAATTTGCCACGAAAATCTCAGAAAGGGTCACAAAGAGACAGACATGACTGAACACATAACAATACTTAATACTAAAGTCAACTGAATTAGGTAAGATGTTTTGATTAGCTAGCTCTAGGATCACATAATTCCTTTAATTACATAAATTTAAGAATGGGGGAGGGGTGGACTCAAGAGGCTTTGAAGGTGTTGACAGAAGTATTGCAGTAACAATATGCAAATGATGGAACTAAGTATTAGGATAATCTCATACAGAGACAGAAAATTCAGCAGCTGAGTTCAAAATTTCTGGTTGTATGCTGACTGACCTAAGTAAGAAGTCTGAAGTCAGCTGTTTTTTTTCCTCTTGAACATCAAGATGTCAAGTACCATCTAAGATTTCTCACTATCAGGGCCCAGTGGTCACTCTGACCACTGCATACATGTTTAAAAGAATAGGGAAAGGTTCGCCATGTACTGTAAAGGGCAAAACAAAGACCTTGTGACAGATTAATTGCCAATGAAACTCTTTACTGTGTGCCCAGTCTGACACACAGATTAACATTCAATGACACAAAGAAACACGGAAATACATAGGGAAAGTCTGCAAAGGACAACAGACCAATAATACCACACCACTCTCTCACAAATAAGTGTCACCTGGCTAATTCATCCTCCAAAAATACATAGCTTTTTGAACAGCAACAATAGACCAGACTACCAAATACTAACCTTTAATTTTTTGGCTCTTGACTTTTGTGTTACCTAAAAGCAAGCCTCACAAAGGGAGAAAGGCTGAGATAGTCCTTGGAATGACTGTCCCAAGATACTATCTGCTGCTTTTACATCCCAGCTACTCACACTGTCTTAAGAGTAATAGCATTACCTCCCAAGACCTAACTCTGCCACTCCTGGGATTAAGGACTCACAAAGGTTTCTCTTCAACTGCTACAATGAGTTGCTGCTAGGTGGGCTAGCAATTAAATATAAGTTAAGGCCTATATAGGCTGTCTCACTCTCTGAATCTTTTGTCAAATTTTCTTTCCTACCATTTACTCACAGGGTGGGCTGTGTCAACAGACCATTGGATTATTTCCTAGATATCTTTATACTTTCTGGGTCCTGCCTAGATATGTGAACTGCTAGCTTCTGTACCTTTCTCTGTGTTCTCTCCACTCAATAGAAAGACCTGAATTTTAAAAAGCCTTATCATACAGATGTTATTCCTCATACCTACTCTCAAGGCAGCATGGTACAATGGAAAATTGAGGAGTCGGAAGATCTGAGTCTGAGTACTGGCTCTGCAGCTTACAAAGTGTGTGATGGTGCAAGTAACTTAATTTCTGTGGGTTTGTTTTCCCATCGTCAAAAGGAGGATAACTCATGTATTACCTATGTCATAAGGTTATTATGATAGAATATTATCATTGTAAACTGTAAAGTTCTATGTAAAAGTAAGCCATCAACATTATCATTGTTAGTGTTATAGAAAGGCTTCTCAGCCTGATTTACTCATTGCCAGGAACTTGCTGGTCAGCCATATTCTACATCAGGAACTTGAAGAATCACAGAATTTTAGAGTAAGATGGTTCCTGGATTTTTAGATGTTCACCGACCATATCTTTAATAAAATCCTAGAATTTTAATGATGTCCTAGAATTTCCCAGGCATTTTGGCTATGCCTCTTTTTTCCCCTCTTTTGTTGAGTGAAAGATTTGTCTTTCGCCAGTCCTATGCAGAGTCCATTCTTTTTTTTTAAAATTCATTTGTTTATTTTTAGTTTTCAACATTCACTTCCATAAGATTTTGAATTTTAAATCTTCTCCCCTTCCCTTCTCACCTCCCTCCCCAAGACAGCATGCAATCTGATATAGGTTCTACATATACATTCATATTAAACATATTTTCACATTTCTCATGTTGTAAAGAAATACTAGAACCAATGGGAGGAACCATGAGAAAGAAGAAACAAAATAAAAAAGAGATCAAATAGTATGCTTTGATCTGCATTCAGACTTCACAGTTCTTTCTCTGGATGTGGATAGCATTTTCCAACATGAGTCTTTTGGAGCTGTCTTATACCCTTGCACTGCTGAGAAGAGTTGAGTCTGTCAAAGTTGGTCATCTCAAACGTGGCTGTGTACAATGTACAGAAGCTGGCAGTTCACATATCTAGGCAGGACCCAGAAAGTATAAAGATATATAAGAAATAATCGAATGGGCTGTTAACACAGCCTACCCTGTGACTAAATGGTAGGAAAGAAAATCTGCCACTGTACACTATGTACACTGTTCTTCTGGTTCTGCTCACTTCAGTCAGCATCAGACCATATAAGTCTTTCCAGGTTTTTCTGAAGTCTGGCTGCTCATCATTTCTTATAGCACAACAGTAATCCATTACATCGATATACCACAACTTGTTCAGCCATTCCCCAATCGATGGGCACCCCCTCAATTTCTAATTTTTGTCCACCACAAAAAGAACTGCTATAAATATTTTTGTACATGTAAGTTCTTTTCCCTTTTTTATGATCTCTTCGGGATACAGACCTAAAAGTGGTATTGCTGGGTCAAAGGGTATGCACAGTTTTACAGTCCTTTGGGCATAGTTCCAAATTGCTCTCCAGAATGGTTAGATCCATTCACAACTCCACCAACAATGCATTGGTGTTCCAATTTTCCTACAACTTCTCCAACATTTATCATTTCCCTGTTTTGTCATGTTAGCCAATCTGATAGGTATGATATGGTGCCTCAGTTGTTTTGATTTGCATTTCTCTAATCAATAGTGATTTAGAGCATTTTTTCATATGACTATAGATAACTTTAATTTCTTCATCTGAAAACTGCCTGTTCATATCCTTTGACCATCTATCAGTTGGGGAATGACTTGTATTCTTATAAATTTGACTCAGTTCTCTATATATTTTACAAATGAGGCCTTTTTCAGAGACACTGGCTGTAAAAATTGTTTCCTAGCTTTCTGCTTCCCTTCTAATCTTGGTTGCATTGGCTTTGTGCAAAAACTTTTCGATTTAATGTAATCAAATTCATCCATTTTGTATTTCATAATGTTCTCTATCTCTTGTTTGGTCATAAGTTCTTCTCTTCTCCACAGATCTGACAGTTAAACTATTCCTTGCTCTTCAGGTTTGCTTACAGTATCAGCCTTCATATCTAAATCATGTACCCATTTTGAGTTTATTTTGGTATAGGGTATAAGATGTTGGTCTCTGCCTAGTTTCTGCCATACTATTTTCCAGTTTTCCCAGCAGTTTTTGTTAAATAGTGAATTCTTATCCCAGAAGCTGTAGTCTTTGGATTTATCAAACAGTAGATGGCTAAAGTCACTGACTATTCTGTTATGAATGCCTAACCTATTCCACTGATCTACCACTTGTTAGCTAGTACCAAGTAGTTTTGATGATTGCTGCTTTATAATACAATTTAAAATCTGGTAAGGCTAGGCTACCTTACCTTGTACTTCTTTTCATTAATTCCCTTTTGTTCTTCTAGATGAATTTTGTCATTATTTTCTCTAGCTCTATAAGACATTTTTGGTAGTCTGATTGGTATGGTACTTATTATAATTTAATTTAGGAAGAATTGTCATTTTTATTATATTAGCCTATCCATGAGCAACTGATATTTTTCCAATTATTTAGATGTGATTTTATCTGTGTGAAAAGTGTTTTGTAATGGTTTTCATATAGTTCCTGGGTTTGTTTGGGCAGGTAGATTCCCAAATATGTTATAATGTCCACAGTGATTTTAAAACGAATTTCTCATTCTAGCTCTTGCTGTTGGGCTTTGTTGGTAATATATAGAAATGCTGATGATTTCTGTGGGTTCATTTTATATCCTGCAACTTTGCTAAATTTGTTTATGATTTCAAGTAATTTTTTACTTAACTGTCTAGGATTCTCTAAGTATACCATCATATCATCTGCAAAGAGTGATAGCTTTGTTTCTTCTTTGCTTATTCTAATTACTTCAATTTCTTTTTGTTCTCTTATTGCTAAACCTAACATTTCTAGTACAATACCGAATAACAATGGTGATAATGGACATCCTTGTTTCACTCCTAATCTTACTGGAAATGCTTCTAGCTTTTCCCCATTATGTATAAAGTTTGCTGATGGTGTTAGATAAGTGCTACCTATCATTTTTAAGGAAGACTCCATTTATTCCTATGCCCCCTTATGTTTTTAATGGGAATAGGTGTTGTATTTTTGTCAAAAGCTACTGAGGTAATCATATGATTTCTGTTAGTTTTGTTGTTGATATGGTCAATTATGCTGATGGTTTTCCTGATATTGAAATAGCCTTGCATTCCTGGTATAAATCTTACCTGGTCATAGTGTATTATCCTCAAGATAAGTTCATGTTATCTCTTTGCTAATATTTTATTCACAATTTTTCATCTACATTCTTTAAGAAAATTGGTTTATAATTTTCTTTCTCTGGTTTGACTCTTCCTGGTTTAGGTATCAGCACCATATTTATATCATAAAAAGAATTTGGTAGGACTCCTTCTTGGCATATAGTATTGGAATTAATTGTTCTTTACATGTTTAATAGAATTCACTTGTAAATCCATCTGGCCCTGAAGACTTTTTCTTAGGGAGTTCACTGATAGTTTGTTCAATTTCTTTTTCTGAAATGGGATTAAGCATTTTATTTCCTCTTCTGCTAATCTTCTGTCAGTATTCATCCATTTCACTAAGATTGTCAAATTTATTGGCATACAGTTGGGCAAAATAAATAGCTCCTAATTATTGTTCTAATTCCTCATCATCAGTGGTGAATTCACCCTTTTCATTTCTGATACTGGTAATTTGGTTTTCTTCTTTCTTTTTTTTTTAAATCAAATTAACCCAAGGTGTATCTATTTTATTGGATTTTTCATAAAACTAGCTCTTAGTTTTATTTATTAGTTTAGTAGTTTTCTTAATTTCAATTTTATTAATCTCTCCTTTGGTTTTCAGAATTACTAATTTGGTATTTAATTGGGGATTTTTAATTTGTTCTTTTTCTATCTTTTTTTAGTTGTGTGCCCAATGCAACGATCTCCTCTTTCTCAATTTTATTCATGTAAGCATTTAACTTCCTCTAAGAACCACTTCTGCTGCATCCCATAAGTTTTAATATGTTGTCTCATTATTGTCATTCTCTTAGATAAAGTTATTGACTGTTTCTATGATTTGTCATTTGATCCACTCATTCTTTAGGATTAGATTATTTAGTATCCAATTAATTTTTAGTCTATCTTTCCATGGCCCTTTGTTACATGTAATTGTTATTACATCGTGATCTGAAAAGCATGCATTTAATATTTCTGCCTTTCTTCACTGGATTGTGATGTTTTTATGCACTGATACATGGTCAATTTTTGTGTGGGTGCCATGTACCATAGAGCAAAAGGTATATTCCTTTCTATCCTCAATTCACTTTTCTCCAGAGGTCTACCATATCTAACTTTTCCAAAATTCTATTCACCTCCTTAACTTCTTTCTTGTTTATTTTGTGGTTAGATTTTATCTGGTTCTGAGAGGAGGAGGTTGAGGTCCCCTACTAATATAGTTTTCTTGGCTATTTCTTCCTGCAACTGCCTTAACTTCTCCTCTAAGAATCTGGATGCTATACCACTTGGTGTATATATGTTCAGTAATATTACTTCATTGTCTATGGTACCTTTTAGCAGGATGTAGTTTCCTTCTTTATTTCTTTTACTTAGATCTATTTTTGTTTTGCTTTGTCTGAGATGAGAATTGTTAGCCCTGCTATTTTTATTTCAGCTGTAGCATAACATATTCTGCTCCAGCCTTTTACCTTTACTCTGTGTGTATCCCTCTGCTTCAAATGTGTTTATTGTAAACAACATATTGTAGCATTATGGTTTTTAATCCACTCTGCTATTCACTTCTGTTTTATGGGAGAGTTCATCCCATTCACATTTATAGTTATGATTACTATCTGTGTCTCTCTCCAACCTATCTTCCCTCTATGTTTTTCTCTTTACTTTCTCCCTTTTCCTCCTCACTGCAGTTTTGCTTTTGAACACCACCTCTCTCAAACTGCCCTCCTTTCTATCACCCCCTCCCTTTTCTTCCCCCTTTCTTTTACTACTTCCTTCTGCTTCTGTCCACCCCATCATTTTCTTTCCCCTTTCCTTTCCTACTTCCTATACAGTAAGTTAGATTTCTATATCTAGCATTATATTATTCCCTCTTTGAGCCAAATCTGATGACAGTAAGGTCCAAACAATGCTCATCTCCCTCCTTTCTTTTCCTCTACTGTAATAGATCTTTGTGCCTCTTCAAGTCATGTAATTTACCCTTTTCTGCCTCCTCCTTTCTTCTTCTCCTCCCAATACAATCTCTTTCCACCAATTAATTAGATTTTTTATCATCACATCAAAGTCAACATATACCCACACCTTCTGTCTATGTATACGCATCCCTTTTAAATGTAGTAATAAAGATACAGTTCTCAAGAGTTACAAATATCATCTTCCCTTGTAGGGATGTAAACAGTTTACCCTTACTGAATAACAAGATTGTTTGTTTTTTTCTTTTCTGTTTACCTTTTTATGCCTCTCTTGAGTCTTGTATTTGAAAATCAAATTTTCTGTTGAGCTCTGGTCTTTTCATTAGGAAGGTTTGGAAGTCCCCATTTCACTGAATGTCCATTTCCTCCCCTGAAAGATTATGCTCAGTTTCGCTGGGTAGATGATCCTTGGTTATAGTCCAAGCTCCTTTGCCTTACAGAATATCAAATTCAAAGCCCTCTGATCTTTCAATGTAGAAGCTGCAAGGTCCTGCATAATCCTGACTGTGGTTCCATGATATTTAAATTGTTTCTTTCTGGCTGCTTGCAGTATTTTCTCTTTGACCTGAAAATTTTGGAATTTGGCTACAATATTCTTTGGCATTTTCAATTTGGGATCTCTTTCAGGAGATGATCAGTGGATTCTTTTGGTGATTATTTTACCATCCGGTTCTAGAGCATCAGAGCAACTTTCCTTGATGATTTCGTGGATGATGCTGTCCAGGCTCTTTTTTTCATCACAGCTTTTAGGAAGACCAATGATTTTTAAGTTATCTCTCCTGGATCTATTTCCCACTTCTGTTGTTTTTCCAATGAGGTATTTTACATTTTTTTCTATTTTGATTTTGTTTGACTGATTCTTCCTGTTCATAGAATCATTAGCTTCTACTTGCCCACTTCTAATTTTTAATAAATTGTTTTCCTCAATTAGATTTTGTACCTCCTTTTCCATTTGGCTCTTTTTACTTTTGAAAGAGTTCTTCTCTTCATTTGAGTTTTGTGCCTCCTTTTCCATTTGACCAATTCTACTTTTTAAGGAGTTCTTTTCGTTTTCTTTCTTCTTTTTTTTTTTTGATGATGCAATTGGGGTTAAATAACTTGCCCAGGGTCACACAGCTAGTTAAGTGTTATGTGTCTGAGGCCAGACTTCAAATCAGGTCCTCCTGACTCCAGGGCCAGTGCTCTATCCACTGCACCACCTAGCTGTCCCAGGAGTTGTCTTCTACAGTCATCTTTTGTCCTTCCTTTTCAAAGCTATTAATTCTCTCTTGCATAACTCTCATTTCTTTTCTTAATTTTTCTTATACCTCTCTTATTTGACTTTTAAAATCTTTCTTCAGTTCTTCCAAGAAGGAGTTTTGGGCTTGAAACCAGTTCATATTCTCATTTGAGGTTTTGGATGTGGATATATTAACAATGTTATCCTCTTCTGAATTTGTGTTGTGATCTTCCCTGTCCCCATAGAAAGAATCTATGGTCACTGTCTGTTTCTGCTTTTTGCTCATAGTGTTTGCGTATTTCCTAGCTTTTAAAGTTGAACTCTCCTGCTGGAGCACAAGGGCACTGACCCAAGCTTCTTATGCTGGGGTCCAGGGACCTGGTCACTGGCTTTGTGAGCTGGGGCTTGAGATGCTGGCAGCTGGAGGCTGTAGGGGTCTGGCAGCTTAACTGGAGTCAACAACTGTCAGGGTAGGGGTGGGGGTCTGGTCCCTAGAGGGTACCTGCTCCCCTGAGCTGCTCTGAAGCACCAGAAAGGTTGGCTGTTGGAGGCTGCTTGCTTGCCTGGAGTTTTGCTTCCAGGAATTGTGCTGAAGCACATGGAGGTTTGGCTGCTGGCGTGTACTGGTTCTCCTGCCTGGGATAAGGCATTGGGGCATCCTGGTGTTGGTGCTTGCCTGCTCTACCACCCTAGGGCTCAGGATCCTCCCCTGGTATGCTGACGTGGGGCTTGCCACTGGCTTGTTGGAACACCTCCTATCTTGTACTACTCCCCTTCCACCAGAGTGAGAGGGACCTTTCCTGTTAATCCCCCAAGTTTCCTGAGCTACAAGACTGCTGCACCCATCTTTCTGCTGGCTCAGCTGTTCCAGGGTTTTTCCTTGGGCTATATTTTCTGCATTTTTAGAGATCAGTAATGGAGGGTGGCAGTGACTTACTTCCTACTCCACCATCTTGGCTCCCAGAAAGTCCCCTCCTCGAGTCCATTCTTGAAAGTCTTTCAGATATCACTCTTCCAGTTTTTTCAAGTATCCAAGTATGGTTAATCTCGGCCAGACGATTTCAGTTCTTCAAAGGTAGTTAGGTACTCTCACACTATCTCCTTACTTATCCTGACTATCAACTTATTAGCCATTTTTGTTGCCCTTTCTAGTCCAAAAGCTACTTCCTCTTGGTTTTCATATGTTGTGGTCTCTCTCCAAAGATGATTTCAGAATTGAGCCCCTCCTGCTAATAGGGCAGTCTTAGGAAGGATATCCCTTTGAGTTCAATCAGGAAGAATTTCATTTCCCTCTTCTCTAGTCAACATGAAAGTCCTTTTGCCTGCACTATAGGACCAGGTGACCACTACCACCACTAATACACCAAAAACAGAGACCTCAATGGGACAAGGATGGTCTGGTCTAGTCTTAATCCTTTCCCTGGCCTTTCTTTCTATCTTTCTCTACTATCTCTCTATTTTCTGCCTACCAAATGATCAAATGCATAGGTTATGGTTTGCTTCATATTGCCAACTCTGAAAATAATGACAATGATGTCATATTTCTACAATGTTTTAAGGTTTGCAAAACACTCTCTTTACAACAATCCTGAAAGCTAAATAGTCAAACTATTTTAATGTCCATTTTCCATGTGAGGAAACCAAGCCAAAGAAAAGTTATGTGACTTACCCTAACAGCTTTTTTCTAAGGACATTGCTAGTTAAGTTTCTGAGCCGATATTTGAATCCAGGTCTCTTTACTCCAAATCTAGCACACTTTCCACTAACCTGGGCGACTGCTGAGCTGTCTGCAGCAACACAACTTTAGAGTTCTCTTGCACATCAGTCTGCCCCTCAATATCTGCCATCCCAGGGGCGCACACACTCTTCTTGGTTCTGAGTTTGCCTTCTCTTTCAGTCTCTCAGGTAAACAGATGTTCTCATGAAACCCACCCATGAGAAGTGCACTGTCAACTATTCCTCTAGGTCCTTATTCGATCCCTTTTTAGAAAATTAATAACACTGCCTCCTTCTAGCCAAAATGGCTCTTAACTGGAAAAATTAATTGATGTATGTAAGCAATAGTCTCATTCCCCTGCTCTAAAATAAGCAATAATGGCATAATGTAAAGTTCCCTGGGCTCAGTGGCAGAAAGACCTGGATCTGAGACTCTTCCATGACACTTACTAACTATGTAACCATGGACAAGTCACTTTTCTCTCTGATTCTCAGTTCCCTCATCTGAGAATTTTTGAATAATACCCCATATACCTCAAAGGGTTATTGTGAAGATAAAATAAGACAACTTATGTAAAGCGAGTTGTAAACTCTATGGAACTATGATTGTTGGCTATCATCACCTTGTTCTCATCCTTTTTAATGGAGCCCATTATAGAAAAAGTTCTGGGGACAAGTTATTATTCTATTTTTTTAAAATCTAATGTTCTAAGGACATTTGCACAAATTGATGATAAGATTCTTGTAGCTGAATAGAAGTATTACAATGTAAACTCTTAATGAGGCTCATTGAAAGCCCCAGTATAGCTCTAGGAATGGACTGGAAAAGAAGAATGATATGGGCCACATTTTTGATTTAGAAAACCACTAGTTTATAGAGATATTTTTAATTAATATATCAACACATTAAATCAGATAAGAACTACATTTTAATTTCATTCGGGCCAAACTCAGGAATGTTGTGGGCTGCATGTGGCCTAAGGGAGGGCTGCATGTTGAACTAGATGATACAAAAACAAAAGATGTCAATAAAACTATATTTTAAAAAATAATGGTCTAAAATTACCAGCATTATCCCATTTCTACAAACAAATCCTCATGACTTAGCCATTCCTTTAATGATTCTCTGTTACCTGAATTCATCCAAATATCACTTATGGAAGAGCAACTTTCTGGTATACTCTCGGATCTTAGTGGTTTCACAGGCTCCCGTGTTATAGCTGACAAATTCAATGTTGCGTATCTATTATCAGCCCTTCATATCATTTGATGTGATGTCTACTTATTCTTAAAGTATTTCTGTATATTTTTATCTCTTTTACCTGTGCTTTAAGGATACTTATCAATCCTCTTCCTCCTATTTGGTGTGGAGGATGCAGTGTTTCTGTAGCTGTCTCAGGGTGATGGGCACTATGTTTGGGTAACATTGCATGGTTTTTGGTTAGGGTATTTTTCAAATCTCATATGGTCCATTTTACCATTCTGAAAGTTTACATTAAGGTAGGTATTGTGTAGGTATTAATTGCTTTAAATATGTTCTTCCTATTGAGCTTTAAATTCAGAATGTCATTAAGTGTCTTAATGCATTCAACCACAGACTTCTTTTTGTATTTTTATTCTCAGTGTGTCATGCTGGGAGGAGATTAAGGTATTTGTATGTATCGCTTTCATCCACTGGTTCGCTGTAACCTCCAAATTCAAACTAAAAGCCTTCAGTCTCTATATTTCTTTGGCATATATTAAGAATTTTACATTTTAGTCCAAAAGACATTTTGATGTTAATGGAGAAAGAATCCAAGAATGGAAGCAGTTTTTAAATTTTTCAGTAGCTCACATAAGCTTGATGTTATTCGAGTAGCTAATAAGATGCTTTGGTTCTACTCCTTTAATTTGGAAGCCATACTTACTTTGATTTAGCAGAGAAAAAAATACATTTAAGACTTGTCAGAACCATAGTAGACATAAATTACCTCACTAAAAAATGACATATTTTAGACGAGCTTTGACATTATTATGATGTTGGCATATTTTAAATAGAGAGAACCATTTACCATGTGGACATCCAATATTCTAGTGATCTTACTCTTCTGGTATTTATTTTATACATCTGTAGTTTGTATATAAACCATGAGGGAGGAACTGAGTCAAAGTCTTTTTGATGTTATTGTTATTGGTCTGCATCTGTGATTTAATTGGTACAGGAAACTTCCTGGTAAGAAATTCCCCCTAACAAGACAGACTGGTAACTGTTGTGCAACTCGAAGTCTCAGATGGCCCAAAGTCACACAACTAATATGAGTCAGAAGTAGGACTTGAATCCAGGTCATCTTTACTCAAAAACTGGCCCTCTGTCCATCACGTCATGTGTCTCTCATCATAATTATTAAATATCCAAAATGAAGCCACTGCTTTCTGTAAGGATGCCAAACCTAAGCAGGATCTTGGCCTTAAAATGTTGGTAATCACTGGCAAGGGAACTTTCCAACTCAAGAAGCCTCTTCTACCCATCTCCAATTTGTCAAAACACAGGAACAAAGCTAGGAAGCTCACACTGACTTAATAGTTTCTATTTCTACTGGCTCTGGAATGTAAGAGGAGAAACACTGGTGGCTTTAGCAGCCAAAGCCACTGCAGCTGGAGACCATGCAGGAATTTTCATGATCTCCTCCATACTGTTTCTGCTGCTATTCATAAAGTCTGTGTATTGCCTCTATCAGACTCCTCTAGGGTTAAGGATGAGAGGAAGTGGAGATTTGAGGTAGGGAGAAACAGAGTGAAAGGTCCATGATGAAGCCTTTAATAAAGTGACATTCAAGAGAATGAGGAAGAGCTCATTATTACCTAAACTATTTCATTTTTGCTGTATCTAAGACCTTGTGTGGATTACAGGATGGTCTGGAACACAAGACTCTCCCAGGGACACATATAACACAGAAGAAAATAGTCACACACAAAAATCCACCTGATTGCAAAAGACACTAAGAATATTATTGCTCCCCTGTAGATAGAGTGCTGGGCCTGGAATCAGGAAGATTCATCTTCCCGAGTTCAAATTTGGTCTCATACACTTACTAGCCATCTTACTCTGGACAAGTCATTTAACCCTCCCAGTTTCCTGAAAAATGAGATGGAGAAAGAAATGGCAAACCACTCCAGTATCTTTGCCAAGAAAACTTTAAATGGGTCATGAAGAGTTGGATATGACTCAATATGACTGAACGACATGAAGAGGTCTCACTGGGGCTCCATTCTCCCTCATTCCCAAACAGCTCTGCAACTACAGTTGGCCAACCTATAAGTTCCTCTACCTATTGCCTATAGGTAGCCTCAGAATTCCAGAGAGACTGATGTAGTCCCTAGACCTAATGACCATAGCTGCTACCTGCTATTCCCACAACTTAGTTATCCTGGCTTCTTCCATATTACTTAATCATTTGGCCTGGTCTACATAACTGATATTTCTACAGTCTCAAACATCACATTGTCTGGGTATATAAGCTTGCCTCCTGATCAAGGAACTGAAGAAGAATTATTCTCTATGTATGCAAAGAAATTCAGCTTTTTTGCCATCACAGGACAACAGAATAAAGCCTAACCCACATGACAGCAATAGTTGTAACCAAAAGAGTGGGGTGCGAACGTCCACTAAGCACAGTTAGACAGCAATCTGCATCCACGATTTTGTGATTACCTTTCAGTGCTAGAACTGCTTTTCTCCATAAATGCCACTACTGAACAGTTACAGAGTGGGAGGATTTCAGAACATTTGAAAATACAATTATTTTTCATAAAATATGAATTAGAAAATAAAACACAGTGAAGCCCTATTTATTTCTTACAATAACAATTTGATTTCCATGTCAATATGGGGGAAAGCAATAGTTAAATGCAAGTATGACAGTTAATGCAAGTATGAAAATGAACAGCCTGGTTGAGAGAAAGTGGGGGGAATTTCAGGAGAAGGACTTTGGGAATTTTCTTCTGGGCAAAAGGCTAATTACTAGCCACAAAAGAAAGCTGGATAGAAGAAGGGGCCTGGAATTGAGACAGATGAAACAGGAGGTGACTTTCAATATTATATAAACATCAGCAATTCATAAACAGACACTAAGGTATTCACAGAATCACAGAATCTGAGACTTGGAATGGACCTCAGACGCCATCTAGTCTAATATATACAGGAAAGGAATCTCTGCTTTATAGTGGGGACTGCTAACAAGCGATTGTCCTGTCTGCAAGAAGACCTCCAGAGAGAGAGACAGCCCACCCACCTTTCAAGGCAGCCAATTTCACTCTTGGATTAGTTCCAATTCTTAGGAAGTTTTCCTTCAGTTAAAGCCCATACTGGTCTCTGCACCTTCCACTCACTGCTCTTGTTTCTTTCCTTTGGGGGAGTCTAATCCTTCTTCCAAATACTTAAAGAAAGCTATTGTCTTTCCTGAGTCTTCTCTTCTCTAGTCTTAATATGCTCAGTTCCTTCAATCAAATTTGCTACTGACAGGATCTACAATGATATTTAGCATAATACATACCTCCTACAGTCATTGATCTTGTCAAAGGAGAGTGAAGTGAGGTTCCATCATCATTAAACTGATTTTTAAGTTCTTCTGCAGATTGCAAGTGAAGTTGGAGAAATTCTGCGATTGCACCTGAAGCTGCTTCTTTAACAGGGTCCACCATTCTTTTCAGAACTCCTCTGTCATCCTTATGGACTTTCAAACAAAGCTTCTCCATTTGCTGGATGTTAGAGCGGAGTTGCTACAAGCAATTAAAAAAAATCACCACAAATATTTCAATATTCAACATTCAATTTGTACTGAGCCCTTACTATGTGCAATGGCACTATGTTCCAGAGATATAACAAGATTTTTTAAAAAAGGTCCTTGAGGGGGCATCAAGGTGGCACAGTGGATAGAGCACCAGCCCTGAAGTCAGAAGGACCCGAGTTCAAATCTGGCCACAGACCAAACACTTGACACTTATTAGTTGTGTGACCCTGGGCAAGTCACTTAACCCCAACTGCCTAAAAAAAAAATTTTTTTTAAAAAAGATCCTTGATCTCAAGTAACACATATTTCCCAGTCAGGGAAATAAGACAAGTATTCAGATAAATATTATTCACATTAGAATAGAAATGTTTACTAGAAGTATAAAGTGACAAAGGATCAGGTGAGGGATAAATCACATGAAGTTGAGGTGGCAGCAGGAAAAGCATTATGAAAGAGATGACAAATGACCATACCCTAGTTGCAGACAAAGTACTTAAGGAAAAAAAAAAAGAGAATACCTTCTTGGGCCCTAAACTTGTAGACTTACATATAAAGTGATGACAACAAACATTCCACTATCTATAAAAAATTGCAATACAATACTCCTTCCTTAAAGCTCAGCATTACTTGGATCTGTATTAAGAAGTCAAGAGGAATTAAGAAATCTCTTGATGAGGATGAAAAAGGAGATTGTAAAAGCTGGCTTAAAGTTTAACATCAAAAAACTAAGATTTTGGCAACTGTCACCATCACTTTCTGACAAACGGAGGGAGAAGAAATGGAAGAAGTATCAGATTTTATATTCTTGGGCTTAAAGATCACTGCAGACAGTAAATGCAGCCATGAAATGAAAAGATGCTTCTTCTTTGGAAGAAAAGCTATGGCAAATTTGGATAGCATACTAAAAAGTAGAGACATCATTTTGTCAACAAAGGTCAGTATACTCAAAGCTATGTTTTTTTTTTCCAGTAGCAATGTATGGCTATGAGAGTTGGACTATAAGGAAAGCTGAGCACTACAGAATTAATGCTTTTGAATTATGGTGCTAAGAAGACTTTTGAAAGTCCCTTGGACAGCAAGGAGATCAAATCAGTCAATATTTAAAAGAAAGCTGAAGCTTAAATACTCTGGCTACATTGGAGAAGATGGGATTCACTGGAAAAGACCCTGATGTTGGGAAAGATTGAAGGCCAAAGGAAAAGGGAATGGTAGAGGATGAGATGGATAGATAGTGTCATGGAAGCAATGAAGATGTACTTGGACAGACAAGACATAATGGACGACAGAAGGGCCTGGTGTGCTATGGTCCAAGGGATCAAGAAAAGTCAGACATGGGGACAGCTATGTAGCACAGTGAATAGAGTCTAGGGTCAGGAGGACCTGAGTTCAAATCCAGCCTCAGACACATACCACTTAGCTAGTTATGTGACCCTGGGCAAGTCACTTAACCCCACTGCCTAACCCAAAAAGAAAAGAAAAGAAAAGAAAAGTCATACATGACTGAATGACTGAACAACAACAACAATCAGGTAAGGGCCTTATAATTAAAGAGGAAAACTTTAGAGAAGACCTGGGATTGTCAGTAATCAAAATGACTGAGTTTTGAGAGGCCATTTAAAAAGACAGCCTAATGAAATTGGGTCAAGGATATTTTTACCCTACATAATAGAAAGCTGGTGGATGAGGGGGACTATAGAATGGACATAGGAGCATTGTTCAGAATTTAAACTGTAAAACCATACTGACTTGAACCAAATGAAGGAGAAGGAGGAAGCCTATCTGAATTATAAACATCTAAATTTAAGAATGGATTTGTAAGAAACATAGTTTTATTACCTTCAAGTACAGTACCTCAAAATATGCCTAACACAGTAGCAGTCATAGGATCATAGATTTAGAACTAGAAGACTCCTTACATATCATTTAGGGCAACTCCCTCATTTGATAGACTCTGGCCCAAAGATGTTAAATGATTTCTCCAAGATCACATGGAATTAAGTAGCAAAGCTACAATTGAACCCAGGTCCACTGACTACAAATTCTGTACTCATTCCTTCTAGATAATTTTCTTTATCAGAAGTAATTTATAATAAAATTGATTCACATTTATTTAGCGCTTAATAAGTTACAAAATAATTTCCTCATAAGAACCCTGTAAGGCTAGTGTTAATACAAGTGTCATAACTAACACATTTATGTATGCACAAATGCATGCTTCTAAGGCTGAAGGTATTAATAATACCTTATTTCCCCAAATATCACCACCTGGGGATTTCTGAAAATCAAGGAAGCACATATCTGATGAGAGACTTTGTACCAAAGGGAAAAGCTTGGATGCCATTTTTGGAATGGCAAATCACCTCTCCAATTTGAATACAAACTTGGTGAATCAAATCATCCTTCCTGAATCTTGTCCTCCTAAGGCCTTGGTTGATTATGAAGAATATTCTTCAATAAATTTAATAAATCACATTTGGACACAAAAATCTCATGCATGGGTTTTCTCTTTTTCTTTTCTTGGTATGGATGCTGAATTACTCATTTGTGGAGAAGTCTTTGCCACTAAATGTGGGAATTCAAATGGTGGGAGAAACTGGTCAAGTTTCCTCACTTTACATTTCTAGAATTCACAGAAAGAGCCTCCATGCAAATTGCTGTAGTATACAGATCTAATTTAACATCATAGCCCTGATATGTAATTTCCCATAGTATTAAGATACTATAGGGCAGGTAGGTGGCACAGTGGATAGAGCACTGGCCCTGGAGTCAGGAGAACCTGAGTTTAAATCCAGTCTCAGACCAGACACTTGATACTTACTAGTATGACCCTGGGCAAGTCACTTAATCCCAATTGCCTCTCTCCCCCCCAAAAGAAAAGAAAAGATGCTATGCAAAATCTTCAAATGATGGGCACAGAGAGGCAAAGGGACACTGATGTGCTGAATAACCAGATTATACTAAAAAAAAAAACTCTCCAGGAAAAAAAAATGGTTAAAACCCACCACTAACAGGGACAGCTACATGGCACAGTGAATAGAGCCTGGAGTCAGGAGGACCTGAGTTCAAATCTGGCCTCAGATGGTAGTTTTCAGAGGAAAAAAATCAAAGCTTTCAATAGTCACATGAAAAAACGCTCTAAGTCACTACTGATTAGAGAAATGCAAATTAAAACAATTCTGAGATACCACCTTGTGCCTACAGAATGGATAACATGACAGAAAAAGAAAACAACAAATGCTGGAGGTGATGTGAAAAAGTTGAGACATTAACACTGTTGGTAGAGTTGTGAACTGGTCTAACCATTCTGGAGAACAATGTGAAACTATGCCCAAAGGGCTATAAAACTGTTCATACTCTCTGACCCAGCATATGACTCCTAGGTCTGTATCCCACAGAGATCAAAGAAAAGGGGAGAACAATGTGAAACTATGCCCAAAGGGCTATAAAACTGTTCATACTCTCTGACCCAGCATATGACTCCTAGGTCTGTATCCCACAGAGATCAAAGAAAAGGGGAAACATAAAAATATTTATACCAGCTCTTTTTGAGGTAGTAAAGATTTGGAAATTGAGGGGATGCCCATCAATTGGGGAATGGCTGAACAAGCTGTAATATATGACTGTGATGGGATACTATTGTGCTACAATAAATGCTGAGCAGGATGGTTTCAGAAAAACCTGGGAAGATCTATATGAACTGATACAAAGTGAAATGAGCAGAGCCAGGAGAACATTGTTCACAATAACAATAACATTGTAATGATAATCAACTGTGACTTAGCTATCAGACTTACTATCTTCAGCAATGCTTTGAACAAGACAATAATCCAAGCCAATTCCAAAGGACTAATGACAAAAAAATGCCATCTACCTCCAGAGAGAGGAAACTGATGAATAGTGAGTGCAGACTGAAACATACTTTTCAAAAACTTTACATTTCTTGGGGGCTGGGGGGAGGATTGTGTGTATTTTCTTTTTCAATATGGTTCATACAGAAAGGTTTTGCATGATTTCACATGTAAAATTGATATCATATTGCTTGCCTTCTCAAGGGGTGAGGGAAGGGTGGAAAGGAAGAGAATTTGGAACTTAAAATTTTTTTAAATGTTAAGATATTTTGACATGTAATTGGGAAATATTTAATAAAATACATGTGTATATATGAATACTTGTATATATGTATGTAATACATGCACACATATAAACACATATACACATATGGCAACTAGATGGTTCAGTGGATAGAATGCTAGGCCTTGAGTCAAGAAGACCTGAGTTCAAATCCAGCCTCAGACACTTACTAGCTGTATGAGCCTAGGCAAGTCATTTAACCTCTTTTTGCCTTAATCCACTGGAGAAGGAAATGGCAAACCACTCTAGTATCCTTGCCAAGAAAACTTCATGTACTATGGTCCATGGGGTCACAAAAAAATTGGCACAACTGAACAACAGCTACTATATAAAAATGACTAAACAATGATTATATTTATATTTATATGTATATATCTATATCTATCTAAAGGAGGCGAGGCTCCCAGTAGGAGTTTTTCCTAACTGAATGAGGTAAAATCTTATCAAAGGGCCCTTGATTAGCAGGACTCATTGAAACAGATACTTTTCCCATTCAATCTATCTTAGGTCCCTTTCACAAGACCCCTTCTTACGGGTTGTATGTAAGGTGAATTTTAGTGTGTGTAAAGTTAATTTATGTTATTCTTTCTTAGGGTTTAGTTCCCAGGATCCATGGCCATAACAATCTCTAGTTCCCAGGTGTTAGATACTATTTCTCACATTCATGGCTTATGAACGTCTCCACTATGCTTTTGCAGCATTATATGATGATAAATAATATAAACATTTGTGCTTGAATTGTAAATATCCACTGCAACTGCGCAGTGAGATATAATAATGAGTTAATGTAAACTTGTGAGACTACTGCTGACAAATTGCCTTCTTTGTGTGCTTCTCTATAAATCAAGAGACCACTCAGTGAGCGGGGACTTGGGATTTGGGTAATGCATAGAGGAATGCATGTGTGTCTGCCTCAACCAGCCCCCACTGAGACTTGAGGGGACTTACGGAAGTATACAAGCTGGAATGCTGTACTTGTCTCAACTGGCCCTCATCAAGATATAGGGGTTACTACCCCCCTTCTCACCAGCCCCTGCATGAAGGGTGATTAGGGAATGCTTTGGAGTTGGTGCTCCCATTATCAGCAACCCTCTTGAGAAGACTAGACTAGAATAAAGTAAACTTATTTAACCCCTCTGAAGCTGTCTTCCTGTCCTTCTGGCTGCCCAGATCAAAACTAAACCTGTTAGAGGCTGCAGCCTAAAAAACTTCAGTGCCTCCTGTATTGTTACTTGTGTTACAGGTGTTAATCTGAATTAAAGAGGTTTTAACTTATATTGAAGAACATTATGTGAGTGACAGTACAAAATATATCTATGTCCTTAGTGGAAGGAATACATTTAAACTTTGGAAATATTTGATTATAAGTACAGGTATCTTATTGTTCTTGGCAGACCATAAGCTCCTTGAGCTCTGGGAATGTGTCTAATTTGATCTTTGTATTCCCAACACCAAGCACTGTACGATGTGCTTAGCAGATGCTTAATAAGTGATGAAGAAATGAATGGGCATTAAGCAAAATTTCCTTTTGGGGGTATTTTAGATATTTCAGACACTGAAAAGCATAATCAACAAAGTTGCAGCATTTGTTTTTCTCGATATTTTTTTTTAAAGGAAGTGTTAACTCATCTAAGAAGGTTCAAAGGGAAATCCTATTCAAATTGGAATTCTTTAAGAAATCCCTTTCTGTCTCTTGGATCTTATTTTTCCAAAAAATGGTACACAGCAAGGTACTGAAAAGAGTCCTAAGCTTAGAGTCAAGAAGACCTGAATTAGATTGCTGTATCACAGACTTACTAACTACATGACCACCAATCACTTAACTTCCCTATGCTTCATTTTCCTCATCTGTAAAATGCAAATAATAGTATCTGCCTCATTTCAAGGCTCTAATGAGATAATGTATCTAAAGTATTTTGCAAACATTCAAGTGCTATATAAATGTCAGGCATTTTCTTTTATTTTAAAATATATTTATTTTAAAAAGTTAACCACCTGTTAAACCTGCATAATTGTGTTGCAATAACAAAGTTGCATAACTTTGGAATCTCACGACTTTATTTGTACTTACTTGTCTTCATTACAACAGGAATGAATAGCTAAAGAAGACAAAAGGTATGAATATATATGTACAAACATACATATATCTATGACAAAACATAAAAACATAGTTCCACTTATACCAGAAATGAACATAGCTTAGGAGCCCCAAGTGGGTGGTTCTAATCAATTGGTCAATCTCCTTTTTTTTTTCTTTTTCATTTTTAGGCAATTGAGGTTAAGTGACTTGCCCAGGGTCACACAGCTAAGTAAGTGTCAAGTGTTCGGTCTCAGGCAGGATTTGAACTCAGGTCCTCCTGACTTCAGAGCCAGTGCTCTACCTACTGCACCACCCAGCTGCCCCACACAATTGGTCAATCTCAAAGCTCAATTTAGATTACTATGGGGTTGGCACAGCCTTGCCCACAAGTTTTCACACAATCACCTTGCCTATATAATTTAGGGATTTCACTATTAGCATTCTTTTTTTCCCTCACCATGAAACTGATGTCAAAGTCATACAGAAATAGAAAGTGATTCCATCCCAGAGAAAGTATGAAAGATTATTGTTTTATAAAATAGAAAAGAATGTTTTATTTGGTAGATATCCACTTCCAGATATGGTCATTTAAGAAAACTCAAAGTTCAAAATTACAGAGAATCTTCATTAAAGTGTACTGCACAAAAATGGATGAAGGCAATAAAGTAGGAGAGGACCCTACCTAATTTTAAATTAAAACGCTAGGACTGGCAGAATGATTCAGGACATAGTGAGGTTAATGAGCTAAGCTTCTTCATATATCCAGAGAGCTTAAGGAAGGGAATAAGCATTTATATAGCACCAACTATGTTCCAGAGACTGTACTAACAGCTTTTACAACTATCTCATTTGGTCTTCACAAAAGCCTTAGAAGACAGGTACTAACTATTTCCATTTTTGAGAGTTGAAGAAACTGAGCTCACATAGCTACTAAGTGTCTGAGGCCACATTTGAACTCAGGTCTTGACTCTAGGCCCAATACTCTATATCCACTGTCTTTGGTTCTTAGTATGGTCAGAGTCTACTTGACTCCTTTAAATTCTGGATAAATGTGGCGAGTAGATAGTTCTTGTCCCTTCAAAAGGAAATGAATTCTGGTTTATTTTTTTTGAAAAAAATCATCCTCCCTACCCTCAATCTTGCATAATTCTTGAGACCTGAATTTAACACACTTTTATTTTGACCTTGGCTTATATGTGAATTTCCTTTCTAGTGCAATGTGATTATTTATGGCTTTGCTGTCCTTCTCTAGTAACGTGTTGATTTCTGGCCGATCTTGCAACTTTTTAATTGAAGTTGTGAGTGTTCTGTGCTAATACAATCTGCTTCCTCTTTATTCATATTGTGGCTATCCTAAGAGTCTTCCTCTGCTGTTGACCTGGATTCTTCCTTCTGGATTTCATCCCAGGCTGACCTCTGGTATAAAGGGAGCTTGCCTATTCACCTGAATTCCTATCCTTGGTTATGTTAGCCTCTATTCTGACAGCTGGCCCAAGTATCTCAGCAGCAGCTTTGTACCTTGCACCTGTTCCTGGTTCTCCGATGTCCACCAGAGGCTAATTTTTAGTATTATCCCACTTGAACCTCAGGTTAGCCTTACTGCACTGACAGCACCTATTCAGAACTGACAATCACTCTGCTTGTACACAAAAGGTGATCAATAAATATCTGCTGGCAATGAAGTTGGTCAGTAGCCGCCAAACCAAATAGGATAATGTACTGCAGAAGTAGGGAGCAGTAGGGGAGGGAAGTCAGGTGTGAAAAAGGAAGCTCTGCTCATCAGGCTTTATAATTACATGAAACTTCACCAGGGGTAGGCTACTTCTGGCCGCTGGACTGGATCTAGTGATACCACATTGGCCACTACCATTTCACCACTGAGGCATCCTGGAAAGTAAGTCCTTTTTTGGGAAGCTGTTGTAGCTATTCTCTTCAGAGTAGAATCAATAAAGGGTTATGGAAAAAAGAGGACATCAGTGAAAATAAGTAATTTCCACCAAAGCCCATTGTAACAAAAGCACTTTATCTTCTAATAAAATTTCAGAATATGTCTCCCTCTTGATCTCTTTTCCTACTTTCCACTTCTGCTTCTCCCTTTCCCTCTGTGGTTCTCTCTTTGCCACTTTATCTCTTATCCTCTCATTTGTCTTTTTCTTTCTCTTCCCACCTTTCCCGCCTTCCCCTCTTTCTTACTTTCCCTCTGTTACATTCTCTAGTTTTAACTGCAAAAGCAGGTGAATCAATTGTTTACATTTTTTTTGAAACAAAATAACAATCCCAAACCCCCCAAAATTATTTCTATATAACTATATCACTTTTTATTTACTTATCTGTATTTATTTTTCTGTGTACATATTGTTTTCTTCTAACAGATTATAAGCCCCTTGAGGGCAGGGACTGCTTCATTTTTATCTCTGCATTCTCAATACCTAGCATGATAGGCATATGTGCACTATGTGCAAAGGCACATAGTATTTTAATAAATGTTTGTTTGTTGGATTTAATTATTTTTTACTTAAATGCAGCATTTAATTGTTTTTAATCTGTGGATGTGTGGTCCTTAATAGAAAGGAGGTACCCCAATCCTTCTCCTCCAAAATAAAATTAAATAAAAGCTAAAAGGGATGAAGAAACGTATTAAAATAGCACAACCAAGTGGAAACAACAACTTAGTTTGATTTAAGATTTAGCCTAGTCTTGACCTCTCCTGAACTTATTTTAACCTTTATACACTGTATATTTAGATGGAATGGTTTCATTTTCCTCATCTGAAAAAGAAGAGGTTTGAACCAGATAAACTCTCAGGTACTTTTCCAGCTCTATAATGCTATGATGCATTTTTGTTTCGTTTTATATTCTGTCCACGTTTACTTAAATGCTATTCAGGAGATTTTCTTTGAGAGCATCTGATCTATTCCCAGTCTTGTTGCTAATAATTTTTATCTTTTGTTATCTATTCTAATTTTCTATATCTTAATATTTCAAGAGAGCTGTGATTTAATTGGTATAAGTACTTCTTCCACAGATCAGAATCCCTCCACATTTCAGTAAATGAATTGCTATAGCCAAAAAACCTCATAATTTATTGCCCAGTCTTCTGATGATATACATCTTCAACTTTTGCTAGACTGATCCTCAGATTACAAAAATATAGTCTATAGCTAAACTTATATTCATAGTCTTTTCAACCTGTCAACATCTGTGCTATACTCACAAAATCTTTAAGGACCTAGGGTGATCTTCATGACACGATGAGGCAATAGTGAAGGTCTTTAGTCACACTATCTTTATCTATGCCTTAAAAAGTGAATAAAAATCATATTAGATTTGTAAAATAAGGGTCAATGGAATAGATTTAGCATTTTTTTTTACCATTTTATAGTATAAATTCTTATTTCCCAGACTTTTTAGTCCACGACAAAAATCTGTCAAATGCCCATCCAAATGAGCACGTTCAAAGCCAAAATGTCAATAGGGCATAGGGCTTGAACACCATAAGCAGAACAAATTCTGTGTTGGCCTGTCCATTGAATAAGAAAGTGAAAGACCTTTAGCTGTTTTTATTGTGGCAGAGTTGGAGTAAACAAGCCACAAATGAAACCAATATATCCAAACCAAATAAAAAGGAACTAAAGAGAAACAAAGTCTAAGTAAGCAAATTAATGAACAAATCTAAAGACACAAACCAAGCAAGAGGGCGCTGACCTCCTTCATGGGATCCTATACAAGTGAGCAGGTCCAAATCTGTAGCACAGAAGGGATATAACTTTGATCCAAAATCAGAGACTAGCTGCCCTCTCATATGATCTTTACTCCCCATTGGGAATGGGCTGACAAAGGTTGGTAGGTACGTGTTGAAAACCAGAAGCAATTCTTACTTTGGAGCTCTCTAGGAGGTTGGAGCAGCTGCTTATGGCAGAGAGATCACACTGACTATAAGCAGAATCTAGGATGACCTGGCAATTTCCCTTTCTTTAAAAGCTCAGGTCCATTTACCTAGTGACTAAATTTCATTAGCAATGATTCCAAAGCTTTCCCTGAGCTTTTCATATTAGAGGTGATCACAATGCCACCTTTACTGCCAACATTACATATGTCTATGATGCTACTTGTTTCACAGTACAACACTGCTTCTCCTCCCTGATAATTAAAAAATTCAAAAAAGAGTAAATTCAATGCTTTTGTACTTTTATAGCATCTTTCTTTAAGGAGCTCAAAATATTCCATATATATTACCTCATCAAACTTTATCATGTCTTTGTGATTTATTAAATATACTAATATGGAAATAATAATATATGAGTTTTCACTTTTGTCCTTGGTGCTTTAATAAGTCTATGGTTTCATTTCTGTGGTTACTCCTTCCAATACAGATCATAATTCCTTTGTTTCATCTAAATTCTATCCACTTTTTTCTCACGAATACAGCATATCGTATATACCCAATGTACTAGAATCCTATTCTGAGTTCTTTTGGTATTTCAGGATACCAATGTATCATTGTGGCTCTTTAAATTTTATCTATTATTCTTGCTACATGACCACTCACCCTGTTTCGACGTCCTGATAATCTTTGTTATTATTGTTAATATGGTAGAGCATGTTTACCACCATCACATGTCCTCCCATTTCCCTCTGGACCATTTATAAAATGTAAGCTTTTCTGAGGTTTTTATGTTCCACAATTTGTGGCCATATAGCATCATCATGATGCTACTAACATTGAGTTGGGAATTTGTAGCATTGGGCAGTCTGAAATCTGAAAGAATTATGTGATTTCTAAATGCAATATAGCCCAATCCCCTTCTACTTAATTGAGGACTATTATTCATCTGCTATACTAGTCCAGGAACAATTTACTGCTACTTGAAGGTAGCTGTTGCCTCTGTAAGTGATGTTGCTATTAGCCATATCCAAGTGGAATTAATTCAGAAGACAAGGCTTCATGAACCTATATGTAAACATACACATTTGCCCAAAAGAAGCTGTAAATCATGTTGAAATCTATGCAGAATTCAGATCCTCTCTGCTATCCCAACTGGACCAGCCTGAACCTCAAACCAAATTGTTCTGCTGGCACCTCAAACTACTTTGTCATGGTAATGACTCATGCTTCTGTCTCTAGTACCTCAGCTTAGAACTCCCACATCTTTGGTATCCATTCTCTGACTTTCACCTGATTCAAGTGGCTGCCTACTTAAGCAAAAACTCTCTAACGCTGGCTTTTCATGGCTCTCTGGCTGAGGAAGCCTCTGTCTATATCATGGGGAGGCCCACAGCCCCAGGTCAATCACAGAACCTATTCCCATTCCCACCCTTGAAGGGCCCAGAAAAAACAGCACAAATACAAAAATTGACAGACAAAATGCCTGCTCAGCTGCATGTTAAAACTGGGCAATACATATTTTTCATTCAGTTTGCCTTTCCAGTATGGTTAATTAGACCAATACCTTTTCAGTTAGTCAATAAATATTTTTTAAGCACTTACTATGTGTCCTGTGCTAAGTGCTGCTGATAAAAAGAAAGACAGTCCCTGCCCTCAAGAAGTTTACAGTTTAGTGGGGAAGACAACACATGAAAAGAATCTGAAAAGTAGTGGGGGTTAGGAGGGTATTTGGTATGGAGACATGATGGAGTCCTGAAGCTGGGGTGAGAAATGATCTGAGGAGATGTAAATTACAGAGTTGATTTTATCTTGCAGAATGATGAGTTGTTGGAGACCATTAAGTCCAAGAGAGCAGATGGGTGAGAAATGATGCAGTGAATGCCTTGAATGCCCTCCCTGAGTGACAGAGGATCTGGGAGGCTCCCACCCTCAACAATCAGATGGTGGGAAGAGCCCCAGTGGCAGAAGATGTAAGTTTCAGAGTTGATTTTGTCTTGCAGAATGATTTTTCATTTTCTTTTACGTTACTGCAGCTTTGTCTGAGAAGGTTTTATATTTACCCAGAACACCTTGTAATTTGTACAATGTCAAATTCCAGGGGCAAAGCCAAGATAGTGGAGCAGAAGAAGCACTAAAGCTGAGCTCTCTCAAAATTAAAATACATTTAAAATAATGCCTCAAATAGAATTCTGGAGCAAAAGAGCCAACAATGGGTCAGAGTGAGACATTTTTTCTAGCACAAACCACCTTAGAAGGCTGAAAAGAGAGATGTGTTACCAAAGGCTACCCCAGAGCTCATGTGGCAGCAACACCAGCTGTGGGCCTTGGGGGTGGAAATAACAGCAACAGCAACGGTAGCTTCAGGAGCTCTCTGCCCAGAGATGGTAAGGGGATCAGGAAACTGGTCAGAAAGAACTCACAGGAGACCTCTGTGCTAGCACTGGGCATGATACCAGGCAAGTTTGGCAACTCCACTGCCTATACATCTTCCAGGTCACAGTTCCAGGGTGGAGTGGAGTTGTTTTGGTCACAAGGGAGCAGGAACCCTGAGAAGCAATATTGCTTTTGGTCAAAAGGGAGTAGGAGCCCTAAGCGGCAGTATTGATTATGGCTACAAGGTGTCAAGGGCCGTTCTAGAGTAAGGGTGAGAGCAATGACCACATCTCTCTCCAGATCATACCAATATGGAAGCACCAAAAACTTCTAAACCCCTAGAACTATGAAAACAGCAGCATGAAAAAACTTGGAGCCTGAGATAGTGATCCCTACCTCCAGGGAACAGAGCCAAACTTTAACATAAAGTTCAAAGTCAAGAAATAGGCTAGAAAAATGAGCAAACAACAAAAAAGAACCTGACCATAAAAAGCTACTTCAGCGACATGGAGGATCAATACACAAACTCAGAAGAATACAACATTGAAACAGCTACAAGCAAAGCTTCAAAGAAAAACAACATGAATTGGACACAAGCCCAACAAGAATTCCTGGAAGGGCTAAAAAAATGATTTTTAAAAAAATCAAATAAGAGTGGTAGAGGAAAAACTGGGAAAAGAAATGAGAGCAATGCAAGAAAATTATGAAAAGAGAGTCAACAGCTTGGTAAAAGAGGCACAAAAAATGTTGAAGAAAATAACATCTTAAAAAACAGATTGGTTCCAGGAGCCAAGATGGTGGAATAGGAATTAAGTCACTCTCATCCTCCCTTATTAACCTCTAAGAACCCAGAAAATATCACCCCAGGAAAAACCCTGGAACAACTGAGCAAGTAGAGAGACGGGGTACTTTTAGCCCAAGAAGCTTGGGGGATTAATGGGAAAGGTCCCTCTCACTCTGGTGTAGGGAAGTAGTACAGGATAGGAGGCATCCCAGCAAGCCAGTGGCAAGCCCCACCTCAGCAAACCAGCAGGAGATTCCAGGGTGGTGGAGGAGACAAGCACTAACACAGGACCCCTGAGTGCCTCAGCACAGGCAGGGGAAGCAGTAAACTCAAGCAGCCAAATCTCCCTGTGCTTCAGCACAACTCAAGAAGGCACAACTCCAGGTGGGCAGGCAACCTCTAGCAACCAAACCTTCCAGAGCTTCAAAGCAGGCCTGGAGAGCAGGCGTCCTCCAGGGGACAGACCCCCTGACCCCTACCCCAAAAACTTCAGTGTTACTGACACCAGCTTAGCACCAGGTATGCTGCTGGACCCCTAAAGCCTCCAGCTGCCAGCACCTGAAGTCCCAGCTCACAAAGCCAATGACCAGGTCCCTGGACCCCAGCACAAGAAGCTTGGGTCAGTGCCCTTGTGCTCTAGCAGAAAAGCTCAACTTTAAAAGCTAGGAAATACACAAACACCAGGAGCAAAAAGCAGAAACAGACAGTGACTACAGATTCTTTCTATGGGGACAGGAAAGATCAAAACACAAATTCAAAAGAGGACATTTTCAATATACACACATCCAAAACCTCAAAGGAGAATATGAACTGGTCTCAAGCCCAAAACTCCTTCTTGGAAGAGCTCAAGAAGGATTTTAAAGAAGAGAGGTAAAGAAATGAGAAGTATGCAAGAGAGAATCAATAGCTTGGAAAAGGAAGGACAAAATTTGACTGCAGAAAACAATTCCTTAAAAATACAATGGGCCAAATGGAAAAAAAGTACACTGAAGAAAATAATTCCTTAAAAAGTAGAATTGGTCAAATGGAAAAGGAGGCACAAAAATTCAATGAAGAGAAGAACTCCTTAAAAAGTAAAATGGGCCAAATGGAAAAGGAGGTACAAAATCTAATTGAAGAAAACAATTTCTTAAAAATTAGAAGTGGGCAAGTGGAAGCTAATGCCTCTATGACAGCAAGAATCAGCCAAGCAAAATCAAAAGAATGAAAAAATAGAAGAAAATATAAAATATCTCACTGGAAAAACAACAGACTTAGAAAATAGATCCAGGAGAGATAACTTAAAAATCATTAGTCTACCTAAAAACCATGATAAAAAAAAAGAGCCTAGACAGCATTTTCCAAGAAGTCATCAAGGAAGATTGCTCTGTTGCCCTAGAACCAGATGGCAAAATAATCATCAAAAGAATCCACTGATCACATCCTGAAAGAGATCCCAAATTGAAAATGCCAAAGAATATTGTAGCCAAATTCCAAAATTTTCAGGACAAAGAGAAAATACTGCAAGCAGCCAGAAAGAAACAATTTAAATATCATGGAACCACAGTCAGGATTACACAGAAATTAAAAAAAACCAAACATGTTATTCAATAAGGGCAAACTGTTTATAAGGGAAGATGATACTTGTAACTCTTGAGAACTATATCTTTATTACTATGTTTAAAAGGGATATACACAACAGAGAGTATGGGTATAAGTTGACTTTGATGTTATGATAAAAAAATCTAAGTAGCAGAAAAAGATTGTGTTGAGAGAAGAAGAAAGGAAGAGGCAGAAAAGGGTAAGTTATATCACATGCAGAGGCACAAAGACCTATTACAATAGAGGGAAAGAAGGAAGGGAGATGAACTTGTTTGAACCTTGCTCTCATCAGATTTGGCTTAAAAAAAGAATAACATACTCAGATATAGAAATCTAACTTAACCTACAGGAAGTAGGAGGGGAAATTGAAAAGGGAGGGGGTAGATAGAAGGGAGGGAAGAAGCAGTAAGGGAAAGGGGGAAGAAAAGGGAGGAGGTAATAGAAGGGAGGGCAGATTTAGGGAGGCAGTGGTCAAAAGCAAAACTCTAGTAAAGAAGAAAAGCATAAAGCCAGGGAGAGGGAGAATTGGATGGAGAGAAAGACAGCTAGTAACGATAACTATGAACGTGAATGGAATGAACTCTCCCATAAAACAGAAATGGATAGTAGAGTGGATTAAAAACCATGATTCTACAATATGCTGTTTACAAGAAACACATTTGAAGCAGAGGGATACACACAGAGTAAAGGTAAAAGGCTGGAGTAGAATATATTATGCTTGAGCTAGTTAAAAAAAAACAGGGGTAGCAATCCTGATCTCAGACAAAGCAAAAGCAAAAATAGATCTAATTAAAAGAGATAAGAAAGAAAACTACATCTTGCTAAAAGGTACCATAGACAATGAAGTAATATCATTACTAAACATATATACACCAAGTGGTATAGCATCCAAATACTTAGAGGACAAGTTAAGGGAGTTATAGGAAGAAATAGCCAAGAAAACTATATTAGTGGGGGACCTTAACCTCCTCCTCTCAGAACTAGATAAAATCTGATCACAAAATAAACAAGAAAGAAGTTAAGGAGGTGAACAGAATTTTGGAAAAGTTAGATATGGTAAACCTCTGGAGAAAACTGAATGGGGATAGAAAAGAATATGCCTTTTTCTCAATGATACATGGCACCTACACAAAAATTGACCATGTATTAGGGCATAAAAACACACAATCCAATGAAGAAAGGCAAAAATATTAAATGCATCCTTTTCAGATCATGATGCAATAATAATTACATGTTAGAAAGGGCCATGGAAAGATAGACGAAAAATTATTTCAATCAATAACTTCATCTAAGAGAATGACAATAATGAGACAATATACCAAAACTTATGGGATGCAGCAAAAGTGGTTCTTGTAGAAAGTTAAATGCTTACATGAATAAAATAGAGAAAGTGGAGACCACTGAATTGGGCATGCAACTAAAAAAAGAACAAATTAAAAATACCCAATTAAGTACCAAATTAGAAATTCTGAAAACCAAAGGAGAGATTAATAAAATTGAAATTAAGAAAACTACTGAACTAATAATTAAAACTAGGAGCTGGTTTTATGAAAAAAAAAACCAATAAAATAGATAAAACTTAGGTTAATTTGATTTAAAAAAAAAGAAAGAAGGCCAAATTACCAGTATCAAAAATGAAAAGGGTATATTCACCACTGATGAAGAGGAAATTAAAATAATAATTAGGAGCTATTTATTTTGCCCAACTGTATGCCAATAAATTTGACAATCTTAGTGAAATGGATGAATACTTACAAAAATATAAACTGCCCAGATAAACAGAAAAGGAATTAAAATGGTTAAATAACCTCATTTCAGAAAAAGAAATTGAACAAACTATCAATGAACTCCCTAAGAAAAAGTCTCCAGTGCAAGATGAATTTACAAGTGAATTCTATCAAACGTTCAAAGAACAATTAATTCCAATACCATATAAACTATTTGGGAAATAGTGAAGGAGTCCTACCAAATTCTTTTTATGATATAAATGGGACAAGAATGTCCATTATCACCACTATTATTCAATACTGTGTTAGAAATGTTAGCTTTAGTAATAAGAGAAGAAAAAGAAATTGAATGAATTAGAATAGGCAAAGAAGAAAAAAGTTTTTACTCTCTGCAGATGATATGATGGTATACTTAGAGAACCCTAGAGAATCAAGGAAAAAAACTACTTGAAATAATAAATAAATTTAGCAAAGTTACAGGATATAAAATAAACTCACATAAATCATTGGCATTTCTATAAATTACTAACAAAGCCCAACAGCAAGAGATAGGAGAAATTCCATTTTTTATTAATTTATTTTCAGTTTTCAACATTCACTTCCACATGATTTTGAGTTCCAAATTTTCTCCCCATCTCTCCCCGCCCCCTCTCTCATGACAGCATGCATTCTGAATACCCCTTCCCCCAATCTGCCATCCCTTTTACCACACACCTCCCTTCTTTTATCCCCTTCCTCTTCGATTTTCTTGTAGGACAGAATAGATTTCTATACCCCACTGTCTGTATATCTTATTTCCCAGGTGCATGTAAAAACAATTTTTCACATTTGTCCTTAAAACTTAGAGTTCCAAATTCTCTCCCTTCCTTTCTACCCACCTACCTTCATTGAGAAGGCAAGCAATTTGATATAGGTTATACATATGTAGTCATGCAAAGCACGTCCATAATACTGGTCTTGTGAAAGACTAACTATATTTTCCTCCATCCTATCCTGCCCCCCATGCTTGTTCTATTCTCTCCTTTGACCCTGTCACTCCTTAAAAGTGTTTGCTTCTGATTACTCCCTCCCCCCAATTTGTCCTCCCTTCTATCATTCCTCCTCTCTTATCTTCTTCCCACTTATTTCCCTGTAGGGTAAGACAGTTTCCATACCGAATTGTGTATGGTATTCCCTCCTTAAGCCAAATCCAATGAGAGTAAGGTTCACTCATTCCCTCTCACCTCCCCCCTCTTCCCCTCCACCATAAAAGCTTTTTCTTGCCTCTTTTGTGTGAGATAATTTACCCCATTCTACCTTTCCCTTTCTCCTTCCAGTACATTTCTCTCTCACCCCTTAATTTTATTTTTCAGACATCATCCCTTCATATTCAACTCACTCTGTGCCCTGTGTATATATATTCCCTCCAACTACCCTAATACTGAGAAAGGTCTCATGAGTTACAAACATCATCTTTCCACGTAGGAATGTAAACAGTTCAATTTTAAAAGTCCCTTATGATTTCTCTTTCCTATTTCATGCTTCTCTTGAGTTTTGTATTTGAAAGTCAAATTTTCTATTCAGCTCTGGTCTTTTCATCAAGAATGCTTGAAAGTCCTCTACTTCACTGAATGCCCATTTTTTCCCCTGAAGGATTATGCTCAGTTTTGCTGGGTAAGTGATTCTTGGCTATAATTCTAGCTCCTTTAACCTCCAAAATATCATATTCCAAGCCCTCTGATCCCCTAATGTAGACGCTGTTAAATCTTGTATTATCCTGATTGTGTTTCCACAATACCTAATTGTTTCTAGCTGCCTGCAATATTTTCTCCCTGACCTGGGAACTCTGAATTTGGCTATAATATTCCTAGAAGTTTTCCTTTGGGGATCTCTTTCAGGAGGTGATCAGTGGATTCTTTCAATTTCTAGTTTGCCCTCTGGTTCTAGATATCAAGGCAGTTTTCCTTCATAATTTCTTGAAAGATGATGTCTAGGCCCTTTTCTTGATCATGGCTTTCAGATAGTCCAATAATTTTTAAATGATCTCTCCTGGATCTATTTTCCAGGTCAGTTGTTTTTCCAATGAGATAGTTCACATTGTCTTCTAATTTTCATTCTTTTAATTTTGTTTTATAATTTCTTGATTTCTCATAGAGTTATTAGCTTCCATTTGCTCCATTCTAATTTTTAAGATATTCTTTTTTTCAGTAAGCTTTTGGACCTCCTTTTCCATTTGGCTAATCCTGCTTTTTAAGGCATTCTTCTCCTCATTGGCTTTTTGGACCTCTTTTGCCATTTGGGTTAGTCTATTTTTTAAGGTGTTATTTTCTTCAGTATTTTTGGGGGTCTCCTTTAGCAAACTGTTGACTTATTTTTCATGATTTCTTGCATCACTCTCATTTCTCTTCCCAATTTTTCCTCTACTTCTCTTACTTGCTTTTCAAAATACTTTTTGAGTTCTTCCATGGCCTGAGACTAATTCATATTTTTATTGGAGCTTTGGATGTAGGAGCTTTTACTTTGTTGTCTTCTTCTGGTTGTATGTTTTGATCTCCTTTGTCACCAAAGTAAGATTCTATAGTCTGAGTTTTTTGCCTCTGTCTCTGCTCATGTTCCTAGCCAATTTCTTGATTTTTTAACTCTTTGTTAAGGGAGGGCTCTGCTTCCAGTGTGGAATGTATACTGTGCCAAGCTTCAGGGGTTTTGTGCAGTTGTTTTCAGAGATACTTCTAGGGACCTGTAAATTTTCAGTTCTTCCAAGGTGGTATGATCAAAGGAGAGGTGTTTCCTCTTTTGCTGGCCTGTGTCCTGTCACAAGCACTCTCTTCTGCCTTAATACTGTGAGGAGGATTGCCTCTGCACCATTGCCACAAGTTCTGCCACACCAACGTTCCTCCTCATCCCAAGAAACCATTCAGGATTGTGACCCAGAATGAAGCACGGGCAAAGCAAGAAAATCCTGCCACAGTGCCAGCAAAGAGATCCCTGTAATCCTCCTCTGATCAGCCACTCAATTCTCCCTACTATCTGTGGACCAAGAGCTGCCTCCCCGGGGCTGTGCCAGTGCTGGAACCAGACCATGCTCCTCTCTCACCCAGCTCTGACAGACCTTTCCTACTGACCTTCTAAGCTGTCTTTGGTGTTTGTAGGTTGAGAAATCTGGAAGCTGCCACGGCTGCCAGTGATTCAGTCCTCAGGCCTGCTCCAGGTTCACTGGGGCCCCATCTTTGCTTGTGTGGCCCATGCTGAACTGCACTCCTCTCCCAGTACCTCCCAGAGGTACAACCTCTCCCTGTACAACAGACCTTTCCTATCAATCATCCAGGCTGTCTTGGGCTAGAAATTTGTTTCACTGTCTTTTTGTGGGTGCTGCTGCTCTAGAATTTGTTTAGAGTTGTGTTTTACAGGTTTTTGGAGGGATTTGGTGGAGAGCTCAAGTAAATCACTGCTTTTACTTTGCCATCTTGGCTCATCCTCCCCCCGCAAGAGAAACTCCATTTAAAGTTACTGTAGACATTATAAAATAATTGGAAGTCTACGTGCCAAAAAAAACCCTGGAAGTATATGAACACAATTACAAAACACTTTTTACATAAATAAAGTCAGATCTAAATAATTGGGAAAATGTCAGTTGCTCATGGGTAGGTTGAGGTTATATAATAAAAATAACAGCACTATCTAAATTAATTTACTTATTCGGTACCATACCAATCAAACTACCAAAAATTATTTCATAGAGCTAGAAAAAACAATAACAAAATTCATCTGGAAGAACAAAAAGTCCAGAATATCAAGGGAACTAATGAAAAGAAATGCAAGGGAAGGTCGCTCAGCCATACCAGATATTAAATTGCATTATAAAGCAGCAATCATCAAAATTACTTGGTACTGGCTAAGAAATAGAATGGTGGATCAGTGGAATAGGTTAGGTATGCAAGACACAACAGTCAATGACTATACTAATCTACTATTTGATAAATCCAAAGACTCCAGCTTCTGGAATAAGAAATCACTATTTAACAAAAATTGCTGGGAAAACTGGAAAAGAGTATGGCAGAAACCAGGCATAGAACAGTATTTTACACTCTATACCATGATAAAGTCAAAACTGGTACAGGATTTAGATATAAAGATTGATGCTATAAGCAAACTAGAAGAGCAAAGAATAGTTTGCCTTTCAGATCTATGGAGAAGGGAAGAATTTATGACCAAACAAGAGATAGAGAACATCTAGGGAATTAATGAAAAGAAACGCAAGGGAAATTAAATTACCCTGTCTCAGGGGGAAAAAATGGTTTCATCAATGAGGAAAAAAATTCCCATAAAGGACAATTAGTTCAATATGATATATACTATTTGAAAAATTATTTAAATGAGTCCTACCAAATTCCTTTTACAACACAAATATGGCATTGATATCTAAACCAGGAAGAGCAAAAAGACAGAAGGAAAACTACAGACCAATTTCTTTAATGAAAATCGATGTGAAAATTTTCTATAAAATACTAACATGGACAACAACAATACTAACTAATATTAACAGCAATAAATCACAAAATTCATACAGTATCACCACACAGAATATACACCAGGAATGCAAGGCTGGTTCAATATTAAGAAAACTATAAGTATAACTGACTATATCAATAAAGAAAACAACAAAAATCATATGATTATCTCAATATCTGTAAAAAAAACCCTTTTGATGAAATACAACATACATTCCTATTAAAAACACTAGAAAGTACAGGAATAGATGGAGCTTTCCTTAAAATTATAAGTTGTATCTATCTAAAGCCATCACCAAGCATTATCTGTAATGTGGGTAAGCTAGAAGTTTTCCCAGCAAGATCAGGTGTGAAGCAAGAATGTCCATTACACCATTATTATTCAATATTGTTAGAAATGATAGTTATAGCAATAAGACAATAAAAAGAAATCAAAAGAATAAGAATAGTCAGTGAAGAAACAAAACTATCACTTTTTGCAGATATGATTGCATACTTAGAGAACCCTAAGGAATCAACTAAAAAACCAGTTGAAATAATTAATAATGTTAGCAATGTTGCAGGATACAAAATAAACCCACTTAAATCACCAGCATTTCTATACATTATCAACAAAACCTAGCAGGAAGAGATAGAGAAATTTCATTGAAAATAACTTCAAATGTTATAAAATACTTGGCAGCCAACCTGCCAAGACAAACCTAGGAAGTATATGAACACTTTTCACACAAAAACAGATCTAAACAACTAGAGAATATTAATTGCCCATGGGAGGCAGAGCTAATATAATAAAAATGACCATTCTATCTAAATTAATTTACTTATTCAGTGCCATGCCAATCAAACTAACAAATATCTTGATATATTTTATAGAGCTAGAAAAAATAACAACAAAATGCATCTGAAAGAACAAAAGGTCAAGAATATCTAGAGAATCAATTAAAAAAAATGTGAAGGAAGATGGCCTAGCAGTGTTGGGGAACTGTAAGGATGTAGAAGGCCACATGAGGTCTCACTGATGGGCGGAGGCTGCTCTCGGGTGACTGATCTATAAGCAAAGGTGGCCTGGTTCGGTGCTCCATTCTATGGATCTTTAACTCCCCTAGTTATTGTATGGTCATTGGCAGTTTATCTGGGATTTGGAGTCAGATAAGTGCACAGGACGTGTATGCACTGTCCTTAGCACAGCATGAGCTCTATGTCATTGTAACTTGATAAGAAGTTCCTGTTACTTTACTACTTAAGTGAATGCTTTGCAAAAATTAAACGGGAGTTGCTTCCATCTTGTCTCCCGCCTCATCAACGCGCATTCAAGATAGAAGGTTAAGCTGGCCTTATCCCTTCAAAGTTAGTATAGGATCCTTGGTCTTGTGGTGAGCTGAATTAGTTGTGCACAACAAACTGGCGCCCAACGTGGGGCCCCCTTCTGTAGTCTGAAGACTGAAGGGCAGGCAGCGGAGGAAGCTGAGAAAACAACCCACGATCCACAACGTGGGACCCCCTTTAGCCTGAAAAGTGAAGGGCCAGGCCGGAGAAAAGGCGGAGAAATCACCCCACGGTCAGGAAAACCGAGGTCTCTGGGAAGCCAGGCAGCCTCCTTGTGAGAGGTCTCTGAATCCTATCCCGTGGCACAAACGGAGAGGTAAGATAAAGTCTTATCATGACGCAAAATCTAGGAACAGAATGTTAGAGTAATATATAAAGTGATGAGGAACAGGGGTGCTCGGTAACTCCTAAGAAAATAAGAGAGTTTCTAGATATTGTTGATATAAAATCTCCATGGCACCCCACAGAAGGGAGTTTAGATTTAGAACAATGGAAAATAGTGGGAGAACAATCGACAGAATTTTATAACACCAAAGGCCCAAAATCAGTTCCTCTGGGTATTTTCACTATCTATAATCTTATAAAAATGGGCTTGCAAGCTGAAATCACAAAGAATGAGGAAGTTTTAGGAGCTGTGAGAGCAAAGGAAGCTCTGCCATGTGCCGTGAGGAATTTCAAAAATCCCGTGAGGAATTTCAAAGATCCCCAAGGGGAAGTAGAAAAGAAACGTGTAGTCACAGCACTATACTGTGGACATTGTGGAGCATTACAAAGTGAAAAAGTTTCCTTTTATAAAAACCAAAACCTTAAGAAAGATTTTGCCTGGTTTTAGAATACCATGAAAAGAAAAGATAAAATAAAATAAAAATAGTATTATCTCATTTGTATAGGGAATTTCTGACAAGTTTCTCGCTTTTGGATTCTCCCTGTCATTTTTTTCTATGTTTGTCTGTGTGCACAACATAGCAGTACTAGATTATATGAAATTAGAACGGTTTTGCACAAATCAAACCAATGCAGCAAAATTAGAAAGAAAACAGGAAACTGGGGAAAAAATTTTCATAGAAAGTTTCTCTAATAAAGGCCTCATTTCTCAAATATATAGGGAACTAAGCCAAATTTATAAAAATACAAGCAATTCCTCAATTGATAAATGGTCAAAGTATATGGACAGGTGGTTTTCAGAAGAAATCAAAGCTATCAATAGTCACATGAAGAAATGTTCGAAATCACTACTGATTAAAGAATTTAAATTGAAACAACTCTGAGTTCATACCTACTAGATTTAATAACATGACAGAAAAAGAACATGACAAATGCTAGAGGGTATCTAGAAAAATTGGGACATTAATGCATACTGTTGGTGGCCTTGTAAACTGGTCCAACCATGCTGGAAAACAATTTGCAACCAAAGGTCTATGAAATCCTGCATACCCTTTGACCCAGCAATACCACTACTAAGTCTGTATCCCAAAGATATCAAAGAATAGGGAAAAGGACCTATGTGTAACAACAATATTTAGAGTAGCTCTTTTGTGCTGGCATAGAATTGATGAGGGGATGCCCATTAATTGAGGAATGGTTGAACAAGTTGTGGTATATGATTGTGGTAGAATACTATTATGCTACAAGAAATAATGAGCAGGATAGTTTCAGAAAAATCTGTGAAGATCTATGGGAACTGATGCAAAGTGAAGTGAGTAGAAAACAGGAGAAAAACTGTACATAGTAACACTGATATAGTAAGATCAACTGTGAAAGACTTAGCTTACTCTGATCAAGCGATTGATCCAAGATAATTCCAAAGGACTTAGGATGAAAAATGCTATCCACCTCCAGAGAGAGAACTGATGAACTCTGAATGCAGACTGAAGCATAATTTTTTTCACTTTCTTTAGTTTTCTTGCTTTTTGGGATTTTGTTCTTTAATGTGGCTAATGTAGAAATATATTTTGCATGATTTCACATGTATAATTCATATAATATTGCTTGCCTTCTCAATGGGTAGGGGACTAGCAGGAAGGAGGAAGGGAATTTGGAACTCAAAATTTAGAAAAAAGTAATGTTAAAAAATAAAGAAACATAATAAATTGTATAATATCATCTGAATATAGAAATATTTACAGAATTTTGTCATCAATACGGAGTCTTTGTTTTGGACATTATACCAGATGCATCACAACTCTCACAGACCCTTCTGGCAAATATCTCAGTTGGGGTCAAAACTGAGGAGATCACGGAACAAAGGTACTCTTTCAGTTGTTTCTATGATATAATCTTGTACATTCTGATGCAATGGTGAGATAAACTTTGACTAAAGAGAGCCATCACAAGGTGGCATTCATCTACACTGCATCAAATGCTTTCTTAAAATCAATAAACAACAAATACAGCAGCATATAGTCTCTACAGCTCACAACTAGCTGCGTGACCTTTAAGATGTTGTTCCCCTGTAGAATAATCAGTCTGCTGGGATTTGTAGATGGTTCTATAGAAAGCAAGAAGTATTGCTGTTGTTGATGACGTTGTGTTTTTCATCAGTGAATTTTAGGTGGCATTACATATATTAATTAGCTTTCATAATACTCTGGTAGTATTTGAGTCAATTTTTAAGATGGAGCAAATGAGTCACAAAGAGGTTATGAGACTTTGTCAACACAGCCAAGAACAGAATCTAAAGCTCTCAATCCCTTCTACTAAATCATGAGACATTCTTTAGCCTTCAAAGACATAATCCTAAAGTAAAGAAAAATGCCTGCCCACTTATAAATAGGTCACATGATGATGTCCTTTTAAAACCAAAGACAATTCTTGCTTTTGAAGGTAAACAAAATTTTGTATAAATCAGATCCTGCCTTGTGCTTTTCTACCAAATGTTTAGCATTCGCTACATATTCTACATAGTATCTTGTCCACTGTGGGTGTTTAATATTTACAGCTTTAGGAATATTACAAGTTTCCTCAGTGTGCAAAAAGGGCAATTCAAGAAATAAGATAAAATTATTATGAATAATTATAGGAATGGATAAGCCTAGTACATCTTCCTATCTTCAAGAAAGATGGATCATGTTTAAACCACTCCATAGAAAGAACTTTAATAATCTTATAAGAAACTTATTTTACTAGCTAACATGCCTCAAATAAATTCTTATATTTATATAATCTCTGCTGCTGCTTAAGCCCATCTTTTATTATATATTTAACAGATACAGAATATAACTTTATCCTACGCTAAATAAACCCTTCTTACTCACCAATATTAAGCCATAAATCTACTTCTCCTACCTCAGGGTAGAAATTCATAAGACTATTAAAACTACAAAAGACCTTAGAAACTTCAGAGGCCATCTAGTTTAACCTCCTTATTTTAGATATGTGGAAACTGAGTCCAAAGGAGTTTAAGTGACTTGACCATGGTCACATAACAAGTATGAGGTAGGATCTGAACCCAGGTCCTCTGACTCCAGAGCCAATGGTCTTTCCACTATGCTATGCTGCCTTTTAACCAACTCCTTCATTTTACAAAGGGGGAAACTGATGTCCAAAGAGGAAGAAAACGTCTTTCCAAGGTCAACAATGATGTCTTAATTGCCAAATCTAATAAGACCTTTTCTCAAGCATCATCCTTCTTGACCTCTCTACAGCCTTTGACACTGCTGATAACTCTCTTCTGGATACCTTCTCCTCTCCAGTTTTAATAACACTGCTTTCTCCTGGTTTTCCTCCTACTTATCTGATTGCTCCTCCAGAGTCTCTGTTGCGACATCTCCATCCAGGTCACACCCACTAATCAAAAGTGTCTGTCCCCTAAAAGTTCTGTCCTATTCTCTTCTCCTTTTACTACTTTGCTTGGTAGTCTCATCAGATCCCATGAATTCAATTATCATCTCTATGCAAATAATTCCCAAATCTATATTATCCAATTCTATCCTCTCTCCTGAGTGCCAGGCCTGTACCACCTACTACCTTTTGTTTATCTCTAACTCAACATGTCCAAAACAGAACTCACCTTTCTTTCATTCTCAAACTCTCTTCCCCTTCCAAACCTCCCTATTACTATTAAGGGCACCACCATCTTCCCAGTCACCCAGGCTGACAACGTTTATTTCATCCCTGACTCCATTTGCACTCCATAGATCCAATCTGTTGCCAGGTTCTGTTAATTTTACCTTCACAATACCTTCTGTATACATTTTCTTCTCTCTACTCATCCTGATAGAGGCTACTCTCATCACTTCAGGCATGGACTACTGCAATAGTTTTCTGATTGGTCTTCATGTTTCAAGTCTCCCCCAATGCTAGCCCATTCTTCACTCAGCTTCCAAAGAGATTTTCCTAAAGCACAGGTCTGACCATGTTTCACTCTCCCCATCCCCTACCCATCATCCATAAACTCCAGTGGCTTCCTGTTATTTCCAGGATCAAATATAAAATCCCTCTGTCACTTAAAACCACCTTTGACCACCTGCCTCTTTATCTTTCTATCTTCATAGACATTACATTCCTCCATGTACTCCAGTCAAGCAATATCAAGTTTACTGATGTTCCTAGAACAATATACTCTGTCTTTCGACTCTGTGTCTTTTCATTCACTTGACTTCAAGATTCAGCTCAAATTCTGCTTTCTTCAGGTGACCCTTTCTGGTTCCACCTACTGTTAGTGACTTCCCTTTGAGATTACCTTCCATCTATCTCTATATCTTATGTCAATAAGAACTGTTTACATGTTGTCTTCCCCATTAAAAGGTGAACTCCTTGGGGGCAGGCACTGTTTCTACCTTTCTTTGTAATCTCAGAGATAATATTTATAAAGTTTTTAGCATAATGCCTGCCACACAGAAGATGTTTAATAAGTATTTGTTTCCTTCTTTTTCCCTTCTCTTCCCAGAACTTAGGGCAGTGTCTGGCATATAGTAAGTTTTAATAAATGCTTGCTCACTGATTTACTGACTCAAGTGATTTACCCCAAGCCACAAGACCAGTCAGTTGTGGAGCCAGGACTAGAACTACGGTCTCTTAACTCTCAGTTCAATGTTTGTTGTTGAGCATCTTTTTGCCACAGGGTATACTTTCTAAGCCTGCCTCTTTAGTTCTCCAGAGACCCTCTAAATTCTTTCACCCTTCATATGGCATAGATGCCAGAAATGAATATAATAATGTAACAAGTTAACAACCCACATTTATATGGCTTTTTAAGGACTGCAAAGAATTTTGCTCACAATAATCCTGGGACATTAAGTAGAGAAAGGCTATGACATGGAATAACTGAACTTTATGGAAACACAAGCTTAGAGGATTTTGAACTAGAAGGGACCGTAAAGATCACTGAATCTAACTCTCTCATTTTACAGATGAGAAAACTAAAGCCCAGAGAGGTAACTTGTTTAAGATTAAAAGAGTAGAGGAGCAGCTAGCTAGAAGGCACAGTGAATAGAGCACTGGCCCTGGGGTCAAGAAGTTCTGAGTTCAAATCTGGCCTCAGACACATAACACTTACTAGCTGTTTGACTTTGGGCAAGTCACTTAACTCCAGTGGCCTCATCAAAAAAACAAACAAACAAAAAAACCCAACAACAAAAAAAAAGAAGATTAAAAAAGTAGGAAGAAAGTCAGTCAGTAAGTATGTATTAACTATCTGCTGTGACTGGGCCCTGTATTAAGCACTGGGGACAAAAGAAAGGCAAAAAACAGTCACTGCTCTCAAGGTCCCACAGTGTAATGGGGGAGATAACATAAAAACAACTATGTACAAACAAAATATATACAGGACAGACTGGAGATAATCAACAGAGAGATGGCACTAGAGTAAAGGGGATCAGGAAAGGCTTCTTGTTGAAGGTTGGGTTTTCATCGGAATAAATGTGAAATCTTGTATTTGGATTAAAAAAAAAACTTCAGAAGTACAAGATGGGGGTAGGGGTACCATGGTTAGACTGCAGTTTGCCTGAAAAAGATCTAGAGAGGTTTAGTGGATCATGAACTGAATATGAATCAGCAGGATGATGTGGCAGTCCAGAAAGTTAATGTAATCTTGGGCTATGTTGAAAGGCACAGCTTCCAGGAATAAAGAGATGATATCTCTGTATTCTGCCCTGGTCAGGCAGCATCTGGACTATTTCAGGTTTGGACACCACATTTAGAAAGGATGCTGATAACCAGGAAGGCAACGAGGATGGTCAAATGCTTTGAATCTATACCATATGAAGAGCAATTGAATGAGTGGGGCATTTTTGGTCCTGGAAAGACAGGGCTCAGAGAAGATAATAGTTTCAAATACATGAAGGGCTCTCATGCAGGGAGGCATTAGACTCAGTCTTATCTCTCACTAGAAAAAGGAACTAGGAGCAATGGGTGAAAGTTGCAGAGACACATTTAGTTTTGAAACAAGGAAAAAAAAAACTCCTAATACTTTTAATTAAAGCTACTCCAAAGTGGAACAGGCTGACTTAGGAGATAGTGGACTCCCTATCACTGGAGTTCTTCTGGTAAAAAACAGATGAAAACTTGTAGGATGTTTTGTTTTGGGATATAGGTTCAAATAGATGGCCACTGAAATCCTTCCAACTCTTGAGATTCTAAGATTTTATAAAAACATCTCCAAATCTTGCTAGAGTGTCTTTAAGACAATAACTAGAGAACTGCCAAAACAAATACCAAAGTATCACCAGGAAAGCATACTGTATATATATACATGATTCAAAGGGTTTAGCGGTCAGCAAATCAAACTAAGGATTTTCCACATGTCATTTCTGACAGAGAAATATCTATTTTTGTTTCTTTGATGCAAGAATCTTTTCCATTGACAGTACATATACTTATTTCACAGTTTTGGAGTGAACCAATACCTACTAAGCAGCAGCAGTACAATATAAAAAGTGACTAAACAGAAAGGGAATAGAACCAAAAGAAAGGTATGGGGGACATGGGATTAGTCTAATTTTCTAGAATCACATCTTCCCAAAAGATTCTACTAGGAATGGCAAATTAGTGAGAGAAGAGTACAGTCTTGGGAATAAATGGATAATATATCATTAAGCCTGTTTAAAGCAAATGAAACAATTACCTACTCAAACAATGTAGGAAAAAGGAGCCCAAACCATGTTAAATCTGGTCAATTGAGAGTTAATGAAGGTTCAAAGATGAACTCATTTTTTCTTTCCAAAACTAATTCTCCTTCTCAAGTGCCCTATTTTTGTCAAAAGGAACACCATTCTTTCCATTTCATATCTCTTCTGTCTTCCCTCTTTAATACAACTTTAATACAACTGCCAGATTAAACTTCTTTTTGTATTACATTCAATTGCAAATAAAATCATGGGACCAAAGCTTAGTCAGACTCTTCTAGCTAGTACTACTCTGATGCCTCATCATGGTGTGGAAGTGACCTTGGATTTTTGAAAGCTATGCTAGTGAAACACAAGCTTTGACAGATCCTATTAAGTTAGAAAGGTTTTAAGCATGGGCCCAGTGATGGACTGCATGTCCACTGTTCAAAGTCCAGACTAGTTGAATTTGAAGAGGTTTACTGCCAGCACAGAACAAAGGGTGATGCATTTTTAGGCCACCAAAACTCATGAAGATCATTTACTAAATTTTACAGTTACTCACTGAAGGGAGGAAGTGCAAAAAATTAGAGTCTTGAAGCACATAGTTCTGGTCATTTCAGCACTCTGATCAAAGCTCTTCAATGGCTCTCTATTATTTACTAAATAAAGTTCAGAATCCTTAACACGTCAGTCAATTCCCTCCATAATTTGACCTTGCTTGCCATAATGCTAGTCCAGTAGTGTCAAACTCAAAAAGAAATAGGGTCGGTGAGCATGCGTAAGAATGCCTGCCAATAGTATACCGACTAAGAACATCCCATAAATTTCATGTAGTTCTATGTTCTTTTTTGTTTGTTTGTTATAAAACAAGAACATATGGATTGCTATTTATGTTCTCGTGTTTTCATTTTGTTAAATATCCCTAATTACATCTTAGTCTGTTTTAGGCCACAGGCCAAGGTGTGTGACACCTCTGCTCTAACCAAATCTGACTATTAACCACTCCCCATAAACAACCTCAAATTTTGTTTTCATGCTTTTTCTCACTTTCCCTATACTGAGAATTCCCTCTTCTCTTCCATACTACTGACTTCTTATCTATCCTTTAAAGCCCAAATGAAGTATTTCTTCTACGAAAACTTTCATAATTCCCTCAGATGATAATGATCTTTCCATCTTTGGATCTCATAAAATATTGTGCTTGTACCTTTCTTATACACTTTTCATGTACAGATGTTTACAACTGAAAAAAAACCACTTCTGCTCAGTGCATTCTGAGGTCTATGATAACAGGAAACATACTTTAACCAAACTATATATCTTGGCTAGCACCTAGTGTTATGCCCACATTAGGCATTTAATGAATGCTTACTGTGAAAGAAAGTCAAATAGATCCCCTTTCCAAGTTTCCAAAATACTTACTAGATGGTACTTTAGGACTGCTTTCTGGAGGAAGGATGAAAGCATACATTTAAAGACAGTTTCTTATAGGCCTAACCTCTTCAAAGAAACAAAGAAAGAGGAAAAGAATATATATGTATAAAACTATGCCTAGCAGCTTTTTTTCATGATAGCCAAAATTTGGACACTAAGAGGGTATCCTTCTATGGGGACTGGCTAAACAAACTGTGTTATATGAATGTAACAGAAATTACTGAGCCATAGACATAGACATGATGAAATAGACAATTCCAGAGAAAATTAAAATCTTTATGAACTTATACAGGACAAAATTAGCAGAACTAGAACAATTTATACAATGATTACAATATTTTAAAGAAAAACAACTTTGAATGACTTTAAAATGTTGATCAAATTAATGATAAACTAGGAATCCACTGGATTTTAACATTCCTGAGGTCAGGAACTGTTGTTTGCCTCTTTTTTGTGTCCCCAGCACTTAGCACTGTGTCTGGCACATAGTAGTGTTTAATAAATGTTGACTGATTAGTGAAACTTCATCTTAAGATGAAGAACTTAAAAAGCAGAAAGATATATACTATACTCAGACATGGCTAATGTAGGGGTTTGCTTTGCTGGGTTATGTAGATAGGTATTAAGGAATTTGTTTTTAAATTTAATTTGCTTAAGTTGGGGGAGGAAGGACTGAGAGGGGCAAATTAATTTTTAAAAATACTTGTTACTTGAAGTTGTTTTTAAATTAAAGGAAAAAAAAGAAAAAGAAACATAATTCCTGGAAATACAGGATAAAGTTCTCTCCAGAGAAAATAATGCTTAGTTGATAGATGTTCCAGGAGAACTATCTACGTTATATCTTCTCTATATCAAAATTTATAGAGTCCTTACATGTCCTTATATGAAGATGGTGCCAGTAAAAGGGAAGATATTCAATGGCTAAATGAATGAAGGTACCCAAGAATTTAAAATGTGTCTAATTTATATAATCTCTTGCCATTATGTTAATATCTTACCCTAGCTGACTGAGAAGGAAGCTGGTAAGAAGCTATAATTTGGAAGTGCTACACAAAGCAATATGTCTTCAAGTCAACATTAGCTAAAATTTAGGAAGTTCTAATCTCTTAATAAATTTATTAGGCATAAGGCATTTATTAAATGCCTTCTATGTGCTAGGTACTGTGCCAAGCATTGGGAATCCAAAGAAAAGTGAAAACAGTCCCCCAAACAGTCTCTGTCTTCAAGGATCTTATAATCTAATATGGGAGACAACATGAAAACAACTGTGTACAAACAAGATATATACAGGATAAAACTGGAGATAATCTCAGACGGAAGGCACTATTATTAAGCAGGACCAGGGAAGGCTTCCGTAATGCCTTCTGTAAAGTCTACATTAAAAACAGATTTGATAAAGCTATCACTCTCTGCAGATGACATGATGATATACTTAGAGAATCCTAGAGAATCAAGTAAAAAACTACTTGAAATAATAAACAACTTTAGCAGAGTTGCAGGCTATAAAATAAACCCACATAAATCATCAGCATTTCTATATATTACCAACAAAGCCCCACAGCAAGACACAGAAAGAGAAATCCCATTTAAACTTACTGTAGACATTATAAAATATTTAGGAGTCTACCTACAGAAACAAACCCAGGAACTCTATGAACACAATTACAAAACACTTTTCACACAAATAAAATCAGATCTAAATAACTGGAAAAACATCAGTTGCTCATGGGTAGGCCGAGCTAATATAATAAAAATGACAATCCTACCTAAGCTAATTTACTTATTCAGTGCCATACCAATCAAACTGCCAAAAAATTATTTTATAGAGTTAGAAAAAATAATAACAAGATTCATTTGGAAAAACAAAAGGCCAGAATATCAAAGGAACTAATGAAAAGAAATGCAGGGGAAGGTGGCCTAGCAATTCCAGATCTTAAATTGTATTATAAAGCAGCAGTCATCAAAAAACTGCTTGGTACTGGCTAAGAAATAGGGAGGTGGATCAGTGGAATAGGTTAAATATGCAAGACACAGTAGTCAATGACTATAGTAATCTATTATTTGATAAACCCAAAGACCCCAGCTTCTGGGATAAGAACCCACTCTTTGAAAAAAACTGCTGGGAAAACTGGAAAAGAGTATGGCAGAAACTAGGCATAGACCCAAATCTCACACCATATACCAAAATAAAGTCAAAATGGGTTCAGGACTTAGATATAAAGGCTGATACCATAAGTAAACTGGGAGAACAAGGAATAGTTTACCTATCAGATCTATGGAGAACAGAAGAATTCATGACCAAACAGGAGATAGAGAACATTATGAAAAGCAAAATGGATAATTTTGATTACATTAAATTGAAAAGTTTTTGCACAAACAAAGCCAATGCAACTAAGATTAGAAGGAAGGTAGAAAACTGGGAAAGAATTTTTACAACCAGTCTTTCTGATAAAGGCCTCATTTCTAAAATATATAGAGAATTAAGACAAATTTATAAGAACACAAGCCATTCCCCAATTGATAAATGGTCAAAGGATATGAACAGGCAGTTCTCAGATGAAGAAATTAAAGCCATCTATAGTCATATGAAAAAATGCTCTAAATCATTATTGATTAGCGAAATGCAAATCACAACTGGTACCACATCACACCTATCAGATTAGCCAACATGACAAAACAGGAAAATGATAAATGTTGGAGAGGATGTGGGAAAATTGGAACGCTAATACATTGTTGGTGGAGTTGTGAAATGATCTAACCATTTTGGAGAACAATTTGGAACTATGCCCAAAGGGCTACAAAAATGTGCATACCCTTTGACCCAGCAATAGCACTTCTAGGGCTATATCCCAAAGAGATCAAACAAATGGGAAAAGGACCCACAGGTACAAAAATATTCATAGCAGCTCTTTTTGTGGTGGCAAAGAATTGGAAATTGAGAGGATGCCCATCAATTGGGGAATGGCTGAGCAAGTTGTGGTATATGAATGTAATATTGTTCTATAAGAAATGATGAACAGGCTGACTTCAGAAAAACCTGGGAAGACTTATATGGTCTGATGCTGAGTGAAGTGAGCAGAACCCAGAGGATTTGTATACAATAGCAGCCACGTTATGCAATGACTAAGAATGTTAAACTGAACCCTTCTCAGCATTACGAGGATCTAAGACATCTCCAGAGGCCTCGGGATGGAAAATGCTGTCCACATCCAAAGAAAGAACTATGGAAGTCGAATCGTTCTCACTTATTTTTACCTTAAGTTGAATTTTGTTTCATTTTTCTGATGGTTCCTCCTATTGGTTTTAATTTTTACTTACAACTTCACTAATGTGAAAATATGTTTAATGGATATGTAAATGTAAAGCCTATGTCAGATTGTGCGCTGTCTTGGGGGGGGAGAAAAAGGGAGAAAAAATTTTCAACTCAAAAGCATATGGAAAAAAAATTAAAATAAAATAAAATAAAATAAAATAAAAAGAAATTGGCTCTGGAATTTGGAAAAGGTCATATGAAAGTGAGAGGGATCTATTCAATCTTTTCAGGTTGTGTCACCGTAATCAAAAATCATACCGCTGGCTTCTTGCCTAAGCTCTATCAATAAAACATAGTATGAGTACAAAAAAACCCCCCAAAAAACAGATTTGAATAAATTCTCCTATTAGTCATCAACACAGGGCTTTTTAAAAAATTCTCTTATTACAGATGACAAATATCAGGCTCATTCCAACAGTGTTAAAGTGTTATAAGTTTTCTTAAATTTCATTTAATTTATAAAGAATAAACGATATGGATTTTTACATATCTATACTTGATTATATTTCTATAATCATCAAGAAGTAATTATTCTGTATTAATTGAAATTACTGGAAAATAGCTTATTATGTGCCTAGAGATTAAATGTAGAGTGGCTGTGCATATATTTGTCTAAAACCTGCAGTGGATGTCTTGGGTCAATATTGACTTATGGATTCCTAATGTACTTTTAAAACACATAATTTTGAGAGCTAAGTGTGCTGTAGAGAACATTTGGTATCACAATAATTAATCTGATTTCTTTTTGCAGACAAACAATGCACGTCTGTTAGTAAATGTTTAAACAGTTCAGAGCAAACACATTCTAGATATAAAATTTATTAGAGTTCCAGAGCCATAAGTATTTAATTAAAATAAAGATCTAGACAATGTTTTACTTGTATCAAGGTAAAATACTTATTCTAGTGCACTAATATCAGCATAACAATACTTTCACTTGTCTTTTAAACATCAAAAAGCAGAATAAATAATGCAAATAAGAATCATTAGTTCAATCACAAAAATAAGGAACAGATATCAAAGGAAAGGAAGTTTGATACTATCACTTATCCAACATTCATTTAGCAAGCATTATATATCAACTATGTACTTCATACATAGAGTATTGATAATTAACAATGTAAACTTAAAGTTATAAGTCCCATTCACAAAGTCTCAGTGATACTCTTAAGATGACAAGTTTTTATTCATATTAGTTGTATAGGAACATTCTGAAGTATCCCAGAATACTGTTTCTCACTGCACTGTAAAACTTACTTAGACACTACTAGTATGTCTTTTTATATGCTATGAAGAACAATCACAGTTTCTAACATCCATTTAGAGGATGTCCAATTAACTGGTGATGCAAGATTAGCATTCAAGAGAAATACTGAGGCTGGATATATAAATCTGTGAGTCATCTGCATAGATTATAATTTAACTCAGGAGCTAATGAAGTTATCGTGAGAGAGTACAGAGAAAAAAAGGAGACCCAGGACAGTGTCATCCCACAGTTAGGGTGCATAATACAGATGATGATTCAGGACATGAAACTAAGAAGGAGCAGTCAGGAAAGCAGGAGGAGAATCTCCCTTGTTTAGGCCCATCACCTTTTACCTGGACTACTGCAATACACATCTAACTGGTCTCCCAGTCTTCAGAGTCTCCCAATTCCAATCCATCCTCCACACAACTGCTAAATAATACATATTCCTAAAGCACAGTTCTGAGCTTGTCACTCTCTTAGTCAATAAACCCCAACGGCTCCTTATTACCTTTCGGATCAGATATGAATTTCTGTTTGTTTTCTAAAGTCTCTCATAACTTGGCCCCAAATTACCTTTCCAAATCTGTTATTCATTACTCCCTTTCTTGTACTTTGTAATCCAACCAGATTGATGATCTCATTTTTCCTTACACATGACACTCTATCTCCTATCTCTATATCTTTTTGGTCATGGCTTTTAGATAATCCAATAATTCTTTTTCCCCCATTACAAACTTGAGTAGTCAATCAAAACAAATTTCTACTTTGGCTATGTCCAAAAAAGCTTTGTCTCATTCTGCATTCTGAGTCCTTTACTTCTCTATTAAGACCTGGGTAGCATGTTTCATTAGTCCTCTGGAATGATAAAAGAGCTCAGCATAACAGTATTCCATTATATTTATATATTATAACTTATCCATCCGTTCCCCAATTTATGAGCATCCCCTTATATTCTCATTCTTTGACACCTAAAAAAGAGCTCTAAATATTTCAATACCTCCTTAGTTTGTTTTGCCTAGAATCCCTCCTTGAACCTGCCCTCTCTTTAATCCTCTTTCACTCCTTTACCCTTACACTATTTCCCTGTTGAAATTATTTCTGTACTCAACTGCATGTATATTCTTTCTCTTTCTGACCAGTGTAGATGTGAGTATATTTCAAGTATCAGCCACTGACCTTCTTGTCCCCTCCTAGTTTGTACTGATGTGTACTTAAACACAACATAATTTCCCCTAACCTTACTTTTCCTTCATGTCCATCTCTTCTATCCCCCAGTGTCTTTTTCTTCCATTCTCAAGATATAGCAGAACCACTCTCAGGCTCTGTTTAATTGGACTCCCTCTATGAGTCCTGATGATGATAGAGTTCAGAGGGGATAGAAGCATCATCTCCCCTTATTGGAATGTAAGCAGTTAATCCTTATCTAGTCCTTTATCATTGTTTATTCATGTTTACCTTTTTATGTTTCAAACACTCTTGTGTTTGAACTTCAAAGTTTCTCTGGAGCTCTGATCTTTTCACCACAAGTGCTTGGAAGTCCCTTATTTCATTAAGGGTCCATTTCTCCCCTGTAGCATTATACTCAATTTTGCTGAGCAAGTTATTCTTGGCTGGAAGCCCATATTCTTTGACTCCTGGAATAATGTATTTCAAGTTCTTTGTTTCTTTACAATAGTGGCTGCTAAATTGCATGTGATCCTGATTTTTGGCTCCTCAGTATTTGAATTCTTTCTTTCTCGCTGCTTATGGTATACATACATACATACTACATACATACACATATATAATATTTTTTTTAACCTGGAAACTCTGGATTTTGGCTATAATGTTCCTGTGAGTTTTTTTTTCTCCTTGTTCTGTTTTCTATGTCAGTTGTTTTTGCTATGAGATATCTTACATTTTCCTCCCAGTCTGTTAACTTTGTTTTTAATATTTCTGTTTCCTCAGAGCCATTGGCTTCTATTTGGTCCATTCAAATTTTTAGGAAGTTTGTTGTTTGGACGAGGTTTTGTACCTCTTGTGCCAAACTTAATTCCCTTTCCAATTCTTACTTCCACAACTTTAAATTCTCTTCCATTCCCCCCCACCAAGTGCTCTTATTTCATTTATTAAAAAAACCCCAATTTTTAACTCTTTTTTTAAACTCTTGTATCATTTCTTCTAGGAAGTCTAGTTGATTTTTGCCTGATCTTTGTATTTCTCCAAAGCTTTGCAAGTAGATGTTTTGGAGCCATAACAGCTCTTCATGATGTGATTCTTTTTTTTTTTTAATTTGCTCATTCTTTCAGACTTGATGTTAGGTCTGAGCTCTTTAGCATTTCTGGAGGGAGGGTTGGGCTAGGCCTGTTGCTGCTTTCTTCGGATATAGAGTGTTGTGTTACTCTAGGATCTCAGGGACCTCTAAGCTTTCTGTGCCCATTAAGAGGTCTGATTCATGGCAAGGTCTTATTGCTGCCTTCCTGGTCTTAGCTCTGCAAGTTCCTGACCTGAATTTGGGTCTAAGGAAGAACAGACCGCTGCTGAACTTGGACCCTGTCATCCAGCTGGAAAGTCTGTTGCTTCACAGTAGAAGATTATAGGCTCCCCTTTGGTCTGGAATTCCTGCCTTGCTTATTCCTCTGCAGGCTGGGCTAAATGCTGGAAGTAAGACAGTGCTCTGAGCCTGGAGTTTGACCCACAACACTGCTGCTGCTTGCTTCTGAACTTCTTCCTTTCTCCATACATTGCTCAGACTCCCTACTCTGCACATGTTCCCCTTTCAGTATGCACGGAATCTATGACTTGGAATTGGGTAGTGGGAGACAAAGCTGCCAATCTGCACCTGTCCCCATTGAGATTCCCCTCATGGGTCTAAGATCTCCTGTTTTGCTGATGCACACCTCTCCTTGGGCATGGGAGTGCTCAGGAGGGGTGTGCTCCCAACTGGATCCTATTCCTAGTGCCTGCAAACCTCTCTCTCTGCCTCCCTTTGCCAACATGGGCTGGACAAATGATTCAGTGTGACTGTTTCTGGATTTCCCCATTAGGATTCAGTCTGGTATATTATTTAGATCTGTTTGGAGTTTGGAGTGCAATTCACCGCATTGCTCTCTATCACTTTGCCATCTTGGCTCTGCTTTGATCAGTGATTCTTATTTTTCCTTGATCTATTTTATAGGTCAGTTGTTTTTGATATGGGATATCTTACATTTTTTTTCTATTTTTTTAATCTTGTATTTCTTGTTGTCTCAGGGAGGTATCTACTTCCTTTTGGTCTAATCTAACGGGAGGTTGTTACTTAGTAAAGCTTTTGTACCTCTTGTGCTAAGTTATTAATTCTTTTTTCAAGTCTTCCAAAGCTCTCACTTTTTTCCAATTCCTCTAGTGCCCTGATTTCAATTATAATATTTTAAACCCTTTTTAAAAAAAATCCCACCTTCATTTATTTTAGGAATTCTAATTGATCATGTGGCCAAGCTGTTTTTCTTTGAGGATTTTTTAGTTATTTTCCTCTTTTGGGTTTGTGTGTTGAGCATCCATGGCATTATAATAGCTCTTTAACTTTTTTCACTTACTCATTCTACTCGCCTTTCTCCCTGGATAGGGACTTTGTTATAGGACCAGGCTCTGTTAAGGTTTTTCTGATAGGGTTCTCATGGCGTTATATGATCCTGGCTTGTCTTATCTGGGGTCCTGTTGCATCTACATTCTTCAGTGCTACGCTTTTTATTGATCACAGGAATCCTGGCTTGTGCTAGAGAGCTGCAAACTTTCAGTGGGCCCTATGGGGGTCTGATCAAGGGCAGAATCTGATTGCTTACCTCCTGATCTTTCCAGGTAAATCTCAGTTTAGGTCTGGGCAACATGGCTGCAGATTTGCCCCCAGGTGCAACTCCAGCAGACAGCTGCTGGCCCCAGTCTCTGTCAACTGTGATGATTAAAAAAGTTGAGGAGATGTAGTTTCTGGGTAACTTAACCATTTTGTTAATAAGGTCAGCAGGTTATTAGTAAAATGATGGTCATTTGGCCATCTCTTTTTGACCAAAGACAATCATGGTAGTAGGCTCACTGTTTATATACCCTTCCCAAAAAGTAGGTGTTCAATGAGGGGCTGAAAGTGATATCACTGTAAATATGTCTATACTCAGACCACCCCAGCCTTGGGCTATCTAGACAAAAGGATGTCTCCACTCAAACTTGAGTAGAACACAATGGGTTTCTCCACCTTAGATTAAAATCCTTGTAAAGTGAGGTGGGGTCTGACCAAGATGAGGAGAGTTAATTCAATCTCATTATCAGTAATGTCCTTCAAGAGACTGAACTTTTAAAAAAAATCAGAAATTTGGAAGAAGGGGAGTGCTCTGAATTTCCCCAAGATATTGGTTATTAATAATCATTTCTCTCACAGTTAGCTGGAAGGCTCAGGAGGTTCAGAGTGACTCCTTACCTCTTTGAGTCTGGGAGGATTAAGTCTGAGATCTACTTTGGTATCAATAAATCCAAGATAGAAAAGGTAATATGGGCAGAGAATTTTTGCTGTATAAAAGATCTAGAGTTTTTTGATGGACTTCAAGGTAAATAGAGATCAACCAAAAAAAGTTGATCTTAAGCTATAATAAGAAAAGGATATGTACACCAAATGAGAGATGTTTTAGTTCTAGTGTAGTGTTCCTGGTCAGACCACATTTGCGCACTCTGTTCAGTTTTGGAAGCATATTGGGAAAAATGTTGAAAATATAGTTTCCATATAGAGAAGGGTCAACCATCAGGCAACAAGCATTTATTAAGCACCTATTATGTGCCAGGCACTGTGCAAAGCACTGGGAATACAAATATAAGGACACCAAGGTCATGAACCTGGGTGGCGCTAGAAGAATGGTAGTGCTTTTGATAGAAATTAGAAAATTCATAAGAAGGGTGAGTTTGGCGGGAAATATAATGAGTTCTGTTCTTTTGTGGCACTTCACCTATGATATTCTCACAATGGGATTTTAGCCAGAAGTTGAAGGAAGCAAGAGATCCCTTGCTTCCTTCAGGGAAGGAGGGAGAGATAGAGATGGTAAGGAAAAGAATCCCTGGCACAGGGAGAGCCAGTGACAACTCCTCCAGTTGGGAGATAAACATTTTGTGCAAGGAACAACAAGGAAGCTAGTGTCATTGCATCACAGAGTACATATGGGGAGTAAGCTATAAAGAGAATGGAAAAGTAGGAGTGGGCCAGGTTGTAAAGAACTTTAAAAACCAAATAAGGGATTTTATATTTAATCCTGGAGGTGACAGGGAGACACTGGAGTTTACTAAGCTGATGTTGGGGAGAGGTGACATGGTCAGACCTGCACTTTAGAAAGATCAATTTGACAGCTGAGCAGAGGAAGGACTAGAGTAGGGAGAGACTTGAGGCAGGGAGACCAATCAGAAAGCTACTTTAAGAAAGTGTCTGGGCATGAAGTGATAAGGGCCAGCACTAGGGTGGTGCTACAATAGTGGGCCTGTGCCAGTACAATGTCAGAGAACAGAAGAGAGAATATATGATGGATGTTATGAAGGTAAAATTGGCAGGACTTCACAACAGTTTACATCATTGGGGGTGAGAGAGTAAGGAGTCAAGTAAGATGTCCTATGTGTGAGTCTGAATGAATGGAAGGATGATGATGGTGCTGTTGACAGTAACATGAAAATCTGGAAGACGGGGGAATTTTGGGGGAAAGATAACAAATTAAGTTTTGGATAAGCTTAGTTTAAGATGTCTACAGGACATATGGTTTGAGATAAGCAGCTGAGATTTGAGAGAGGGTAGGGCTGGATCAGTAGATCTGGGAATCTTCGGCATAGAAATAATTGAACAAATGAGTATGCATGAAATCACCAGGTGGTGTAGTATACAGAAAGAAGAAAAGAGGGTGCTGGATAGAGGCTTAAAGGGAACTTAACAGGATGAAGATCTAGCAAAGGAGAATGAAGACAAATGGTCAGACAGGTAGGAGGAAAACCAGGAGACAGTAATGTTATAGAAACCTAGAGATGAGAAAGTATTAAGGAGGAGAGGGTGTTCAAAGGATCAAAGGCTACCACGAGGTCTAGAGGATTGAAAATTCATAAAATCTTCATTAGATTTGGTAAAGGAAATGGAAGCACTGATTATAGATTAACTCTTCAAGGGGATCAGCCACAAAAGGAAAAAGAGACATGGGATGATAGCTAGTAGAGATAGATGGATCAAATGAGGATTTTTTGAGGGAGGAGATGCAGGCATATTTGTAGGAAGTAGGTAAGCAATCAGTAGACAGAGAGAGACTAAAGATTAGTGAGGATGACTGGGGGACAATCTGAAAAAGAAGATGGGACAGAATGGGATTATTTGTTATAAGTAGGATTAGGAGAAGGGCTATCTCTTCATGTAAGACAGGGATAAAGGAGGAGATAGTGGTGGAAAACTGAGTGATGTTAGATGAGGGGAAGGAAATAATAATATAAAGAGGCTTGTAGAATGGCCTTAATTTTTTCAGTGAAATATGAGGTAATATTTTCAGCTGAGAAGGCTGGAAGAGGGGGGCAGCTTGGAGGTTTTGAGGAAGGATGAAAAGTTTGGAAAAGGCACTGGGGTGCATAGGATAATGAATCTATTAAGGAGGTGTAAAACGATTGTCTCGCCCATTTGTAATTATGTAAATAAATTTGTAATAGAGTCAACAACACAGTTTCATGATTTTCTCCAGCTTTGTTCAGTAGCACATGAGTAGGAATGAAGGCAATCTTATTTTTAAAAAATATTTCTGTGAGACACAATTCTGGACATGGTCAATAATTTGTTTTGCTCGAATATGCATATTTGTTACAAAGGTTTTTTTTTTCTTTTTCCCAGCAGAGGAAGAAAAAATAAAAAATAATAGGAATAATGCAAGATGAGGCTTGGCAGGGCAAGACTGGTGATAGGATAAGGGGACAAGGAATTCAAGAAAAGAGAACAGTGTTTAGTTGAACTATGGCTTATCAAGATGTGTACATCCAGTGCAGGGGTGATGGCCTGGTAAAGAACTGAGGGATGAGAAATCATAGTAAGGACAAAGAACAGGATTTAGGGTTGAAAGGCAAAGAGAGAGGCAGAATGATTAAATAAGAAAATTTTAGAGTTCAAAACATAGAGGCGGAACACTTGTAAGTGATAGAAAGATCCAGGTAATTACTGTCTTTGTATACATCTGTGCTAGGGTGGTAAAAATGTGCCACAAAAGGTTTAGTCGAACAAAATATATATACTTAGCCTAGTAAAGAAAAGGCTTCATTATCTCAGATACGTCAGCTGTCTTCAAGTGTTTGAAGGGCCGTCACGTGGAAGAGGGATTAAATTCACTCTACTTGGCAGGATCAAGAAAATAATACAATGACTACAATAATAATAATAGTTAGCATTTATATAACATTTTAAAATATGTCCATTTGATTCTCACAACAATTCAGAAAATTGTGCTATCATTATCCCCATTTTACAGATGATGAAACAGAGCCACAAAGAGATTAGGTGACTTGCCCAGGGTAATATACTTAATAAATGTCTGAGATAGGATTCATACTCAGGTTTTCCTCATTCCAAGTACTTCTCTCCATGCTTGCTGCCTCAACAATGTAAATGAAAAGAACCACTACAAGATAATCGAAAATGCATTTTGCAAAATCACAAGGAATACGTTTCACTCCAAAGAAGAGATATGAGAAAACATTTTCCTTTATTCCTTTGTAGAGGGGGTAAGTCCTTGTGTGTATAATATTGCATATATTGTCAGATTTTTTTGATGTACTGATTGGTTTCATAGATTTCCTTTCTCTTTTTTCTTTTCTTTCTTTTTTTTTAAAGTTACTTGTTACAAGAAATGGCTTTCTGGGAGGGGAGGGAGAATGAAAGGGGAAATTTAAGTGATTAAAAAAAACCCAGAAGATATCAACAAAAATTTATTTTAAAAAATTCATTCTGTGAGACACAATTCTGGGCATGGTCAATATGGGATTTGTTTTGCTCAAATATGCATATTTGTTACAAAGGGTTTTTTTTTCTTTTTTCTGTTTCTCAGCAGAGGAAGAAAAAATAAATGCTTGCTGATTGGGGAAAAAAATTAAGTTAAAATTAATTCTCCTTGACTTCACAGGGCAAAAATAGGAGCAGTAAATGGAAGTTGTTAGGAAAACTTCTTAATATTAGAGCTAGCCAGAAGTGAAACAGAATTCTTTGGGAAACAGAGTTCCTTCTTGCTAGGTAACTTCCAGTGAACACTAGATGATCACTCGCTGGGGAAGACATGGAGGGAATTTCTGTTTAAGTTTAGTTTGGACTAGATGGCTTCAGAGGTCCCTCCCAAGATTTTGGAAGTAAAAAAAAACTGCTCCAATCCACAATGCATATATTATTTTGGGTGTTTTCTAATGGAAGTCTCATAAAACCAAAAATACAAAAATTATACCGAGACCTTTATATGGATCAACTGATGAATTAAACAGGCTTTTGTTGAGAAATAAAAGCTTCTCAAAATTTTAAGCTATATCAGTGACATCTTCTGAACAGTACAAAGGCATGACTATGACAAAGGGAGCTCTGTTTGCTAATGATTGACATAATACAGTTATCCATTTTATAAATCACAGACTTTGTGAGAAATAACTTTGACCAAAGGATTAGCTTCATAAATAACTTTTTTATATGCATCTAAATAATGTGACAAAAAAAGGAAGGCAAAACACTAAAATGATCCTTTATATTGCTTACTTCTTAGTTTGAGCTATTAGCAGTACAATTTAGAGGGATTAGCTTTATTTTCATCCTTATGATACAAGCAACATTTTATAACGCCTTTATGATAGAGTGATTCTTATAACTACTTCACCAAAAATAAATTATTATTTTTTAATTTTTTTGTAGATTCAACACATACAGTTTAATATCCTTACCTGAACTGTCCGTCCTGCGTGGATATGCTCTTCGTGCAACCGGTCCCAGAGTCTGCATCGCTGATACTATACAAAGAAAAAACACAAACACACACAAAAATGCAATTTTTCATCTTTAGGAACTGAATAATCTGATTCAAGAAATTCCTTCAGGTTCGGAAATTTTCAGTAATAATGTCCTTCTTTAAGATGATTTTTTTTCTCTCAAAAACAACCAGGGTATGGCTTTAGACCTTTGCTGTAAGAGAACTATGCTTGGGCCTGAGGTCCTCTACCCTATTCCAGAAGCAAATTAAGTTATTTCCCCAATTTATTACAACTACTAGTAGTACTGTAGGGACAGTGGAAGCTACAGGCCATAATTCCTTCCTTGTCTGAGATCTGTGTGAGCTTTGAGGAAAGGAGATAGAGCAAAGGAGCTAACTTGGAGATGACAAGATCACAAATTCAAAGCTAAAAGAAACCTTAAACTCATCTAATCCCACACCCTCATTTTGCAGATGAGAAAACTAAAGTGCTCAGAAGTACAGGTAAAGTTACAAAACAAACTAGTGAAGTGTAATTGTCCTGAATGAAGTCTTTGTCAATCCCACTTGATTCTCATGCTTTTTCTCTGTTGATTTTTTCAACGTATCCTATATTTAACATGTTTGCACATAGTTGCTCATATGTCATTTCCCCAAATAGATTGTGAGCTCCTCGAGTGCTAGGACTATCTTATACCTTTCTTTGTATTTCCAGTGCTTAGTAGCTTTGTATTTCCAGTGCTTAGTAGCAGAGTGCCCAGTACTTTACTAAGTGATCATTTAATAAATGTTTATAGCCTGACTACCAGTCAATCAAGGTATCATTACACTGTGATTATGTAAGTTCTTTCTGTGACACATACATAAGACATAAACTGCTACACTATGGAGAAAAACCATATACTATTAGTGAGCTGCAGGAATCATTTATCTGTTCTCATCGTTAAGAGTCTAGACACAGGAAGTTACCAACTTACAAAGACTTTGTGTTCCAAAAGTTCAAGTTTAGAACTTGGAACAATTTTTCCCCAAGAAAAAAATTCTGAATGATGCTTAGGTTCCAGGCTAGCCCACAAAAGCCTATTTAATCCACAATGTTGCTGAAATAGCACATATTTACAATGAAAGTAGCAAACAATATCATTGCAATCTTAGTAAATGAACAAAACAAAAAAATAAATTAAGTGGAACAAGAAACAATGTTGGTACTTGCTCCTGAAATGATAGAGAAAGTCAGGAAATCATGTAGAACTTGTCCAATATAGAGTTATGCTGCCAAAACTCATCTTGGCCTTATTAGTCAGGGGACTTTTTACATAACAAGTACAGATTCACTATCTAATGCATCTCGGTGCCAGTATCAAGCCCCAGCAACTACCTCTAACAAGCACTTTTTTGTAGAGTTTATGTACTTTATTTTGTTTTAATTTTTTTATTCTAAGTTCAAACACCAAAAAAGTACATTTTACATATGCACAGTCAGAAATACAAAAAGGATCGTATACAGGAAATTGTCCATCTCTATTTCACACTGCTTGTATTTTTTTAAGCATACAGGAAATTCCATACACTACTTTCAAAACACCCCCTTCTACTCTGATCAATACAATGATCCAAGACAATTCCAAAGGACCCATGATGAAAAATGCTGTGCACCCCCAGAGAGAGAACTGATGAATTCTTAGTGTAAACTGAAATATACTTTTTTAACTTTATTTTTCTTTATTTTTTAACATGGCTAACATGGAAATATGTTTTACATGATTTTATATGTATAACTGATATACTGCTTGCCTTCTCAGTGGATGGGGGAGGGGCTGGAAGGAGACAGAATTTGGAACTCAAAATTAAAAAAAAAGTTAAAAATAATTTTTTTCTAAGATTAAAAAAAAGAAAACTTTCCCCTTGTCTGTACTTCCTTCATAACTTTATTCTGTTCTCTTCTGTGCATTTGAAAGTGTTTCAAAGGCCCTCTTTTTGGGAGGCAGCACTACTGCTAAGCTCTCTTACCCCTTATTTCCCCAACTGCTTGAGAAAGGGTAAAAAAAAAACCAACTTATACAACTAACATAATCAAGAAAGTCTAGTTCTTGAGTTAATGTATTTCTACATTAAACTCTGTGTGTTTGTGCATACATGTGTGTGTATGTATGTATGTATGTTTAAATGCTTTAAGTAAAAGTGAGGCTCACTTGATACTTGTTCCTCCAAACCTTCCTCCGTGTTTATATGCTCTCTTTTTGGACAGGTCTGATTACTAGAAAGTGCTTTCTTATATTAAACGCAATTAGGCCTTCCTTCCAACAATCAGTCTCAGTTCTCCTTTTCTGTCTGTAGCAATCCCTCTCCTCCTGAGTGTGTGCATGGTTATGGGTATTGGGGTGTGTGTGTGAGACACACACGGGTAAAACAGAGATTAGACATTATATATGATATACATATATAATGTCTAATGTATATATAATGTCATATATATGTGTGTGTGTGTATATATAATGTCTAATTTCTTTTTTACCTGTTAGCTCTTCAAATATCCAAAGATAGCATTATGCCATTTTCTTGTTTTCACTTTCTTTTTCGGTCAAACCTCAGTTCATTCTGGGCTTCAGCCTCCTTGACCTTGTTCTTAAAGGCTATACTAGTTTGTTTGTTTTTAAATTTTTATTGTTGGTTATATGTACCTGCTTCCATCTTTTGAACATGTCCTTTTAAAATCCAAGCTTATCATAGATTTCCCACTGCACCAACATGGGTCTTTTAAGAATATCTCCTTTTCTTACTGAAACAATATTTTTATTGTGTTATCAGAATTTCACTTGAAAACCTACCATTTTCTTCAATCATCTTTCATTTTGGCATCTCATCCTGTGATATTATACCTATCTTTTCTCTGAACTGTCTGAAATTGGCTTGTCTAAAGTATGCCTACTTACTCATTCTCCTCCTCAGCTATTACTAACTAAAACATGGCACAGTCATATTTCTCTATGGCTCCAACTGTTTCCACTTCACCAACCTATTCTTTCTTTACTGTTGGTTAAAATAAGGTCCAAAGTAACAGATCCCCTTATTCTTTCTTTTACTTTCTGAAAGATAAAATTGTCTGCTGAAAAGAAATTATCTCAAATTCTTGCCTGGATAAGTTAATTTTAATATATATTATGGTATGTAGTATAAGCTAATGGTGATGATCCTATGACATAGAGCTCCAGGTGTGCACAGTACATTGCTTTCATTGTTTTCTACAGATACAGGGTGATTTAATTAAAGCTTTCCTCCAATTTACTCTGTATTTCTTTTTTTTTTCTTAGAGTAAAATCAGGTGGCTGTTGTTCAACATAATAAATATTTTATCTTTCGACACTTGGCTTTTTCCAAGAATGTGTTCTTTTGAAAGTAAGTCATTGTCTGACTTCTAGGGCCCTCAATATTTTCTCTTTGCCCACAGTGAACTGTACTCTAGTTAAACTTCTTTATGCATATATATGTATACATACACATATGAAATATATCTTTTAAAATGTGCTGCTTAATTCTGTACAGATGGAAAGTCATAATCCATTAAATAATTAAACAATTATCTGAAGACCTATCATGTATAAGGCAGTGTATTAGATGAAGACCAGAAACCATCTCAGGAAAAAGACCAAATGACCAGGGACACGAAGTAAACTGGAGTCAAGTATTATATGCTAGCATTGAGACTAAGGGCTTGCTTTGAAACTATACATATACAGTGCATATGCTATAATTCTTTGGAGACTCTCTGTAATTTCACAAATACTGGAACAGAATAATAAAGCAAAGTAAACTTCCTACAAAAGACTGAAAGATTTAGCACAAAAGGAATTGAGAGAATGAGGAACTGAGGGACTATAAGAGGGAAAGGCATTAATTAAGAAGGAAAATAGCATTAAATATAAGGGGAAAGAAAGGAAGAAAGGCTATCCTTCTTGTTCAGTCTGCTTTCCACAACACCTCTTGAGGTTTCTTTCCCTAGTCCTATGCCTTAGACCTAGTACTCTTCCCAATTACATTCCCCAAAAATGAACCTCTCTTCATTCCTTCCCCTGAAGCAGCTCAGGTCCCCTCCCACTGCCAGAAAGTATCTCCTGAATAATTTATAACTTTGTTCCCTACAACCCCTAGTTTGTCATTTGTGTGCAAATGTCTCCAAAAACTGAAGAGTTAATTTGTGGCATATATAGCATTATTTAGCAAACAACCTGGGGGTGGGAGGGAGAAGAGAATGAGGGGAAAGGTAGAAAAGAGAGTCAAGTACATGTCAGCTGTGTACTAGGGAAGATAGGGATCCTTTATCTGCCTACGAAAGAAAATGATTTTCAGCCAAAATGATAGGGAAAGGGACATAACTATGGCTAGGCAATAACACTACTGCAGAGACACTGTAGTGAGGGCTGTATCAGGAAATACAAACACAGGCTCCAGAGTCCAAGGTCAAAGAGAGAAGTAGATCTCTTTTGGCAGGGCAAATTTGGCAGGAACAGGAGAAACCAATGCAAGCTATGGATATTAAAGCCAGGTCAGAAAGCCAAACCAAGGTATAAAGGAACAGAATGCTTTGGAAGGTCTAGGCCAGGGGTCAGGAACCTGTGGCCTCAAGGCCACATGTGGCCTTCTAGGGCCTCAAGTGCAGCCCTTTGACAGAAACCAAACTTCACAGAACAAATCCCCTTATAAAAGGATTTGTTCTGTAAAACTTGGACTTAGTCAAAAGGCTTACACTCAAGGACCTAGAAGGCCACAGGTTCCCCACTCCTTGGACTCTAAACAATCTGTTTGAACAAGATTTGTTTTGTTTCTTCCTCTTCTTTTAAAGGGGTGGTGTGCTTCCAGGCTACATGCAGCAGGAATTTTAGGGATCTTTACTTGGTCTGTACAGTGCCTGATGGCTCCACCTTTTTTCAGGTTTCTGCCTCAAGATCTCATCCTCCATTTCATCCCCACTCTCCTGCTGGCTCAGTTTCCTGCTGCTCAACCACTGGCCACCCAGTACAATCAATGTCTCACCTGATATCCCCTCCAATCATGAAGTTCCTCATCTACCCAGTCTCTGGCCAGTTTGGACTCCATGACATTACTACTATTGCCAATTCTTTCATTTTGCTATCACTATCAATTATTCTCCCTCCATCCCCAAAGTGACCTCTAGGCAATATGTCTCAGACCTCTTTTTCCTCTCTAAAATGCTGCCTCAGGATGAAATGATGAGATTAAGATATTCTTTTGTAACAGTGAATATAAATTTATTAATTATCAACAATCAATTAAATTTATGTATTATCTATTATGTACTATGAAATATGCTAGGTGCTGGGGATACAAAGACAAAAACAAAATATCCTATATATCCCTGGGGAGGAGAAATGTAATATGTGCACAGACAAATACATAAGAAGAATACACAGAATAAATACAAAGCATTTCTAGAGGATGGAGAGAACACTGACAACTTGGGGGAATCAGAAAAGGTCTCTTATAGGAGGTAACAACTGATTTTAAATGTATATACAGTTATATTTATCATCTTACCTGAAGAAAAAGGGGTTGCTAAGTATTAGACTCTCAAGTCTAAAAACTTGCTGAGACAGACAAAAATTAAGCTGAATTCAGACAATAGGATGGTTGTTCCTTACCACTGTAGTACAAGAAAATGTATAAATGTTATGTTTGGATAGGTTCTGTATTTTAATTACTAATAGTCTAATAAATCAATATGGACTAATAAAAAATCTACAGTCTATGTCCCTATATCCTTTCCTAAAGAAATACTCTATGAGTGACATATTTGCAGAGCAGAAAAACCAACAGATAAAATAAACCCCATTGTTAAATCAACAGGAGCCAGGTGTTTTAGCAAAGCGTCTCATCTAATATTTCAAATTTAGTTAAAATCCACAATAAATATAAGTAAACCTATGTAACTGTTTCCTCATGACAGAAAATGAAGGGGCTCACCTTCTCAATATTTATCTGATGTTTTCTCAACCTTTCCAGGTCCGTTGGGATTACCACTTTAATGAATTTCTGGATAGCTGGCTCAACACGGCGCAATTTCACTCTTTCTTCATCTTCAGACATCATAAAGTGGAAGTGTGTCACCACTTGCCCAAACTGCTCTCTCCACTTACGTGGGAAAACCTAAAAATAAATATTTATTTAAGCACATTTGCTAATCAATTTCCATGACTTAATTTTAAAAAAAAAAACTACTTTATAATGCTCTAAATAAAATATAAGGCATTTATTGAAAATGTAATACTGAATGTAAATAAAACTCAAAGTGAAAATCTACCCCTTAACATTTCTGAGGAACAATATTTTGTACAAAACATAGAAAACAAAATGTTTCACTTTCTAACACTAACAAGACAATTAATTATGTAACTATACGCTGAAAAATACTTTAGAACTTATATGTAGCTAAAAGTTTCCAAAAATGAAGTTCCTGTTAAGATTTCTATAACAATTTTGTGGTTCTTCTCTTCATCTACAATGCAACTATTTGCATTAACATTCACTAACATTTCACTCACATTTATAAACACACTTTTCTAGCTTTCTCATGCAAAGTTGTACTTGTTCTATAAATAGTATATAAACGTACAGACAAAATTTTATGCTATTAAACAAAGGTTATTTATTAACTACTATATACAAGCTAACCACTTAATTCCTTGACCTATTCACATCCCATTACCTACTCCTCTACCCTAGTCACACTCAACAAGGATCATATCCTTGACCTTACCATCACCCACACAAGTTCAAAAATTCTAAAATCTCCTTAACAGCCATAATCTATTGGCTTTTCACCTCTCCTTCTGCCTTCCCTTACTCTTGTATACACCATGACATCTAATTCCTTGATCCTTCAGTTATTTCCCCAGTCATGATTCCTGCATTAGTCACTCTCTCCTCTTTTCCTTATTTTGACCAGTTCAAAACCACAATCTCCTCTTCCTTTGAGTCCCTAGACACTCTGATGGTACTCTGCCAAGCCTGAGCCTGGATCATTCCTACCATTCATTGTTTTAACTTTTACAAATGCTGTTGAACTAAAGTGAAAAAAAATATGCAACCATTATGATTCAGTCCACTACAAATTTATGTGTATTATACAGTCTCACCTACTATACTTCCCTCATCAACTCACTATCCCACTCTCCACAAAGGCTCTTCCAAACCTTTTCATCCCTATCAAACCTCCAATGGCTCCCCCTGTCCCCATCTTGTCAGCGGAGAATCTTGCCTTACATGAAATCATGTCTTACAGAAAAAAATTGAGGCCATTTGCCATGAGCTCTCTCTTCTCCATTCTTCATTTCATATCACTCATATGCCTTCTGCCATTATCTCCTCCTCACATAAAGCAGTAGCATTGTTCCTTACCAAGGCTAACCCCTCAACCTGCAAAAGAGATCCCATTCCATCCTTTCTCCTCCAACAAATTACCCCCCCATCATCCCCATACTTCCACTTATTTTCTATCTCTCACTCTCTACTGGCTCCTTCACTACTTCCTACAAACATGCCCATGACTCCTCTATCCTGAAAAAACCCTCACTTGATCTTTCTATTGCCAATAACTATTGTTTTATATATCGCTTACCCTTTGTGGCTAAACTTGAAGAGGCTATCTACAACAGATGCCTCCACTTTCCTCTCACTCTCTTCTTTAAGTCCTTACAATTTGGCTTCTGACCTCACCATTTCACCAACAATTTTTTTCCCTCTCCAAAGTTACCAATGGTCTCTTAATCACCAAAAGCAGCAGCAGCAACAACAACCCAAACGAATCCAACCAATGGCTTTTTCTCAATCCTCATTATTCTCCTTGACCTCTCTTCAACTTTTGACACTACTGATTATCCTCTTCTCCTTGATATTTTCTCTCCAGGTTTTCCATCACCACTCTCTCCTGGCTAACCTCCTACCTCTCTGACTGCTTCTTCTTAGTCTCCTTTCTTTGCTAGATCATCATCCAGATGTGTTAAGTCATATCCTCTAACTGTAGGTGTTCCTCAAAGCTCTGTCTTGGGCCCTCGTTGTCGTCTTCTCCTTCTATACTACTTGACTTGGCGATTTCAGTAGTTCCTATGGATTGAATTATCATCTCTGCTGATGATTCTCAAATATACCTATCCTGCCCTAATGTTTCTTTTGAACTGCTTTTTAGACATCTCAAACTGGATATCCAGTAAACATCTTAAATTCAACACACACAAAACTGAATATATGATCTTCTCCCTAAACCCTTCCTATTACTATGGAGGGCAATGCCATCTTCCCCATTTCCCAGGCTCACAATCTAGGTACTAGCTTTGACTTATCACTATTGCTCAAGCCCCATCTTCCCCTCCTCCATCTAATCTGCTGCCGAAGCCTGTCGCCACTCATTTGTGTAACATCTATTAAACACACTCCTCTCTTCTAAAGCTGCCACCACCATAGTCAGACCCTTATCACCTTGCACCTTAATTATTTCAAGAGCTTGTTAGTGTGTTTCCCAGCCTCAAGTCTTTCTGGATGCCAATCCATCCTCTATTCAGTCACTAACGTGATTTTCCTCAAGTTCAGGTCTGACCACATCACCCTCTTACTCAATAAACTCCAGTGGCTCCATACTACACCTTACTCCCTGCCATTTACCCTTCAATCTATTGACACCAGTCTCCTTGCTGTTCCACACTCCACCTCTTGGCTCCAGGCATTCTCTCTGGCTGGCCCCCATTCCTGCAATGTTCTCCCTTCTTACCTCTGTTGACTGGCTTCCCTGGCTCCCTTTAAGACCCAACTTAAAATCCCATCTTCTACAGGAAGCCTTTCCTTCCCTCTTCTAATTATTTCCTAATTATCCTGTATATAGCTCGTTTGTACATATTTGGTTTTTGCTTGTTGTCTTCTGCATTAAATCAAGAGTTCCTTGAGGGCAAGGACTGTCTTCTTCCTTTTTTTGTATCTCCCATACTTAGAATACTTGGCACAGTAAGCCTTAATAAATATTTACTAAATTATTGACTAGCTACTATGCTTAAACACTTCAAAGATCTGTGACTTCATCAATAAGAGTATGACCTTCACTGATTCAGAATGCAATCCTTCTGTGATGTGGTAGTTGGTCTTTGACAATCAGAATCATACATTTAAAGCTGAAAAGGATCACAGAGGTCACAGAAAAGGAAACTGAGGTCCATACAAGTGATATAACTTGTCCAGTTTCAAACAGCAATGCCAGGCAACACTTGAACTCAGATCTTTCTGACTCAAGGCCATATTTTCTGTCCAGCTCTGTTTTAATTGTGGTTGAAAATCTTGTCATCCTATAGCTAGACTAATGATGAATCTCTATAAAAACTGTATCTAAGCAGTGGGGTTTAGCTTCCAGGTGCTCTCTTAGTTAATATCTAGGTCAGGCCTGAATGACCCGTGGCCTTTGGGACCCTTACAGCCCTTTGGCCACTTGCACTGCCAAAGGATTTCAGGTAGCCTGTGAAAAATGTAGAGGAAAACATCCTTTGCATACAGAGGAAATCCTTTGGCATGCTGCCACATAAGCGGCCTGCAGGGCCGAAGGTTATGCAGGCCTGATCTAGATGATCCCAAACTCAGCATATTTGGAGCATGGCAGGGTTGGTAAAATATGGGAGTTTGTGGGTACAAAGTTTATTAAGTAACTCCCCCTCCCCATTTCTCTAGATAACTGTCATGTAGAAAAGGGATTTGATTTGTTCTGCTTGGGCCGAGAGAGCAAAGTAGGACCAATGGGTAGAAATTTCAAAGAGGCAAATTTTAGGTTCGATAAGAAAAAAATTCCTAACAACTAGAGCTATCCAAAAATGGAATTTGTTGGCTCAGGACGCTATGATTCCTCCTTCTCTAGCAAGCCTAGGCTACACGCCTATTTGTTTGGTACACTGTACCAGTTAGACCAGAAGACCTCCAGGGTTCCTTCCAATTCTGAGGCTGTAAGACTCAATGAATTTAGAAAGCCTGAAGACAGATCTCCAGTCCATTATTAGGGTTACACTTCGCAGCCTGACAATATATGTTATAGCATGCACTGTGCTGGAATTGACATTGAGAACCCAGAGTCCTCTGTATAGCCCAATAAAGCACTGAGGGACTTTATCAGAGGACCACTATGATTTGCACATAAAAATGAGTCCTAAGGCAGCATGTCAAATGTGTGTTTGGAAAATTAGAGATACAGTCATCAAGAAAGTTCTTTTTTGAAGTGAGGCAATTGGGGTTAAGTGACTTGCCCAGAGTCACACAGCTAGAAGTATTATGTATCTGAGGCCGGATTTGAACTCAGGTCCTCCTGAATCCAGGGCTGGTGCTCTATCCACTGGGCCACCTAGCTGCCCCCAAGAAAGTTCTAAGACATCAAGTTGACCGTTTGAAAAACTGAAGGTATAGCAATCAAAAAGGTTTACTATTACAATGTCTAAACAATCACTGTGCTAGGTGCTATGGGAGAACACAGTGAAGTTTTAAGGCCTGCTGGTTACAATCTTGTTAAGGAAATAGGATAAAGTCTTATTATAACAAATGCACGTTGTTTAATATCAACTAGGCTCTGACTGCTGCTGGGAAATTTATTCTTTAATCTTTAGGTGTTTCCTTATCATATTCCCCCAAAAAGCTGCAATGAAACCCCATCCTTACATTTAGTTGCAAAATAATTATTAATCCTTTTTTAAGGCTAACTTCTCCATCTAATTTTCATCTTTTTCTGAATGCTTAACAAACATAGGATTTAGAAATGGAAGGGATCTTAAAGATGTCTAAGTTTAAACTCGTTTCATTAAAGAGGAAACTGATACCTCGTACAGGTGGTCACTTGCTCACAGTGACACAAGTAATAAAGTAGTAAAGGTGGGATTTGAACTCAGGTCTTCTGGCTCTAAAATCATTGTTCTTTCTACAACATCTTGCTGATCCCTTGTTCCCACATTTATTCCCTTTTTCGCTAAACTCTTTTTAAAATTTCTTTGGTGGCTCATCCCTTTTCCTTAAGACACGCACAGTATTATGGGAAAAGTACTAGACTTGAATCCTGGCCTACCTACTGACTCCCTGTGCAGCCCTCAACATATCACTTTACCACTATAGGCCTGTCTCCTTATATGTAAAATGAAGGTGTGGACTAAGTGATCTCTAAGATTCTTTCCAACTCTAAACTCTCTTATCCTATGAGGTTCCCTCCCACCTCATAAAAACCTTCTACTTGACCCTGTTAATCCCTCTAGTTTTCATTCTATTTTGTTCTTTCCTTTTACTGACAGCCTTTTAAGAAGAATGGTTTCTAACTGATGATTAGCCACATAGCTGTCAAAGTGAGAGTCTTAAATCACAGGTTTGATCACATAGTTCCCCTGCACCAGTGACTCCCTGTTACCTCTAAGGGCAAATTCAAATTCCTCTGTTTGGCATTTAAAGTCCTATACTACTTGGCCTCAACTTGTCTCCCTAAGCTTCTTTCACATTACTCCCCTATATGTGTTTTACAGTTCAGGTAATTTGGCCTTCTTGCTATTCCTCTCCGGAGGATATTCTAACTCCTATCTCCATACCTTTCTACAGGCTGTCCCCCTCTCCTGGAATACATCTCTTCATTATCTCTACCTCCCAAAATCTGGTGTTTCCCACAGAACTCAGCTCAACTATTATCAACATTAGGCTTTTCTTAACCCTCTCCAGCTATTAGTGCTTCTTCCACTGAATTATTTTGCATTTTATATTCATATATGTATACAGTATGTTGTTTCCCCTGAGAAGACATAAACTCTTGATTGCAGGGACTATCTTTTGTCATTTCTTATAGCTCAATAACATTCCATTACTTTTATATACGGTAATTTCTTTAGCTATTCCCCCAAATTCTCCTGCCCAAAATATAGGGGAGATGAGGGGTGGATCAGACTGTGATTACACTGAAATGGTGAGACAGGAGCTCCTAGTGGACCAGCTTGGTATTTTGGATGTATTTTCCCATAGAAATAATTGTAAAGTGATCAAGTTCAAGAGTACTTAGTATAGTTCAAGAAGAGTCACCTACAACTTCAATCATTTCATCCTAAGACAACTTTAGGAAAACAATGTTGCTGTGGGCAGTTAGCTTCATATCAACAACATGATAAATGGGAGGCACATTTTTAGCTGGTGAAAATTTGGACCAGCTTAAAATAGATGAAAAAGCTAACTCTTGTTGTTCAGTTGCTTCAGTCATGTTCAACTCTTCATGACCCCAACTGGGGTTTTCTTGGCAAAGACACTAAAATAGTTTGCCATATCCTTCTTCAGTTCATTTTACAGATGAGGCAATTGAGGCAAATAGGGTTATGTGACTTGCCCAGGTCACACAGCTAGTACATACCTGAGGTTGGATTTGAACTCAGGTCTTCCTGACTCCAGGCCTGGTACTCTATCCACTGCCTCACCCAGCTGTCCCTACTGGCTCTGTCACCTGGGAGTTCACTTTTAATAGTGGAGATATGTAAATAACTGTTGTACACAAAATGTACAGACAAAGCGGATAGAAGATAATTTCAGGATAAAGACACTGGAAGGGACAGCAGGTGAAAGGCAAGAAGGGATCTGGAAAAACCAGATCAGTTATTTAAATTGACATTTGCACACTATTTTAAGAATTGTAAAGTGTTTTATATGCATCAATATCTTATTTTAGCTTCCCAATTGACCTGACAGATACTACAGGTATTATTCTCTGTCTTATAGATAAGGAAACTAATTCACTAAAGGGAAGGAAAATAATTCACTAAAGGGATAAGTGACTTAGATGCATATGTGGTAACATCTGAAACTAGATTTCTCCAGGTACAGAGACTATGTCTTTACAAAGATTCTGTCTTATACTTCTTTGTATATCCCAGCTAAAGATATGAGGGCCTGAGGTAGGGGGAACTCAAAATTGATGTCATTATTTCCATATCATTGCCTTTCCTCACCTTCATATCACTACCTCCTGACCTTCACATTACTAAAGACTGAAAAACATGTTATCTTTCATGTAAAGTAAAATTTTACATTGGTACTGTTTATTTTTACATTATCTTCCTTTGTAAAAGAATATAAGCTTCTTGTGAGCAGAGATTATTTTCTCTTTTTTTAGTCTTTGTATCCTACTAACAAGCACAGTGCCTGGCAAATAGTACTTGCTTAATACTCATGGATTTCTGATGTCTGAATATATCCTTCCCCTATTCTTCTATCAAGCTGTTCCTTGTAATAAAGAATAAAAAAGAAGCATTTCAGCAAAACTAATACATTAACGAAATCTAATAGTCTATGCAATGTTCTACATCCAGAAGGCTAATGGTCTTCTACTTCTTTTCAATATGACTCTACACAAACGTTAAAGTATTATAATAATATACAACAAAAAATTTAAAGTAACACAAGTGATTTTCATAAACATATCAGAACTAATATATCCGAATGAGTCTGTTCCAATAAAGCAGCCACTTAGGTGGCTTTATTACAATGACACTACTACATAAATATTTTTATTATTTCCTTCAAAGCATGTTGTAGATATAACCAACAAGATGGAAGACTAGACTTTTTTTCCCCAGTCCTAATGAAATCTCAAAACTCCTTGATACAGGAATTATGAGCAAGAAGTAAGGAATTATTGATGGCTCCTCAGGCCAAGATACTAAGAAACCTAACAAGGTAATAACCCAATAAATTAATCCCTCATCTAATCCCTCACCCTAACTCACTCATTCAGCATCCTCTACCCCACCAGCCCTTATTAGGCTCTGGCAGGGCAGCACAAACCATCCTACCAGCTTATGTTCTTGGGATCCACTCAGCAATTTCCTTGATGCTGCTATAGTCTCTGTCAATGTACTCTATCTCTACTTTCACACCATCGTCTGATGGCAGTAAGCAACAGATCTCAACTCTGCCCAACCCCTTGTGGAGGGGTGCGGGTGGATGAGTAGGTACAGGCAAACATGCTGTTCCTGAGGCTGGTGTCAAATATAAGTCAGGCTACTAACAGGCCCAAAGAAAAGGGGACTGGAAAAAAAAAGAAAAGAAAAGGGGACTGGCATCCAGCTGGGGTCAGTTCTGTCCCCAAAGAAATCACTTCAGGGTAGAGGCTGAAGCTGTTGAAGAGTGAATTTCCCAAGCCTGGAAGACACTGAAATAACTTTGAAATGCAGCCCCCAAGGGATCCTCCATCAAAGAGGGAGTCAGGAAGTGACAGATAACAAGGAAAAAAAATGAAATTACCAAAAACCTAAGAAGGAAGAAATTTTAGTAAAAATCTAGAGCACAAACTGATAATTCAACAGGAGTCATATTCAGACAGAAGGGAAGATGGCCGCCAAGACATCTAAATGAGTTCAAATATCTCTGAATATTGTAAAAGAAAAGAAATTGAACTAACACCTAATGAAGCAAAGGAGCCTATGGATTCCAAAAAGAGCATGGAACCAAATCAGCATGTTACCAAATTGTTCAAGAGAGAAACAAGAATCTTGAAGGCAGATGTTAAAAGGGAATAGCAGAATTTATGACCTACAAAGCAAAACAGAATAACTTGAATCCAAGAGTGGTGATGCTCTCCAAGAAGCAAAATAGAGAACAAATTATTAAGAATATAAATATAATGAAATGAAGGTTAATCTGGAAGAAGAGAAGCAAAATGCAATGTTATTTTTACAACTCACACATGATCTCTATCACTATACAAGCAAAACACACTGATCTTTTTAAAAATTATTTTAAAATTTGTATTATTTTAGTTTTCAACATTATTTCCACAAGATTTTGAGTTCCACATTTTCTTCCCATCTCATCTCTCCCCCCACCCCAAGACCAGCATGCATTCTGAATACCCCTTCGTCTAATCTGCCCTCCCTTCTATCACTCCCTTCCTTCTTTTATCCCCTTCCTGTTCTATTTTTCTATAGGGCAGGATAGATTTCTATACCCCACTGCCTGTATATCTTATTTCCCAGTTGCATGTAAAAACAATTTTTAACATTTGTTTTTAAAGCTTTGGGTTCCAAATTCTCTCCCTTCCTCCCTCCTCACCCACCCTCATTGAGATGGCAAGCAACTGGATACAGGTTATACATGTGTAGTCACGCAAAACACTTCCATAGTAGTCATGCTGAAAACACACTGATCTTGAAGACAGGCTGCATAGATAATCTAAGAATTAGAGTTCTTCTAGAATATAAGTCAAAAACAAGAAAACCATAATGCATGAAGTAATACAAAGTGCCCAAAACTTGTGGGCACTTAAGAATGCAGAAAACAGTTGTAAAGAATCCACAGATCATCTCTAAGAAAAAATCCTATACTACAAATTCTAAGACATAGTGGTTACATTTAACAATTCTAATATCAATCTAAACTTTTGTTAAGCATCTAGTATATGCCAGCCTCTGTGCTAAGCAATATGGATACAAAAAGGCAGAAGACAGTCCCTACCCTTAAGGACCTTACAATCTAATGGGACAGATAAACAAACAAATATATACAAAACAAGCTATACACAGGCTTCCTGTAAAAGAAAGGTTTTACTGGAGACTTAAAAGAAAGCCAAGGAGGATCAGGACAGCGTTCCAGGCATGAACAGTTAGAGAAAATGCCTCGAGCTGAGAAATGGAAGGTCTTGTTCATAGAAGAGCCAGGAAGCCCGAGTCACTAGATCCAAGGGTCCTTGTCAGGGAGCAGTTAAGTTTAAAAAGTCTGGGAAGGTAGACAGGGGCTAGGTTATGAAGGGCTTTGAATGCCAAACACAGGAAACATTAGAGGAAAAAAGTAGGGTGAAATTAAGTACTGCCTTGCCCACTGTCACAAAAATAACGGGCAGAAGTGGGATTTAGACCCAAGTCCTCTAACTAGAGTCTCTGTGCTCTCTCCCCTGTACAATGTGCTGATGCCAATGAAAGCTCTTTCGTGGTTCTGTACTTCACCACTTATCAACATCCCACAGAATCACACCCCCCCTTTACAAGTGTCACATCCCCATCACCGTCCTTTATCACATTTCTCCGTTACAGACAGTCTACCAGATTTCCTACCAGACGTGTATTTTTAGGGCTGATTTCCCACCCAGGTCTTTTTCAACCATCTCCAGGTCTTCCCTCAGGAGTCACACGCATAGAGTCTCCTATCACTTATCTTTTCCCTCTCTTCATAGTTCCACTGACTTCACTAGTGACAGGGCACATGGATTTCACCACCCACGCACCCAAAGCTTGCCCCCAACAATTCCCCGCACATGTCACTCCATTACGTCACAGGGAAAGGGAAAGAAGGATGTCTACCTCGAGACACTCCACTACGTCACAAGCTCAACCGCTCCGCCCCCGAGGCGGGTGGGGGGGGCGCGTCAAAACCATTTCCGGTGCCTTTTGTCAAGCTTCTACAAAGCTCCCTCAAGATTGAAACCGAAATCCTAAAATTAGTTACTTCTTTAGCTCAGTCCCCGCCGAGGGGAGGGGGGCACTGGTCCTAGCAGGGAAGGCCGATGTCTGCCACCCCGCCCCTACTAAACCAAGTCCTCAGGCCAGATCTCTTCCTGCTCCTCCCCTCCGCGCGCTCCTAACTGCCCCACGGCCCGCGCGCGCGGGTCCCTTAGCAACCCCTCTCCCAGCGTTCCCCTTACCTCGCCCTCGGACGCTTGCGGGGACTGGGGCCTCCCCCGCGTCCCGCCCCCCTCCCCCGCCCCCGCCGAAAGAGGCTGCGCGCGAGGTAGCGCAGGCGCGGTGGTGGCGTGGGGGAGGGAAGCCTGCGGCCGGAGCTGGGGTTCTGGCGGCTGACTGACCTTGCTCGCTTTAGAGCTCACCAGCCGGGCAGAGGGGAAGAGGGCGGGGTGGGCGTGGCGCGCTCGTGCACACTCGTTTCCCCCGGCCCGGCGCCGAGTGTGCGCGTGTGTAACCCAGCGGACGCCGCCACACCCCTGTTCTGACCGGGGGGCTTTGACCGCCTTCCCGAGTGACGTAAGTAAGCCCGAGTGTTTGGCCTTGGGCTCATTAAAAGCCGCGCGCGCGGAAGCGTGTGGATGATTAGGTCCCAGCGTGAGGGACCGAGGAGCAGAAGCTGCCGGTCCTGAAATGCAAGGCCCATATTTCGGGTAAACACGCTCTGACACACCCACAGACACCCACGGGGCTGGTGCTCTTTGCCACGCCCTTGGCCCCACCCACCCCGGAGGCGCGGGACTGCTCAGTCAACAGGTTTGGGTTTTTTTGTTTTTCTTTGGACACTTTGCAGCTGCGGTGACTTAAACTTCGAGGAACCCTGGAGTTCATGAAAGTTTCCCAGGCCATAGAAAAACGGCCACAGAAAACTTTTTTTTTTTGTGGGAGAGCTAAATCGGAAAAACAGAGGTCTTGAGTTGAGTCCCTATTAATAGAAATACTACTACTACTGATTTTTAGGTACCTCGAGTCATTTGAATATGTAACAATAAAATAATGCACCAATTAAAAGATTTTTTTCTTAGATTTTTTTCATCTAGGAGTGGCCTTAAAAAGGATTAGGGGACCTTCTCTCCCCTCCCCCCTTTTTCTCCTAATAGAACCACCACACAGGAAAAAAAATCTTTAACCACGAAGAAAAATAATTATTCCAGAGATGGAGAAATGTAAAATGTTCCACTCACACTGCCTTTCCATTCTATCTGTAATAGAGATACTATGAAACTGATATAGCAAATTTGTGGGGACACACATTTCTGCCACTGGGGTTTTAAAATTTTATTTCCTTAAATATTTCCCAATTGCATGTACAAACATTTTAACTTTCATCTTTAAAAATTGAGTTCCGAATTCTCTACCTCCCACTCCTCCCCCCACCCTTGAAAAGGCAAGCGACATAATATCATTAATACATGTGAAATCATGCAAAACATATCTCTATTAGTCATGTTGCAAAAGAAACCACAAGCAAGAAAAAGTGGAAAAGGTATGCTTTTATATGCACTCAGTTCATCAGTTCTTGACAATATTGTTCTTACAATTTGGATAATATTTTTCTTTAGGAATTGTAGATAAATTTGATTTAGATTTGAACACAGTGGAACTTCTGATTTCAATTAAGAAAGCAATCATTTGAGCACCTAATGTGTGTCAAACATTTTGGTAGATTAAAGTGAAAGTCTCTGCCTTTTAGGGGTTTACAATCTAGTGAGAGGCAACAATCTATATTTATATGAGATTATTAAAGGAAACATCTTCACAGCCTGGTCACTTCTTACCCTTCTGTTATTAAACTTTTCTTCACTCCAGGCACTACCATCCAGCTGCTACAACAGTCACTTGTTTCTTTCACAAAACACTCCATTTCCCAACTCTGGTCTTTCCCTGGCTGGCCCCCTTAGCAAGACTACAGTGCTCTCCTTTCTTACCTCTGGCCTGGCTGGTTGGCTTCAAAGCTCAGCTCAATTCCCACCTTCTCCAGCTGGCCTTTTCCCATTCAGTGTCTTCCCTTCATCCTCCACTTAGTGATTTCTCTCTGAGATCACTTTCCCTGTTGTCTCCCAGAACCCCAACCTACACCACCCTTCTTTGAAAGGCAGGGGCAATGTTTTTACCTTTCTACAATTCCCTAGCACTTAGCCCAATGCCTGACACATAACATATTGATAATTGTTTGTTGAATGACTAGGGTGAAGGGATGGAAAGGCTTCCTGTGATGTTGGAATTGAATCTTGTGAAAGAATCTGGGAATTTTCAGAGACAGAGCTGAGGAAGGAGTGCATTCTAGGCTTAGGGGACAGCTAAGGTAAAAACATAATTTTGTGCAGGGCATTAATTGTGCTAAGTAGGCATTAGGAAACTAATGACTAAAGCAAAATTGTTCTGCCCTTAGGGAATTTAGGTTCTTTTAGGGAAGAGGACATGTGGAGGGAGCATTTTCAAGGAAGTGATCATGAGGTCAGAAGCCAGATTGCAAAGACTTGAGAAAAAAAAGTGAAGGGAGAAGTGAAGGCAAAGAGTATAAACAACTTTTCCAGGCGTTTGGCTGAGAAAGGATAGAGAAATATAGGATGATAGATTGAGTTGGAGAGATGATAGAACCTACAAAGAGTTTTTTGAGAAAGCATGTTTTTAGGAAACAGGGAGAGTTTGGAGATGAAGGTAAAGAGAGGTTGACTGTCGGTATAATTTGCTGGAGAAGATGAGAGGTGATGGGATGAAAGGTGCATATGAAGGGGTTGGCTTTGATGAAGAGAAGAACCACCTCTAGAATTTGGAGTAAAGGAGAGACTAGGACCTCAGGAGTGGGGAGCCTGCAGCTCAAGGCCACATGTGGCCCTCTAGGTCCTCAAGTGCAGCCCTTTGACTGAATCCAAACTTTACAGAACAAATCCCCTTACTAAAAAGATTTGTTCTGTAAAACTTAGACTCAGTCAAAAGGCCATGCTCAAGGACCTAGAAGGATGTGTGTGACCTCAAGGCCAAAAGTTCCCCACCCCTGGACTAGGTGATGACAGTCAAGGGTGTCTGACCTGTAGAGAAGGTAAGAAGAGGGAGCTCATGGCAAATGGCTTCACTTTTTCTTCCCCAGTAAAATATCAAAAAACAAAAAGAACAAACCAACCCTCAGCTGTGAAATTGGGCAGGGTGGGTTAGTGTGGGAAATTTGAGGACAGAAGAAGTTTGGAACAGCAGCTCTGAGAAGTGGGTTAGGGAATCAGTGAGAGAAGGTTTAAAGATTTGCTTTGCTGCACTGAGGATCCCATTAAAATTAGGTAGAAAATTTATAGTGGGCTCAGTCAGCAAAGTTGCAGGACTTTTTCCTACTTCATTCAGCAACACGTGAATGGGAATCAGGAGGCAAATGGACTACTTCTTGGTTGGATTTTTGAGAGGTATTATTGGCAATAAGACAGGAGAGCAATGGATTCAGATGTAAAGGTAAATATTGAGAAGGGAAAAAAGTGAAGCCAGAGAAGGGTGATGACCTAGGAGGGTACTGAGGGGCAGAGCATTTTGCATGCAGGTTATGGTGAGATGCAGGCTAGATGCGAAAGGAGCAAGGGGTAGGTAGAGATGAAATCATAGGAATTTATGATTAGATAAAGGATTTTTAGAGGTCTTGGGCATGGAAGTGGAACAGTTTTGGATTACAGCAAGATCAAGGGTGTGGCAATCTCTGTTTAGCTGAGGTGGAGAATTAGGTCATAGGAGTTCCAAAGAGCTGGGAGATTAGGGTATTTGAAGAGATGTCAATGTGTATGTCCAAGTTCTCTAGTGTAAGGGCAGAAAATAGAGGGAGAAAGACTAAACCAGTTACTGAACTTCAGAAAGTATGGCTAGGAATTCATTGTTCTTTGGGGAGAACCAGGTATCTGTGACTGCCAGAAGATAAAAGAATCATGAGAAGAAGAGGTCTCAAATAAGGGAAATTTGTTAATTATGAAACAGGATTTCCAGAGGGCATATTAGAAGGAGCAAGCAGAGTCAGAGGGGGACATTAGAGGGCTAGGGTTGAAGTGAATGGGAATGAGAGAGCACCAGCCTGGAGAGAGAGTGGTTTGCCCTTAGTTGGGGCTTCAGTATTACTGGGATAGAGAGAATTAAGAGGTAAAAATTTGTTAGCCATATGGGAAGAATGCAGGCATATGGGAATAGTGGTGCTAATGATAGCAGGCAGAGAACCACCTCTCATGATTATGTGGATACTTCCGCTCACCTTCATTCAGCTAATGGCTCTTTTAAGACATTTTAATATTTCATTTTTTCCCAATTATATGAAGAAACAATTTTTAACCTTTTTTTTGTTTTTGTTTTGTTTTGTCTTTACAGTGTTGAGTTCTAAATTCCCTCCCATCCTCCCTCCCTTCCCCCGTCATCGAGAAGGCAAGCCACTTGATAAAGGTTCTGCATGTGCAGTCATGCAAAACATATTTCTATATTAGTTGTGTTGTGAAATAAAACAGACAAAAAAACCCAAGAAAAATAAAGTAAAATAACACGATACTTTAATATGCATTCAAATTCCATCTGATCTTTCTCTGGAGGTAGATAGCATTTTCCATCGTAGATCCTTCAGAATTGTCTTGGATGGGAATAGCTAAGTCATTCACAGCTGATCATTGTACAGTATTGCACAGTAATTACTGTGTACAGTGGTCTGGTTCTGTTCACTTCACTTTGCATCAGTTCATGAAAATCTTTCCAGGATTTTCTGAAAGCATCCTGCTTATCATTTCTTATAGCACAATAGTATTTTCTCACAATTTTATGCCACAGTTTGTTCAGTCATTCCCCAATTGATGGACAACCCCTTAATTTCCAATTCTTAACTACTGAAAAAAAAGCTGCTATAAATATTTTTGTATAAATAAGTCTTTTTCCTTTTTTTAAAAATCTTTTTGGAATACAGACTTAGTAGTGGTATTCTTGGGTCAAAGGATATGCACAATTTTATAGTCCTTTGGACATAGATACAAATTGTTTTCCAGAATGGTTGGATCAGTTCACAGCTCCACCACCTGTCATTAATGTCCCAATTCTCCCACATCCCCTCCCAAATTTGTCACTTTCCTTTTCTGTCATATTAGTCAATATGATGGGTGTGAGGTAGTGCCTCAGAGTTGTTTTCTTTTGTATTTCTTATTTTTTCATGTGACTATAGATGTCAACTAATGACTTTTATTAGGAGTCAGTTACAGTTTCTGTACTTTTGTTGGAGATGTATTTGTTTAATAAACCTAGACCATGTAAGAAACTGTTCACAAATATTTCTTGGAGCCAATAAGATGAGAGTAGTTTTTTGTAATTGTTACAGAGCTGGCCTTGACCCCAGGAATGCTTATGTTCAAGCTCCACCTCTGATACCTATGCCAAAGTGACTCTAGGCAAATCACTTAATCTGCTAGTGCTCTAGGCCAGAGGTGTCCAAAACAAGATTAAAATGTAATTTGGAAATATTTAATAAAACAAATAAAAAGATAACAGAACACAAATAATGTTTTTTTATTTTAAAAACATTTTTATTTAAAGTTTTGAGTTCCAAATTCTCTCTCTCCCTCTATTTCTGCTCTCCCCCCTCCCTGAGGCAGTAAATAATCAGATATAGAGTATGCATGTACAGTTATGTAAAACATTTCCATATTAGTCATTTTGTACAAGAAGATTCAAATGAAAGAAAGTGAAAAATAGCATGTTTCAGTCTATATTTAGTCAATATCAATTCTTTCTTTGGAGGTGTATAGTATGCTTCATCATTAATCCTTTGGGATTGTCTTGTATCATTGTATTGCTGAGAATAGCTAAGTTACAGTTCTCCATTGAACAATAATATTGCAGTTACTGTGTACAACATTCTCCTGGTTCTGTTCTCTTCACTCAGCATCATTTCACGTTAAGTCTTTCCAGGTTTTTCTGAAATTATCCCGCTTGTTGTTTCTTACAGCATAATAATATTCCAATACAATCATATACCACAGCTTGTTTAGCCATTCCCTAATTAATGGGCATCCTCTCAATTTCCAATTCTTTGCCGCCACAAGAAGAGCTGCTATAAATATTTTTGTACAAATAGATCTTTTCCCTCTTTCTGAATGTCTTTGGGATATGACCTAGCAGTGGTATTGGCTGGATCAAAGGGTATGCACAACTGTATAGCCCTTTCGGCCTAGTTCTAAATTGCTCTCCAGAATGGTTGGATTAGTTCACAACTCCACCAACAGTGCATTAGTGTCCCAGTTACGCCACATCCCCTCCAACATTTTCCTGTTTTGTCATATTAGCCACTCTGATACGTGTGAGGTGGTGCCTCAGAGTTCTTTTAATTTGCATTTCTCTGATCAATAGAGAACACAATAATGTTGATATGTGGTTTTCCTTATGTAGGATTCAGTGGCTTCTGTTTCTGTTTGAGTTTGACACCATTACACTAGGTGATTCTCTAAGACTAAAGATTGCAAAGAAGGTGCCAACCTACAATGGTAGAAATACTTTGTTCACCGTGGGGTTCCCTATGTCAATGAAATCACAGATCCATTTCCAATCCCTCTATATTAACATGTAGGCAAGATATCCTGGCATAATGGATAGAGTGCTGGACTTGGAAACAGGAAGGCCCATCCAGATATATAAAGAAACTATACATCAGTCTCACTAATGAATACTGATATAAAAAATTAGATGAAATTCTCTCACTTCATTCAGAAATATATCAGAACAGTAATTCACAATGACCAAGACAGACTCATATCAAGGGTGTGAGGATGGTTCAACATAAAACAAAAAAAACCAAGCCTGACATAACTATATAAACAATAAACAAAAACTTCATGTTTATTCCACAAATTATAGCACTCGTGTGGAAAAACCCTAAAACTGAAAGCCATGGAAGTACCATCTTTAATAATAAACAGAAGCATATTTTTAAACCTAAGAGCAGGGCAGCTAGATGGCACAGTGGACAAAGTACTGGGCCTAAAGTCAGGAAGACTCATCTTCCTGAGTTCCAATCTGGCCTCAGACACTTATTGTCTGGGCAAGTCACTTAACCCTGTTTGCCTTATTTTCCTCCTCTGTTAAAAATGAGCTGGAGAAGGAAATGGCAAACCACTTCAGTGTCTTTGCCAAGGAAAACCTAAATGGGGTCATGAAGAGTCAGGCAACAACATCTAAAAGCTAGCACTGTTTGCAGTGGAACACTAGAAACTTTACTAGTTCAGAGATACAGTACGAATTCCTTCCTCTTCCTTTCTCCCACTATTACTTGAAGTAATTCTAGAAATGCTAGTTTGGCAAATAAGATACGAACATTGGGAAAGAGGAGATCAAACAATACTCATTTGCAAATAACATGATAATGTATTTAAAAAATACTAGAGAATTATAAATTAATTGAGATAATTTATAATTTTAACAAGGTAGCAGGATACAAAGCAGGATACAAATCATTGTTGTATTCATATAGTACTAACAAAAAATTAGGAAGATGTAAAAATAATGGGATACCTTTCCAAGTGATCATAAGACGAATAAAATCAGGAAGATCCCAAAGCTTCAGATCCTGCTTCTTACATGTAATACCTGTATGAACACACAAAAATCATTTCAACTTTGCGCCTTAGGCAACTTTTTAAGACTAAATTTGTTTTCTTTTTCCAAATATATATTTTTTAAAATTCTGAACAAAGGCCCCCAAAATGAGCATTTTCATTTTCATAGTAGAACAGAAAAAAAGATTATACCTGAAACTGCAAAGCTCTATTATGTACAGCTTCCCTTCTCTTTTAAGTATATAATAAATTCAACATGCTTCTTTCAGAGTTGGCTTTCTTGTTTTTTGTTTTGTTTTGTATTAACCTGTTTTGTGCATTAAAAAATGATTCAGTGACCTTTTCCTTTTCTTTTTGGCAACTCTGTTGCTAGCTACCCCTCCCTCCCAACTACTCCCAAGTTCAAAACAGAACCTCTGTAACAAATAGGCATAGTTGATTTAATTAGTAACATTCATTAAATACCTACTATGTGCTAAGCACTGGCAATAAAAGGAAAGGCAAACAGTCCCTCCTTTGAAGGACCTCACAGTCTAATGAGGAGACATGCCAACAACTATGTACAAACTATTTAGAGGAAAAATTGGAAATAATCAAACAAGATATTCCACAATGACCTTGCTTAAAATGTATGTCATTCTACACCTTGATTCTATCATCTCTCTAACAAGATGTAAGTAGCATGCTTCATCTTCATGATGAGGTAAGGCAGAAAGGAATGTTCGAGGCAGATAATCAAATAGTATACACCATATGAGATGTGAGACCAGCCAGAAAGTGCTCAAGAAGGCTATGCACTGAAGCCCCCCACTGTGGACTTATCTATATGCTTTCACAAAGCACCCCCCTACTACCTGACATTCCAGAACAACTCTTCCCCTCTGCTTTTCTGCTCCCCTTGCTTAACTGTATGCATGTACAAAGACACTGGATTACCTGACATTCCAGGCATTCCGGAGACAAATTTTTCCCCCTCCTCCTGTTCTGCTACTCTTGCTTCCCCCCTCCTGTCAAACTATATATAGACCAGACATTTAACCGGGCTAAGTGCTCTGCCTCCCATAGGGGGCAAGGTCCAATGGGTGCATCACCCCAATAAATACTTTTATTTAACTTGGAGACAAAGCAAATTCATTCAAGACACTGAGCCCTATGTATCTATTTCTTGTCATTCTGGTGAACCCCAACATTCAGACTTCTGGAATAATGGTCGGTCACTGCAGTGATCAGTGTTTTTAAGTCTTTCAAAGTTGTATATCTTTACAATGAATGTTATTATTTTATAAATTGTTATAGTTATGTTTGTGACACTTTAGTTCATGTAAGTCTTCAGAAATTTTTTTCATTGTTATATCATTATTTCATTATTATTATTATTTTATCCCTTTCATTATTTATGGTACAATAATCTGTTACATTCATACATTTCATTTGTTCAGTCTTACCACAGTTGAAGAGTATCTTCTTTTTCCCAAGTTCTTTTCTACAACAAAAGCCTTTTTTTTAACATATTGATCTTTTTCTTCTTCCTTTGATCTTTTTGAGATATATTCCTTTAGTGATATCACCAGGTCAAAATCAGTAAAGTTAGTAAACATTTATTAAGCTCCTACGATGTGCTAAACACTATGGTAAATGCTTTAGTAATTGCTTTCAGGCTCCTTAAACTGCCCCTCCCTGACCATGGTTGCCTCTGGTTATCCTCCTGTATTATAATGTAAGGTCCTTGAGGACAGGGGCAGTCTCCCTTTGTATTTATTTTCTCAGTGTTTAGCACAGTACCTGGCACAGAGAAAGCACATCATAAATGATTTTTCATTCCTTCAGTCATTTATTCCTTCATCCATCCATTCATTCCACTCATTCAAAGAGGGCTCTTTTGGGGGGAAGGCAGAGGTTCCAGAAATAAATATGACATAAAAACCAAAGGCATCGATAAAACTTATTAAATAAAATAATTACAGAGCCTAGGAGGATGAAGAGACCACAAAAGCCATGTAAGTAGCTAGGGGTGTTGTGGTTTCATGGTGTGTTTTGGGGGTTGTCTCAAAGAATTCAGTCAGACCACCTCTAATCCAAGTACAGGCATTTATTTATTGAGGATTGAGACTCCTCAGAAGTGGGTTAGGTTCCAAGAGGAACCAGCAACTTAGTAAGACAACACAGGCAATTTTATAGTGTAATGATGCTGTTTACACAACAGAAATTATGAATATTAAAAAGCCAGAAGGCATTTGTTAAAGGATTAGATAATGGGGAGGGATCCTTTCTGTGGTTTGGTGGTCTAACATCTTGGTTGTGCTGCTTTCTGATTGGCTAGCTATTGAGGTCCTGTCTGGTCAAGATGGATAGTTAGGTATTGTGGTCCTGTCTTGGGCTAAATGGATGATGTGATTGGGGTTGAATACAAGGGCATACCTGTTTAAACATGAGGATTGGATCTGGGGGCAGAGGCTAGCTAGGCAGTGGCTTTATTGAGTTTGAGGGCCTATGGTGTAGTTAAAACCAGATTGTGTGATTAAATCAGACATGACTACTGTTCAGTGGGGCCCATGAGGAAGTTAGAACATTGGGACTGGGGGCAGCTTTATTAGGATTCCATCAGTGGTGCAGTGGAGAGAGTTCTGAATCTGGAATCAGGAAGACCTGGGGTCAAATCCATCCTCAGGCACTTATTAGCAGTATGACCCTGGAGTCACTTTACCTCTACCTCAGTTGCCTCATCTGTACAATGGGGATAATAATAGCATCTTACCCCCCAGAGTAGTTGTGAGGATCAAATAAGATATTTGTAAAGTACTTTGCAAACCATGAAGCACAATATAAATTCTAACTTTTATCGTTCTTATTATCTAGTCCAACTCTCTCATTTTACAGATGAGAAAATTGAGGCCCAGGGAGGTTAAAATGAGATAATATTTGTAAAATGCTTTGCAAACCACAAAGGTCTACATAAATACTATTATTATTAGTTACTGTAATCTAGTTCAATCCCCTCATTGTACAGATGAGGAAACTGAGGCCCAGGGAGTTGCCCAAAGGTACATAGGTGGTGAGCGACAGACAGGATTTGAACCCAGGTCTTCTGACTCCAGGGATGATGACTGGTGAAATAAGAGAGCCAAGATGGGTGCTAGAGATTGTCTAGTCTAGCACACAGGGAGCTTACCGTCTAATGGATCAAAGGGTATAGGTAGTTAATGATTTAGGAGAGGGAAGTTCCCTGTTGCTTTCTAGAACTGCCAGACTAACTCAGTTTGACCAGCAGGGGATTTACTATGCCTGATTTCCCACAGCCCCTCTTGTCATTTTCCTTTTTTTTTCTTCCCATATTTATTAGTTGATGGGTGTGAGGTAGAACTTGAGTTGTTTTAATTTGCACGTCTCTAATTATTAATGATTTATAACATTTTTCCCTCTAAGGTTTAAGTTATAATATGTGTTGGTGTAGGGAGTACCCTAACAGAAGGAATGACAAGTCTCTGAAGAATTATGTCTATAAACAAAACAGTCCTTGTCTTCAAAGAATTTACTTTCTGCTTTGTGGTAAGGGTAGACAACATGTACACGGATAAGTAAATACCAAATAGATGCAAAATAAATACAAATTAATCTTTTAGGACAAGAGCAGAACTGGAAGGACCAGGGAAGATCATGTAGGAGATAACACTTGACCTGTGCTTTGAAGGGAATTAGGTATTCGAGGAGTCAAAGCTAAGGAGAAGAGCATTCCAGACATGGGGTATGAGCAGAGAGGCAGGAGATGGAATAAGGTGGATGGGGAATATAGCAGGTCTTCTGTTTGGAAAATTTTGTTTCTATCTTCACAATAGCCCTTACATACTCCACTTATCCATTCACATGGTCACCACCCTCATTCATACCTTTATCACTTCTCACCTGAGCTATTACAGTAGCTTCCTAATTGATCTCCTTACCTCAAGGTTCTCCCCTCCAGCACTTTACACCAGTGGTGTCAAGCTTAAATAGAATGGGGCCACTAAACCATACAAAAAGATCCCAGCAGCCTACTTATTAACTTGGAAAAACGCATTTGTGTATTTCATTTTTATTAATACATCAACATATTAAAATCAGAGAGAAGTGACATTTTAATCTGGTTTGTCACATTGGAGAGTGTTATGGGCCACATGCTCTGTGCACCACATATTTGACCCCTCTGATCTATACAAGCACCTAATAGATTTTCTTAAAAATAGTCATCCCCTATTTAACAAACTCCAGTGATATCCTGTTGCCTTGAGGATCAAATATAAATTCTACACAGATTCAGCAAAGTAATATGCTAATATGAGGGATCAGTCATTGGCATAAGAAAGGATGAGAGGGTTCAATAGCAGGGTCATAATTCAAAGATCCACATGCTCAAAATCTTCCAGGGGTCTTAGTGTTTAAAATTTTTCACAACCCAGCCCCTCCCCATGTTTCCACTGTTCTCACCCATTGCTCCTTTCCATAGACTCTTTGCTCTGACCTTATAGGACTATTTGTTTATCCTCACATAAAACTTTATTTCCTGCCTCCAAGCTTTTTCACTGGTAGTACCTTGTGCCTGGTGTGTGCTGTCTCCTCATCTCTACCTGTTAAAATTCTGGTTTCATTAAAAAACAACTGTTTCACACAAGTAACACCATTTGTTGGGTAGAAGAACACAGGAAGACTCCGAATACTAACAGGTGTTCTGGCACAGGTTCACTTTTGATCTGGTCAGATAAGAAGACAGCTTTGAAGGCATTAAATAAGCTTACTTTATTCTAGTCTAGTCTTCTCAATAGGGTTGTTGTTAATGGGAGCGCCAACTTCTACAGCATTTCCTAATTACACTTCTTACAGGGGCTGGCAAGAATAGGAGTACAACTCCTCATCCCCTAAGCCTCAGTGGGGGCTGGTTGAGGCAAACACAGATTCCCCCCAAACGTTGATGGGGGCCAATCAAGGCTGGTATATGCAATCCTCTCTGTGTTACCCAAACGCCAAAATGGGTTCTCCGCTCACTGACCAGTGCCCACGTGCTTCATAGAGCAACAGACAAAGAAGGCATCTTTAAGGCAACATTAAGCTCACAGGTTAACTTCAGCAATATCATCATGACCTAGCACAGTGCAGGCATACATTGTGTCATCCCTATATCTCACTGCACAAGTGTGGTGAAGATATTTTCAACCCTAATTCGTGGGAATTATTATCTAGGATCCTGGAACTATTATCTAAAAAGGAACGACAAAATCTTCTTCACACACACTAAAATTCACCTTACGACAGCTTATGTGCTAGCTTCTGCAAGAGGCATTTTCTGCTCCTCCCAGTTGTTGGGGCCTTCCCTCCTAAAGTTATTTTGAACAACTTTTTGCAATATTAGCCTAGTCATAAACATCTTTAACACAGACCAGTATACAAGTAAATCCTAAGAGTTAAAGCAGTTGACAGAGGGTGGTTCAGAGAGTAGGACTGTTTGAGTCCCTGATGTTTTTATTTATTACACAATTAGCCACCGTTGACACTTACTTTGAAATGCCTCTTGGGGAAATTTGCATGAATATGGAATATCAAGAAAATAATATTGCAATCAGTTATCTTTCTGATTCTACTTCTAATCTTATAACTTTTAAAATACTGTTGAAATAATATATAATATAACCCTTGAAAAAAATTTGATGCTGCAATGTAGAAACTAGAAACATAACATTTTTGCCTAGATGTCTGACATTAGTTAAGATGAGTTAAAATGTGAATTATGTTTTCAAAAGAGTGTAAAAGGATACAATCTTGAAATTACTTAGGTTTTTATTCTTGAGTGTTTTAAAACTCCATGAAAGTTCAAATAGTGGAGCAAGGAACCACAGCCTATTACTATATCAAGAGATAAAATCTGTTACTTATTCAGCTCAAAAATATTATTTTATTAAAGTTGTATTAAAAGCTGGATGTAATTTGTTCTATTAATAAAAGATATTTGGAATTCATGCATTACAGTGCTAGTCTATGAGAAAGGATGGTATATCTTGTGGTTTCCACAAGAAGACCCACTGACTATCTCTACATATAATCTGTCTTGCAGTTTTTTAAATTTAAAAGCTAGATGGTTTTAAGGAGTTTTAAAGTGTTGAATACATTTCATAGCTTTAAAAAATAATGACATTCTATAGAAACAACATAAATGTCAGGATTTCTTTTTATTGATAAGAGAGTATTTCACTTTGCACAGTAGTTCTTGGCATATAGTAAGTGCTTAATAAATGCTTTCCCCATTCATTTGTACATTCTGTGGATAATGTTCTTAAAGCTAGGGTGTAAGTGGAATTTTAAAAATTAAATCCCAATTTTCCGTTGATTTTATAGAATTGTAAGTGGGACTCAAGGTGGCTTTCAAAGTATGGGAAGTTTGGGATAGGTAAAGAAATACAAGGAAGATATTGTAAATAGAGGAAACAGTAAGGAGACAAATACACAAAAATTGTCATGGTATGTTGATAACATTGAGGGAAGTAACTGCAAAATAAAGGATATGTGTTTGTTTCTTTTTTTAAATTTTATTTATTGTATTTTAAATTTATGGAATAAAGGAGCAATTCCATTATGTAGTATAATAAAAAGGATGATTGCATGTGAAATTGCAAATCTATTATGTACAACTTGCTATTTCTTTAAAATATATAATAAAGTTATCATGTAAATTTCTTTTTTCCCCTTGTTTTCTTCCCTCCCCCCCACCCTACAGAAGGCTACCATTAGACACAAATATATATATGTATGTAAAATTATTCTATACATACTTCTATATATCAGTTCTTTCTCTGGATGTAAATAGTGTGCTTCTAAATAAGTTCTTTATAGTTAATTTTGGTATTTATAATAGTCAAAATGACTTATTTGCTCAAAGTCATTCTTCAAACAACATTGCTATTACTGTATACAATATTCTCTTGGTTCTACTCATTTTGCTCTTCATTTTTTCATGCAAGTCTTTCCATGTTTTTCTAAAATCATTGAACTCATCATTTCTTATAGCACAGTAGTATTCCATCACAGTCATATACAACAGCTTGTTCAACCATTCCCCAATCAATGGGCATCCCTGCAATTTTCAGTTCTTTGCTACCACAGAGAGAGTTGCTATAAACATTTTAGAACATATAGGTTCTTTTCTTTTTTCTCTAATCATCTTTGGAAATAGATCTAGTAGTGGCATTGCTGGGTTAAAGGGTATAGGCAGTTTAATAACTTTTTCAGTTCAATTCAGCAAGCATTTATTAAGTGTCTAATATGAGTCAAACTCTGTGCTAGATGCTAGAGATGCAAAGACAAAAGTGAAACAATCCCAGCCCTCAAGGAACTTATATTCTACTGGGAGGAAGCAGGTACAACAGACAGGTGCACAGGAGTAATTTTAGGGGTGGGGAGCACTATTGGAAGAATCAAGAAGGGCTTCTTTCAAAAGGAGGCACTTGATCTGAGTGTTGAAGAGAGAACTAGGCATTTTGAGAAGGGGTGTGGGAAGGAAGAGCGTTCCAGGCCTGTGCAAAAGCACTAAAACAGGCGATGGTGTTATGTAAGTGGAGTAGCAAATAGGCTTTTGGCTGGAATGAGAGTACATGAGAGTGTGTTATGTTAAATCACTCTGGAATGGCAAATTGCAAACCAGATTGTGAAGGGTTTTTAATTCCAAACAGGAATTTATATTGGATCCTAGAGACAATACTTCAGATGACAGGTGATGAAGACCTAAATTAGGTTGGTAGCTGTGTGAGTACAGAGGAGGAAATATATATGAAAGATGTTGTCGAGTCAACACACATTTATTAAGTGCCTACCCTGCTAAGCAGTAGGAACATAAAGAAAGGAAAACAAACCAAAAAACCAGTCCAGGCTCTCAAGGAGTGCTTATTCTAATGGAGACGACAATACGCAAATAACTTTGCTATGGAGATTGACTTGACAAAATTTGGCAGTGGGCTGGATATGAAAGGTGAAGAACAAAGTGTTATCAATGATTCTGAAGTTGTGAAATTATGGAGAAACTGGAAATTATTTGGGAGTAATTGGAAATAAGGTTGGGAAGGTAGTGAGGCCAGAAAATATATTACACAGCCTTCTTTCACGTTTAGGAGGTGAATTTTTTTCTTCATTTTACTGAGGACATCAAAGCCTACTTAGTATGAGTTCTTTCATTTGTTCTCTGTACTTCAGCGTGTTCTGCACCCAGAACCATTATCATCAATAAATATTAGTAGGACAACTACTAGTTATAGAAATTTGTGCCAGGTGCTGAAAATCAAAGAGCTGTAAGAGGTGATTTCTGCTATGGGTAGCTCAAGTAAGGCACAGTTGAATTCAGGTCACTGGAATTGAAGATGTTGAGAAACTTTGAGGTCAGGAGCTTAGATGAGTCATCAATATAGGTATCGAATTTGCTAGAGATTATGGCAGGACAAGTAGTGGAGGGAAAATGGGAGCAGGTGCTGAAATAATGAAATAAGCCTAAAGCATGGCATGGATCATGGCAACATGTCAAGGATGACTCAGGTCAGGGAAAGGTAAAGGAGGGAAGTCTGGGTTGACCTAGGAAGTTAGGCAGAGGGCTATTGTCTAAATAGAGTTTTGTGGTTAGGATTTGGAGGATAGTTATACTGTAACGACATAGTAAAAGAAGCAGGATTTTTAGTCTGATATTGAATTCAAATTCTGACTCTGCCATTTGCCGTCAGTGTTGCCTAGGACAAGACGTTTAACTGAGTCTCATTTTTATCTGTAAGATGAAGGTGTTAGACTACATGATATGTAACTCTAAATCTTGTGATCCTTCGCTAATAATATACTTTTAAAAATCTATACAATTTTGAAAATTTCAAAATAATTTATTTTAAATTACTTTAGTAATTGAGAAAGATGAGAAAAATGTGTTTTGTGATTCATAATAGTTTATAATACTGCGTAGTTTTTTGTTTGAATTACATCATCATATCATTCAATATGAACTGACCGATTTGTGCCTTGCCACTGACATAGGGAATTGATTGGGAGATTGTGGGAAAGACATATTTTGTAACAAGGCTAAAGAAAGGAGAATGAGTATCTGAACTTGCAGAGACTTAAATCCCTCCTTCTTCTGTACTCGTAGAACAGTTGAAATTTACCATTACATATCAGTTGTTTACAAAGATATTTACCCTCATATGCAACATATGAAAAATAAGTACTGAAAAGAATATATTTTGGTAGGTTTCATCCCAATAAAAATTGTAGTCCTAAGACCAGAGTTTAAGTTTTGGCTCTTATATTTATTAATAGTCATTTAAGCAAAATAATTCTCCTGTCACTGTAAAGTGGGAGTTTTGAAATAGATGATCATTTGCATATGGCAGACATGTACCTGCCTAAGCTTTCTCTTCTCCAGGCCAAATGTCATTTCCTTCACCCATTCCTCACATTTCTTTTGTATATCTTCAACAATATAGGGTCCCTTTTAGCTCTAAAATCATATGTAGTTTTCTCCTTGGAAATCAGGTTGTCTTTGTATATGCACTCACCTCCCAGAACTAACCCTAACTCAGCCTTCCTTTCTGATACAGTTTCAACAACTACTGTTCTAACCACACATAAGCCAAATCTATCATTATTTGGTCTTACCTCCTTGCTTAGCCCTCCATTCCTGATTTCGTTTGATCTTATCTTCTAGACAGCTAATGAAACCCCAGCCTTTTCAAATTGCTTACTGTCTCAGAGAGGGGGTGGGGAGGTGAGGGAAAGAGAGAATTTGGAACTCAAAAATTTTTTTAAATGAATGTTAAAATTTGTCTTTACATGTAACTGGGGAAAATATAGTGTTATTTAAAAAAAAGAATAAAGTGACAGTCAGCAAGGCAGCAAGGAAGGAGTCAATAGGATAGAATTTGAATATAAGAGAGGGTAGGGATGACAGTGGCGATAATTTGCTGGAAAAGTTGAGAGGGGGTGGGATCAAGGCTATATATAGAACTATTGGACTTAAGAATAAGAAGAGAATGAAACTGATGAGGACACAGGCGATATAATATGTCTGAGTGATGTGATATGAGAAGGGGAAAAGGGGAGTTTTGAAATGACTGGCAAAAGGCCGGGGGCAAGGGTTTTGAGTGTCATGTAGAAGATAGCATAGAATTGAGTTAGCTCACAAGTGGTCAAGAAAGGGAAAGGGGGGGTTGTAGCTAGAAGAGAGGTGAAAGAACTTAAGGGTAGAGGAGATGGAGGTTGCAAGGAGAATGAAGAACAGTTAGGGGTCAAAAGACATAAGATGGAATAATGAAATGATCAGATAAAGGAATTTTAGAGAGCCTGAACATGTGATTAGAATACTTGTGGATGATGGTAAGATCAATGGTAATCATTTCTTGTGTAGCTGAGGTAGAATTGAGGAGTAGGCCATGGGAATTAAGTAGATTTAGGACCTGGGAAGTTAGGGTATTTGAGGAAGCCTCAATATGCCCTAATTTGAGGGGTGGATAGACTGTAAGCCTGGCACTGAATGTGTTGAGGAAAGAAGGAGTATGATAGATAAGAGCCTCTAGGATCTGGATTAGATGATAACTGTGGATATTGTAAACATCAAATGAAGAGACATTAGTGAGGAATGGTGGTAGAGGGAAAGTCTAGAAGTGACAGTGGGGAGAAAGGAGTAATCTGACTGTCCCCACTTTAGCCAGTGAGTTGGAGGGTATGAATTACACCAGGTTTTAAAAAAGGTAGCAAGCAGTGTCATCAGGAAGGAGTCAAGTCTCAGGGCCAAAAGATGGTAGGAGTCAAAAAGGAAGAGGTTTAAAATGAGAGGAAGTTTGATAATTATGTAGCAGGCATTCCAGAGGACCCAGTAAGAGTAAGAGGTCCCAGAAGGGGTAGGTTGATTTGGTGTGAGACATTTTAAAAAATTTTATTTATTTTTTTATTAATTTATTTTGATTTATCAACAATCACTTCCATATACTTTTGAGTTTAAAATTTTTCTCCTCCTTTCTCCCCACCTCCCTCCCCAAGACGACACATAATCTGATATAGGCTATACGTTTACATTCCTATTAAACACATTTTCACATTAGTGGTGTTGTAAGTAAAAATTAAAACCAATAGGAGGAACCATCAGAAAGAGGAAACAAAACTCAACAGAAGAGAAAAAAAAATAGCAATTCAACTTCCATAATTCTTTCTTTGAATATGGATAGCATTTTCCATCATGAGGCCTCTGGAAATGTCTTAGATCCTTATATTGCTGGGAAGGGTTGAGTTTATCAATATTAGTCATCGAGCAACGTGGCAATGTTCTGTTGGTTCTGCTCACTTCGCTCAGCATCAGACCATACAAGTCTTTCCAGGTTTTTCTGAAGTCAGCCTGTTCATCATTTCTTATAGCACAATAGTATTCCATTACATTCATATGCCACAACTTCCTCAGCCATTCCCCAATTGATAAGCATCCTGGTGTGAGACATTTTTGGGGGAAGAATTGAGAGGGGATGGGAGTAAGGGAGAGGGCAGTTGGGAATGAAAAAGTGGATTTGTATACCATCAGGCAGGGGTTTAGAATCACAGGGTTATTTAGAGTATATGAGGATGGGAGTTTACTAACCATTGAAGACTGAATCAAGGCAGAGGACTAGTGGTTGGAGAAAGCTATGTTGAGGGAGGCACATAATTAGACTGTTTCAGGACCTTTCTCAAGATCCAACCTTGTGGTAAGAGGTGAAGCTGTGTTCTGTGAGGCCCCTGTGGACACACCACAATAGGCAGGAACAGGAAGAGACATGGGAACCTTGTCAGGAGACTAAGGTGATTGGCCTATGTTGGCAAAGGTTTTGAGATCAGGAGGTGGAGAGGATCTTGTCACTGGGCTGACCTAGGCCTAACAGTGGAGAATACTGTAGGACAGAACTGATAGAGTGTGGTAGGCTGCTAGACAATGCCATGGCTCTGTACCTTGTTGATGCTTGACTCTGAATCCTCCTTTGTTTTGCAACTAGGGTCAATGTAGGAGATCCTCTATCTAACACAGGATCTTGCTATCACCATACACACTGTTGCTGCACTAATATGGCCCTCAGATAGGCCCAAGAACTCCCAGGCACTCTGACACTGCTTCAATCTACTGCCATCCCCAGTGCCTTATTGCTCTTTGGATAATTATGAATTTACTGTCCTACAGGAAACCAAGTAGAGCCTATGTGTAGCCCCACATTTCTCTGCATCTATCTCTAGGTTTCCCACGTTTGCCCTGTGTAGTTTACTTTTGAAGGTCACTTCCAAAGGTATGAACTAGTGATGAATCACCATCAATGTGGTGTCTGCTGGGCAACAAGTATCCTAGAAAAGGTAAATTCTTGTTAAGGGAATTTCATGCCTTATTAAGGAAATAGAAATATTCAGAAGGCTCTTTCCCTAACTTACTCTGGACACAAACATTACATAAGTATTCTGTAGTCAATTCAGGTTTTTAATCATTTTTGATAGTACCATATAGTATTGGGTAGTTGAAATATACATGTTAATAGCATACTTGTAGCATCCAAATATTCATTTAGGCCAGTGAATGAGGCCTTAACTCTTTTATCCCCACTCCTTTGGTGTCCTTCTAACACCATATGGCCAGTATTCCTCTTCTGTTCGTCCTTGTAATACTGAAAACTATCCCCAAATAAGTGAATATTATATATAGATATTTCTATATCTCTCTATACACATATGTTTTGAATCCTAATAAATGCTTTGTGAATTTGAATGTGAGTTTGCTGGTTACTTAAAGTATTAGAAACCTTAATAAGAATTAACAAATGGTGACACATGTCATTCCTATTAGAGTACAATTAGAGTTCCATCAAAATAAGAACTACTCTTGAAGAATTAGTTTTTAAAAATTACTCCTTTGGATTATCAAGGTAGTTTATATACACATGTTCTTCAAACCAATTATCTTCCTTTCCCTAAGCAAGAGACTGGATTTTCTGTAGAGGAAAAGTCCCCACCCTCCACAGATCATGGGTGGAAAAGTTCTTTATATCATTCCAAGAGTGCAGTTACTGCTACATGCACATCCACACTGAGGGATGGCCAACAGGCAGAAATCTTGGAGCTTGGAACTGTGATAATTCTGTATGAGGCTCTTGGGTCCCCTGCTACTATCTACTAGAGCCCAAATCTTTAAACCCTAAGAATCCTCATATAGAATGAACTCTTGTTGTCTTCCCTGCCATTTTCTAGGACTGTGTCAACATCATATGATTCTTTTAGAATAAGCAGAAATGAGTCCAGATTTTTCCTAAAATCCAACAGGAGAACAGGGGCAGATTATTCTTCTTCTAAGTAGGATATATTGCTTGTATCATTGCAATATTGAAGGGTAGGTTCAAGCTCATTAGGAAAATGACAAATAAAATTGGCTTTCATAGATATATGTATAAATCCAAAGATAAGTAGAAAGCTTTAGAAATAATAAGAATATAGTTAATAATAAATATATAAATATATGCAACATAAATAGTATATTATTTATACAATATAAATTATATGTTGTATATAATATATAAATATATATGTTACATATACATGCACATACAAACAATTCTTTCCAAACCTTCTAGGGATTTGTCAAATTATGGAGTCTATTTTGAGAGTTAGTTACATGCATCAAAGAGCAAATGGGTTCCCAAAATCATGCCTTTTTAAAACAAGAAAAAATTCAAAATACCTGAAAGCGCCAACTGTAGCCCCCATTAAGAAAAATGCTTGGAAAATATAATTATTGAAATATGCTGTTTTGAACTACAGCCTGGGTAGAGAAATGTCAGGAAAAAAAGGTTTGTAATCACCTTACACTGTAACTAAAATCTGTTTAATGGATTTTAAATGGTTTTGTATTTGTGTTTAAAAAAATATGTATATCCTCATGTTAACAACTTAAGTGTACTGCATTCTGGCCAGATAAAATCCACAGTGCATGAAACTCTGCTTCTTAAAATATGGGCATAATGGAAATGATATCCAAAATCACTATCATTTCTTTTGGCAGATTTAGTGGCTCAGTGATAACACTCTGTACTGACAAGGAAGCTAGCCCTAAGTTTTAGAGTGACTTTTCCTCTATATATTGCTAATAGTCATCTTAAGGTGCTATAAACATTATTGGAAGTAGTTAAAAAGTGTGTCTTGTGTTCCATTCAATTCTAAATTCATACAAACTACTGGGTTCAAAGTATCATAAGTTGGATGGTAAATTTGTGTCAGTTGACATTCCAGCTTGGCTGGGAACCTCTAAAATCATCTGAACTCAGTTTGTATCTTGACAAGGAACATGCATTTTTGAAAAGGAAAACATATTTTGTTATATTGGATTTTTTTCTTCTTTTAAAATCTTTATTATAGCTTTCGTAAAAGAAATAAAAGAAATTCATTCACTCCATGTATTGTATGGTATATTATGTTTAAAAGTAAAGGTGATATAAAAGTAAAAAAAAATAAAATAAGATGAGAAATAAAAGCAAGATATTTAATCAGGGCTAAAGCATTTAGCATATGAATAGTGAAAATATACCCTGCATATATGTTTATTTTGGGGATTAGAGCCTCAACTGAGCAAATAGTGATGGAAATCTAGGAAACAGTCCTATGAAAGAATTGTGTATCAGTTTGTGAGGTCATGGAAAAGTTATCTGGAGTAGCCCAACTCAGGTTGGCCAGCTTTGCCCACACAATACCTATATCTTCTTTGAGGGTATTCCCTAGTCTTGCCACATCTCATACTACCAGAGGGTGGCACTGCAGAAGGTACCCTTTCCTGAGTCCTAATTTTATGACCTCAAGCTATCCGCAAGAAATACTAAAAGAAAGCAAGACAGACTCTGCTCTCAAGAGCTTGCATATGTGGAGATATAACACATACAGGATAACTTCACCTATAGAGGAGATAGAAAGGACCAATGGTCCTTAGGATGCAGTGGCATTTCATCTTTGATGTCATTTACATTGATAAAACCATATCCATTTCTGATGAACTGTGCCAAGATTTTGGTGGTGAGAACTTTCTTTTCTGCCTCTTCAGTAGCAGTGGCAGCACATCTTGGAGGTCCTTGCCAGGTGGAGTCTCCACATGTGATTAATGACCTCAAGGTCTGGACAGGAAACCAGGGATAGAGAGTATTGTTCTTCTTCAAAGGATACCCATCAGAATTTCAACAAATGTTTCTGAGGAAATGTTATTCCCTGGATCTTTTATGTTACAGAATTTCTTTGTAACAGTTGTCTTCTCTGTTTGAAAAGTGGAGTTGGCTGGAGCTTGGGAAAGGAGAAATTCTAGGTCTTTTGGCTTCAAATTTTGAGATAAGCAGATCCAGGTTCTCTTTGGGGGGGATCCCCGAGGGTCAGAGAGTCTAGGAAGAACCAACATATAGAGGAGCAGGCACCTTGAATATGTCCCTGTTCTCAGTTTACTACATTAGAGACTTCAGGGAATTTCCTTTTGAGTAAGAAGTGGGACTCCCTCTTATGGTTGAGCTATGATACCTTGCTTTTGATAAGAGAATTCATTCACTCCATGTATTGTATGGTATATTATCTCTGTACAACTTCCCCGTTTTCTGTTTGCTATCCTCTCCTTGGATAAATGGGCTCGTGTTCTATTCACTATATGTGATGATCTTTGTGTAACTAGCATTTGGTAGAGTCAAGCCTTTGATTATCAAGATAAGGGATAGTGACCATGAGCACAACCTAAAGATTATTTTCCCCAGACAAATAATATTTAGAAGGACAAAAAGATATAATTCTAGCCCTTTACCCCCTCTCTGAGGAGAGAAGAGCAATGTTCCTTTTGGCCCCAATCTCTTGCTCCCTTCCTGGCAGGAATCAAAATTTCCCTTGGAGAAGGATAGATAGGAAAGATAACAGAGATGTTTAGGACACTTTGGGAGCTACATTAAGACATACACATGTGAACATAAGCATAACCTAAATGACCAGCACATACACTTTTATCTTTAGGGTGTTGACTTTTTGGGGACTCCAGTACTCATGTGTCTATTTGGAAATGGGATTGGTAAATGAGGCAGGTCTGATTTTAACTTGAACTGGGGTTGTTGTGCTGCTGATGGAGATTAGTCTGCTGGGAAAGATGTGATTTATAGGGACTTTAAGTGTTTGTTTGTGTGTGTGTGTGTGGTGTGTGTGTGTGTGTGAATCCCCCCTTCTTTTTTTTGACTGCCAGAAGGGGGGACTTCCAAGGCTTTGGGATTGATAAATGAAATAAACTATGCTCTCCACAGTAGCAAGGAGCAGGTAACCCCCTGGGGCTTTAGACAAAGGCAGAGGAAATCCCCTCCACTTTCTATGGTGGGGAGTGGGGTGGTAGAGACTGCTGAGGGGTTGTGGAAGGAGTGCAAGGGAAATCCCCTCTCTCTTTAGCAGCTGGTGTAGGCAACTTTCAAGGCTTTAGGCAGGGATGGTATGGAGGAGTGTGCCTATCATTATGGCTTCGGGAAAAGAGAATCTTGCTTATTTTGATAGTCCTGCCAGTGATGTTCCAGAGATAGTCTGGCTGCAGCATTGATAGAATATGTCCCCCTTACTCAAGCCTAGTTCTGAGGAAGGAGACCCAGAGGAACTCCCCACAAACCAATAAGACTTCAGATGAGAATAAGTCATGTTAGTTACATTCCATTTCTAGAGTGCAGGTAGAATGTAAAACTCACCAGATCCCCAGTTGTTTCAAAGGGTTAGAGCAACCTGATCTCCTCTTGGCCCAGGCTGGGTTTTTAACTACTGGGTTTGGGGATAGGGAGTTGGAAGGACTTCCCTGGTTTTGGTGAGGGAGATGGTAGGATGGAGATCTGGATCCTGCACCATTTGTAGCAGCTACTCTAAATACCCTTAGGCCTACATGTGGCTGGGATAAGGGCTCAGCAATTTGTTGCCCCTAACCAGTTCAGGCAGGAGATTGATGGGGATAGTGAATTTCCCTATATAGACTGTGAAAGGGGATAATGTATTAGGGTTGGTGGTAGTAAGGCTAGTGAGACTCTGAAACTCAAGGACAACATGACGGTATAGTTCCAACCACAGCATTGGTTGGAGTAATCTCCTCTTCTCTAGATTACTAAAAATCTGTAGCAGCCCTCTTATGACGTCTACTTCTCCTTTTTCCCCTCTCTCTGCTGTAGGACTTTGGTTAGAGAAAAAGAGGAAGTGGTTTGATGAAGCTATGGGGGAGGAGTGCTGTGGGAGAGAGGTACAAGGGTAGCATGTCAGCAGCAAGCTTCATCTTGCTGGGATCTACTGTAGGAAAAAGAGGTCCAAAGTCCTTTCCAGTGCCATAACTGAGCTGAGTAAGCCCTAGCTAAGAGGGAGAAGAGCACTGACCATGAAAACCTCTGCCTTCTCTAGAATCCCCTGGGTCCCTAGTCAATGTCCCTGTATTGGAGGAGGAGCCAAGATCCCAAGTTCTTGGTTCCTGAGTCTTCAGATAAAAACTGGTCCTACAGGAAATGTGAGTTGAAGTTGGAGTGGGAATCAGACTCTATTGTTTGTACTCCATTGCTTGCTTTTAGTAGGAGTGGCCAATAAACCCAATGCATTTTCTTTTAGGTGGCTTATATCCAGGGACTACTAGAGAGTATGGGAGGGAGTATAGAGGATAGTTGAGTAATAGATGTTTTATCAGACATTGTTTATTTGTGATTATGTGTTTTATTATTTTATTTAATAAAATAGAAGCAGCTAGGTAGCATAGTGGATACAGCGATGGTCTTTAGGAAGAACTGAGTTCGAATCCCACTTCAGACACTTTTAATAGCTATGTGACTTTGAGCAAATCATTTAACCTCTGTTTGTCTCGGTTTCCTCAACTATAAAATGGGGATAATAATAGCAACTACCTCCTAGGGTTATGAGGCTCAAATGAGATAACATCTATAGTGCTTTCCAAACTTTAAAGTGCTATATAAATACTAGCTATTATTAATAACTATCACAAGAGAAATTAACTAAATGCACTTAAGTATGTTGTGTCTGTTCATGTAGGGGGGAAGGGTTAACTCCAGTAAGCCAAAGTTGAATGACTAGAACTCAGGAAACACAGCTCATAATGAGCTTGGCACTTCCTGAACACTTTGACCCAACAGGTGGCATGTACATAATAGTTAAGGTGAGCATGAGAATGCTCTGCTCTGGATTCTTCCTGTTAAACAGGATCAGGGCACTGGTGGTTAACCACTGGTGGTTAAAATTGCGTTTTTTATCCTGTTTGCTTTCTCCACTCTTTGTTTTCTTTTCATTTTTGCCAGGGTTGGAGAGTGACAGAGCAAGCAGGCAGTGATTATAGTTCTTTGAGGGGATTTGGGCAGAGCTGGCTCTGCCTCCCTTTTTCCTATTCCACTATTTTATAAGAAATTAGTAGTTTTGAAGAAAAAACCAAATCATTAATAAATATTTCATATTACCTAAGAGGTGCAGTTACCTACCTCATAGAGGTGTGAAGTTCAAATTTATATAATGGGTAGAATGTACTTGGCAAAACTTGAAAGCATATATTAATGTCAGTTGTTATCATGGAAAGGTATTTTTGGTATGTAGAACTACATCTTGAAGGATAGGATAGAGTGTAGACTAATATTCCATTTGTGGATTCATAGCTGGTTAAATGACTAGAGTCAAAAAGTGGTCATTAATGGATTGATATCAACTTGGGAGGCAGCATAATTCAATGAATTTGGAATCAGAAGACCTGAATTGAAATCCTAACTCTGCACTTACCTATATGACCTTGGATAAGTCACTTATCTTCTCTAGGCCTCCCTTTTCTCATCTCTAAAATGAAGGGATTGGATTAGAAGGCCTCTGAAAGCCCTCCCAGTTTTAAATCTATTATTTTAATAAACATCTTAGCGTTCTTATGGATATTTTTCAAAAAAAAAATAGATTTATGTGAAGTAAGGCATCTAAACAATTAGATCTATCTATGAAAAAGTGGGATGGATTGCCTCGGGTAGTGGATTCTTCATCATCAGAGGCCTTAAAGCAGATGCTAGATGAACACTTATCAAGTGTATTATAGAAAGTAAAAAATTACAAGTATGGGCTGAACTTTGTAGTTCAAAGATTTTCACAATGTTCATGTTTTTTCAGCCTTTTTATTCTTTATTCTCTTTCATGAAGTCTAGGCATACTGGCCTACTTGCTGTTCCACTCATACAGTGCTTAATCTCCCATCTCAGTGCTTTTGCATTGGCTGTCCCTTATGCCTGGTATGCCCTCCCTCTCATTTATGTCTACTAGACTCACCTCAAATACCATCTTCTGCAGGAGGCTTTTTACTAGGTCCCTTCAGGTGCTAGTGCCTTCCACTCTAAAGTTACCTTCTACTTACTCTGTATCTTATATGTACCTTATATACATGTTGTCTTCCCTATTAGAATGTAAACTCCTCAAGGGCAGGAACTATTTTTCCTTTTTCTTCCTATCCTTAGTGCTTAGCACAGTGCCTAGAACATAGTTAAGCACTTAACAAATACTTGGTTGAAATTCTACACTCAATTTATTAAATAGGTTTTTTCTAATATTACATTATCCTTGCATTCCTAGTATAAACCCTAGTTGTTGATAATGAATATCTTTAATATATTGCAGAATTCTCTTTTGCCAGAATTTTATTTAATAATTGATTATTCATGAATGGCATTGACCTATATATCTCATTTTTTGCCTTTTCTTTATCAAATTTGGAGATAAAAACTATTGTTTGCTTTTTGTTACAGGTGGGAATTCTGTTACCTGAAGCTCATTGAAATAGGCTTTTTCTCATGTTCTTTCCCTTTAAATCAGCTGGTGATGTGGTAAGCTTGAAGCCACACCACTGAGAATGAAAGTAAAACCCAATGTGCAACTCATTTCCCAAAGAGCTTTTATTTACGAATATATTATATTCAAGGATTGAACTTGATTGAATCCTGGATAAATTTCACGTGTAGGGAATGTGACAGCTTTAGGGACCTAATGACTTTCCATTTTAAGGGGTACATTGACTTGTCTGGGTTAGTAGAGTGTCCTGTACTAGCCATGAGTAATAAGCACTAAGATCTGTGTGAAGTTTGTAGGGGAGCAGCAGTTTACTTTGGGGCTTGACCCCTCTGTTTTTATATAGAAAATAGCTGTACTTCTGACATATAATGGTACCCTTGCATCAAAAGCTATGCTTTAGGCATCTTAGAGGCAACAAATGATCAGGCCCAGTGTAACCAGGTTTCTGACTGGCTTTCCTAGCCATTTTGCCTTTATCATGAACAACTACCTTAGTCTGGTTAGGTCTCTTATCTACTCTGGCTTTACAAGTATACAAGGCCACATTGCAGTTTCTGGAAGAAGATAGTAGCTTAGCAAGCAAAGAAATTTCAGACATTTCTCCCTTATTTAGGGTTCCTGAATGGAAGTGGGGAGGGGAGTCCCACTTGTAGTTATAATATTCAATAAACAGATTTAACTTTATTTAGTGACTTGAAAAGTCATGTCATGGGACATGTTAGAGAATGTGTCTTAATCATTGCATAGTAAAGTACATGCAGAGGGCCTTGAAGAACTCCATTTTATATTAGTTTACTCACACAACTCATAGATGCACATAACTTGTAGGGTGGGGGCCTACTTGTTAGTAGCAATGTTGTGCAGCACTGGTGTCAAACTCAAAATGAAATGGTCGCCATTGAACCATTCACAAGGATTCCTGAGGGCCACATATGGACTTAGAAAATCATGTAATATCTATGTTCTATTGTATTTTTATTTATTTTGTTAAGTGTTTCCTAATTTTAATCTGGTTGAGGCTGCTCTTTAGGAGTGTTGCAGCTTGTGTTTGATACCTCTGTTTACATTTTTCTTGATGGTGTACAATTGAGGGGCCTCACAAAAGACAGTCAGGGGTTCTAGTCACTTTTTTTTTAAAGAAGGCAGTTTCATTTCTTCTTTCCAAAGGAAAGAATAATTAAAGTTACACTTATTTCATTATAAATTTATCTTTAAGTGCACCATGGTATAGGTTAAAAGCATTCACAAATTTACTGGCCAAATGGCTCTCCTCAACATTTTTAGAAAGAATTGGGTAGAATGTATTTGAAAACAGTCAACATAAAATAGAAGTTACTTGTTTGTCTTACAGTCTTGTTGCAAGAATTAAAAGATACTGTACATAAAGTGCTTTGTATACTTTAAAGCACTGTATAAATGTCACCTGTCCTTATTACTGTTATTTTTAAAGATTTAGAAGATAAATGCCTATTGATTTGATTTCACTTTTGAATCTAATTAGTCCTGATGCCTTTGTACAAGTTGGATCATTAATGGCCTGTCTCATTTATCATTTATTCAGAGATGTTATCTATTTCCTGTTTTCTGATTTTGGGCATTTTATTTTTTTGCTCCTAGCTTTATTAAGATAATTCTGTGTATAATAATCTCTGATGCCTTTTGTAGTTTCCTTTAGATTCATTGTAATCTTCCCTTTCTCATTTCCAATTTTAGTAATCTGGTTTTCGCTTAAAATCAAATTTGCTAATTGCTTATCAACTTTTTAAAAACTTGATGCTGAACTAGCATCTGATTCCCATTTCTGATTTTATATGTTGTATACAAAATGCTTATGGGTTGCTTTTTTTTATTGGTTGGTGCGTTAACTTGGATACCATAGAAGCAAGATAAATTTTGATCTTCTAGGAAAACCCTCAAAGGGAGTATGGGAATAAGATAACAGTAAAATTTTTTATTATTGATAAATCTCTAAGATTGAACCCAGTTTATTTATTCTCATTCAACAAACTAATTAAATCTGACTTCTTTCAACCAAAGATTCTTGACCAGGGATTTGTGAACTTGTTTTCAAAAAATATTTTGATAATGATATCTCAGTTTAATTGGCTTCCTTTATAGTTCTATTATTCTATATTATTTCTGTGTTCTTTATTATTTTCTACACTTAAAAACATTATTCTGAGAAAGGGTCCACAGGCCTTACCAAATTGCCAAAAGGGTCCATGACATCAAAATCCCTGCTGTTAAGACTGAATTAACTCATTGAGCTTACTCTGTTTCTCTCTTGTTATTATAGGCATTTAGGGCTATAAATTTGCCTCTGAGTAATACTTTGGATTGTTTTTATGTTGTCTTTACCTTTAAGATAACAACAATAGTAGCTATTTATATAGCAATTTAAGACTTGCAATACACTTTATATGCATTTTTTCACTATTTACATGATTCTTATTATAGCCCTGTTCTGGACCTGGAGTCAGGAATTCAAATTAGGCCTTAGAAATTTACTTGCTATGTAACCCTGAGCAAGTCATTTAACTTCTGCCTTAGTTTCCTCATTTGTAAAATAGTAATAATAATAGCACCTACCTCCCAGGATGGTTGTGAGGATAAAAATGAGTTGAAATTTATAAAATGCTTTGAAAACATTAAAGTTCTATATACATGATACCTATCATTGTTATTATTATTAACCCAAACATTTCGCAGTAAGAGAGGCAACATAGTACTATAGTAGATAGAAAACTGGCCTTAGAATCAGGAAGAATTAGATTGCAGCCTCAATTTTGACATGTACTATGTGACCCTGGGCATATCACATAATCTCTCAATAACCCAGGCAACTCTCTAAGACCATAAATTGTAAAGAAGGTGTCAACTTGCATTTGTATAGGGCGTTTCTTCTTTATAGATTCATATATCAATGAAAATCACCAGTCTGGTCCCTGTTCCATATTATTTGATAAATTATTTTTTGCTATGCAAAAAATATGGTATGTTTATTATTATATTATCATATAAAATATGATAGTTTATTGAAAAAGGTTTGAATAAGGTACACAGAAAGTGAATAGAAAGGAATAGTCACTTAATGGGTTCTTAGGGAATGCTTTATTGTGAAGTGGCATTTACACTGGGCTATAAAGGATGGGTAACAGTAGTAACTGACATTTATATATTGATTTAAAATTTGCAAATAATTTTGCATGTACTATCTCATTTGAGCCTCACAGCACCCTTATAGGCAATTATTTAATGAATTAATCAAGCATTTGTTAAGTGCTCTATATATGCCAGGCTTTGTGCCAAGTGCTGGGAATATAAAGATTAAAACAAAACAATTTCTACCCTCAAGGAGTATATATTCTTTTTTTCCCCCTAGGCAGTGGAGTTAAGTGACTTGCCCAAGGTCATGCAGCTAGTAAGTATCAAATGTCTGAGGCTGGATTTGAACTCAGGTCTTCCTGAGTCCAGGGCCAGTGCTCTATCCACTGCACCATCTAGCTGCTCCCCCCCAAGGAGTATGTATTCTAGCAAAGGAGACAACATATATGTATGTAAGTGTTGCCCATATAAATTCTGAGGTATTCTCATTCCAGCTCCCACTCTCACTGATGAATTAAGTTCCTAGAGCCAGGCTAGTATAAATCCCCCTCAGGAGTCTAAGGGTAACACCCTGAGGAGTTAGGATTAACCTTCTCTAATGTCATTGGCTTGTCTCCACTAATGTTGAAAATCATTTAGTCAACCAGACTTCCATAGCTTTTAGGAAGCGGTATGATAAGAAACGTTCATAGGAAACCTTGCAACTCCCTACCCCCAAGTTTGTGCCACCCTTCTCCAAAGACATAAAGTCCGGGGGGAAAGTGAGCTCCAGCTTAGAGAATACACATGGAAAAGAGGTAACTCGTAGCTTCTTGTTGCTATGAGTCCATTTCTCTTATTTTTGGGGTGCTCAAGAAGTTTCCCTTAATTATAGTGTTGCTTCTTTTCTGGGATTCTTGTAGAGTTGTGAGTATGTTCTGTCTTTGCCAATTTACCTTGAAATGCTGTTTAGAACACCATTGGAAAGATGGAAAGTCTATATTAGTAGGATCGTCCTGCAGCTATAGAAATACACCCATACCATGTCTTGCCAGGTGATCTGTACCTTACCAAATCAACATGATAATCCTATAAGTTACTCTGATGGCGTAGAACCAAGGTAGATGTAAAATATCTGTTCATCAGTCACAAGAGAATCTTTACCTTCCTGTTAGAGAATAATGAGTGTAATGAGACATTTGCATGTTTTATATTTCTTTTATTTATTCCTGTGTACCTTTGTGTCCTTTTTATCTTTGCTGTTTCTGCAGGGTAAGATAAAAGATATCCCATATAAAACAGATGGGAAGGCCATCACTGTTATCATCCTTCAAAGCTGGAATGTCCTTTGATCAAAGGGAATGGGGAGAAGGAGACTTGCTGAAGTCCAAAACCAAGGCCTGTCCTTATCCGCTCCCCCAATTCCCCTAAGGCTTCCTTCTTAGGAGGTTCAGCTATAACTCCACACTCACTCCATTTCTGGAATTCCATCCATTCTCAACTTGCTTGATACTTCATAGACAATCCCTAGAGTATGGTCAGGTTTTTTCATGATGCTTATATATTCATCGTAGTTTGAAGGCCTTTTCATACTTAGTCTAGAGTCTTAGAATTGATTGAAACATGATCTCTCCTAGTTAAAGTATCAAATAAAATGGAGTGGAGTGGTTTTGACCATGTCCTTCCATAGGTATATGCAAAACAGATTCAAGGTAACCTTATGGAGAAAACATTAAGTTATGGGGGAGTCCCCATATAGAAGGTGGCTGCTGAGCTGTGTCTTGAAGGAAATCCAGGATTCCAAGAGGCAGAGAGGAGGAAGGAGAACATTTTAGGCATGGAAAACAACCAGTGCAATGACATGAAAATGGAAAATAGGATGTCATGTATGCAGAACAGCAACATTAGTTTTGTTGGACTATAAGAATGCATGCATGTAAGGGAGTAATGAGTAAGAAGTCTAGAAAGATAGGATGGATCCAGGTTGGGAACAGCTTTCAATGCCAAACGGAGGACTTTATATTTGATCCTAGAGGTGGTTGGGAATGACACATTCCCTTTGGCAAGTGTGTGGAAAATGGATAACAGTGGGGAGAGATTTGAGGCAAGAGGTCTAATTAGGATGATATTGTAATAGTCCAGGCAGAAAGTGATGAGGGCTTGAACTTTGGTGATATCTGTGTGAGGGAAGACAAAACATATGCAAAATATGTTGTGGAGACAGAAATAACAAAAACTTGAAACTATTTAATAGATATATGGTGTGAGAAAGGAGTCAAGTATAATGAGTTCTGTTTTGGACATGTTGAGTTTAAGATGCCTATGAGACAATTAATTTAAAATGTCCAGTAGGCAGTTATACATATATATACATATACATATGCATACACATATACATATACATGTACACATACATAGATGTATATTATATGGATCTGGATGTCATCTGCCTAGAGATTATAATTAAGTTCATGGAACTGGTGACATCACCAAGTGAGAATGGAAAAGAGGGTTCCCAAGAACAGCTATATAGGGTACATCCACAATTAGGAGACATAATATGGATAATGATTCAGTAAAGACTGAAGAGCTGTCAGGTAGAAAGAAAACAAGAAAGAGCACAAGTTACAAAAAAACCCAGAGAGGAGACAGTATCCAGGAGGAGAGTATGGTCAGTTGTTTTAAATGCTGCAGAGTGGTTAAGAATGATGAGGATTAAGAAGAGGCCACTAAATTTGGAACTTAAGAGATCACCAATGGAGACAGGACCAAGATGGGTGAGTAGTAAAAAAACTGAACAACCTAGCTCCCCCCTCAGTTACTCCAATAACAATTTAAGAAGAATGCCAGACCAAGTAGTAATTGAAAAAATCAAAGAAGAAACTCTAGTGGGTTCTCTTTTTAGCCTGAGATTATAAATGTCACTTACAGGCAAATTACCAGCATAGGAGTTGTGGAATAGGGGTGAGTTGGCATCATGGACTCCACCCAGGCAGGCCAGAACAGATTTCTGAAACAATGAATTAACAAAACAAAAAGATAAAAGAGTTTTATGACGCTAGAGATGCCCAAGACTCAAAACCAGAAGAGCAGAACAGCTCCAAAACACCTTTAAGCTAAAAAAAAAAAGACATACCTTGTCCACAAGATTAATTTGAATTTTAGAAGTAAGAAAGGTTTTAAAAAGTTAAAAATTATATTAGAAATGAGAGCTATGAAACAGAGACTTGGAGAGAGAATTGATAATTACTGAGGTACATAAACATCATTCAAGTGATAGACTCCTTGAAAATTAAATGGACCAAATAGAAGTTAATGACTTTATGAGATAGCGAATAATATTAAAAGAAAGCAAAAGTTTGAACAAAATAGAAAAAAAATGTTTTTGAGTAATCTCCTGTAAAAAACAACTTACCTGGAAAACAGATCAAAGAGAGAGAAATAATCGGTGAAAACTTGAAACCTGAAAGCCATGAACTCCCAAACCCCAGTGTATCCTATTTTAAGAAATCACAAAAGCAAGCGGGCCAGTTTTCTCTTGGCACCAGAGGGCAAAGTGAAAATACTGGACACCTCCTGAAAGCCCCAAATAAAAACTCCCAGGAATATTATAGCCAAAATCCAGAGCTTCTGGGTCAAGGAAAAAAAAGGAAATTCTGCTGTAATACAACTTAAGTGTTACACAAAATCACGCATAAAAAAACCACAGAGCTTATGGGGAAAATGAAGTTAGGGGCAGAACACTTTCAGGTTCCAGGCAGGGGAAGCCACCACAGCCTCAACCCAAGGAATTCTAACTGTAAGATCCAAGGCACTGGCAACAATGATCGGAACCAGAAACTTTTGGTTTGGCTTCTTCCATTAGGTGCCCTAGGGGGCCGTCTTCACTCCCACAGTGCTGAGCTCATTTCCATGGAAGTAGTGCTGTGTGACTATTTCCAGCTGGGCCTTTCCTGAGCACATATCTCAGGGTGGTGGAGATCAAAGGGTCTAGTTCATCATTAAGTCTGTTCCCAGGTAGCAGGGTGCTTTGTGAGTCTGTCTTCTCTTCCCTTCCTGCCTCTCCAGCTCCTCACCTCTCATCCCTTGAATTTTGCACTCTTTCCTCCCACCCCCAGGAGCTCTCACTACATCCTAGTTTGAGGAAGAAGACCATTACATTACTTTACTCAAGCTTGAGCCAAACATCTCTTTCCATGGACCCCACTGCATGCTGGTGGCACACCCCGCCCCCCAGCCATCACTCTGTAGTCTGTCCCCCAACCTCCCTGATGCATACGCCCACCAACATGGTGTAGTTTTCATAGATGATGCTTAAGCAAAATTGACATTCAAATTATGCTCAAACTATTCCCTAATATATCAGTCTTGGAACAAATCTGTGCTTTTAAAACAGGTTGTATAGCAGAACTTCCTGTAATGTACATGGCCAGAAATAATTGAAATACCAATGAATTACAGTCAGAATCACTCAATATTTAACTGCTATCACTATAGCAGTATATAGGCAGAGAACATGGAATACAATATTCCTGAAACTAAAAGATACAGGCTTACAACCAAGAGTAACTTATCCAGCAAAACTGAGTGTAATTCTACAGAGGAGAAAAAATAGGTCTTTAATGAAATAGGGGTCTTAGAAACATTCCTGAGGAAAAGACTTGAACTGAGTTGAAACTTGAAATACAAACAATAGGAATACATTTGTATTTTAATGAGGAGGGGAAAGAAAGGGACGATACAAGCATACTTTAAGAACTAATATTATCAGGGGTCATAATGGGAGTCAGATAAGGGTCTGGGAGTGATTGTGTACTTGGGGTAGATACTAAAAGTATTGTTCTCATTTAACATTTGTGGAAACTAAGTGTCAGCCAGGCATTTCTGACCCTATTCCCTACATTTTAGTCCAAGCCATAAACAATTACTTTATGGAAATCAACAACCCGTTCTACAAAAGGATAAGGTAGTCTACAAATTCTGTAACTACCATATTCCAGGTAGTGGATTAGGAATGATTCACTATCCTCTGTTTTTTCGTAGAGCAGTCTTTCCAAAAACTAGAAGACTCAGCTATGTGGAACTAACCCTTCCCCTTAACATAAGTGGTAACATCTTTAGCTTCTCTCCTCCTTCTAAAATGACAGTTTTCTATCAGTCTCTCTGCCACTTAGAGAATAGGGTCTTTTATCTCACTCCCCATAGTTAATCTTTTTGCCATGGGGATTGTGAGATGTGCCCCCTTCTCTCCTTTGACACTGGCACCAATTTAGTCCAGCTTCCCATCACCTCATGCGTAGACTATTGCAATAGTTTGCTGATGGGTCTGCCTGCATTAAGTCTCTCCCCATTCCATTCCATCCTCCATTCATAAAGCAAAATGATTTTCCTAAAGCTCAGGTCCAACCATGTCACTCCTCCATTCAAACCTTAATGGATTCTTATTTCCTCCAGGATCAAATACAAAATACTCTGCTTAGCATTCAAAGCCTTTCATAACTTAGTCTCCTCCATCCTTTCCATCTTCTTATATCTTACTCCTTGACATGTATTTTTCGATCTAGTAACACTGGCCTCCTGGCTATTCCATGAACAAGACATTCCCATCTCTTGACTCTAGGCATTTTCTCTGGCTGTCGCTTATGCCTAGAATGTTCTCTTTTTTTCCTCTTCACCTACTGACTTCCTTGGCTTCTTTTAAGTTCCAACTAAAATCCCATCTTTTACTGAAAGTTCTCCCCAATTCCTCTTAATTCTAGTGCCTTCCTTCAGTTAGTTATTTCCTGTTTATCCTGTATGTGTATATTTGTTTTCTCCCCTGTTAGATTGTAAGATTCTTGAGGGTAAGCACTATCTTTTGCCTCTTTTTGTATCTCCAGTACTTAGCAAAGTGCCTGGCACATAATAGACATTTAATACATTTTTTTGATTGACTGATTGGTTTGAGCCGATACTTCAACTCACAACACTATGATCCCCACCATCACTGACAGAGGGGAAGAAGTCCATGATCTGAGCCATATTGGACTCTTGTCATTAACAAAGTCAGCTTGGGTACCTGATAGCCTGGGAGGGGTGCAACTCAGACAACTGACTCTGGAAATAACTACTGTGCTTGCCCTACTAATTGAGAACATCATTCACTTAATAGGATGTGGTACATATGTATGGTTTATCCCTTAAAGAAGCATACGTCAATCAATCTTCAGAGCACTAGTTGTCACGACTTCTATGACAATAGGTTTTTAAGTCCTGGTATCTTTCAGTCTCAATAGTTCACTTTGCCCAAACTTTGTTTATTTTTCATAAGGATGTTTTTTAATTTCCCAAACATTCTCATGCATATTATTATAGGTCACAGGCCCCAAATTGTCTGACTAATTTTAGAACTTTCTATTTAACTGTCCTAGTACTACTCAGGTTGTGGACTGCAGATCCCCATCATAGCTCTGCTCCTTGACTTTGACATCATCCTCACTAACCTGGATGGTTTGACCTTACAAGTGTTTATATCCTCTTGTATCTTCCTCAGGGAAGCAAGGGCTGATGACTCCAGTGTTTCTTAATTATTGGACAGCCTAAGCATGACATTGGAGTGCTGTCATTACAGGTGTGCACACAGGTGATGAGAGACAGACAGATAGACAGACAGAAGGGAGAGACAGGAGGGAAAGAGAGAGAAACAGAATGATGCCATTTATCATAATTGAGATTTGAGATAATTCTTAAGTACTAGTTAAAGATCCCAGCTAGGAATTTTATCTCATCGTTCAGGTTTTGCTGCCACCTGGTGCTAAAAGGTTCCTGGTGGGGATCACTGAATAACCTGGTGACCTTTGGAACACATACCTTAAATTAAAAGATGAGACAGGTCAGAACTTTGGACCCTTCAGTTTTTAAATTAAAGATAAGCTATTTAAGAACATATAAAGATGTTTTTAAAAAGTAAGGTAAAGTAAGGCATATTGACTAGAGAATTTATAAAACTTGTTATCATTAATAATACTTCTGAGATAGTCTCTCATAAACTGGTCTATTCAGTCACTATTCTGTCAAAAATAAGCAGGTTCTTACTGTTGTGTATACAAAGTTATTTTTCCCTATAAATTCCTCTTAAGCTAATGTAGGGTATTCTTTCCGAAGTAATTTTTACTTATCTTGCTGGAGGATATTTTCTCCCTCATATAGTAGGCGTTTAATAAATGCTTATTCACTAACAGAAACTATCATTCCTCTCACAGTTCTTGTCAATTTCTATCTCCACTCTCAGTTTATGAGAACCCCGTAAAGCTCACAAAATGGCCTTAATCTCTCAAATCCTTTAAATGAGCAGGCCCATGTTTTTCTTATACATTATAGACACAAATTTATTCACAACAAAAATTACATAAATTACAACACATTAAAAAAAATTTGGGGATTTATAATGGAATGAAAGAAAAGATGGAGGGACACAGCCAGGAAACTAGGAAAAGCAAAAGCTCAAAGTAGCAAGAATAACAAATCAAGGGCAAGAAAGAGAAGGGTGAGGCTGGGGAGGGGGTGAAGCCTCTGCCAATGTTTCCTCTGTAACTGACCAAAATTCTTTACCTGCTCCTGACCTAGATCAAGCATTAGGCAGTTTGGGGTTCATTTCTTGCTGTAATCCCTAAATAGTCACCTTGCAAAGTATAATTTCCTGTTTTCCTTTTGGGATTCACCCAATAATGTAGGGTAAGTTTTGATCCAGCCTTTTACTTTATGTACATCTTTACTTTTTAAGGTAAGTTTCTTATAAACAATGGTTATGGGAGCTCCTATTTCTAGGACCTCCTGGAGAGTGAGTTGCCCATTTTCACATTGAAACTGTGGGGTTTCATGTCAAAACTCCCCTTTCAGGGAGCTCATAAAAATGTCATTAAAAGAAACTACTAAAGCTTAAAAACTGCTTGGGTCACCCTGTATAGTAAAAAAAAAAACCCACAACTATATTAACAAGCACTTTATGAAACAGAAATCTCCAGGAATCAGCCTTTACGAAATTATCTAATACACATCTTCTGTTTCGTCATTAATGCTGCTTCTGATTTTTTCTTAAATTGTGAGATTACCATGTTATAAATAACAAAATATTAAGACTGAGCATATATGTGCAGAGTCTAGTGTTGTTATCAAATAAGATTTATAACAAAATCAGATAATTATTTGGTGATATAATCACTATTTTAATTAAGCATAAATGTCTGATATTTTTCTGTAAATAACTGTCATTGGAAGTTACTTTAGTACTTAAACCAGGCACTTATAAGGCTGTTTGGGGATGGGGGTGGGCAGACGAGTGAGAGAACTAAGTAGCAGAGAAATTTTCTGTAAGCCACTCCTCCTCCAAATTCATGATTCTGATATCAAGAGGGATACAGATAGCCAGGTTTCCTGTCTTCATGGTCAGATCAGGATCAGATGCAAGTCAGGATGAGAGGCTGCTGAGTTCTTAGACTTTGGTTCAATGAGGTAAAGCTAGTATATTCCCCTCTATAGTAACACTTTCCCCACTCTATTGATGATGAAAAGTAGGCTTTATAAAGAAAGCTGGTAGGCTGTGGACAAGAGAAGCAGGATCAAATGAGATAATATATGTGAAACACTTTGCAAACCCTAAAGTGTTATATAAATGTTGTTCTTCTTGCTGCTGCTGCTGCTATAACTTCTTCCTCCAATGAAGTATGGAGTGGAGGAAGAAGAGGACTCTGGGATGATAGAAAAAGAATTTATAACTGTTGGTTCTTAATCTTTCAAGATGGACAGGGATGGGGCCTGTAAATTTTCTTTTCTTTTTCCTCTTTCTAGGGCTGGCCTTATATAGGGGAGTATGCAGAGTGGTATAAGGCCAGGGAATACTTATTTGCTGCTCTCCTGCACAATCCTGACATTTCACCAACTAGAGTAACTTGGATTAACATATTAACAATCCTGGAAGGGTTAGGGAGTGTCATTTAGTCACACCTAAGTGTAATTCGAAAAGGGCATTAAATCTGGAAGATCCTAAACTGACCCCTGACACAAAACTCATCTTTTTAACACTAATATTTTCCCCAGTGATGCTGGCTACAAATCATGAAACAATATAATTTCCAAAGAACCAGAATTTCAGGTGACCCCAAGGACAATGAACACATAGAAGCTGTAGCTTATCACCAATGATGATTTTCATGCAGGAAGTGGCCTAAAATATATCATATAGGAAATAGAAATTTGGAAAAGATAGGCTGAATACATAATAAGAACGAAGGGTAATGATGGACAACCAGAGTTATGCACTTCTTTTGTACCCATGGAGTGTTAAAAAATCTAGAAGAAGGTCTTTAGTACGTTGGATGATATTTTATGGAGGGTTTATGGAAGGACTTGAATAAGCCTAATAGGATAACAGGGATAGATTGATGGCCACACTACTGGAGGAGTGACTACACTGTGAAATTTTGGATCTGCTGAAGTACTGAATAATTGAAATAATGGATTTGTATAGTCAGGTGACTTGAATTCAGATCTTAAATCTGTGACTGCAAACTTGTGTTGAAACAAGTGTCTTCATTTTTCTGGGTCTCAGTTTCCTCATTTGTAAAGTGAGAAGGTTTTTGGACTAGATCTCTAAGGTTCCTTCCAACCCTGAATCTATGATCTTATGTTCCTTATTACATTCCCAACACCCAGAAGAGAAGAGGAGTAGTATTTTTGACTGGGGGAGGGAAGGGAGAAAATAGATGGTAGGTAGGAAAAGGAGATGACTTAGAGTGGCTTCTTGAGGGCAGGAACTATTTCATATATTTTTTTTTTTGCGTTTGTATTACCACAGCTTCTATGGCGCCTATCACAGAATAGGTGCTTAAATGTTTATTAATTGAATTTGGGAGCATGGGATAACATAGGGGCAAGGTTAAGCTGGGTGAAGTAGTCCAGTGGAGGGGCTATTACTAGCCAAGGTGTACTACATGGGCCTTGGGGAATAGAGGAAAGTATCAGGACAAGAAAGAAGGGATACAGACAAAAAAAAGGGTTTGGCCATTAAGACTAAACCTTTTGCCTAGGGCCAGTCCTGGCTCCTTTCCTTTTCACAGAATCCTGTTCCCTGTCTACTTCCCTCCCTCTCCAAGTCCTTTTATTTTTCTTGCTATCTTTTAATACTTGTTAGTTCTTGGTAGAGTCTCCCTAAATCCCCTCTCCTGGACTGCCTGGAGTTGGGAAACAAAGGCCTACAATCCTATAACATGAGCTTTCTCCCACTCTTAAAACTGAGGGAGAGTCTTCATTCTTTATATACCCAAGATCTACTACTACTTGACCCCACTTAAGAAGTTCTTTTACTTCTTTTCTCCATTCCAACTGCTACATTGAGTCAGTTCTTTGTTTCAATTCAATTCAACAAACTTTTAAAAAATTGTTTATATTTCATCTTAAACACCAAAAAAAGAACATTTCCATGTAAAAGTAGCACATAAAAGGATTATGTATAAAACCACAAATTGTACAGCTTACTTTTTTTAAAAAAGGATATGATAAATTCAATACAATACATACTTTCAAAGCTATCCTGTTTCTCTTTGTTCCCTTCCCTATGTACATTTAAAAAAATGTTTCAAGGATTTTCTTTTTTTCTTTTTTTGCGGACAACTCTGTTGCTAATTTTATTTTCCCCTGTAAATCTCTTTTGCACACACACACACACACACACACACACACACACACACAAAGGAAAAAAAACAATAGTTCTGTAACAAATAAGCATAGTCAAGCAAAATGAACATATACATTTGTCATGTCAAAAAGTGTATGTGAGAATATGTTAGAATCTAATATGTTAGAATCATACCTGGCCCTATAGTTTCAAGATGAAAATAGGCAACTGACTCTCTAGGAGCTCATCTCATTCTTCACCTTGAGTCCAACACCTTTCTGTTAGTAGATGGGTACCATGCTTTATCATCATCCCTCTGAAGTCATGGTTGATCATTGCATTGATCAGCATGCTTAAGTTTTTCAAATCAATAAGCATTTTAAGTAATAGATATTGGGGTTACAAAAGCAAAAAGGAAATAGTTCCCGCCCTTGAGGACCTTACCTTCTACTGGGAACCCGGTTAATGCTTTGAAAGTATAGGTACAAGATCATATGTATGTATCTGTTTATGCATTTGGAAGGAAGACATTCATATGAACAGACCATAGAGGTGGCCTAGCCCAATCTCGACACTGAATGTACATGTACAAATTAGTAGAAACCCAGCTAGTCACTAGAACAATATGTTCTATTGTGGAAATATTTTAAGAGATAAAATTTAAAAATAAAACTTTGTCTGGCAAATTTAGGATAAAGGGAATGAGGGGGGAAATCTTGCCTTAAAACTTCCTATAGGCAAAACCAGAAAATATCAGGAATCCATGATAAAGGGAAGGTATTTAAAAAATAAACCCTGGTTAGCATCATAAGAAGTGAAAGGCCCTTGTCTACTATAACTTCACACTTAGAGAATCCATGATAGACATTCAAATCTGAACATAGGACCCCAGATGTGATTTGTCTGGTGAAAGACTATAGTGATGCTGTTATAATTGCTAAGGAATAAGAATTTGTCAAAGGACTGATTCTCTAGGACACAGGCTAGTGAAGTACCCAACTGATTACTCCTATTGTTCTGGCATGCTGGAGTGGAGGGAGGGGTTCTGCATTCTAACTTTCAGGAGCTGGGCAAGGGGATAGGCATCTGACTACTCCAGTTCTCACAAGTGGCAAGGTGAAGAAGTCTGTAAAAACTGGCTTGTGAACCATTATAAATCATCCTACTTGCCAGCTCTGTCATTCATGCTGGAGATTGCCAACACCTTGCTCTGTGATGGTGTTTAAATCAAATCAGAAACTCTTACTTAAACATAAGAAACCACTTTTTTTAAAACCACTATTAGGTTTATAAAAACCTATAAGATATGGAGGGAAGTTGTGACATATCAATATTTAGAGGTTTTTAGAAAAAAAAATGCAACATTCCTGAAATGTTTTTAATATGGAACAAAGAATTCCCTTCCAGTTCAGTGATCCTGTGGTCTTATTACCTTGCCTTCTTTGTACAATAATATTAATGAAGAAGTATTTATTAAATATATTCTATGTGGCAGGCATTGTTCTAGAAGCTGAAGATACAAATGAAAAGAATAAAACAATACTTATTCTCAAGAAATTTAATTCAACCCAGGGAGAAAATATGTACATATAAAAGTATAGGGGCAGGTAGTTGGCACAGTAGATAGAGCACCAGCCCTGGAGTCAGGAAGACCTGAGTTCAAATCTGGCCTCAGACACATAACACTCCCTAGCTGTGGGACTTAGGGCAAGTCACTTAACCCCAATTGCCTCACCACATAAATAAATTAAAAGTATATAGAATGAATAAAAATGCAAAACAAATACATTTGGCCCAAGAGACTGGGTATGAATGAGAAAAAGGTCAGTTACTAGAATGAAGAGGGTATCCATAGATAAGAGAGGATGGTGGTTCCCAAAGTGGAAGAATCTAACCTGTTATTTTTTTTTTTAGTAACTACAAAAATAATGAGAAGGCAGAAGTAGTACTTTATTTTTATTTTTTTTTTCAGAAGCAGTACTTTAACTCCCTGATATCAACTAGGGATTTTTCATGTGCTTGAGATCTTTTCTGACTTTCTTCCTTTTGTAGTCCTTATACCAGTGAGAAGTAGAGAGACAGAGGACAAGCTGATTCTTCCCTTTCTCCTATACTATCCTTCTTCCTTCAAGGCCAGTGCTAGGGTTTAAAGGAATAACAGACAGCCTCTCTACTTTCCAAACCTCTGTCCATTTCTTCACTATCCCCCAAACCTAAAACTATTTAAAATTTCTGAATCCATAGTCCATCCACCCTGGGACTGCCATTTGTGCCCTATACCCTCCTCTGTGCTAGAGTTCTTGTATAAGGACAGAGGAGCTACTATTTGTGGTTTGGAGCAGAAGGAATCCCTTCCCCCATTGAAAGAATGAGAATCCCTACTTCTGCTGTCAGGATTGTAGCAGGGAGAAGATAAATTATCTTCATTAATGAAGAAGATGTATTCCACTGTCACCCTTGATTATTGAAAACTCCATCACTAGATTTGAAGATAAAATAGGAGATATAGGCATGCATTTCGGGATATCATTTAAGAAAATGAAAATGTCGTTGATTATTCTCTATCTCTGCCCTAGCAGGGTTTCTCATGTTAGCAATGCTTCCACTTCTAAGGCCTCTTCTAATTGATGAGTTCCTCCTTGAACCTCCATTTCAGGAAGTGTCTGCATCAGCTGTTCCCTTCCATCTCAGCCCTTTTCAGTTCCTCTGTATTCTTTGTCTTCCCCCACTAGAATGTAAGCTCCTTGAAGGCAGAGAATTTCTTTTTTGCTTGTGTGATCTGGAGCTCAAGTTCATTTGCATGAGACTGTCCTTATTGGTGGAAACTGATTACAAGATGCTCCTTGTGTGAGGGATAGAATTGGTCAGAACTTAGGAGAGGAGGGACCCTAGTTCTTCTGGCTATCAGTTTTTAGAGATGAGACACTGGATTTCAGATTCTCTTCAAGGAGAAGCCCCTGAAAAGAAAGACTGAGAAGAAGCCAAAATTTAGAGGAGATGGTGCCTCTATTACATCCCTATTCTCAGCTTACCATGATAGAAACTTCAAAGAATTTCCCTTGGATGGGATCTAGGACACTCTTTTATGGTTGAACAGATGTTTCACTCCCTGTGAGAGAACTTATTTACTCTATGGTATATTCTAATATGTATAGCTTCTTTGATTTCTGTTTGTTTTCAGCTCAGATAAAGGGGTTTATTTGCTACTTACTATGTGTGATGATCTTTGTGGAACTGGCATTTGGTGGAAAGGGAGTCAAGCCTTTGAATATATTGCTTGGAATACTTCTTTCCCCTTAAAAGGTAGCAGTTAGTAGACTAGCAGCTTGAATTTAAAATTATTTAGGAGAGTGGATAGATCTAGTTCTAGCCCAGTATCCTATTTCTGAGAAGAGCAGAGCAGCTAGCCTCATGTCTCCAGTCTCCTGCTCCTCTTCTGGTAGTAATCAGAATCTCCCTTGGGCCAGGTTGGTTGGAGGACACTAAAAATATTTCTTCACTTCTCCCTGAGAACTATATCCTGACAGATCCACATGGACACACATAACCTACATGGACATACATACACACACTACATTTGTGTTTATATTCCCAGAGTTTTGCACACAGTGAACACTTTTAAAATGCCTTTTCAAATTGAGGGGATGCCCATCAATTGGGGAATGACTGAACAAGTTGTGGTATATGAATGTAATGGAATGCTATTGTTCTGTAAGAAGTGATGGGCAGGCAGACTTCAGAAAAAGCTGGAAAGACTTACATGAACTGATGATGAATGAAGTGTGCAGAACCAGGAGAACATTGCACACAACAACCTCAACATTGTACGATGACTAATTATGATAGATTTAGCTCTCCTCCGCACTGCAAAGATCTAAGACAACTCCAAAAGAGTGATCATGATGGAAAATACTATGCACATCTAGATAAAGAACTATGGAGCCTGAATGTAGATGGAAGCATACTATTTTTCCTTTTTTTTTGTTTTTGTTTTTCTATCTTGTGGTTTTCTCCTTTGGTTCTAATTCTTCTTTACGACATGACTAATGTGGAAATATGTTTGATATGATTGTGCATGTATGGCCTATATCAGATTGCATGCCATCTTGGGGAGGGAGAAGGAAAAGGAGGGGGGAAAATTTAAAGCACAAAATCTTGTAAAGGTGAATGTTGAAAACTAAAAATAAATGAATATTTTTTTAAAATGCCTTTTCTCTCTAATACACCAGGCTACAAATAATTGTGTAAAGTGGAGCAAGTTACTTCCCTTCTCTGGTACTCATTGTCCGTGTTGGTAAAATGCAAAGGACTGGATTACATTATTTAAGGTCCTTTACAGCTCTAAGATGATATGATTATAGCTAAAATAGATCAAATATGCCCAGAAACATAAAATATACACTTGGGCATCTTGGGCCTTATTGGGAAGACCTGTGTTAGGTGAGGCAGAGCAGGCTACAAGTCTCAAAAGGAGCTTACAGTGCATTTCACCTCCTACTTCCCCACCACCTTTTAAAAAAGGGACTCAAAGACTACATTACCAGACATCAAGATAATGAAAAGCAGACTTTATCCTAAAGGTGTCTGATCCATCTCCTGTGTCTAATACACTATTTAGTGGGGACAGATTTCTCATGCATGAACTATGGGGACAGATGTCTGATGCATGAAATGGACTACCTGGAAAGCCCTAAGCTACCTATTACATGGTAACACTTATGGGCAGACCATTGGCATGACATCTTCTGAAAGAGGGCTCATAATATTGTTCAGATCTTTGGCCTAGGGGACTGAAATTTAGAAGGTAGAAAAATTGACACATGCATTCCTTCGGCAACATAGAAGGCAAGACATCAAAATAATTATGATTGAGGTTAAAGAAAGTAACTATATTTAGTATATTTACATGTTTTAGTATATGTATTAGTTTATTTATATATTAAGTAACTGTAATTAATATTGGAGGAAAGAAACAACCCCAAATTTCTAGGGCATACTGAAACTCTCTTTAGCCAGTGGGAAGTGAGTGTGGAGCATCCCTATGGAGGGAGGAGATAATCCATCTCCCACCTCCTGAGTGATCCTTACCCGACCCAATATGAATTCCATCCATGGGTTTCTCTTGTCAGGCTGATGATAGCCCTGCCTTCATCTTGCCAGCTGGAGAATCAGATAGCTCAATATGTGCTAAATATACCCAATTAATTTGGGAGCTTCTTAGGCTTTGTGTAACTGATCGACATGGATGTTTTTCTCTGGAATTTTTCCCCAGTTTATACCCTTCACTACAATGAAGGCAGCTGTATCCCCAGGGGTAAGTTTCAGGTCATTGTTTGCAACTCCAAAAATAGAAATCATTAGTTGTAAAGGCATTGATAACTATGGACACACAGTGGGTAACAGCAAGCAGATGACAGTTGTATATCTTGAATGAATCAATGGGAACCAAATTCTTGAATAAAAGGGACAGTAGTGGTCTTTGTTAGAGAGATCCTCAAATAAATTCAGCTATCAAGTATAGTCTTAGCTAACAGTGTAAGATAGTCGTTGTGTCCCTTATTGGTATCTAAAAAATACATTGACATTCCTTATATTAGGGACAAAGTGATGTATGCCCAGGCTAATTTCTTGTTGTTACACTGGGTTTGTGTGTTGCTGGTAGATCTGGGAAATTATATCATTCTAGAAATATCATCAGTGGTTTGTATCATATAATAATAAAACTGCTCAAGTGAACTTACAAATTTTCTATTTCCCTGCAACCTAATAAGAAAATTGATGAGATTAAATTGGGCTCACCACTGGTGTCTAAAGGAATATATATACCTAAACAAGAAATTTATTGTTTTCATTCATTAGTTCTGTCTTCCTGTCCTTCCTGAATCTTTGACTTGGGCTAGGATCATATGGAGTTATAGAATTGTATGAGGAATAGGAAAAAAATTAAGTCTAATTTACTAGAAAAGTTCTTCATGACAAATGAAAGATAGAAGGAATGTATGTAGTTTGGTAATGCAGCTAAACCTCAACAAATCTGAGCAGTCTTTGATCTAGGTCTATTCATTAATATACAGGTACCAGGACTCTTGTGTCTTGCCAAGATGCAGTTAGGACTTGTTACATTGAAATAGACAACTCATTATCTATCTCTTTTGGTAGTTAATGAAATAAATGATCATATCAAATGCAATTAGAGATAATTTTGCTCTTTCTTTTGCTAGTGTTTATTCCCTTAATTCCTTTTTTTATGGTGTAGTATTGCTACAATGAGCATTTTTACTACTGTGTTAAGTAATAGTGGAGGAAGGGGACATTCTTGCTTTACCCTCAGTCTTAATGGGAAAGCAGCCAAGTGTTTTTTCCATTACAAGTAATACTAGCTTAAGTGCTTTTCGCCATAAGGAAAAGCTTCTTTAGATTGACTACTGTTAGCATTTTAATCTTAAATCAGTGCTATGTTTTGTCAAAAGCTTTTCTAGCATCTATTATAATCATGTATATCATCTTGTTTTTATTAGTAAAACAATTGATTTTGCTCATTTTTACATTGAACCATCCTTGAATCCATGATGTAAATATAGCTTAGTTGCAGTGAATAATTTTTTGATATATTGTTATAATTTGCTGAAATTTTATTTAAAAATTTTTGTATTGGTACATTAATACTCTTTGGGTATTTCCATCAATTGGGGAATGGCTAAAGAAGTTGTTATATATGATTGTGATGAAATACTGTTGTGCTATAAGAAATCATGAGCAGGATGCTCTCAGAAAAACCTCAAAAGACATGAACTAATACAAAATGAAATGAGCAGAACCAAGAGAACGTTGTACATAGTAACAAAAATATTGTACAATGATCAACTGTGAATGATTTAGCTATTCTTAACAGTACAATGATCCAAGAAAATTCTGATGGACTTATGATGAAAAATGCTTTCCATCACCAGAGGAAGAGCTAATGAATCTGAATGTAGGTGAAGACATACTTTTTCTTTGCTTTCTTTATTTTTGTTATTTTTGTTGCTTTGTGTTTTCTTTCGCAACATTACTAATGTGGAAATATGTTTAACATGACTGCACATGTATAAGCTATATCAAATTGCTTGCCACCTCAGTGAGGTGGGGGAGAGGGTAGGGAAGCTGAAGAGAATTTGAAACTCAAAATTTGAAAAGAAAGAAAATAATTTTAAAAGTTGTTTTTGCATGTAATGGGGAAAAATTAAAATGTAAAAAAAATAAATTAAAATTAAAATTTTTCCTCATTCTACCTCTCCCTTCCTCTTTCTTCCAGTATATCCTTCTTTCTCACTCTTTCAATATTTGGAGGTCATTTCAACATAATCAATTCACATCCATGGCCTCTGTCTATGTAAACTCCTTTTAACTGCGCTAATAATGACAGAGTTCTTAGAAGTTACATTACCATCTTTCCATATAGGAATGTAAACAGTTTAACTTTATTGAGACCCTTATGATTACTTTCATGTTTACCTTTTTATGCTTCTCTCGAGTCTTCTGTTTGAATGTTGTATTTTCTATTCATCTCTGTTCTTTTCATCAGGAATGCTTGAAAGTCCTCTATTTTATTAGATGTTTATTTTTGCCTCTGAAGGATGTTACCCAGTTTTGCTGGATGAGTTATTCTTGGTTGTAATTCTAACCCCCTGACCTTCTAGAAAATCATATTCCAAGATGTCACATTCTTTAACATGGAAGCTACTAAATCTCATGTGATCCTGACTGTGGCTCCATGATATTTGAATTTTTTTCTGGCTGCTTGCAATATTTTCTTTTTGACTTGGGAGCTTTGTAATTTGGCTATAATATTCCTGGCAGTTTTCATTTTGGGATATCTTTCAGAAAGTGATCAGTGGATTTTTAAAAATTTCTATTTTACCCTTTTGGATCTAAGGTATTAGGCAGTTTTCCTTGATAATTTCTTGAAATATGATGTGTAGGCTCTTTCTTTGATCATGGCTTTCAGATAGTCAAATAATTCTTAAATTATCTCTCCTTAATCTATTTTCCAGGTCAGTTGTTTTTCCAGTGAGATATTTCACATTTTCTTCTGTTTTTTCCCATAACTTTGACTTCATTGTATTGATTGTTTTATTTATTTATTTGTTTATTTGACTTTGTTTTATTGTTTCTTGCTTTATAGAACCATTAGTTCCCATTTCCTCAATTCTAATTTTTAAGGAATTATTTTCTTCAATGAATTTTTTTACCTCCTTTTCCATTTGGCCTATTCTGCTTCATAAGGAGTTCTTTTCTTCAGTGTATTTTGTGACTCTTTTACCATTAGGCCAATTCTGTTTTTTAAAGTGTTATTTTCTTCAGTATTTTTTTTTGGTACCGCTTTTACCAAGCTTTTAATTCTCTTTTCATAATTTTCCTCCATCACTCTCATTTCCTAATTTTTCCTCTACCACTCTTATGTCTTTCTTTAACTCTCCAGGAGTTCTTGTTGGGTTTGGGTCCAATTAGCTTTTTACTTTGAGTAACTTTTTTTTAACCAACTTTTTTGGGTAACTTTTCACATTGTTGTCTTCTTCTGAATTTATGTCTTGGTCTTCTCTGCCACTCTTGTAGCTTTTTATGGTCATATTCTTTTTTTTGTTGTTTGCTCATTTTTCCCACCTACTTTTTGACTTTGGACTTTATGTTAAAGTTGGGCTCTGCTTATGTGGGGTAATAGAGGAACTCTCCCAAGCTTTTTTCAGATCTAATTCTGGGGGTCTGCAAGTTTTTGGTGCTTCTAAGGTGGTGTGATCTTAGGAGAGGTGTGGTTACTGTTCTCTTGGTCTGTGTTCTGGTCTTTACCCAGTAAGGGCCCTGATTCCATGCAGCTGCAAATACTAGTGCTTCTCTCTGTGTGTTGGTACTGTGACCAACTGTTCCATTGTGACCAACCCCCAGAGCTCCTCTCTGCCCTGTAACTGTGACCCAGAACTATGTTGGACAATAGAGTTGCCACTAAGTGCTAGCTATACCCAGAGCCAGCAAAGGGTCCCCTGTAATTTCTTTCTGATCAGTTGTTTGATCCCCTGACTATCTCTGGACTGAGAGCTATCTCTGCTGCTGCTGTTGCTGCTGCTTGCATTCAGTTGCCATAGACTGTGTACCTAGATAAAATCCTGGTACCTCTAGCTGTTTACCACCTATGTGCCCCAAATGCAAAGTGAGGGGGTTGGACTAGACAAATTCAAATTCTGCCCTTCTCCAAGGTAATGATATTACTCCCTTTTTATTCTCTCTCCCCCCACCAACCTTCTCTTATCCCCTTCCTCTCCTATTTCCATATTAAGTAAGTTAAGTTTTTATGCACAACTGAGTGTGAATATATATTATTCCCTCTTTAAATCAGTTCCAGTGAGAGTGAGGTTCAAGCATTGCCCACCACCTCCCCATTTCACCCTCCATTGTAAAAGCTCTTCCTTGCATGCCTCTTTTATATGAAATAATTGTTCCCCTTCTTTCTCTCCCTTCCTCCTTCTCTTAAGTTTTCTTAGGCTGGACAAACATCTCACTCTGACCTTTTGTTGGCTCTGCACTCCAAAATTGGATTTGAGGCACTATTTTAAAGTTGTTTGAAGGGGAATATTAAGAGAGTTCAGCCAGGTTGCCTCTAATTTGCCATCTTGGAGAAAGGCTCCAAGGATCTCTTAATCGCCAAATCCATGCCCTTTTCTTAGTCTTCTTTCTTCTTTGCCTTTCTGCAGTGTTTGACGCTGTTGGCTACCACTTCCTCCTAAACAAATTTTCCTCGCTGGGTTTTCATGACACTGGTCTTTTCTGGTTCTCTTTCTACCTGGATTTCCTTTGCTATATTTTCATCAGTGTTCTACTCTCTTTGTGTAGACATACCCTAGAGCTATCCTGAGGTTTATTCTCACTTAATAAAATCATCAGGACTAAGTGAGATGGAGTGGTTTCAAACCCTATCCCTATCCATCACTCCAGTTCCTTGTACCTTCCCCTGAGATTACTTTGGATCTCCTTTGTGTATATTTTATAGTTATTTGATTGTGTATGTCTTGTTCTCTGCCCCCCAATAAGAACCCAAATTCCTTGAGGGATTGTTTTGTCTTTGAATCCCCATCATCTATCACAATTCCTGTAATATAGTACACATTTAATAAATACTTGTGGATTAAATGAGTTGCTTGAATGAGCAAACTGTTATGCTTTTATGCATGATATAGTTTTCCTCTTTGCCTCTATTAAGAATGTCTATTTTTATTCTTACTTTAAATGAAATGATTATAACTGAAATCATGATTGCCCAAACTACAATCATGAGAGGTAGTGTAGAACAATGGAAAAGTCCTTGGATTTTAGAATTAAAGGAGGTAAATTCAGATCCCAACCTCTGTTACTTACTATCTGTGTAACCACATCATTAATAAATCACTTAATCTTTCTGTTCCTTGGGTTCCTCATCTATAAAATGAGTGGGTTGGTCTAGATAGTGTTTAAAGTCTCTTCTAACTTTAAATCTATGATCCTGCTTTTTTAGGTTTGTTTAATGCACAATATATTTTATTCCAGGACCTTATTTTCATTCTGTATGTATCCTTGTGTTTTAGATTTACTTTATGTATTCAGGAAATTTTTGAATTCTGTTTTCCAATCTATTTTTCCATTCTCTCTTATTTTGGGGGTAAGTTTAGCCTATTAATATTAGTGGTTGTAATTGTCAAGTTTCTGTTTCCTTCCATTAGATTCTATGAGATTGCTTTTAAAAGACTTCTCAGAGCCAAGATGGTGGAGTAAGCAGTAAATTACCATAACTCTCCCATATTACCTCCAAACAACCATAAAATAGCACCCCAAAACAAATCCTGGAACAGCAAAACCATCAAAAAGGAGTGTGTGTGTGTGTGTGTGTGTGTGTGTGTGTGTGTGTGTGTGTGTGTGTATAAAACAGTCTTTTAGCTCAAGAAATTTGGAAGCTCAACAGGAAGGGTCTGTCTTACTCAGGTAAAGAGGAACACATTCCAAGACAGGAAACATCCCAGCAAGCCAATAGCAAGCTGCACCTCAGCAAACCAATGGGAGATCCTAAGCCCCAGTGCAATAGAGAAGGCAAAAGCCAACAACAGAACTCTTCATGTGTCTCAGCATAATCAGAGGAAAGGTCAGATTCCAGTTCCAAGAACCACCGCATGCTTTAATATAGCCCCAGACAAACAGGTAGACATTAACTGTAAGGGCACGACAAACAGGCAGCCTCCAGTGGCCAGACCTCCACCATGTGCTTCAGTGTAGCCTAGGGAAATGCAGAAACTCCCCAATGGCCTCAGCACATGCCAGACACCAGTGCTAGGACCCTCGCTCAGCACCAGGTAAGCTGTCAGACCCCTATAGCATCCGCAGTGCCAGCCACCTCCCACTCCACCAGATACGAGGGTCCCCTATGGGCCTCAGGGAAACATCAGTACAGCACCAGGCAAACAGCCAGGGCCTGCCACCCCTGGCAAAAGAAGACTGAGAGAGCGCCCCTTCTATCCTGGGAGTAGAGCTCAAATTTAAATGAAAGGAAAAAGGCCAGAAAAAGATTGCTTTTAAAAAAGTCAACATTTTGCTATTTGTTTTATTTGCAACAATCTTATCCTATTCTTCTCCCACAATACCCCTTTACTACCCAGACGGAGCCTCTCTGTCTGTCTCTCTCTTCATCTCTCTTTACTTCCCTCCCTGCCTTTCTCTGTCTGTCTGTCTCTTCTCTCTCTAACATTCTCTTGCTTTTTCTGGATTAGATCTCTCTTGTTCTTTCTCAGTTTCTCAAATCATCACCATCATTCCCAGAAGCAGCAATTACCTTTACTTGCTCTTTTTTCTCTTTCCAGCATATTCTCTGCCTTCACGACTTTTCCCATACATTTTGTCTTTTTGTTCCCTTAATGACCCTTACACAAAATGAGAGTTGTAAATGGTAATACCTTTGACTTATCCTTCACCTACGCCATGTGAGAATATGTGCTTGAATCTACCTCCTTTTTCCCTACCTATATATATTTTTTAAAAGGCGTTCATCTGTGGGGCCTCATTCCTATTTTGGGACCCTCAAGTCAGAAAGACCAAGGTCAAATGTGATTTCAGACACTAGCTGAGTGACCTTGGGCAAGTCACTTAATGTCTGTTTTTTTTTTTCTTCATCTGTAAAATGGCAATAATAATAGCACTTACTTCCCAGGGTTTTTGTGAGGATCAAATGAGATAGTTTGTAACACTAAACAGTGAATAAAGACTTGTTCTTCATAAGGCTTCTTTGTCTTAATTTACTTCCAAAATGGTGTAGTAAATATGGTGCCAGGTCTGGAGTCAGGAAGACCTGAGTTCAAATGTGATGTCAGATACTTACTAGCTGTGTTATCCTGGGCAAGTCACTTAACCCCTGTTTGCCTCACTTTCCTCATCTGTAAAATAGGGATATTAATAGCACCTACCTCTCAGGGTTCTTGTGAAGATCAAATGAGATAATAATTGTAAAATGCTTAGCACAGTGCCTGGAACATAGTAAGTGCATGTAAATGTTAGCTATTATTGTTATTATTACTTTTCATTGTCTTCCCCTACCACTAACTTTGCGTTGAAGTCACAGAGCAGAAGAGCACGTGTCGTCTTGATTGACGAATTTGACAAATTGTTGTCAAATTCTTCATAGAATTTCTGTACCTCTTTTTTTCCCTGCAGATGTTGTTGCATCAGTTCCAGTTTTATTCATTAGATGTTAGAAGTTCTGAAGTTCCCAAATTTCATCCAGTGAAAATATATTCAGTCTATTCTAAGGAACTAGTTTGACCCTATCATTGAGGAAGGCCTGAGGACTGAAATGTAAACGTTGTGTTGGCTGGGGGACCTGTCTGTTCCTATCTCTCCTTCATTGGAAAGCTTCTTGGAGTAAGTAGTATTTTATCAGTCAATAAGCATTTATTAAATACCTGTTATTTACTGGACAATGTGCTAATTGATGGGGATACAAATAAATACAAAAATTATCCCTGATCTCAAGGAGTTTACAGGATAATGGGAGAAACAACACATAAATAACTATGTACAAATGAGTTATATATAGGATAAATTGGAGATAATCAACAGAGGGAAGGCACTTGAATTAAAAGGGGTTGGAGAAAGGCTTACTGGAGAAAGTGGGACTTTAGTTGGCACTTAAAGGAATCCAGGGAAGCCAGGAGGCAGAAATGAGGAGGGAGAGCATTGTAGGTATGGGGGACAGCCAGTGAAAATAACAGAGTCTGGAGATGGAGTGTCTTGTTCAAGAAATAGCAAAGATGCAAGTGTCACTGGATCAAAGGTACTGCCGGGGAGTAGGGTGTAAGATGGCTGATAAAGGGGGTGCTAGGGCTTTGAATGCCAAACAGAGGATTTAATATTTGATCCTCAAGGTAATAGGGAGCTTCTGGGATCTATTGAGTAGGGGGCAGGTATGACATGGTCAGACCTGTGCTTTAGGAATGTCATTCTGATGGCATTTTAAAGTAAGAGGAACCCTACAGGATCCTCTGTCCTTAACAACTGTTGGAGACCTGTCCCTCTTCTTCCCTTTATTATAGGAATTCCATGTGTCCTGCCCAGGGTCCAGCTCTCTGGTCACTGACTTAGGACAGGATTGGATTGGATTGGATTGTCTTCATCCCTCATGGCCCAGTATATGATTGTGATCAGGGACATTCCAGTCTATGTGTGTTGTGAGCTATCAGCATAGATGATCCCTGGAGGTGACAAGTGGCAGCCTCTGTAAGTGTGAAGTTTCTGACAAGCCACTTGTCTGTGATGAGGCTTAGTTGATGTATGTGTCTAGAGTATTGAGAAATGAGACCAATGCCACAACCAATCCCCATGCAAACACAGGGTAGTTGTGAGGACCAAGTGAGATAATATTTGTAAAATAGTTAATATAGTTCCTGGTTCATAATAGATGCTTAAAAAATGCTTGAGGCAGCTAGATAGAGTGCTGGGCCTGGAGTTAGGAGGACCTGAATTCAAATCTAGTTTCAGACACCTAACACTTATTAGCTGTGTGACCTTGAGCTAGTCACTTAACACCATTGCTTCCCGAAAAAACAAACAAAAAAAAAAGAAAAGAAAAAAACCCCAAAAATGCTTGAGGCAGTTAGGTGGCACAGTGAATAGATAGAGCACTGGGCCTGGAGTTAGGAGGATCTGAGTTCAAGTCTGGGCTTAGATACTTACTAGCTGTGTGACCCTGGGCATTTCATTTAATTTTTGACTGCCTTAGTTTCTTCAACTGTACAATGGAGCTATTAATAGCAGATACTTCACAGGGTTGTGAGGATTAAATGAGGTAATATTTGTAAAAACACTTAGCAATTCCTGACAAATAATAGGTGCTTAATAAATGCTCATTCCCTTCCCTCCCACTCTTATTCTCCCTGTATCCTTTACTTGGTACTTTGGGGTGACAAACTAGAAGAACCAAATCACTATGGCTCTCTAATTGTTTCATTCATCTTAGTCTTTCTCCCCATTAAGGTCATAGTCTTTTTGAGGGTAGATGGAGATTATATTATGTCTAACCAGGAGGTACTTAGTAAATACATGCTAGGTTGATGGATATAGATGATTCCAGGTTTCTTGGATCCAAAAAACAAGTAATAGAAAGTCAACATGACCTTGGTGCCTTTGGGAGCTATTTCAGTTTCAGCTAAAGAAAATGTTTTGACAGGGAAGAATCCTGTCTCTTTCTTAAGAATGAAAAAAATTTGAGCAGGAAAAAATCTACCTTATTGCTTCTTAATAAAAAAGTATATATCAGTCTTATATGTTACATATAATATATGATTACATATACATATATACATGTACATATTTTTTGCTATTTTTTTTAACCAAAAGCTTATGCCTCATCTCCTCAATGTGAATATTCACTCTAATGATACTATTCACAACCTGTCCATACCTTTTTACTCTGTGTGACTTGCCTAATGTCCTCTAGTAAATCCTCTATAAGAGGTCAACCAAATGTACTGATAGCTTTTTTCTAGGTCTCTTGACATTATGTGGGCGCTTAAAACACTGAAGACTGAATGCATTTTGAGAAGGGTCTGATTTCTACATTTTATAGCCAAACCTTCTGATGTGTGTGAGCTCTAACTTCATTACAGTTTCATATTAAAACAGTCATAACTTCAGTATATCACAATTCACTTCTATGTTACTGATTTCTACTGAAGGAAGTCATGACACAATTCTGCTAACTTGCTCCATTATAAATTTAATGTTACTAATCTCAACTGGACTCTTACTGCTATAGTCATAACTTTTATCCTTCCCTGACTGACTCTTTATGCTCATTCCCCCAGTTACTGATCCACATCTTCTTGTCTATTCTCAAAGTATTTCTATGCCACGTCTCCTACTTTTCTGAAAAAAGAGGCCATCTCTATTGATCTTCTTATTTTCCCTCCCAATTTTATAATTCAAAACCTCTCATTATCATTCCCAGTGTCTCTTCCTTTGCTCCAGCATCTGAGGAATAGGTGGCCTTTTCCTCTTGGCTGGCCAGCCCGTCTACTTGTGCTCTTGATTTCATTCCTTCTTGCCTTCTCCAGCAGCTTGCTATATCAGTAATAGTAATAATGATAATAGCTTGTATTTATATAGCTCTTTAAGGTTTGTAACATGCTTTAAAAATATTTCATTTGTGGGACAGCTAGGTGGCACAGTGGATAAAGCTCTGGCCTTGAAGTTAGGAGGACCTGAGTTCAAATGTGACCTCAGACACTTGATACTTACTAGCTGTGTGACCCTGAGCAAGTCACTTAGCCCTAATTGCCTCACCAAAAACAGAAACAACAACAAAAAATATATTTCATTTTATCCTCACGGTAACACTAGAAGGTAGATGCTATTATCATCCCTGTGTTACATATGAGGAAACTGAGATATACAGAAATCAAGTGACTTGCTCAAGGGCACATAGCTAGTATTTGAGGCCTGATTTGAACTCAGGTCATTCTGACTTCAAGTCCTGTGCTCTGTCTATTTTACCACCTACCTGTCTCTAATTGATCATATCTTTCTCTAATCTTTAATCTCTCTTAATCCTCTGGTTCCTTCCAAACTGACTATAAACATGACTAAGTCTCCATTTTGGAAGTATATGTCTAGTAGTCTCACCCTCTTTTGAACTTTGTGCAATCTGGCTTCTCATCCCCCAACTCAACTGAAATTACTCCCTCCAAGGGTATCAACTATTTTATAATGTCTAAATACAATGGCTGTTTCTCAGTAATAATACCTAGCATTTATATGGCACTTTAAGGTGTTCAAAGTAACCCGCAAATGTCTCTTTCTATCCTCACAAGAATGAAGATGGGGCAGCTAGGTGATGCAGTACACAGAGCACCGGCCCTGAAGTCAGGAAGACCTGAGTTCAAATGTGGCCTCAGACCAAACACTTGACACTAGCTGTGTGACCTTAGGCAAGTCACTTAACCCCAAGTGCCTAAGCCAAAAAAAAAAAAAAAGAATGAGGACACAGATGAGGAAATTGAGACTAAGAGAGGTTAAATGACCTACTTAAGGTCACACAACTTAAAAGTGTCTGATGTCACATTTGAACTCAAGTCTCCCTGACTTGAGTTGCAACACTCTATCCAATGTACCACCTGACTACCAGTACTTATCTTTCCTGATGTCTCTGAAGTTCTGAACACTCTTAACTGTTCTCTCCTCCTGGATACTCTCTCCTTCCTCAGCTTTCCTAACAGTGATCTCTCTTGGATGTCACCCTACTTTCCTGACTCTGACTTGTCACCCCACTTGCCTTCTCTCACTCTGGGGATCATTAATCATGTGGAACACTTGTCCTACCTTATAACCATGGTTGTACTCCAAGGCTCCATCCTGAACCTTCTTCTCTTTTCTCTCTCCACTCTCCCTCTTAGTGATCTAATCAGTTTCTATGGGCTCAGTTATCATTGAAACCCAGAAATATCCTCTATCTATGTATCCAATACTTATCTCTTGAGTACCACTTTGTCAGCTGCCTGCTGGTTATCTTTGTTTGCCTGGAGGTCTTTCAGTTACCTCCAAATGAATTGGTTCAAAACATTCATTCCCTTGCCACTATAAGACTCTCCTAGCTTCCCTATTTTTGTTAAAATTCTCAGATTTACAGATTCACAAATTCAGATTCATTTTTACTTCTTCACTTTTCCTTGCCTTCTATAGGCAATAAGTTGCCAAATCTCATCAAGTACACCTTGCTAGAGCACCTCTCACATGCAGCCTCCTCTTATCTTCACATGCCATTGTCCTAAGCCAGCCTCTCAGCACCTCCTCCTGTACTATTACAACAGCCTTCTAATTGGGGTTCTCGTTCCTAGTGTCTTCTCTCTTCAGTCCTCTATAAATCTATCAAAATAATCATTATAAATCTGTGTTCTAGTCCATCTCACCTACTTGTTTGTTCCCTATACATGTTGCAGGTTTTTTCCCCCATGCCTAGAATAATATTCCATTTTATTTCTGCCTCTTGGAATTCCTACCTTCTTTCAAGGCTTAACTCAGGTGCTATCTCCTGCATGATGATTTTCCAGATTATCTTAGTTGTTAGTGCTCCCCTCAATTATTTAGCATTTATTTTGTATATTTCATAATATATTTATCTGAGAATGTGTTGCATCTGCTAGGTAGAGTGGAAGCTTCTTGAAGACAAGAATTGTTTTGTTTTTGCCTTTGTGTTTCCAGTGTTTAACATAGGACCTTGTACATAGTAGGCTCTTCATAAGGGAATCTTGAACTGAGTTAAAGAAACACCTCAGTAATTAGTAAAATGTAACAATACCCTGTGTTCAGTGAATAGTTGGTGTGTACCAGTAGGCTCTACTTAGTGAAAAAGTAATTCAGAATGAGTGATCAGTGTAAGGGCAAGAAAGGGATTGTTACTGAAAACCACCTACAAAATTCTAATATGGACGTTGTCACTGATTAAAAGAATAAATAAAGGGCATGATCTATAATCCACTGATTTTCACTATAATCACATTAATCAACATGAATTAATTATATCTGAAAATAGATGCCACGTTTAAGTCCTTAGACAGTCAGTTCACTAAGCTTATTTTTGAATGCACAGCCAACAACGCCCATGTTGCAAAAAGTATCAGCATGATTTGTGGCAACTTTTGATTTACTAATGAAACTGCATAAAACATTTTAAAAAGCAATTGCAATTACCATTTGACGTTGATGTAAAGAAATCTCATCAGCATTGTCCCTTATGTGTCAACTGTCACAATTTTCTAAAAATTTTGAAGAGAAAAATAGGCATGCTCTACTATTTGCTAGTCTTGATTAGGGTTAATTCGATGTGTATCTGCAAATAATAGTGTTTAATGCAATCTCTCTAATTACAGATAAAATGCATTTTCAGTCATGCTCATCACTGACAGCATTTGGGGATAAGTTAAACTGACAGCTGCTTTCTAAAAGAGAGGAAAAAAACTACTTTTTTTCTATTGGAGTTTGAAACAATATGAAACTTGCCATTTTGTTATAGTGAAGAATTCTAAATGTTCACATTGCCTCTCAAAGAATAATTCATAAAGTCATAGAGTTATGAAGAGAGTGCTTTGCAAACCTTAAAGCACTACAGATGTGTAGTAGTATTCATAGCTTCCATGGAAATCTGTTGAGATGGACAGTAGTGAACTAATCTTCTAGATGAAGTGGGGGATCTTCTTTTAAAGTAAGAGCTTCTAGAAAAGCAAGAGAAGCTAAGAGGAAGGGACATTTAAAGTTAAACTGAATTCACATTTTTTGGGGAAGTGAATATAATTGCTACAGAAGTCATGAAGGAGAGAATTCACAGAAGGAAGAAGTGGGCTCCAGTGTTCATTGTTCACTTGTGTTCCGACTCTTTGTGAACCCATCTGGAATTTTCTTGCAAAGATACTGGAGTGGTTTGCCATATCCTTTTCCAGCTCATTTTACAGATGAGGATTAAATGACTTGCCCAAGGTCATACAACTAGTAAGTGTCTGAAGCCAGATTTGAATTCAGGAAGATGTCTTCCTGACTTTAGACTTGGCACTCTATCCACTGGGCCACCTAGCTGTCTAATTGGTTTTTTAGAAATAATTATTTACTAAAGTGGTATAGTAAAAACAGTTGGTATAAACCATTTCCCTGTCCTACCTCTCACCCCCAACTAGAGACACACCTTGTCACAAGTACATAGAGAGTCTTAGGGAAAATGGGCTTAAGCTTTATGCACACATGGTAAAGGAGTAAATTGATAGCCCCCAAATGCCAGAAATAATTTTCTCTTCTTTATGGGGTTCTTTTGAAGTTTCCCTCAGGAATGGGGTTGCTTTCTACTGAGATCCTTATAGAATCTTAAAGCTCTCTTCCTTCAGTGTGTCTAGCTTGACCTGATGCAAATGTTGTAATAAGCCACTACTGTTCTGCAAATATTTCTAGTATGCCTATGCTTCTCTCTATCTCCCCTCAGATTATTTCCTTTAAGGGAATTGGTTGAAACTGCCCTATTCCAAATTAACTTGCTGTTTTTATCCAAGCCATTTTGGGCACATGGCTAACACCTCCACCAATCCCAATACCCTTCTTGTGTAACATCATTTCATTTCATCCCAAGGATAGGGCTATTTTGCTCTTTCCAAACTGATTTTTGCACATAGTTTAATGCCTTTGATCATTTGGTTAAATGGAACTGTTCTCATCTGATAGAAGTATCAGGATATAGATCACTTTGTTAGTCATGATAAGTGGAGGTGGGGGTGATTGATTTAATAGACTCTCACTCCTACATATGTAAAGCACTTTATAAAACTCAAAGTGTTATATGAATGTTAGTATTATTAGTATAGGCCCAGACTTTCTATCACTTTGTTCTCAGAAGATCTAAGATAGTGTGTGTATGTGTGTACATGCACAAGCGTGCTCATGTACACACTAAAACAGGAGATTTGTATGTATGTGAGTAAAAATGTTGTGTAAGAATTTTTCTTTTTGTTAAAGCATGCATATTGGCTTTTCATCTTATACATTGGATAATGTAGAACATTTAATTTCCAAAAGTGAATGTGAATGTTAAGGAAAAATTATATGGTGAAATAATGAATGAAAAATAATGAATGAATAATAATGAATAGTGATACCCTTAAAAACCTATTAGGATAGTTAATTAAACAAATATTTATGTACAAAACACTATGCTAAGCACTAGGGATATAAATGAAGTTGCCCCTACCTTCAAAGAAAGAGCTCATATTCTACTGAGGGAATATAATATGTATACAAGATAATTAAATATAACTATATAAATATGAAAGATTTTAGGCTGAAGTTGGGGGAGAGGATAACACTAATAATGGGATGGGGGTGGGGATGGGGTTTATGATCGGGAAAGGCTTCCTGTTGGAAGCTGGACCTTAGTGTGGCCTTGAAGTAAGCTAGGGATTCCAAGAGATAGAGATGAGAAGGGAGAACTTCCAAGTAAGGGGGAAACAGGCCGTGCAAAGATGCAGAGCTGGGTGATGGCAACTGTGTAGGCCAGTTTGTCTGTAACACAATGTGTAAGGACAAGTAATATGAACTAAGTCTGGAAGGTAGATTGGAGCCAGATTTGAAGATCTTAAAAGGCATTTATATTTTTTTGTTTGAGGTAGCCCCTGAAGTTCCTTGAGAGGTTTCCTTAGTTGCATACTTAGTTTACTCGCTTTCCTATTTTATTTTGTTGCTCTGTTTTCATAAGCTGCTGAGGAGGTATTTTACATTGCACTTCAGCTCTATATTATCCAAACGATTTCTTGCGGAAGATGGAGCCAGCTTGGGTCTGAGAGAATGAATCAGTGTACTTAGTCAAGAGGGAGGGGGTTCAGAAGTGGGAGCACAAGTTTGTGTTGGTGACATATCTGCAGTATTATGTTCAGTTTTGGGGGTCATGTTTCAGGAAGCTGTCATATACTAAATCATATCCAGAGGAGAAGGATCATATTGGTGACAGGAGACCTTCCTCTGTAAGCATTCCTGGAAGAAATTAGGGATATTTATTTAGCCTGGATGAGAGAAAAAGGAGGCTTCAAGTACATGAAGAGCTGTCATAGAGAAGTGAGATTACACTTGTTTTGTTGATCCTCCAAGGGCAGAACTGGAAGTGGTGGATGGTAGTTGCAGAGAGGCAGATTTAGACTTGACATGGAAAAAGTTCCTAACAATTAGAGTAGAATGGCTGCCTGGAGAGAAGGTGAGTCCTCATCACAAAAGGTTTGCGAGTAGCGGGTGGATTACCACTTGTCAGCAATATTATAGATGGAACCCATGTTTGAAACAGCCTGGGTTTTCTCCTCTGCAATTTCCTGGATCCTTTAGGTACCAGACAAGTATGGGAAATAGAGAGGCCCGGGAGCTTAATTGTCAGGGACTTGTAACATAAGGGGAGGTGCATATGATGATATAATATTGTGTTGCAGGGGAACATTTTATTTCATTAAAAATTATCTTACTTTTGTTGATAACTTTGCTTTTATATAATTTCCCTTTCTAAATATATCTCTATTCTTTACTTACTCAGGGGACCACCTCTTGTTTTAAAAAAAATTGAAAAATAAAGAGAAAAAATAGCTATTCAGCAAACAAAACAACATTTAGTGTGACTAACAGTTTATGTAGGATTCTTCTCGAGCAGTCCCTTACCTAGAGACACTTAAGTGGTGCAGTGGATAGAATGCTGGGACAGGGATCAAGAAAACCTGAGCTCAAGTCTGGTCCCAGAAACATACTAGCTGTGTGACCCTGCACAACTCACTTAACTGCTGTTTACCTCAGTTTCCTCAATTATAAAGTGGGGATAATAATAGCGCCTACCTTGCAGGATTGTTGTGAGGCTCAAATGAGATAATATTTGTAAAATGCTTAGCATAGTGCCTGGGACATGGTAGGCGCTATATAAATGCTAGCTATTATTGTTGTTGTTTCTACAGAAGAAAGCTTTAGCCTGGCTGCCCAGCCAGGAAAGCAGTATTGAGATGAGACAGAATAGCCTGTACTATTTTACCTTTGAGATAAAAATGCTTGAGGGATGGGCTTCTCCCCCACCCCCAACTCCCCAATATTGCCTTTGGCTATGCCTTTGAAATACCAGGCATAAGAAGAGTGGGTAGGAAAGTTGAGATTTGAGACCCACTCACTACATGGGAGTTTAAAAATTGACATTATTCATTTTGCTTCTGCTTTAGTAAATGCACATTTAGCCTATGTGTGAATGAGTAGTCCTTTCAAGTTATGCAAAGTGTGGGAAGATAAATAACCTATGGGAATTGGGTACATGAGCCAAATGAATCATATTATAAATTATTGTTGTAGTTTTTCCTATTTCATATCCTCAACTAGACAAGACCAAACCTGGACTTTTTAAGGATCAAGCAGGAGGTGTTAGGAATCACAGAGGCCAGAAATAACACATATTCACTTGTGGATAGGGAGAGACCTAAAGGAGACAGAGATCTTATAGGTGCCTTTGTACAGGGACTTGGGCTGGTATCTCTGGGCTTGGAATGTTGTCCATGTGGTGGTTAACACAGATTGCTGCCTCAGTAGCTATTACAGCCTCGTCCTGTAGGAGGTGCATGTGCGATGCCTTTACTTTTTGTGTTGTTGAGTTGTTCTAGTCATATCTGACTCTCCATGACCGCATTTAGGGTTTTCTTGGCAAAGATACTGGAGTAGTTTGCCATTTCCTTCTCTAGCTCATTTTACATATTGAGGAAACTGAGACAAACAGGATTAAGGGACTTGCCCAGGTTCACATGGCTAGGAAATATCTGAGGTGATCTTTGGTGCCCATGTAGAGTAGCTGCTCTTGTGGAGTGAAGTGTCCTTTCTTTACATAGAGAAAATTCTTGTTCAGATATTGGTTGGTCTAGAAGACCTATGAGGTCTTTTTGAACTCTTCAGTTCTCTGTTTTGTGACATAATCAGTGATTCATCCTATACTTTTCCATTTTGATGGAGCCTCTCCTGAATTTTTAAAAGAAATCAAGAGGCAACTAGTGAAAAGAGTGCTGGATTTGAAGTCAGAAGACTTGGGTTCAGATCCTAACTTAGTACTTGTGTGACCTTGGACAAATTCCTTAATCTCTTTAATGGACTTCAGTTTCCTCATCCAGAAAATGAATGGGCTATTTGATCTTTGAGGTCCTTTCCAGCTCTAAACCTTTCATCCCGTGATTTTCCAGAAGTTTCTTTCAATATGCCAACTCTGTATTAAGCTTAAATAACCCTTTTCTTTTCTTTCCTTTCCTTCCTTCCTTCCTTCCTTCCTTCCTTCCTTCCTTCCTTCCTTCCTTCTTCCTTCCTTCCTTCCTTCTTCCTTCCTTCTTTCTTTCTTTCTTTTCTTTCTTTCTTTTCTCTCTCTCCTCTCTCTCTCTCTCTCTCTCTCTTCTCTCTCTCTCTCTCTCTCTTTCTCTCTTTCTTTCTTTCCCACTGCTATTTTAAGAATCACAGAAGAACAAAATCACAAGTTCCTTCTTGGTGCTATCATTTGTCTTTGCCACACATGAAACACTAGGAGTGGGTAGTGGTTACTCACGATGACAGTTTTGGGGAGGTACTTTATTATGTCCCCAGTAGATGTCCTTGGAGGACAGCAGATCTCTTTATTATGGTATCATAGGATTTGGAGCTGGAAGGGACCTTAGAACCCATCTAGTCTACCCCCTCCCCTCATTTCACAAATAAGGAAACTGAGGTCCAGATGAGTTAATTGACTTGCCAAAGGTTGCAGAATTGGGATTCTAACTCATGTCTTCTGATTCTGAATGCTGTGTTTTTGCCACTCTACTACGATGCCTCCTTGTTGCATATATCAGACTGACGAATATAACCCCTTAGTAACTCTTGGCAGGTAGTTGCCAACCAGCACTACTCGTTTTCTATTCCTCTATTACCATATGATGGTAGTAGTCTACCAAAGGTAGAATATCAGTATTCTCTGGAGGAAAAGAAACAGCTTTCTTCTGAGAGGGTCTGACTCTATCTTCAAAGGAAAGATCTTCATACCTATTAGTTACTTTTGAGTGCTCCGTAGCTCTTCTTCCCATTTATGTGCTGCATTTACCTCTTCTTCAAAATTGTTTTCTCTTTTCTTTCCTCCTTGAAGTATTGCTTCTGCTTTTTGGAAGAACAGTTCATTTCCCTTAATGAATTGGATAGCAGAAAGGTATTTCTCCATCTCTCTTCTCCAGGGAGAATACTTAGTAGCACTTCGTACATTTATACCTGTTACGTGGCATGGGAAGAAATACAAATATAACTCACTCAGCAGGTTACTGGAAAATCCCCGTTGCCAAGAAATCCAAGCTCTCAATAGCCATATGAAACAATACTCCAAATCACTATTAGAGATACGTAAACCAAAGCAACTCTGAGGTTCTACCTCACACCGTTCAGATTGGCAAAGTTAACAAAAAAGGAAAATGACGAATGTTGGAAAGGCTATGGGAAAACAGGCACATTAATGGATTGTTGATGGAGCTGCAAATTGAATCCAGTCATTTTAGAAAACAATCTTGTACTATGCCCCAAAAGTTGCTAAGCTGTGCATACCTTTGACCCACAGATTAGATACACATATACCCTAAAGAGATCAGGGAAGAAGGAAAAGGTCTCATATGTACAAAAATATTTATAGCTGCTCTTTTTGTAGGGGCAGAGAACTGGAAACTAACGAAATCACCATCATTCAGGGAATGGCTGAATTAAATTAAGGTATACAAATATGGTGGAATACTATTATGTTGTAGGGGTAGCTAGGTGGCACAGTGGATAGAGTGCTGGGCCTGGAGTCAGGAAGACCTGAATTCAAATCCAGTCTCAGATATTTACCAACTGTGTGACCTGGGCAAGTCACTTTACCATGTTTGCCTCAGTCTCTTCATATGTGAAATGAGCTGGAGAAGGAAATGGCAAACCTTTCTGGTATCTTTGCCAAGAAAACCCCAAAGGGAGTTATGAAGAATCAGACAGGACTGAAACAACTGAACAGCAACAACAACATTTTGCTATAAGAAATTATGGAGATGGTTTTGGAGAACTCTAGAAAGACTTGTATGCACAGATGCAGAATAAAGTGAACAGAGCTAAGAGAACAATGTCTATAACCTTTTAAAGTCAAACAACTTTGAAAGCCTTAAGAATTCTGATCAATGATACAGTGATCAGCCTTCTGACAGAGAACTGATGGACTTAGGGTGCAGACTGAGGTATATGGTTTTTGGACACGCCAATATGGAAATTAATTTTGCTTGATTTGTTTACAAGGGGTTTTTTTTTCACATGGGGGAGGTGAGATAGGAAGGATAGAAAATAGATTTTTGCTAATTAAAAAAAATAAACTAAATTCCCTTGTCTTACATACTTACTGTGTGCAATTTTTTCAGTCCTTTGTCGTTCCTGTTGGTACCTCTTATGGCTGATATTTGTGACAAAGTGCTGTGGCATTTCTCTTCCCTCTGTTTAAGGCACAAATGCTGATTCTCCAGAGCGAGACTTAATTTATTTATGATAGAATTTGCTTTTTCTTGAAATATGATATTTTTAATAGAAATTTGCAGAATCCTGCCACACCTTAACCTCTTTTAATTCTAATACCTTCCCCTCTGTTAGTTATTTCTTATTTATCCACTATCCAACTTATCTGTACAGATAATTGATTATTGTCTTCCCCATTAGATTGGGAGCTCCTTGAGGGGTAAGGGCTGTCTTTTGCCTTTTATTGTATCTTTATTGAGACATTCCATCTATAACTCCTTTCCTTCAGCATTCCTGTTCCTCTTCTGTTCCATTAACCAATCACTGCTCTGCAGGGAATAGCTAGTCTCTGAACTCTGTTCCCTTACCCCTCACTATCTCTCAGTTCTGAACGATGGGAAAAAAAAGTTCAAGATCAGGACCATCTTGGATTTTTTACATTAATAGGGGCATCTCTAGTACAGAGTTGGCTGGTAAAGCTTATGGCTTAGAGAATAGGACCAGTGCACCCACAGGGAATGTTCATGTTTCTGTATTTATGACAACATTCTATTGATAGGACCCCCATTAAAGCAGACAAGTATCCTAGGAAGGAGCTCTGAATATTTGAGGCTACATTTGAATTCAGATCATCCTGACTCCAGGCCCAGTGCTCCATCCATCATATCAACTAGTTTGCCTCATGGTGACTGAGACCCCATTTGGAATATTATAGTTCAATGTTTTTGAGAAAACAATTTGTTTGTAAAAATATTTTAATTTAATAACACACGGGGTACTTTCATTGAGTTTCATTTGAAACATTACTTCAATACCTTTGTCAAGTTTTCCCCCCAATTTTGGAAGACAAGGGTAATTTTCACTGAACTGAGCAGAATGGCCAGTCTTTTGCTTGCTCTGGTATGGGATAGACAAGGCAGCTTTCAACTTTTCTACAGTCTAGTTAGAGTAGAATTCACTACTAAGTTTATCAAAACTTCAGAAAGTTAATCATGAGATTGGCTAGACTCTCTTACCATCTTAACTTTCTCATACTCATCATGTCATCATTCTAGCTACATAGTATGTCATACATAGTATGAGTTCATGCAAGAGTAAATTTAAAGGGGGGTAATCATGAGCTTCAAATCAGTTTAAAGTGACTATCTTGAGAATGGAGATTAGCAATGAAATTCTGATGAGCAGATCATACTACTATAAGGGAATAATGTTCCCAATTCCTGGCCACTCTGGGAAAGATGTGAGGGAAATTCCCTTGTAGTCCTCCCCATTGGGTTGCTATTTAACTATTAGAATGTGATGATGAATGAATTTGACCAGATTTTTATCTTTGATTTAAGAAGCTATCCTTGGAGAAATGGCCTCTAGAGAAAGAATACTCCCAGTACAGATTTCTTTGGGGGTCATTGCCAGTCCTGGCTTTCAGTACTTTTAAAATTATGGCAGTTAATATTAAAAAAAAATACAGAGTTCATAAAGCTGTCAAATTTGTTCCAGATGTCTGAGTAAGCAATTTTCCTCTTAGTAGGAGAGGTATATATTAAGGCATACAAGGTAAATCTTATTGTTGTTGTTGTTCAGTCATTTCAGTCATGTCCAACTCTTTATGATCCCATTTGGGGTTTTCTTGAAAGGTATTGGAGTGATTTACCATTTCCTTTTCTAGCTTGTTTTACAGAAGAAAAACTGAGGCAAACAGGGGTAAGTGACTTGCCTAGGGTCACACAGCTAGTAAGTGAAGACAAATTTGAACTCAGGTCTTCCTGACTCTAGGTCTGTTGCTTTATCCACTGCACCAGTTTTATTAGGGAGATGAATAATAATAATAACAATAATCAGAATAACATTTACATAGCTCTTTGCTCACAACAAGCCTGTGAGGGAGGTAATTAAATTATTACACAAAATTTACAGATGAACAAACTGAGGCTCAGAGAGGATAGATGGCTTGTCCATAATCGCAAAGCTAGTAAATGGTAGAGTTTGAATTCAGCACTAGATTATTTTGGCTCTAAAACTAGTGCCTTTTGTTATGCCATTTTGCCTGCCCTACAATTGGTAGAAGAATCTTCTTGTTATACATGGAATAGGTGATTTGGAAACTGACTGTAAGATTTTATTATGTGTTAGTGTGACGTTGCCTTTCCCAAAATTGCATCGTCATAAGACTGGATGAGAAAAGGGCCTAGACATAGGAGAGTAAATTTTATGAAATTGAAGTCTCTCAGAAATGGAGGATATTAAATCCCAAAAGAAGTACAGCTGCGAATGGTCAAGGGTCTTTGAATTTGATTTTCCATCTTGCCACATTTTAGGACAGGATTTCAACATTTTTTAAATTTAAAATTAATTATTATTATTATTATTATTTTTTGTAACTGGCAAATGTGTTTACCCACATGGGGAGGGAACTATCCATTTGGTCTTGTGACTTGGAGTTCAATGATTCCGTTTGTTGAATTGCTAACACCCTGTTGGATGATGTTTAGGAGACTGTAGTTGGACAAATCTTTCTTAAATAGGTTAAAATGTTAAAAAGCAAGCCAAGTTCTTCTAGCAGGAGAACTGAAGAGTGGTTCCTTGATGGAGAGTCAGCCATACTACTGACTGTGGCCTATGACTTGGGAAGATAGATCTGGAAGAATTGAGAGTCAACCTGAGGGGTTGTCATTAATGAGAAATTTGGAGGGAAATCATTCTTAGAGACAGAGTGGTCAATGTTGTTGGTTGGTAAGGAAAGCTGTTGAATAGGGCTTTCTAGAAAGGACAAGATGCCCAACCAAGAGTTTAGTAAGGAGAAACTAGGATGAAGAACAGGCAAGTTTGGTTGCTGAAAATATAATGAGATGAGGTTCGAGGGCGAGGGAGCAGAGAGTTAGTGTTTAGCCTAGGAAATATGAGTTCATTTTGTTTTAAATCTGTTTTTAAAGTATCTTAAATCTATACATAATATCCTCCTGTTTGTCTTTTGTAGACATGCAAACACGTTCATGAGATATTCTTTCTATATTCTCCTGGAACTTCATGGAAGATCAGAAGCTATTGTGGTGAAGGTGTGACACTGATTCTCTTTTTTGAGAGGACTTAGGATTTTTGTTAGTCCTTGAGTATCAAAAGAAGTTGGGAGAAATTGTCATTTGAAAAGTGGGATGACCTAACAAAGATATAGTCAGCTTTACCCTAAAGTCACTCTTAGGGGAAATAATCTCAACCCCTAGCCAAGTTCTCCTTATAAATTATCATGACAGAATACTGTTGAAAAGTTATTAAACATTAGGAAAAATTCAAAGGCCCTCCTTGACTGAAAGTTGATCAGTTTATCTACATTAATGCTAGATGAAGTATGGTATAGTGACTAGAAAACAGGCTTCTGAGTCCCCTCTTTCCTCTGACACATTCACTGTGTAACCCTGAGGAAGTCACTTAACCTCTCAGTGCCCAAGGCAATGTTCAAAGAGTATGAGTTAGTTAGCTGTATCTATGGAGGGAGTTTTCTCACCAAAAGTTCTCTTCACCAATGAAATCACAGCCATGTACATCTATTCCGCCCCCTTCCCCCCCAAAAAAAGTCTAGGAGCAAGCCTGTATAAGTGGAATTCTAATAACTTAGGTACTACTTTGCTTCTCTCTAGAAAGCCTTATAGAAATGTTCAAAACCACCTAGTGATTTTCTAAAATTAAACTACTGAAAGGATTGCATTAAGGGATAGATAGAGCTATACCCAATTATAGATTTTTACATCTTTCTCAGTTTATGGTTGGAATACATGAATTGTTTGGGAAGCTTGGCTGATGTTAAAAGATTAAGTAAATACCTAGTAGGTTGGAGATCATGGTTTTTAAATTGTGTATGACCTTGCATAGTCACTAAAAGGTTTTAGATATAAGAAAATGCTTTTCACTAAAAAACTCTGGAGAGGAAATTTTAACTCCAGACTGCTGAATGCCTTCAGGGGGAAAGGTAAGAGTTGGGGAAGGTTATTTCAGATGTGGGGCTGCTGACTTCCCCCAAAATCACTTAAGGTGACTAGTTGAGAGATCCATGTGGGGCAGATATGCTTAAAAGGACCACTGCAGAATGAAGGTAAAACACAATTTTAAAAAAGACACAACAATAAAAATTCAGATGATGTAAAAGGATGACTAAGGCCAAGCAATATACTCCATCTAAACTAAACAGGCCAAAAGCTACCAGCATATACCACTGAAGAGATGGAGTTGTCTTTCCCCATGGGAAGGAGCTTTTTAATAGTCTGAGGTGCAGACACTGCCATAGAGAATCCTTTGAGCAGTATTTTAGTGATGATAACATATAGCTCATATTTACATAGTGCTTTATTTATATAATTTATATATAGTTATGCCTTCCACATCAAGGGGGTAACGGACATAATGCCCCTGCAGTCTGGAAAATCTGTGTAAAATTTTTTGGCCCTCCTGTCATACCAGAGAAGTCTGAATTATTATGGAATTAAAAGATAAAATATGTTGATATTACACAATACTATAATGTATATTTTATATATTTCTGAGTTTCTAAACTTTTTCTGTGTTGTCTGCTAGCCTTCATGTGTCATCTGCAGTTTCTACGAAACTCCCCCAAAATTCTCATTTAATTTCTTATGCTGACCCACTATATATCACAGCCACAATGGGGAAAGTCGTCATGTGGAAGGGACAGCTGTAGTGCTTTATTTGTATAATGCTTTCCTCACAACAGCCTTGTGACGTAGGTAGTGGAAGTATTATTATCTCTATTTCACAAATGAAGAAACTGAGACTCAGAAAGGTTAAAAGTGATTGACTCATGAAACTTACTTTAGAGGAAAGAGACAGTCATTGTCAAGTTCAACTGACTTACCCATCAGCTCAATGAAAAATTGAATAGATATCAGCCATCTCAGGCCTGGCAATAAGAATATTATTAACTAAGACCTCAGAGTAAGCTTACTCCTAGAATAAATCTGATTTCCTAGAATAACTATAAAGCTTTATTTCAATGGCTTTGATAATGATTTTCTCCTGTTATATTTTGAACATGGTACTGTGATCCTGAGTTAGTTCCCTGAAGAGAGCTTTAAAATTAGAAATATCATCCAGCAGGATTAGAAATTTCTTATAAGGGACTACTTATTTCCCTAGGTGTAGTTTCTTAAGAGTGTAAAGGAGCCTTGGAGACATCATCTTAAGATATACACTCAACAGGTAGATTCTACAGTTAGGTTTCATCACTGGCTTATGTCCATTGTGATGTGATCCGTTTCATCTGAACAATTAAACTTCCTTTTGCCCACAGATACACTCAGACTGGCAGGGCCTCTAACAGGAACACAGTGTCCCCAGGCAAACACACAGTCTGAACAATCTACTCTCGGTCCAGACCAAGCTGCATGGAAACCTAAGGACAACTGTAAAACTCATACGAATGGATAAAAGGGAATTCCCAGATGATTACCAGTAAGGAGAGTTCCCTGGAGGACATGGCTCTGGGTGACTTTCATCCCTACCAAATGTTGGCATACACATCACAATAACTTTTCCTGATATACCAGAAGAAGGAGCTTAAATCAGTAAATCACCAATGGAGAAGCTACTGCTTCTGTTGAGGTTTGTCCCTGGATCAATGATTGATTACATGGAAGAAAAGTAGTGAATATAAATGACACAAACTATATCATGTGTGAGCAGTAATGCATTTCCAGTATATGGCTTCCTCCTTACCTATACTGACAGCTCTTCTTGCTGCCTTATCATATGGTGGGCGTGGTTTTAATTGTCCTTGCACATCTTTCTCCTGCCTTCTATTCTGTGGGGTGTTCCCTTTTTGGACAGTATTATTTGGCAGGCCTTCCCCGTTTGGTGAATTTTTCCCTGGAACTTCCATTTGATGAATGCTAAGCAAAGCTTGCTGCAAAATTGGCTCAGTCGGCTGAGTGAAGTGAACAGAACCAGGAGAACATTGTACACAGTAACAGCAATATTGTGCAATGACCAGCTTTGATGGACTTAACTCTTCTCAGCAATATAAGGATCTAAGACAATTCCAAAAGTCTCATGATGGAAAATGCTATCCACATCCAGAGAAAGAACTGTAGCGTCTGAATGCAGATCGAAGCATACTATTTTCTCTTTTTTTTTTTGTTTCTTCTTTTTCATTTTTCTCTTTGGATCTAATTCTTCTTTACAACATGACTAATGTAGAAATATGTTCAATATGATTGTACATGTATAGCCTATATCAGATTGCATGCCGTCTTGGGGAGAGGGGAACAGAGGGAGAGAAGAAAATTTAGAACTCAAAATCTTATGGAAGTGAATGTTGAAAACTAAAAAGAAATAAATATGTATTTTTTAAATCGGCTCAGTCCATGATACCTGGAGTAGTTTTTCCAAAATTAAAATTTATTTTTATTATCATATATATATATATATATATATATTTTTTTTTCTATTACTAGGGAAAAAAAAGACAAATTCTTTGTAACTTCTCTACCTCATCCCCTGCCCACACACTTTTCTGCTCTCTATGTATTATCTTTTCCCAATTAGGGTGTAAGATTTTTAAGGGTGAAGCCTGACTTTATTTTTGCTTGTATTTACATTCCCAGTGCCTAGCATGTACCTGACACATAGTTGGTGCTTAGTAAAATCTCTCTCTCTCTCTCCCCTTCTTTCTCCTTCTCTTCTTCCTTCTTCTTCCCCTCTCCCCCCTTCCCCTTCACGTTCATTTCTCTGCCATTCCTTTCCCTTCCAGCCCCATCTGGTAGGATTGGTCATACCTTTTTATATGCTTGGACTTTTCCTCATTGTAATCCCAAAGCTATAGTTTTTCCAACCTACTAAATACTGTCATTTCACACTGATCTTGCAGCATTTGAAGATCTCATCCCTTACTCTTCATCATTGCAATTTAGCAGGGAGAACTAGTTTTAATTAGGATATTTTGAGGATTAGGTGGATTCTACAACTCCTGGATAATCTGAGTTTAGAAGAGATTGTATTTAGGCAGCTTATGATGGAGAAGGATCCTGAGTATTGGTTGATCAGAAAGACTGTCATATAAGGAAGTGACAGTGGTCTTGAAGAATAATTTCTAGGTTTTCAGAAAGGGGTTTTTAATTCTTTTGCTTCTTTCCACTGTTTCCTGGATGTCCTAAGACCATCTGGGCTCTGTTGTCAGATGTAGCAAAGACCAGCATGTCTTGCATCTGGAGCAAGACACTTAATGAGCCCAGTGTAGGGGTGATTCTATAGTCAGGCTTAAATTCGAAGGCTTCTAATATGTCATTCTTTCAAACTGTCATCAGCAGGTAGAGTGTCCAATCTCCCTGAAAGTGAGAAACATAGTATCACAGGAACTCTTTAATAGCCTAATTATATATTATACCTGCATTTTCATATAGGAATTATGGAATGTTGCTTGTAGAAGTTATACTCCCAGTATTTTCTGTTAATCTATCCAAGATCTCATAATAAATGGGAACCCTCTGTCTGAAATCATCTGAACTGGCGGGGCATATGTGGGTGTACTATCTCTTTTAGGAAATGCTTTGCTGTTATTGGATCTAACAGGAGTTTGACAAATGAAATTTAATGACAGAGCTGGAATAATAATGTCCCAGGTTTATCAAGCATGTTACACTTTACAAAGCAATTTCCTTACAAAAACCCCTGTAAGATGAACATGTAAGGATTTTTCTGTCTATTTAAAAATAAGGAGACAAGTTCAGAAAGCTTATGTTCATTGATTAGGTATGGTAAGTTGCAGAATGGTAACTCACACTCAGGTCTTTTGACTCCACATCAGTACATATTCTAGATGGTGGTAGATCTATGATGGTGGTAGCTCTATGCCTGAAACTGCAACTCAGGGTCTCACAGTACTGATTGGTGGTTGCTTTAGTAGCCCACTGCATCAAGGTCCAGATTTCAGTCACAATTTTCTTCACTCCCCAGAATTTTCCTCACCTGCTGCCCTTCCATGAGTTCCAGTTATAAATCCATAATAAAATCAACCCTGGTATTACCCCTGAATAGGATGTATCAATCTACTCCATTATTGCTTTACTAACTATTCCTATAATTTTTCCAAAACATAATATCCCACTCTGGTCATCAATGTCCTCTGTATGTTGTTGTCTCCTGTGAGAATGTAAGCTTCTTGAGGGCAGGTACTGTCTTTACTTTTGTTTTTATAGCCCTATTATTTAGTACAGTACTTGGTACATGTTCATTTGTTTCGGTTGTGTCCAACTCTTCATTAACCCATTTGGGGTTTTCTTGGCAAAGATATTGGAGTGATTTGTTATTTCCTTCTCCAGCTCATTTTACAGATGAGGAGAGAGGCAAACAAGGTTAAGTGACTTGCCCAAGCTAGTAAGTGTCTGAGGTTGGATTTGAATTCAAATCTTCCTGACTCCAAGCCCAGTGCTCTATCCACTGTGCCACCTAGCTGCTTTATGTTATGTATGGCTTCATCTAAATCACTAATAAAAAAACATTAAACAAAACAGGGCCATGTATAGAGCCTGAATATCTTACTTTAGGTTGACATCAACCCATTAGCCACCAATCATTGGGTCCTGTCATTAGACCAATTCCAAATTTACCCCATTATTATTTTCCTGCTCACATTTCCTTATTTTGTCTACAATGATTTTTTTTAAATATAAATTTATTTATTTTTAGTTTTCAACATTCACTTCCACAAGTTTTTGAGTTCCAAATTTTCACCCCATCTCCCCCTCCCCCCACCCAAAGATGTCATGCATTCTGAATATCCATTCCCCTAGGCTGTCCTCTCTTCTATCTCTCTCCCCTTCTCTTATCCCCTTCCCCTTCTATTTTCCTGTAGGGCAAGATAGACTTCTGTACCCCATTTCCTATATTTCTTATTTCCCAGTAGCATGTGAAAACATTTTTTTAAAAACGGGTTTTAAAACTTTAGGTTTCAAATTTTCTCCTTCCTCCCTCCCCACCCACCCTCATTGAAAAGGCAAGCAACTCAATATAGGTTGTACATGTGCAGTTATGCAAAACACGTCCATAGTAGACATGTTGTGAAAAACTAACTCTATTTCCCTTAATCCTATCCTGCCCTCCCATTTATTCTATTCTTTCTTTTGACCCTGTCCCTCCTCAGAAGTATTTACTTCTGATTACCCCTTTCCCAATCTGCCCTCCTCTCTATCATCCCCCTGCTCTCTTGTCCCTTCTCCCCCTATTTTCCTGTAGGGTAAGACAGATTTCCATCGAATGTGTATGTTAAGCCAAATCCTATGAGAATAAGATTCACTCATTCCCTCTCACCTTCCCCTGTTTCCCCTCCACTGTAAGAGACTTTCTTTTTGTTTTTTTTTTTGTGAGATAATTTACCCCATTCTACCTCTCCCTTTCTTCTTCTCTGAGTATAATCCTCTCTCATCCCTTAATTTTATTCTCCAGATATGACCCCTTAATCTTCTATCTACATACATATAATTTTTTTCCTCCAACTACCCTAATACTGACAAAGGTCTCATGAGTTATAAATATCATCTTTCCATGCAGGAATGTAAACAGTTCAATCTTAATAAGTCTCTTATGATTTCTCTTTCCTGTTTACCTCTTCATGTTCCACTGGAGTCCTGTATTTGAAAGTCAAATTTTCTATTCAGCTCTGGTCTTTTCATCAAGAATGCTTGAAAGTCCTCTATTTCACTGAATGACCATTTTTTCCCCTGAAGGATTATACTCAGTTTTGCTGGGTAGGTGATTCTTGGTTGTAATCCTATCTCCTTTGCCCTCCGGAATATTATATTCCATGCCCTGCGGTCCTTTAATGTAGAAGCTGCTAAATCTTGTGTTATCCTGATTGTGTTTCCACAGTACTTGAATGTTTCCTTCTGGCAGCTTGTAATATTTTCTCCTTGACCTGGGAACTCTGGAATTTGGCTATAATATTCCTAGGAGTTTTCCTTTGGGGATCTCTTTCAGGAGGAGATCTGTGGATTCTTTCAATTTCTATTTTGCCCTCTGGTTCTACTATATCAGGGCAGTTTTCCTTGATAATTTCTTGAAAGATGATGTCTAGGCTCTTTTTTTGATCATGGCTTTCAGATAGTCCAATAATTTTTAAATTCTCTCTCCTGGATCTATTTTCCAGGTCAGTTGTTTTTCCAATGAGATATTTCACATTGTTTTCTAATTTTTCATTCTTTTGGATTTGTTCTACTGTGTCTTGATTTCTCATAAAGTCACTATCTTCCAATTGCTCTATTCTAATTTTTAAGGAAGTATTTTCTTCAGTAAGCTTTTGGACTTCCTTTTCCATTTGGCCAATTTTTCTTTTTAGGGCATTTTTCTCCTCATTGGCTTTTTGGACCTCTTTTGCCATTTGGGTTAGGCTATTTTTTAAGGTGTTATTTTCTTCAGTATTTTTTTGGGTCTCCTTTAGCAAGCTGTTGACTTGTTTTTTCATGATTTTCTTGCATCACTCTCAGTTTTTCCTCTACTTCCCTTACTTGCTTCTCAAATCCCTTTTGAGCTCTTCCAAGGCCTGGGACTGATTCATATTTTTCTTGGAGGCTTTGGATGTAGGAGCTTTGACTTTGTTGTCTTCTTCTGGTTGTATATTTTGATCTTCTTTGTCACCAAAGTAAGATAATGTAGTCTGACTCTTTTTGTGCTGCTTGCTCATGATCCCGGCCAATTACTTGAGTTTTAAGCTCTTTGTTAAACTATGAATCTGCTTCCAATGTGGAGAATGTACTGTCCCAAGCTTCAGGGGGTTTATGTAGCTGTTTTCAGAGATACTTGTAGGGACCTGTAAATTTTCAGTTCTTCCAAGGTGGTATGATAAGGGGCGAGGTGTTTACTCCTTTCCTGGCCTGTGACTACAAGTACTCCTTTCTGTCCTGTGACTGTGAGGAGGGGTTCCTCTGCTCAGCCACTACAAGCTCCACCACACTAGTGCTCCTCCTCACCCCAGCACATCGCCCAGAACTGTGGCCCAGATCCAAACATGGGCAAAGCAAGAGATTCCTGCCTCAGCACTAGCAAAGAGATCCCTGCAGTCCCTCTCTGATCAGCTACTGGATTCCCCCTCAGTCTGTGGGCCAGAAGCTCGGGAAGCAGCTGCCCCCCCCCCCGGGCCACGCTCTTGGGGAATGGTGCTGAGACCTCGCCTTTCTCTCTGAGCACTGCAGAAACAGACTTTTCCCACTGACCTTCTAAGTTGTCTTTGGCATTGGTGGATTGAGGAGTCTGGAAACCTCCACAGCTGCCTGAGATTCAGTCCTCTGAGGCCTGCTTCAGGTTCACTGTGGCCTGCTGGCCTGCGCACCCACGTTGTGGCCTGCGCACGTAATGCTCCCAGCCTGGCGCGATACACCTTTCTGATCAATCATCCAGGTTGTCTTGGGCTGGAAATGTGGGTTCTGCTGCTTTGGAATTTGTTTAGAGCCATTTTTTATGAGTGTTTGGAGGGGTTTAGAGGAGAGCTCAAGCAAGTCACTGCTTTCACTCTGCCATCTTGGCTCTGCCTCCTCCCCCTGCCTCCCCCAATGATGTTTTAAGAGAATTTATAAGATGCCTTACTGAAATTGGGTTACACTATGAAGTTGGTATATGATGTCTATAGTGTTTTCTTGATTTATCATAAGCCCTGCCACAAAGGAAATTAGGATAACTGAGCAGTTCATCTTGATGAACCCATATTGACTCATCATTCACAAGGTTATTAGGAGGTTCTAATGAGTTAATGTTAAGTGATGTACAAATGTCAGATATCATTATCACCTTTTTCTATGTTTCTTTTTTATAAATGCTCTTTCCTATAATAATGCATGTCAGATTTTTACCAGGAATCAAAATCAAAGTCAAGGTTACTGGCTTATAGTTTGTAGAATCTGTTTTCTTTCTCTTTTTGAAAATCAGGATATTTACAAGTCTTCAGCTCTCTCATTCTTTGTGATTTTTCAAAGATCACCACCAGCAGCTCAGCAATCTCATCTATAAGTTCTTTCATGCCCTGGGATGTAGATGTGTTTGTTCCTGATCTCATGAAATCTTTGAGGCTGTAGCTGGGTGCTGTCTTAAATGTACTCCTTTATTTCCAAATTCAGATTGCCTAGATGTTAGAGAATCCATTTAATTCTGGACAGATCCTCCTTAAAATTGCTTCTCCTTGTTAATAATTTTTGATCTACACTTCTCAGTGAACAGTGAGAGGTAGAACCAAACTACAAGAAGAAGGCTATCCTGGAAAGGAAGAGCTGTCTAACATCTGTGGAAATGGTAACTGAAGCTATAAAATGAGATTATGTCAGTAAGTATTCAGGTGATGAGCAAGAGTTTAAGGACAAAAGCCCCAGGAGATGTTAAAATAGCAAGATAGAAGCCTTAGGAGGATCTCTTTTAGAAAATCTTCCTACAAATGCTGCGTATGCACAGCAACCAGAGGAGCCCCAAGTGCAGAAGCAAAGGTCAGTGAAGACTAATAGAACCCTAAAATGGCCATACCAATGTACAGATAGACAATATACAAAAAATATGGATGAAAAGGGAGCATTCCTTCACAGTGAAGCCTGTGAAATACTGGAATGGGAGACTGAGGGCAGCTATAGAATATGCTCTAGAGAACCTTGAAACGAGAATAGCTTCTCATCTGTTTCCAGTGATTTAAGTGTGGGTCAGTCTAACAGCAGCACTGATGGCCCAGACAACCACTTAAGGATCCTTTCAGCCCTAAGAGTCCAATTTGTCCAATTAGTAATATACAACATTTTTCATTTGTTGACCTCAAACTTCATTGATTTTTCTATCACATAGTTCTTATTTTAAAAGGTAAGGAAACTGAGGTATTGAGACAATAAGGTAGAAAGCAATTATCAGGTGTTGTGGCTTGCTTTATCTGTCAGACAACTGGCATTGCTTAGATAAGCCTTAAAGATATATGAACTGGATGAGGCCCTAAAGCATGTAAATGAATAGTTTTTCTTTTGAGCAATATACATAGTGAACTAAATAGATATAGGGACTGTACCTGTCATTTCCCTAGTGTGGAGAACTCTCTGGTGAAGAAATTTTCTCTACCAATGCAGGCTGGTATCTCCTCTGAAACATAGTCCTACGAGAATTGCTCAGAGCAATGAAGACATTAAGTGACTTTCCCCAGGTCAGATAGCTTGTATCTATCAGAAGTTACTTGAACCCAGGTCTTCCTGGTTTTGTGGCCAGCTCTATTTGATATATCACCACTGCTCCTCAAGGAGCTAAATAAATAATGAAAACCTTATTAATTCAAATTTTGTGATCAAAGTCTAAAGAGAAGCTGGGCTGAGTTTTATCTTTATTCTGTTTGTGAAGAAAGAATTTGCTAAACAAGTAATAGGATAAGCAAGATTGCAGAGAGAATGTATGTGCTATATAAGAGAATGGACTAGTATATATAGGAAGGTTAGTAATATACATTACAACAATTGATAAGATAAAGACAAATGATTTTCATCTCCTAAAGGCCTATACTAGGCAACACTTTGGTAGTCTATTTCAAGGTACTGTACATACTTGAAAGAAGAACATTCCCTTAAAAATATCATAATCCTGATTTTTCACTAATGTAGATTTGTTTTCCTCCCAATTAGTCTTCATTGTAAAGTTTATTATATTTAATTCAGAATATATTCATTTTTAGCATTTCAAAGCATGCTTCTGTCCTTAAAATAAAATTTCAGGTTTAAATGTGAAAAAAAATCTACAAATTATTTTAAAAAACCCCTCTATCATGACAAAATTGAGAATAGTTATTCAAACACACATGGGGCCTCTGATAAAAGGTAATTTGATTTAATAATTTTAATTTACATTGTTAATGTACAAGAGCATTTCTTTCAACTTATTGGTTAACATACACACACACATACACACACACACACACACACACACACACCCCACTGCTATTAGAAGAGCAGAGAAACTTCTGAAACACTGTCATCTGAAAGAAAAGCAAGGCACTCTCCTTCAACAGCTGGCATATTCCTGATTTCAGCCTACTGAAGGCATGTTCACACCGAGAGAGCTCTAAAAAAGGGAAGAATCATCTGCTGTCTTTTTTTTTTCTCTAGTGATCTCTCATTGATCATTCATTCTGCACAAACAAGTCTGTCAATGTCAATAAAGCTGGACGAAATGAGTTGGGAAGATATTGAAGTTAAAAATAATTGTGGAAGACTGAAGTATACTGGCCACATTCAGCTCAGCACCAGGATCTGAACCCCAAACTGGAAACCTTGTTTGCCCTTTCAAACAATATATCTTATTCAAATAGCCTAACTTTCAGTGAGCCCAACTGTTATGAAATGGTATGATGCTAACTAGCAGTTCACTCTGAACACTAATAATGATGTGTGTATGCAAAATTTCTAATTCATTCAAATCCATTTTAAACTTAGTCTGACACTAAGAAACATTAGCTTTCCTGATATTTAATAATGTTTATTATGTTTGCATATAAGCTCAAAAGTCAATGCAAAAAACAATACTGTCCTAGAGGTTTATCTTCAGGTAATCTGAAGATAGCAATAGTTTCCTAAATGTTATCTTCAGATAAGTTGAGAATATTAGCTATAATGATTAAAAGTATGTTTTCCTAATGACCATGCTATAAGTCTTGATAATAACCTTTCATAAAAGTAAATACAAACATAATAAATGATTAAAATATCAGATGATTATGACAAATCATACAATGACTTGACATCCAGGTTATCCTTTGCAGCAAATAGGCAATTCATTTGGCATTTGTTTGATTGTATAATTTAATCTCATATAAACAACATAGGTTTTTTTTCCTTTAAAAGAATAAAGCCAAAATTGTTTAAAGCTAACAAAAGCTATGGTGACATCAGGTTGACATTCAAAGTTTGTTCCTTAGCAAAATGACGAAAGAAATTTTGACTTGATATAGTGCATATAATATAAAGAGTTTTAGGCTTAAAATCTTCAAATATTATTTGAATTTAGCAAAACATGAGCAAGATCGTAATATCAAAGTGCTAAACAGTAAGGACTGTCTTAAAAGTCACTGCAAATAAACCATAAAAGAACTGCATGTATAAGTGACATGTATTATACAAATGGTTAATTAATAAAAAGACACATTATAAATATATGTATATATAACTTGTACTATGTATATATATATATATTTATAGTTTTCTAATTGGTGTATCCAAGCCACTGTGAACACTCCACTTGATCACTCTGTAACAGCTCCCAGGAGCTGGCAGTCACTGCAATAAATACAGGCAAAGCTATAACAATATACCATGCATACAAACTTTTATACAAAGAAGAACACTATGCAACAAAGTATCTCATATTAATATGGCATCAACAGTATAAACATACAAAAAGGGAATACAAACACGGAATGTTTAATCGCAGCCTGCTTTACTATGCCTTCCTAAGCACTTACATTCATATGATTTTTACAAGGCTTGCTTGTTCTTGAAAATTGTCTCAGGTCTGTTTTTTTGTGTTTTTGTTTTTCTGTTTTTTTTTTTCCTTTCTTTCTTTCTTTCTTTCTTTCTTTCTTTCTTTCTTTCTTTCTTTCTTTCTTTCTTTCTTTCTTTCTTTTTTTTACTAATTTGAAACCTAGATTAAATTATATTTAAATTTTTTTTTTACTATCCCTGATGCTCACCCTGTATAATCCAATGACTATTTATATTTACTTCCTTATCTGGGGAACAAGTGCTCAAATGAATCACAAAATGTCCCTGTGTTTTTCAAGTACATATGTCCTTTAGACATTACACTAATGCAAGTTTGGGAAACTCTGGTTGTGTCAGTATGATGGCTCCAAATCAGTTGTATGTGATTAGTCTCATATTTTCAAATTTCTTTAGGTTGTTGAAAAGATGGTTTTGCAAATAACTAGACTTGTGGTACAATGCTTGAATTCCATCATGAAGACAGATGAAAAATCTTGGCCTCAACATCACAGTCTAATATTTCAGGTCAATTGGGTGAAGCCTCTGTTGTGTAAATTAGTGCATGTAATTAAAAAAAACTTTTTAAATTTCCTTATTAAAATAATTAGAGTTAATAAACAAGACTTACTAAGACAGCACTTTAAAAATGGCACTTGAACATGGAAGCTAACAGCCATTGTTATTTTTGCTCTATTTGAGTTATATGAAATCCTTAATTTCACATAATTTTTAAAAAATGAACTTCTGTTTAGTTTGCACCACATATGTGCCCTTGATACAGGAAGTATATTCTAAAGGTATCAATCACAAGACATATACTACCCTGGCAAACAACTGTTTGTTGTTCTTGTTTTAAATACAAAGCATCTACAACTTTATTCCCCATAAAGAGATTGAAAACAGTCATATTAACTTTTTTTTTCCTGCTGGGATAGCATCATCCAAAAGTGCTTTATTAGCAATTTCTTAGAAAACCCCAACAAATCGCACAAAAAAGGACTATAAAACACAACCCCAACACAATAAGATGTTATGTCTTCTGGCTTAAGGTCTTGAGGAACCGTGCCAGTAACTAAGTCCTTGTTTAACACTGGACCTGCTTTTCTCTTAAGCGAGGACAGAAATACTAGCTGTGATTAATAATCTGCTTCTCTGTTGAGAAAAGCAGTAGTGATCCATTGGTTAATTTCCAAATTTAGAAGGGCAAAGTGTCCAGAAACAGCCTATCGATGATAGAAGGGGGTGGAACCAGATCTTCCAGTTTCAGGTAAAAGATGCGTTGGAGTCCCAGTGTGCAGAGTGAACGTAAATCAGCAAGGGCACCCAGTACCTTAGGTTCTGCAGGCTCAAGAGGTTGTCCTTTAGTTTGGCAGCCAAAAGCCAAATGATCTTTCAAACTACTTGTAATCTTCTTGCATAGCTCTTCCACTTTCTTTGGTTCTTTTAACCCATGTCTTTCTGCAGAGACAATTAAGAGATGAGTTGATTTCAGTAAACATTTGATTATGCCATTCTTCTGCTAAAAGCCTTTTAATGCATCCCTATTACTTTACTAATTATTTAGGCTTACCCAGGCTCCCATAACTAGTAGGTAGCAGAACCAAGTCCTTGGCTCTTTCCACTATACTGTTATGCTCCACTAGAGTCCCAAAGCCAGATCCTAAGCCTCTCACTAGTCTTTTATCCTTAGCTGTTCAAACTTTGCTTTTCTGGAATCCAGCAGTTTAGAGCTGATAGCATCCATGTTCCCATTTCCAGGGCTATATATAGTAGGGAAAGATAAGCTCCTAGGGTCCTAAGTTGGAACTTTGGACACATTTTCCCAAAGTTCTATAATATTAAGAGTACTGTATAGGTATACCCTTCTTCTAAGAGTTTTTGATTTTTTAAAATAAGATGTTAGGTAAAACAATGTGATGGGGTGGGGGGGGGCAGTTAGTTCCACAGAAACAATGTTGAAAATGGCCAAATAACACTTTGGTGGAGGTTTTGTGACCTCACAGTGCAGTTTGTTATTGTAAAATGACATTGATATGAAGATTGTTACATGGTATATTGTCTATTCTACATTTTAGGTGCACCAGGGGTTAAATAGGCTTCTATGAACTCATCTGGAGGCCACTACTGATAACGCATTTATAGGCAGCTAGGAAGCGCAGTGGATAGAGCGCTGTGCCTAGACACAGGAAGATCTGAGCTCAAATCCAGTCTCAGCCACTTGTTGTGTGAGCTTTGGCAAATCACTTAACCTCTGTTTGCTTCATCTTCCACAACTGTAAAATGAGGATAATAATAGCACTTACCTTTTAGGGTGGTTGTAAGGATCAAGTAAGATATATATAGAGAGAGCACTTAGCACAGTACCTCGCACATAGTAGGTACTATATTACTGATAGCTATTAATATTGTCATCATCATTATTATGAATACTGTTCTATGGGCAAATATGTTCTTTGAAACCAACTTATGAATGAACTTTTAGAACACAGCCCAGTATCTCAGTTAGGAGCTGCCTATAATAATAAGTACAAAATAATGCCTGAATATTGTATTCAGACTATTAAGGGTAAAACCTTGGCACTATCTATATTTCTTATTACAGATTGTATTGTTCTGTAATTAATAGAGTTCAACTAACTTTATATCAGTTTCTTCATATACAGCTTTGAAAAACCTAAATGATGAGGAATACCCAAGGTCCTGTTTGCTTTACCTCAGCTTTGAAAGTTTAGCTTTCCATTTACTATCTAAAGCTCCCACCACCCTTATCTGTTGAAGAAAAGCATAGGAACTACAAGTTTTGTCTATTCAGTAAGATATGGTCCAGTGGTTTAGGTTAGGCTGAAAGTAGACCCTAGAAGTTTGATGTCATCCTCAGTTAGGTTAGAGAAGGGAGAATTTTCATTAGTTGCTGGGAAGAGAAAGGGGGGCACTACTAGAGGTGCCTGAGGTATCCTGAGGGGCTCTGGTATATTCCAGAGTAAATTTTCCTGATCTTTCGAATGGCTTAGGAAATACCTAAAAATTGCCCAGCCTCATAGGGATGCTGAAAACTGGAGGGCCAGAACACCTATGCTTGCCCAAACCTTTGAATAAAATCAGATATTTCTGAGATAGGCTAGGTTGGTAGGGTTAACCATTCTTCCAATCAATAAACATTTATTAAGCACCTACTATGTGCCTGATATTGTACTAAGAACACTCTCCCCCACAACCTGCCAATCTTCCATTGATAGTGATGGATAGAATCTACAGGGGCAACCTCTTTATGGCATGTGGAAAATACAGTACACAGTTTGGCATCCCCTGATAGACTGATTCACTTGATAACATTCACAGAATTAAAAAAAAATCCATTTTCTAGTACCCTGTCCTCCTCCCAAAAATTATCTTGTATTTAGCTTGTATATATGTTTATCTATTTACCTGTTGTCTCCCCAAGAGAATGCAAGTTCTTTGAGGGCAGGGGCAGTTTCATTCTGTCTTTGTATTCTCAACATTTAACATAGTATCTGGCACATAGTAAGCACTTAGTAAATGCTTATTGATTGGTTGGTTGAAATCTGGATATAATTTCTAATTGGTTTTTGCTCTAATTTTTTAAGTCAGAGTTTTCATATCTTTGATTCTACAACATCTGAAATAAAAATTCTTAGTGCACATTCTAAATGGTAAAAACTGTGAGTTCTATGTTTCATTCAAATGTCACTTTTATTTTTCTTTCTGGTTGCAAAAGTAATTTCTCCACAGCAAACATCAGCCAGAAAACTAAAGAAATTATCCAGACATTTTTCTCAAAATTTTCTAGTGGCTTTGACAATGTAGAAGGGATAAATTTGGTAAAATTAGGTATGTGTGGGAAATTGCAGTGAGATTAATTCAGGCAGAGATTGATTAAAATGAGGGTCCTTGGGACTAAATCTCCTAAAATGTTGGACTTGGTTAAATGATATGTCTGAATTCAAAGCACATTTTCCCTAAGAATTACTAGAGGAATTTTATTAGATTTTAACCTACAAAGCTTTCATCTCTGGGGTGGTCAGGCTCTCAATTTACAAACAACTCTGGGACAAATTTTTCTTTTCTCGACTTTAAAACTGACCCTACAAAACTAACAGGTAGCATGCCTTGACAACTGACGCAAGGGCATCCAGTCTATTTCATTTGGTTCTGGTTCTTTAGTAAATAGTCACTGTGTCTTTCATCCAGAAAAATCCAAAGAGTGTTCTTCATATACTTCAGGCTAAAAGGTGCTATGTCCTTTTAACATGATTATAGGATTAAGAGCTGGAAGAAATTTTAGAGGTAATTTCGTTGAGGCAGCCAGGTGGCCCAGTGAATAGAGTGCTAGCTTTGGAGTAAGACTGATATGTGTTTAAATTATTTATTATGTGATTCTGGGCAAGTTACTTAATCTTTCTCAACCTCAGTTTCCTCATCTGTAAAATGGGAATAATAATAGCACCTACCTTAAAGGGTTGTTATGAGGATGAGATAACAGAATATGAAATGCTTTGCAAACTTTAAGGCACTATATAAATGCTAGCTATTATTATTATTCAATCCTGTCATATGTTTTTGTTTTTAATATAAATAAGATCTGATAATGTAGGGACACTAAGGTTCAGAAAGGTTTAGAGATTTGCTTAATGTTATATTGCTAGTAAGTATGGAGGCTGGGATTTTGAACTTAGATTTCCTGAATTTAAGTCCAATGCTTTTCATGCTGAGCAAGGTAAACTGACATCTCATTAACATCAAATTAAAATTCCATAAATAAGAGGGTATGTAAAATTAGTCCAATAAGATTAACAGTAACCTAGGGATAATTCTTTTCACATAACCTACATTCAGTGACTATTTCCTTTTTACACAATGCTGCCTTTCTCTTGAATAGAATTCATGTTAATTATCAACATAAAGAAACTAAGCAATGTTTGAGGCCTAATTTAGGGTGCAAATTGATAATGAAATTCTGTAATTGAACCTTCTTATAGCCAAACTCACAGAAGGTGTTTGGGAGTTTTCCCTGCTTCCCTACCAGTTGTGAAAGCTCAATAACTATGGCAACCATTATTTATTCAGTGAATTCAAGTGGAGATCAATACTCACTGCCATCTCTATCAGTGCTAGGCCTGGAATTCCACAAGGAATTCACGAGACACTCTTATTAGAAACCAAAGACACCTCAACCATCCTTTGTTATTTTGATTATATGCTGGGTCTACTGCTTATCTTTTAAAAAGAGTTAAAATAAATCTAGAACTATTTCTAGCTTCCAGTAAGAAATATAAAATGCTGAAGATTTACTACGTTTTATATGTAGCCTTCTCAGAAGCTTCGTAAAACCTAAAGCACCGACATTTTAGCTAAAGGACCCTTTTCTTGATGCTCTGTTAAATGGCTTCAGATATATTACCTAGCACCAATAAGAGCTTGGGGAGAAAGATGCATGCTATTTATCCTGGGGTTTGGGAGAGTGAGAAGTAAAGGGGGAGGGGTGTAGGGCTGACTGTTATTTAGAAATCCTTTCATTCACCTCATTGACCCTCTTTTTCATTCTCTGCAAAGCTGTTCCAAACAAACCTTTTTCATTCTTCTCCAGTCTCTAATCCCACCCCTCACAGATATTCTCACCTGCTAGACTAAGAAGACAGAGGCCTTTTGATATGAGCTTGCTCAGTCTCTTTCCTACCCATTTTGAAATCTCTCCATAATATCATCTTCATTTTCCTTCCTTATAAATGCTATGTCCTTCCTTATAAATGCCTTTGTGTGCCCTCTATGTGCCTTTGATAACAATCCCACCTATCTCCTCTGGGACTTTACTCCATCAATCATTCCCTTTCTCTTGCATCTTCAATTTCTATCTCTATTTTCCTTCCTTTTTGATGCCTACATTATCAGATCTTATTTATATTAAAAACAAAAACAAAATTACCTTGTCTTTGACCTTATTCTCCTGTGTCTTATTCTTCACAGCCAAACTTGAAAGAGTACACTATGGTTGTTTCCTGCATTCTTCTCATGTACTCACTCCCCAATGCCTAGCAATCCAAATTCTTTTCCAATTATGTGACTAGTCTTCTCATCTCCAAATCTAAAGAGTTTTTCTCAGTCCTCATCATTCTTAATCTTTATGCAACGCTTACAAAGAAAAAACATTCTTTATACTCTCTCCTTTCTTGGTTTTTGTGACATTGCACTCTCATGGTTCTCCTCCTACTTCTCTGACTATTCCTTCCTAGTTTCTTTATTGCCTACTTTCTTCCTTCTATACCTAAACTCTCTCTGTCTCTGTCATCAGTTTCAACCACACTGGTTTTGAGATTCTTAAGAGTTGGTTGGGACCTCAGAGGCCATTTAGTTCAACTGTTTCTATTACAAAGAACAAAAATTTGAAAATAATCTTGAACTTCTATCATGAGTATATAAGCTAGTCTGAATTACTATTCTGTAATAAAACATGCTCCTAATGTTTTTTTGTATTTTACTCGCAAATTCTGCATTTTCAATTCAATTTAATTCATCACACAGTTATTAAATGTCTGCTAGGTGCAAGGAATTGTGCTAAATGTTGGCAGTACAAGAATGAAAATGGCACAATTTGGCTCTAATATATGTTTCCAGATTTAAATCACACCATCCCTTTATGAACTCTGATCTAAGGTGATTACTTCCACATGTAGCCACCTAGTTCTCTCTTTTACCCTATGCCTGAAACTTGCTTCTTTTTGCCTGATTGTTAAAATTTTTCTTTTCCTTTAAGGCTCCATATGCCACTTCCTCCATTAAGCTTTCCCTGATCCCTCTCAATGAGTGATCCTTCCCCACTAAAATTTTCCTAGAGTACTGTCTTGATCTTATGTTTGCTGTAACACAATTTTTGCTCTATCATACTTGTTGTGTATATTATATCCTTTTCTACCAGACTAAAAAAACCCTGACTTCAAAGAGCTTACAATCTAATTAGTCACTATTTTAGTACAGAACATTCTAGCCATTAAAAACTTACATATTTCATAAGAATGTTTAAATAATGAATTAAATTGAGTTAGAACCTTTTGATCATACGCCCTTAGCACTGGAAGGCAGTTTTGAGGTCGTATACTTCCCACCCAGTGCAGGACTCCCCTGGATATTCCTAATGGATGGTTGTATGATTCCTCTCTAGCACTTCCAGTGACAGGGGGCTCACTAACGCATAAGGTGTTCCATGCCAACGTGGGGTAACTAATCATTAAAAAGTACTTCCTTTATTTTGAGGCAAAATTTGCCTCCTCATCACTTGTAACTTATTAATTATATACGAGATAATGTGGGTCTTTAATTTACATGCATATATGTATACATTTAGAATCTTAATGTTTGGTTTTATTTCATGTATATGGTATTTTGATTTAACTAGGAGATATTGATTTTGCTTTGGACTATGGGTAAAGAGAATATATATGATGTGAATCTATAACCAAACTCAAATATTCATATACGTTTTATATAACTCTCCTATATACCAACTAAACAGGAAAGTTTGAAATGTAAATATTCTTCCCAAGTCCCACAAAGTTCCACTCCAACATATCACCCCCTCTATTATCAAATTCTCTTATATCCTTGAAAATTTTCTCCAAAATTTCTTCCACTTTTTTTCCTTAATTAAAGCCTGGCTTTCTTCCCATTAACGGCATCATGTCCCTTGTCATCCTCTCTTTTGGAAGCTCTTCTTTTCTCCTCTCCTCTTCTCTAATTTCTGGAACAGGAAAAGGGGCCAGTGTAGGACTGGATTACTCCTTCCTCTCCACTGCCATATCCAGAACAATCCTCTATCTTCCTTTGTCAATAATCTTTCCTCCTTTGGAAAACACGAGAACTAATCACTCTCTCCTTACAATGCTGTCATTATCTACTGACCTTCAGGTGACTTTTTTCATAATTTCCTTACTGACTTTAGTGCCTGGCTGGTATCATCTTCAGGGACTTTTATGTTCATATTGATGAACCTTCTAACAGTATGTTAACACATGATTTTTCAATTCCAACAACCTATTCTATTCCTCGTCAGCAACACATCACAAATATCTTGGGCTCCCCCAATCTCTAAGAATTGGCTTCATCTCTAAGATCCTTAATGTTGAAATTCCATACTATGACTTCCTATTCTGCATCCTATGGCCTCGTCTCCTCCCATCTCTCTCATTCCCTCACTTAACATTAAACCTGCTCTTTTCCCATAATAAGATATTTAGGCTTTTGGTCCGTCCCTTTCCCCCCAGTCCATATCCTCCACTCTTACTTCATTTGCTCTATTCCCAGACTTGATTTCATTGTTTTCCACTTGAATGAACCACCAGCCTTAAATTCCCTGTTTTCTCCTGTAGATTTTCTGCCATTCCAAACTTGCTAGTTCTTATTGCTGAGTAACCCCCACTGTTGAATCCTTCTGTTTCTGCTCCCATGTTGCTGAGTATTATTGGAAAAAGCCATGACATTGAACAAATTTCATCTATTCTACATTTATGGAGCATAACCTCAGCTAGTGCCTCACTTGTGCAACCTTCTATTACTCTCTATCTCAATATCCACAGAGACTATCAGAGTTAGAAGGAGCCTCTGAGGCCATATAGTTTAACCCACACCTGAACAGGAATCCATCTACAACATCCCTGACTAGATCTTATCTAACTTCTGCTTAAAGAGCTCACTATCTATTGAAGCAGCCTATAGAGGCATCTTTGGATAACCCTAATTGCTGAAGAATGTATCTACTTCATAAGGTTGTTGTGAAGGATCAAATGGGATATTTTATGCATAGCATAATCTAAATATAATGTATTATCATAATTAATTATCAAGCCAAAATATATAACTATGCAACTTCTACCAATTTTTCTTAACTATGCCCTTCTTGGCCAATCAAAATGAATCTAATCTACTTTATCCATCACAAATCTTCAAATTTTTGAATTCATCTATCATCTTCTAAGTATTTTTTTTGCTCCTCAAATCTCCAACTTCTTTCCATCCCTAACACTTATCTCAGTTTATCTTCCTACTTAAGTGAGAAAATCGTGGTTACCTAGCTGATCTCCTAACTTCTAAGAAACTTCTCATGATCATTACTCTTTTCCTTCCCTTCTGCCTACAGGAATAGGCATCCCAACTTTTTCCTAGGCAAATCCTTCTACTTGCATTCTTGATTCTATCCTATCCCACTTCCTCTGTTTGGTGTTTTCATAACCTAATCCCCTCCTACCATTCCACTCTTCTTGGACTTTATTCCCTACCATATGATCTAGTGACATTGGACTCTTTGCTGTTCCACAAATAAGACACTCCATCTCTTGGCTCCTGGCATTTTCTCTGGCTGTCTCTCATGCTTGGAATGGGCTCCCTGCTCATCACTACCTACTTCCTTCCCTGGCTTCCTTTAAGTCCCAACTAAAATTCCATTTACAAAAGGAAGACTTTTTCTGCCTCTTAATTCTGGTGCATTCCCTCTTTTAATTATTTCTTATTTATCTTGTACATAACTTGTTTGTACATATTTTTTTGCTTGTTGTCCTCCCCATTAGATTGTGAGTTCCTTGAAGGTAAGGACTGTCTTATCTTATCACAGTGCTCAGTACATACTAGGCACTTAAGAAATTTTTATTGACTATTGATTAACTGACTTGCTCCAACAATCATCTCCTCTTTCACACATATATCTTTAATCTCTCTAGATCTGTCAGCTCAGGTCTCCAAAATCCTTAAAAAATAAAAACCTTCTGTTGATTTTTCTATCCTTATTCAGCTACTATGCCTTCCTTTTTTTCCCTTTCACTTCCAAACTTCTTTAAAAAGTTGTCTACATTCCATTGCCTCTAATCCTTCTCATCTACTTCACTCTCCCCTTTAACCTTATGATATAGTTTCCATTCTCCTCATTCTATTGAAATGGATCTCTCAAATGCTACCAATGACTTTTATTCAGTCTTTATCCACCTTGACTTCTTTGTAGCATCTGATACTTCTGATTACACACATCCTTTGGATAGTTTCTCCTCCCCCTCTTGTTTTTGAGGCACCACACTCTTATGATCCTCTTACCACTCCTAACTAATTCTCTCTTCTGCTTTTTCTGATTGTTTAATGTATTTCTCAAAGGTTACTCTCAGCCCTCTTATCTTCTCTCTCTGTTATCTGCATTCTCTTCTTTTACTTCAACTATCATGTTAACATAAATGAAGTCTCCATCTACAGTTATAGCCCTTGAGTTCCAGACCAGCATTTGGAATTGCACATATGCTCCTGAATGTCCTACCAGCATTTCAATCTCAACATGTCCATTACTAAGTCCTATTATTTTGTATCATAGCTATTTGTGTATATTATATTTCTCTATTTGACTGTAACTTTTCATTAGTGCAGGGATCCCATCTTATCTAAACTTCTAATTTCCCCCAAGTACTAGTATAAGTGGTGTTTAATAAAGGTTTGCAGAATTGAAAGACATGAAGTATCTAAAAGAAATCATGTCCATTCAAACCTTCCCTCATCCTAAAGTGTGTGTTATGGGGAGGGAGGACAGGATACTAGAAAGTGAAGTTTGTGGACAGTAAAATTAAAAGGTAGAAGTGCTCTTTGTTCAAAAATCCAAAGGTTAACTCAATATTTAACAATCTAAATGTGAGTAATGAATAAATTCACATTTCTACCAGGTGAACTCTCTGTGACATGGAAAGCACTAGAAAAGCAGAATTGAAGAATTTGAACTTAATAAGAAAGTATGTACCTGTAATCATACTGAGAGCTGATAAGCATGCTAAGGCGGGGATGTCGAGGTTAAGGCTCTGTAAGTTTAAGGAAAAGTCTTTAATTGAGTCGAGCCATTCCCCAAATCCACGAAGGCACTGAAGTCTATGAAGCACAAGTCCATTGCAGAATACAAACTTATCTTCAGCTGTGTTAGATCTAAAATTAAAAGTAATTCAGGAGTATTTTACAAACATGCACATTATCATAAAATATATGCACTCAAATATCCATACAGTGTTGCTTAGAATCTAACATGTTGTCCAACACATGCAAGCACTCATGTTTAACAATATGCTTCTTACTAAGGCTTCAACATACTTGGTAGACATTTTAAGTTTCTAGTTAACCAGTATACTTGATCACATTTACAAAGTGCTTTTCCCACAACAGTCTTGTAGGGGTAGGTAGTTCAAATAGTATTGTCTCTTCCCCCACCCCTACACCTTTTGCTTTACAGAAGAGGAAGCTGAGGGGTCAGAGAAGCATTGTAAGCTTGTCCATAATTACACAGCTGGTATCAGTACTGTGATGCAAACCTATGTCTTCCAATGCCACATCCCAAGATTACCACAGTACACCACATTGCTTCTAATAATTGTTAATGTCTCACGTCCAAATGGTATTGGGATTGGCCAAGAGACATAAAGAAAAAATTTTACTCTACACTAAATATTTTGCAAGGTTTTAACTGAAATATTATCTGTGAGACCTTTGGGCAAGTTATTTAACCTTTCTAAGCCTCAGTTTCCTCATCTGTAAAATTAGGGGATTCAACTAGATAGATCACCTCTGAGGTCCCACTTATGACTTATTGAAAAATAGTGATGTGTACTGCCATGAAATTTATGAAAGATGATTCAAAAGCTGTAATTATAATAGCTTCTTCTTGCTTTTTAAAAAAACCAAAGAATAAAGACATCATATTACAGATACTAAAAAAACATGTATATAAATTGACTGTAAAAAAAAGTCAATGTAAGTGCCAGAATATAATCCCACTAAAAAATTGCTTATAAAATTATTTTTCTTTTCCTTCTATGCTCTTCAGAGTGGTGTGGTACTGCCTTGATCTGTTTTTGCTACTTTCTATTACTACTGGTATTTCTATTTTTGTCCAGTTTTCTTTTTTTCTGATTAAAAAAAGTCCTCATATTATAATCTCAGTTTTCTCTTATCCTTATATCTAATACTTTTCTTTTAGCCACATTTATATTATTCAGATTGTACTATTTTTTATAGTTCAGATCTGCAATTAAAAAAATATAATGAAGGTAAAGGGAATAAGTATATAACATTGACTGTGTCAGACCCTGTGCTAAGAGCTTTACAAATATTATCTCATTTGATATTATAGGAAGCTCTCAGTGTGGAAGTTGCCTCTAAAATGCAGACCAAGAATTCTTCTGTAAATTATGGTGTTTGAGAGTGACTTGGACCACTAAGTCAAGTGCACTATCTATGGTCACAAAGAAATATGTGTCAGGGACAAGGCTTAAGCACTGTTTCCCTGATTCCGTTTCCTAAGAATGCCTTTCACTTCTGTTATTGGTGGCCTCAGTTTAATTTTTGTGTGCCTGCTTCCCCCCCCCCCTTCATTTCTTAACATATCTTCCTGGTTTACTCTATTGCCTTTCTGTCATTGGGTATCTATTATAGTGAAAAAGCAGTAAAAAATTAGGAAATATGGATTCAGATACATACTGTTTCTATAAACATTGGCAAATCATTTCCCTCTAGTTCTTTTGTTTGTAAAATGGGCATAGGATCATAGATTGAAAGTTGGGAAGGATGTTAGAGGTAATTTAATCCAATCCTCTTTTACAGAGGAGGAAAGTGAGACCCAGAGAGGAAGTGACTTGCCCAAGTTAATACATAAAATTATATATAGTAATGATAGGATTTGAACTCTGTTACTCTGACTCCAGATCCAGCATTATTTCCAAATCAGAGCAGTGACAGTGATAGCTATACTATCTACCTCCCAAGACTGTTATGTGAAAATAACTTTATAAACCACAACATGGTATGTAAATGACAATGGCTGTTGTATGTTGTTTTACTTAATGCTTATTTAACCTAATCCAATTCCCATGTAAAATTTTTTTTAAAGAGTAGACAAGAAACCTCTCAGATTGTATAAAATAACATTTTTTAAACCTCTCTAAGGTATAAAATGCATGGGAAGCAAGATCAGCTACTTTCTCTAAAATTTGTGGCAAAATAGTGGTGAACAACCATCTCCTGAAAACACTTTCAAGACAATGCATGAAAGACAAAAGGAAGAAATGTTAAAAGATGTATTACATTTAGAATTGCACTAGAAGAACTGTTTAAGGCCCTGAACGATCGAGAAATGCTTCCTTTTCTTCATTAGTATCTGTAGTTTAATTTTATTGGGCATGATACATTAGTATCTATAGCTTAATTTTATTGAATATAAATACTGAGTCAGAATCTTCAAATATTCTCTAGGAATAAAAGGCCTCCTGCATGGTAATTACTTAATAAAGGCTTGTTGACTTGGCTTTACATAATTGTATTAACCCTGTCAGGCCACTAAGTAGCATGTGTACTATGAGGTATACTGAAAACTGTAAATTGTTACATGGTACCCTAGAGTCTCTTGAAAGAATTATATAGTTTCTTAATGCAATAGATTTGCTTAGGAAATAGGTGAAAAACTTTTCTTTTATGTCTCAGTTTAATTCATTCAGTTACTTGAGAAAATAATTTTGTGTCAGTTGCTAAATTACCAACAGAGCCAGCTTTAAATCTTTCTAAAAATGTGAAAGCTTTCAGGACATTCAAGTATGTGAATTTATGGTAAAAGGATGATAAATAATAGAAGTCATTACCTGATGGAAAGTCTGAGTACAAATAGCTCCAAAAAGGCAGATTCTATTAGTAAAGTCTGATCTTCTTTAGGGAGATCCGTAAATCCTGGAATTTTTTCAGCCCAGCTTCTAGATACATCTATGGAGGCTGTCAGGAGGTTATAGAATTGTTGTACATGTTCTGCATCAGTGCCCGCTGCAGCCTGATCGCTGGAACAGTACTGGAATGAAAACCACAGATAGGAATGAAAATATCTCATGATTCATCATGAAAAAAGACTCTTCCTATAAAACCCAACTGACATCTGTTGAATGTGATGAGTGTAAAAACCTTCATCAGTTTTCCCTCCCTCTCTTTAGTGGCTCTGTTTGTAATCTCAAGCTTCCTGCTCCCCTCTGGAGGTGCAAGTCATCAGAATAAGAGTCCTGGTAAGTTAGGGGTGAACCCAATGGCAGGCAGAGTGTTCCTGCCACATGAAAAGACAATAAACTTAACAAAACAACATATGATGGGTCAACCAACAGCTAGGACTTAACTGTATTTACAGACAAACATACACCATATTTATTTAAATATTCTCATGGGGTGACTGGGTGGCACAGTAGATACAGTCCTGGGCCCGGAGTCAGGAAGATCTGAGTTCAAACCAATATATATTAGCCTCAGACACATATTAGCAGTGTGACCTGGGCAGACCACTTGATTTCAGTTTGCCTCAGTTTCCTCATCTGTAAATGAGAATAATAACAGCACTCATCTCTCAGGGTTCTTGTGAGGATCAAATGAGAACATATGTAAATTGCTTTGTGGACCTTAAAGTGTTATACAGATATTATAAACTACAAGGATGATAATGGTGGTGGTAGTAGTGGTAGTGATTGGATTTTCCTGTCTTGCCCAGACTGAAAGTGTAGGGCCTGCTCCCAGGCTTGGTCCCACTCTGACTAGCATAGAAACTATGACCTGCTCTGTTTTTCCAGCATAGGTCAGTTCACCCCTTCTTAGTTTAGGGTTTATCATATTAATGCTGAACTGAGTGCAGGCACCCAATCAGCTTAGCCTACTGCAGTTCAGAAGTACTCAGGTTCAAGAGATCTGCCAGCCTCAACCTCCCTGGAGGCAGGGATTACATGCATGTGTCCTATACCTGACAACTACATTTATTATTACAATTATTATATGTGATGTTATAGCTAAAGAATATTTACATTTACATTTGTTGAACTCTTAAAAATACGTAGTTTTATCAATACCTTTATTTTCAGGGTTAGTAGTAAGAATATCATAATTAAGTGGTCTTCATTTTAAATGAAGAGTTAAATTTACTCTTTGACCCATATGTTCCCTTTCACAACCACATAGGAGAAGGTCACCTTACATTTCCTACTACCCAGGGTTTTAGAATATGGTTCTACTCATCCATTCAACTCTTCATTGATTCAGGTCTGTTGTCTGGAGGATGAAATTGTTATTATTCATATATTTGCTTTGGGAGAGGGAAAATGAGGTGCCCATCTCAATCATAAGATTGTGTCTTTTCCTTTTTCCAGGGAAGAACAAATTAACAGTGAAGAACTGGGACTGATGTCATTGCTCCTTAGAGTCCACTAGTCCTACTAAATTGGGGCAGTAAAACTTCCTTGTATATAGGGCTATTTAATTTACAAATTGCAGTAGCCAAAGGCCTAGAAAATTTTCCCACAGCTGAGAATTAGAAGCTGATGGAAATGTAATAATTAAGATTACACTCAAGCTTTTATCATCTCCTCTGAGAAGCCCCTAAATCCTGTTGTTACTGCTGTCTTCCTACTCATATTACTTTGTATCTATCTGTGAAAATATTTTATTTCCTCAGTAGGATTAGAACCCAGGTCTTTGGAATCCAAGTCCAGCATTATGTTCAACATATACATATATACATATATATGTACTTGTATTACATATATAATATTCATATGCATACATACATACATGTGTATTATATATCTATATACCTATATACATACACACATACATTTATCAATCTCAATGTAGTTTTCTTTTGTGAGATTTGCAATTATTCATGGCAGGTCAGTTCATTTAAAGTTGTGACAATTACAGGTAAACTCATGCTAAATGTTCAATACTTTAAGATACTGCTGGTAATATAAAAATTGATATGTTTAAAAATTATAACATTTTAAAAGGCTAGGGGAGAATAAAAATTATTCAAACTTGTTCCTTGGAACGAAATTTGTTTTCAAATTCATATCCATTAAAATAAGGTACTCATTCTTCACTTATCTTTCCTCCAATAGCCATGGTGCTCATCTGATAATCTTTAAATAGTTTTCTGCCTCTATGATTCTTCCTGAAATATTTTAAGAGATCTTGATTTTTTTCCCCCTTCCTAAGGCCCTCTCTTGGGCTCTGGCTCCTACTGAATTCAGATTCCATATACTATGCACATAGGAAACATGATGCCCACATAGAATTTGAATTTGCCATTAGTGAAGACTAGAAAAGGTCAGAGAACATCGGAGGTTCAAATATGAGGACAGACTCTCAAAATATTGTAATGAGTTTATATACATTCTGAAATCCTGGACCAAGTCTGACTGACCCAAAAATAACATCATCAATATTTAGAGAAAAGGAAAAATAAGCTTATTTTAGCTTAAGAATTTTTTTTTAAATTAAAAATCTTGGCTCTTTTTGGATTACATTAACAGTTTGTAAAGACTTTAATTCAGGAAGAAGCATAGTGCTGGACTCTTCTTAGGAACTATTTTTTTTCCTTACTCTTTGTTGTTCTGATCTAAACTCATGTCAATCTGTCAATCTCTTAACAACTTTAGTTAACAATATAGTATTAATAATAATTACTAGTAAGCAATGCTTAATGGATATAGCTCTCAAGTTTTCTAGAATGAGAATAAGAATCTAACCTAACAATAACAAATAACAGTATAAAACTACTTTACATTTTTATACCATATTGCTATGGTCATGAAAGTTAGAAGAAGTAGGAGCCTGAGTATAAAAGAAATAATTTAGATGTAGGAAAAGGAAGAATTTTTGGAAAAACTGAAGCTATTATCCATTATTAATATTAATATTGCTTCATTCAAAAAAGCAACCCTACAATACTTTATTTAGTAGCAGATTTAAGGCAAGAAAATCAAGTCTCTTGTCTCTCAACCTTGACTAGATCTGTGAAAGCAATAACAACTCTAAATATAACAAAATTTTTTTAGCAAATTAAGTTAGATGTATATTTTGCTTTCCTTATCTAACGTAGTGTATTTAAATCCATAAAGGGTTCTAAAGTAATTAATGCATATGTTTCAAAACATCCCACAATTTTCACTTTTACTTCCAAAAAAGTTTGTTTTTTCTGTCATGGTTTCCAAAATTTTAATTATATTTCTTTAGTTGAGGTTCCTTCTCCAGAGAGAAAATTATTGTTGAGTTCACATTATTATGTGAACTCTAAGAAGAAACAGATTCTTCTGAGTAGTTACTATACACACACACACACACACACACACACTCCTTAGAGTGTTTATTTAGCAGGCAAAGCATATGTTAAATGTTTTGTTGATTTAATTTTAATATATTTTTTAACACATAATGGTAATTTTTGTTTGTGGCTGCCTCATTCTGTATGTTTATTACATGTGGGATCAGTTACTACTAATCTACCCTGATTGCCAGAAATCATTATAGTCGGATGAAGAATACATGAAATGGCCAACAAATGGGTACATAAAACACATTTTAAAAAATTAGTAATTATGTGCTTTCTGAACCCTAGAATGAACATGTATTACTAAATTAAAAGTAATAGTGAAACAGAAAACAAATGAAAAAGTTGTAAAGAGAAACAAATCTAACATGACATGTTTTGATTAAATAAATACAAAATAGCCTGAGTGTACTTTTCAAACAAAGGGGTTTAGTCCAATGGTCAGAGTACCATGGAACCAAGAGCTCTTGAATTCCTATGTTGGTTTTTAAAGCCTATCTCTTTTCTGTTTGTAACTTTAAGTAAAACTTCCTTGGCTCAGCTTCCTACAGGCTTTGAAGAACATGTTCACTTACCAATCTGAAAGGTTTACGATTTTGATATACGAAGATTAAAACTTTAAAATGTTTTAACCAACATATTTTCTCTTTCTCTTTTTAACTTATTCAATGGCAGAAATTATAGGCCTTAAGGTACAGAACAATTCAGCTACTTATTCATCTTTCTCTATATCTCTAGTACTTAGTACAGCACCTGGCACATAGCAGGCACTTAAAAAATGCTTGTTGACTTGACTTATCATGATTCAAACAAGACAAGAAAAATCACCTAAGATATAACTTGCTATTACTATAACATTTTAATGGAATCCAATAAAATTGAATTATGATTGACATTCTAAAAATCATTAAAAGACAGAAAAGTCATAATATGAATGGGAGTCATATATCATATTATATGATGCATAGAAAATGACCAATAAAGTGAATTTTAGATTTTAACATAGAAAGGTTAAGTAAAGCTTCATAGATGTATCACTTAGACTTGGTGGGATGCAACTTATAGTTGGTGTATGGCAATGGAGCCGTATTCAGAAGAAATAGATTAGTTGTGAAGGGTACAACACAAGTGATATTATGGTGTGTGTGAACCACAGACTGCTTAACCAGGTGGAAGAACTGTATGATGACTTTCTGTGATAGATCATGAAACTTGTTTGGAGGCAAAATATACCTGTATTCATGGGGTTTGACAATATGGACATCTGCTTGGGGTCCTGTCCTGCTAAAAGCGAAGTAACTGATAAATTCCTGAGGCCTTGATGATAATTTTCTTTTAAGAACCTAGAGTGAATTTTGGAGAACTGCTATTGTGGACATGATTTGTAGATTCCAACTGGTAAAATAGAAATGACAGGGAACCTTAAAAATGACCATTTCTAATCTGAGCATTTCTAATAGATACTAGCCATAGTATGACTTGTACCTTGGACTTTATAGGAGAATATATGTCAAGAATTAAGAGAGGAGATAGGCAGGATTCCATAGACTGAGCCTTTAAAAGGGAAGTTGGCTCAAGAGATATGAAGAGACTCTCAAGAAGGAAACTCTGATGTTGCAATTGTAAATGATCCTGATGAGAAAGAAAAAGGGGAGATCTTTATGAGATGGCTACACAGAATCTCATTATTGAGCTCAGATTTTAAAGATACAAAATATGGAACTTAATTGAGGATAAATAAAGACCTATAAAAATACTGCTAGGAAGGTTACTGGAAGCTCAGAATGACCTGAGACTGATGAAATATGCTAAGAAAAAAAAAGAACTTTTAGTTTAGCTGTATTGGTGGTCAGAAGAGTAAGAAATAAATAACCCTACTGTTTGGGAGTAGATAAGATGAAGATAACAGAAGACAGAGAGAAAGCACAATTAGTAGAATTATATTGCTCCTGTTTTCTCTATTTAGGGCATCATCCTAGAGATATCTGAAAAGAAAAGGAGGTGGGTTGATCATGTAGCAAGAGTAAAGGATAGAGAACAAATAGTCCGAGGTCTTCACTGGTACCCATAGACTGTTAAGATCTCTAGAGGAAGCCATTTTGTACATTGAGTAGATCTCTTATAGATCAGATTTATGGGAAAACATGGAACAAAGTCACATAAGATAAGAATATGTTGTCATCTTGCATCATTAAAAGGACTACCCCCATTGATAAGAACATGTATTTGTTGCGATAGTTTCTTACCTAGGAGAATGTTCTTAGAACCAGAAAGACTCAAACAAAAAATAGCTAAAGGGAGACTGAAAACTAAGGTGAGTGAGGAGATGACAAGAAAGAACTTAAATGTCTTCAAGTTACCTCACCTGGGTGAATTACACCCCAGGGTACTGAGAGAAGTTATGAATATGATTGCAGAACTGTGAGTGGTCTTTGAGAAATCCTAGAGAAAGGAAAAGGTGCTGCAGGTCTGTGATTTGCACAGAGGGGAAGAAAATGGATTCTGTAATCTATGGCCAGTAAACTTGATGTTGGTTCTTGGAAAAGTTCTAGAGTGGATTGTTAAATGTATGTTTGGTGAACACTGAGAAAAGAAGTATTGATCACTATTGGTCAGTATAGGTTCATTTAAGAATAAGTCAAGTTGGACTGATATGGTTTCCTTTTTTTAGATAAGACATTTGATCAATGAAATGCTGTAGACACAATGTGCTAGAATGTCACCAAAGCACTGTCATGATATCCTTGCAGATAAGGCTAGACAGATGAATCTGGAACTGGTTTGAGAGACTAAACCCAAAGAGTATAAGTTAATGATCTGATGTTCAAACTACAAAGAGATCTCTAGTGATATGTTGCAGGATTTAGTACTTAGCCTTCTTTTAGTCTGTGTTGTTTCAATGACTTGGATAAAGACATAAATATTATGCTAATCAAATTTGTCAAGAGCACAAAACTGGATGAGACAGCTTATAAGTTGGATGATAGAATCAGTTTCTAAAAAGATTTTTGATAGATTGGAAAATAGGCCAAATTTAATAAGATGAAATTTAATAGGGATAAATAGGAAGAGCTGAACAGGTGCAAAAAATCAATCATGCATGTACAGGATAGGGGTGATGTGATTAGATAGTATTTCATGTAAAAAAAAAGATTTAAGGCCTTTAGTTTATTCGGAGTTCAATATGAATGAATAGTGTGATATGACAACCAACAAAGATAATGAGATTGTTGCCTGAATTATTAGAATTATAGTGTGTGAAACAAGGGACATGATCATTCCATTTTGTTTTGTCTCGTTCTGGTCAACCCATATCTAGAGCACTTTGTTTCTGGTCACCAAATTTTAGGAAGTACTTTTACAGGCAAGAGCATATCTGGAAAAAGATGATCAAACTAGTAAGAGATTTTAAATAATACCATAAAAGGATTAGTTAAAGAAACTGGGTGTATTTAGCCTGGAGTAGAGATCTTCTTAAGCTAGAGAGTCATAATTGCTGTCTTCGAGTATTTGAAAGATTGGGATGTAGAAGACAGATTAGACTTGTACTGTGTGATTTCAGAAGACAGAATGATGAACAGTTGGTGGATGTTAAAAGGGAGGAAGATTAGTTTACTCTAAAGAAAAATTCCTAACAATTTGTATATGCAAAAATAGAATAGGCTTACCCTGGTTGGTTGTGAGTTTTCCATCACTGAGATCTTTAAGTAGAGTCTGGCAATATGACAGAAGGCATTTAGAGTTTGTGAGGGTGGGGGATCCCTAATCATACAGGGGCTGGGCTGGATGACCTCTAAAGTCATTTTCAACTCTCTGATTCTGTGAAATCTCCCATTTAAAAATTAATCTGTGTAGACTTCCATTGGCATAACAATCAGTAATCATCTAGCAATATATGACTGTACATTTTTGGTGCTGAAAGACTTACTTATAATGATACATATTGCATAGGTAAATTACAAATTGAATGTGTGGAATTATTGAAATAGAGAGATAGCCTGTTCCTTTACTTGAGGTCAAAGTTTTATAAAAACTTACTCTGGAATAATCCAGGTCTCTGGGAGTTGAATCCGTTAATGCTCGCACAAGGGCATTCATCACACTGATTGGAGGAGGAGGTGGAGAGGGCTGGGAAGGTTCCTGCTGTAACGGGCTCTTTGGTTTGGAAGGCAGCCGACCTCTCCTTCCTTTCAGACTATCAGTACGGACAACTGATTTCAAAAGAATAAAAAATTTTGACCTTCAAAGACATTCATAAATTGTGAGAATCAAGACATATTTTAAATTATTTTAAAAATCATTCATGTGATCTATCTTCTAGAAGCAACAATGAATTCTAAATAACGTTCACTCCACAGCTGAGAGCTAGCTAAAACAAGCATTATAAAAGGCATCTTCTGTCTATAGTTGATAAAGAAATATTGATAAAAATCACCTTTATAAAGATTACCACATTTATTTATATACATTAACCGATTTTAGAAAATTAGAATGATAAAACATTTAAAAATATAAATAAATATATGTCAGTAACAAAACATTTGGGAGCACAAATGAATCCAGAAACTTCACTACTACATTAAAACAGAATTATTTTATACTTCTAGAGTGACTGTTATTAATAAAAATATCATAACTTTCTTACCTTCTTTAACCATGCCAACATTGAGACACTTCTGAAATCTACAGTACTGACATCGGTTTCGACGTCTTTTGTCTACTGGACAATTTTTATTTGCCAGGCAAACGTATTTTGCATTTTTCTGTACTGTTCTCTGACAAAATACAATATAGAGATAGTTAGCTAATAGTTTCTTGAAAGAGCTAGGAACCAACAAGATGTATTTTAATTACAATATGAAAAGTGACAGTGCAATTCGTATAATTAGATAAATTTAATTTCCTAACATGCTAGCCTGCAGGAAAAACAATTTTATTAGTGTTAGCTGCTGACAAGGAAAATCATCTGGAATTGTTGTGAAGCAAGTCTCAGGAGACAGTCAACTTTGAATGATAAAATAATATCTGAAATTACCAGGTCAATGCATCATACCTTTATGGATTAGATTATCTCCACTTGTAAAATCCCCTTAGGAACAATTTTCTTCTTGCTTTACTCTCCCTGATTATTGTTGACCTTATTAGAATTCCATATTAAAATTCTTTGGAATGCACTTGATTTGCTATGCTTATTGTGAGTACATCATAGTAACCGGTATGTTAGCCATTGGAGGTAGAGTGATAGAAAGGAGGCCAAATTAATTTAAAATATATAGAAAATTTAAACATGTTACCATAAAAATTTTATTCAGCTTACATTACCCTCATTGATGTTGGGAAACAATAAAATTTCAGATTTTAAGATACAAATACATGTTAGTTAAAAATCCTTCACTAAAGTCCTTGTTTAAATGTTTCTTCTTGGAATGGAGGTGATGGCTATGCCATTCATTGCATTACTATCCCTGGTAGGTCTTACCAGGTAGAAAGTCTTCAAATATTGCCTACAAGTGGATTATATGTCTGTTATCTTCATACTAGTTTAGCTAAGTTTGGAAAGGCTGGCCATAGCAAACTCAGAAACATTGTTTGCTAAGGAAGGGATGGGTTTGTGATGAATTTCATTGGTGTTAATACCCACAACAATGACATGAAGGACTTTTTAAAGTATTTGAAGAAAAAACATTAATGGAGATTAAGTGATTTGGTGACAAATAAGTTTAACTACTATTTAAAAAAATACCTCATATACTTAGAGCAGGAAGGGAATATTATAATTCAAATATTTTTGTCCATTGATACTTGAAACAAAAACTTTTCTTACAATCAAGCATTTATAGAAAAATTCCATCACTGCCATCTCAAATAACCAATTTGTTGGTTATGTCACATTTAGCAGGCTTAGACAAAGAACTCTGTTATTTTCATCCAGAATCATAGGGTTTTTTTTGTTTGTTCTGGATCTGTGATTTCATCAGTGTGAAGAATTTCCTGGTGTGCAAATTCCCTCAACTGAGGCAATTCCACCATTCATCTTAGAGAGTTGCCTAGGGGCACTGAGGTACTGTGACTTGTCCAGGTTACACACCTATTATGTGTCAAAGCGATGACTTGAACCCAGGTCTTCCTGAGTTCAAGACCCTGCCCTTTGTCTCTCTATACTTCTTTCTGAATATTTTAGCAAAGGTAACTTTAAAAATGAAATCCTCTCATACTCCACCATTAAAAGTAATATTGGCCTTACAAGAAAGTTGTGTAAACTAATTATTTATTATGTGAGCACTCTCTCTAAAGTTGTTCCACCCACCATCACATCACAACAATATCCTTAATACATGATAATCAAGCTACTACAATACTCATAGATGTGCCATTGCTCAGCTAATGACTTATTGCTAATATTTATTACAACACTATTTTTATGGAACCAACTGCTTCCTGTAATATTGTTTTATCTCTAATGTCCTTCTCCCACAACCAACTAAGGAGCTAGACAGAATATGCCTATATTTAGAATAAAAATTTATAAATAACTACAAACCTAGGATTACCCAGCACAAAACAAAGGGAAGAATGAAAACTGATTTGATACAGAGCAGTATAGAGAACAAATCCAGATAATCAGGGATAAATAGCCCTCTTGTTGCCCAAGATTCTTTGTATGCTTTTTGATGACGTTCTACCAGGGTCTTTAAAATGAGTATCAGTTTTTACCATGAAACCTGTTTTTTTTTGTTTCTGAGACTTCAAACTTCACTTAATAAGACTACTCAAATAAAACTAAGTTCTAACAAGGCAAATGTTAAGCATACACATCAAATATAATGTAAATTTCACCTACATAAGTGAATATTCTCAAAAGTTTGTAATTCAATATTAACAACTCTGACACACACATATATACACACATATATATGTAAATCTATTCAAAGCTAACAGAATCTAACTACTAAATGGTGTTTCTTACAATGAAAATGTAGCCCTTCCTAAAACTATACTTGCTCCAATGACATGTCAATTGAATTCAAGTAGCATTTTGTTTCAAGTACCTTACACATTTTTTCCAATAAACTAAAACACTTCCTGCATTTGTGTGTGGCTGAAAGAGTTTGAGAAACAGGAGAGATCGTTATGGTTCAATAATAGAATTCCCATCATTAACTGCACTTCATGTCACATTTTAAAAGAATTCAATTTAATAGTGGAAGACCACTGGGTAAAATATGCTTCCATTTCTTTAATTAACAGATTATTTTTGGTTGGCTTGCTTATTGTTTCTCCTTTTATGTATAGATTTTCCCCCCAAAGTAAAATAGATGGAACAAAAGGAGGGCCATTGGTAGGATACAATGTAGATTTCCACCTTGGAATGTATTGCCATTTAGGTTTCTCAGTCAACTTTCAATTATTCAGGTTGACTTTATCGGTGGACATTCCATGCCCTTCTTAATTTTCATTATTTTTCTCCTGCTGCTCATCATCTGGCCTTTTATTTGTTCTTTAGCAGGAAAAGGCATAAGATGGGAAAATCCAAGTCAAAGGCATACAATAGCTTGAAAAGTAGCTCTCACAAATCCTTGATAATAAAAGGGTTTTAAAGCAAATAGTTCAAATGAAATGTCCATATTAATATTCATTTATCTGTGTAATCTCTGTCATCTGCTGACAACAATAAGTCATGTTTAGTTGTACACCCTACTTACTTAGATCACTTTCTGTCCTCCACTCTAAAACCCTAGTTTTCATTCACCTAACCTAATCTCTTGGCTCTCCTCATTCCTCCCCCACCTTCCAGAAACAACAATCAGCAAAACATCAAGTAAATGTGCAGATTAGAACTCTTGTGAGGATGTAAAGGAGGACATACAGAATCAGGTATGCATGGGGGTGTCTGTGTGTTTTGTTCCAGAGGAGGCTGAATAATTAAGTGTTCTACAAAGTCTATGAATGAATAGCTGAGTGCAAGACTGAGAGGTTAAATGAGTCAGTTTCTCCTAAAGTCTAAACTAACTCTGAGATTGTAAGGTAGGCATCTTTACAAATGCATTCTGGCAGCTGCCCCTTGCCACTCTTAATTTACACGTGGGGAGTTACCTTAAGTACAAGGACGATAAAAGTCATGAATAACAGAGGCTTGGATGCCAGTGGCTAAATTTCTGGACTATAGAATGGAAGGAGCCTAACCATAGGGAGACTGGGGGAGAGAAGAAGAAAAGGGAAGAAAGATGCTCACCTTGAAGAAACCCTTGCAGCCCTCGCAGGTGCGCACACCATAGTGTTGGCACGCTGCGTTGTCCCCACACACAGCACAAGTGCCCTCACCGGAGGAGGAGCTCCTACTGGGAGGTGATGGGAGGCTGGTACTCTCTCCTAGCAAGCTGGACCCGGCTGAGGCGGCGGCAGCAGTAGGTGGCAGACTCAGCTGGGGAAAAGTCAAGGGGGCAGCCCTCTTGACTATTGACAGCCCAAAAGGGTGGCCCTCCATGGGGGCTGGCTGGCCACTTGCAGCAACCCGGTCTGTGGCTCCTAGCTGGAGGGGATCATAGCAGAGGTGATGGCCTCCCACTGGAATGGGGGTAGGAGGGTGAGGTGGCGAGTGCTTGAAGTGAATCTGAGGGAAGCGGGTGGTAGCTGGTACGGTTTTCATTGAGGCATCCATCAAGTGACTTGTTGGGAGGCAAGTCTGGGTGGCCTGCAGCTGGTGTGTCTCGTCCCATATGGACGTCTGCTGCGTGGGGAAGTTGGGCGTGGTTGGGGTGGAAGGGGGAGACTGCTTGAAGTACATAGAGGTACTGGGCATCACTTCCTCTTCTGAGGAGGAGGAAGGCGGCGGAATGGACGAATGGTGGTGATAACTGTGCCCCCGGGAATCTTCCATCTTGACCGGGGTCCGGGGACCAGACGGCTGCATTTGGTACAGGCAAGAGGGCTTGCATTCGTAACTCCCGGGATAACCCTCCATGAAGGTGCTGAAGCTGGGCAGGGAGGTGGTAGCTGTGGCTGTGATTTCAGTACTGCTTAAGTCCATGTTCAGTTTGGTGTAGTCGGGGTTCATGATCTCCGAGGTGTACTCTGAGCCATAAGCATACGTCTGCGCAGCATAACTAGAACCAGGAGGCGAAGGACTATATTGAGCTTGCACGCAGGGCATATCTGCAAAGAAGAAACAAAAAGCCCTCAGAAACAGATATAAATTCTCCCTAAACTAATTAATTAGCAAGGTCGATTGTTGCCCTTCCCCCTTCAATTTGTGAAGACGTCTCCTTCCCTAATCCTCTGTTTCAAAAGCGGTCAAAGCCAAAGCTTGTCGTTTTTCGCAGACACCAAAACCCAACGTTTCTCACTCCCCAGAAATTCCTGACTGGCTGTGCTGTGTCAAAGAGCATATTAGGCAGGCGGTGTCCTCTGAAGCCAAGCCCCAGGCTTGAGCACAGTTAATGCCTGAGCCTTCCACCAGACCCAGGGAGCCTGGTGTCACTAGTTAAAACCCAGAAGCGTTTGCTAGAAAACTCTACTGAGAATTAACTGCAATGGCCTCTTTGACAACCAAGACCTTGAATGGGCAACTAACAGACTAATAAATTAGTACCTTGTTTGTTTATTTTGGGAAAGGAGAGACCACTTCATTCACCCAGCCACAGACCATTTGCCCATAACAAACTGAGTTCATAAAGAAGCAGCCCGACATGAGACTTAGTCCTCGTGGGGAACAGTGACATATTTATGAGTTAGGATAGAGGAGGTCAATCCGCTTTAGAATCACTTTTCTGCCTAATACTCCCCTTTCCAATAGCTCTACAGAATTCGAAGCAGCTCTCCTCTGCACCCCGCCACCCTCCCCCTTACCCTCCCCCCATCAACCACCAACAACTTCAGTTCTCTAGGCAAGGAGATGGAACGTAGGCCCAGAAAATGGACTCTGGGGACTTTGCTGCATCTGCAAAGAAAAAAAAAATCCGCAACTGCAACAAAATACCCATCCCAAGGATATTATGTGCCTTAGTTCGTACGTACACATATACGTACATATTTGTGACTAAAACAATCAGCATTTATCAAACTCCCACCCTTCACCCATTTAAATTAAGTATTATGGGGGGGGAGCGGGTGGGGGAGGAGGGAAGAGAAGCTGAGCAGTCACAGAAGTAGGATCTGTTGCCCTATCAGTTTTCAACCAAGACTGCTGAAGCAGTTATTGGCACAAAGTGTTCTTAGTGTACTTAACCTCTAGATAGATAGCAATTTGAGACATCCCTTAGATGTAACTTTGAGTCACAATATTTTATAGGCTTAGTTAACTAAAAGTCTAAATAGCCCATCTCTTTGCTTTATGGTTATATGAATGCAGCAGCTTGTAGTAACTTGTTTTCCTTGAAAAAGGAAGGGCAGGTGATATGGTCAGATCTACATAAAAAGAATGAAGGATTTAAGAAAAAGTCATTTTATTTTCCTTTGACAACCTTATCTTACCCATATTTCCAAATCTCACTGATTTATTATCCTAAGAGAAGACATCTGCACTTCCAAAATGTAGAGAAGAGAAGATTGCTTGGCATCAATTGGGATTAAAACACTGTTTTCTTTGCTGCTAGGATTGTTAAAATGAGATGAAAGACTAATAATCACTGTTTAATTGTTTTAAAGGAAAGAAAATAATAATAATACAAGGGAGGAATAGAGTCCTCTTTATTTAAAAAAATCCCCAAACTACCCCATCTTCTGTAAAACTCTACTGTCCTCTACTTTAATAATAACAAAGTGGCTTTCAGTAGAGATAAATGGGAATCCTAAGGTTTACAGAAATAAATTTTTATTATGTTAAATGATGATGCCATGCCCCTTAAATGCAAAAAAAAAAAGATGTCCCCCAATTCTATGGTTAAAACGAATATATTGAAACCTAAGAAGGATAATAATTTGTAGGTTTGTCTGTGATTTTCTTGGAAACAATAATTCAGAGAAATGCATAGCTTAGCCCTAAGCACAAGTCCCATTCCTAGGACATTCAAAGCTTCACTATGAAAAAGGAAGTTTATGTGTCAACGGCCAGTGACAAGATCAGGCCATGAAATCCTGGTCAAGGTAAGCCTTCTCATAGATATAGGGCCTGGAAAAACCAAGGAAGAGTGACTTAACTATCCCATTCTGCAGTATCTCCCTTCCCCATCCACCAGGGGAGGAAGAGCTTAGGGCCTCAGGCGGCGGGGTTACCTGGAGGGAATCTTGTGCGCTGAATGATGGGGCTGGTGGTCTCTCCAGAGGAGGCTACAGACAGAGGCTGAGGAGGGGGCGTTGGGTCCAGCGGGGTGGCGGCTGTGAAGCTGCTGTGGTCGTCAGTGGTTCCAGTCTGAGAGCTGGCGCTGGGCTGGCGGCGCTCTTCCGAACTGGGTTCTGTCAGCGTTAGGCACCGCAGGGGAGAGAGTAAAGTTCACAATGAGACCAGCTGGGTCTTCAGCCGGACAATGAAACCAGTCAGACGCTAAGGAATCGACATTAAGAGTGACATCTTCCGACTTCGACGCTGCAGTGGTATTGGGCTAGGTTTTTGTCTGGTTGGTTGGTTATTTGGCAAGGGAAAAGAAAGGGGAGGGGGATAGGTACAGGGAATAATGAAAATGCCATGTAACTATCAATAATTATCATAAGGACATGATAAGAAGATCCTCATTTGCCAGCACTAAAGAGCAAGCTAGTATCTTTCTGGAGAGAAGACAACATACGGAAAAAAGTATTAACAGCAACTAAACTTACTGTATCGATACAGCCTATGTCTATGACATCAGGGCAACTGCCTTTGAAAATCCCAAATAATTTAATCAACAATAAAAATTCTCAATATTATTCGAAATTTTAACACACACATATATTTGAAAGGAATGAAAATATATTCCGGATTCTAACAGAACTGGTGGATCAATGAACGTAAATATGCAGAATGAAGGCTTTTTCTCTCTCCTGCCAAGGAATACAAATTTACAAGGTGGAGAGAAGGTGCACATTGTTCGTAACGAATGCAAGACTACTCCAGGGAATTGACAAAATCTTTGCTTTTTAGTCTAAATGCTAATAGATCTTCAGTTCTATTACCAGAGTTTAGCTTTCCAGGGGTAAGGCAAACAAAAATAAAAGACTGTTAATCAGACACTTGCTGACGAGACATCCTGTGAATCTGTTTTTGAAATCCACTTGTATGCTACCTCACACACCAATCCCTCAATCTCTCTTTCCTTTAGAGTTCCACTGGTCTACAGCCCCGCATATATCCTTAGTGGACACTTTTCTCGGCCCACTTAGCTTTACTTGGGGCTCCTCGGAGGTACATACACAAAAAGCAGCAGTGAAACTTTCGAGCGCCAGCCTGGGTTCTTGGCTTGGCAAGCCACAACCTTCGGTTTGCAGCGCCCCCTTCCACTGGACGATTTAGGATTTCGCTTTTGAACTTGGAGCAAAAATTTCAATAGTTACATAATCTGGAGGGAGGCTCAGAAAACTTTCATTTCCTATTTAGAAGTGCGGGCACTGGATTGTGTCTGGTAAGAAACACTTAGGCAGCGGGTTTAAACTTCATAGTCCTTCGAAGCTGCGACAGCAACGTTTTGACTGAGAAAGTGGGGATTCCTTAGCCATCTCCCGCCCCCCTGTCCCCTTGGTTCCCTAAGCATCTGGTAGACCGGAAACCTTCAGTTCTGTTCCAGGTGTAAGTGATACCTATCTCGTTTTGCATTGGATGCCTCACTTTTTCCTTATTATTATTATTTTTGCTTATCTTTAATATGATCTCTCAAAATAGCCCTCCTCCCTGCTCCCCAACTGGTGAAGCCTGATGGACGAGTCTCCGAATGGTTTCTAACCCGGGAGACACTTTTTCAGCGTCGCTGTTCCATGCCGTTACCATTGAGTTTCACCAGGTTCTCGGTTGGGGAGGTGGGCGGTTCATTTCTTTGCTCCGAGGTTTTGTTCCTTCCTTATTCTCGGGGTTAGCCCCCTGGTGAACGAGGCTGCTTTTCTCTCTAAGCTGAGCGCCCTAGGGCTCCTCTCCGCCCCCAAAGTCGCTGGTTACCTAGAAACACTCTCTGCGCCTTTAAACACGTAAGACTTCTCCTGATTGCAGCAGCCACAGCCAGGAGCACAGAGCCTCAGGGGCTGTAAATTAGGGAGGGATAACTACTCCTGTCAAAGGGCTTTCTTCCCCATATTCAGACTCCAGTGACACCCCCAGGTTTCCCTCCCCTTTGCAACTTTTGGAAGAAACCATGAAACGTACTATTGTGGCTAGGGTCCTCAGTGGAGTTTCCAAACCTCGTCCATTGGTGGACAGTAGAGAAGAAAACTGCTGGAAACATACTCCTGGGGCTGAGAGTGGGAACAGGGATGAGGGTAAGGTGAAAATGTAGCAAAGTTGGAGGTTAGAGTTAATTTATTCTGAAAATTTCATTAAACCATAATAACTTTAGCACACTACTGCTAACAAATACATTTAAGATCAATTTCCGAGTCAGGCAGATTTTATTTCTTCCAGCTTTTTGCTTTCTATGAAAAGTTTCACATTAGCTGAGATAAATGAGCATTCATTGGCCCCAATGCCATGTTTATTTCCTGATATATTTCAGTATGGGGGTGTGTGTGTGTAAATAGACTTCAGATAAGGCATTTACAACCTCCTTATTGACTTGGAGCACTTATAAATGGCATTCTTTGGAAATATTACTGGAAAACTGGAAGAAAAATATACACCTACAATCTGTGTACCAAACAATACCTTTCCCAACACGTCTGTAAGACATCTTTTAGGAGGTACTTTCAACGTTCCTATAACTTCTCTCTACCGAGAACTTTCATTTCAGTCATTTAAAAAATGACTTCGTTCTACTCCTCTAGAGCCACGAGCTTTTTCAATTAACAATAAAAAAAATGAAAAAAAAAGTAATTTCTACATCAAACCAAGACTGAGAGAACAGGAAAACCACACACACGTGCTGGGTCACTAAAGTTGGTAATTACAATTTATTACCTCCAAAAGGAAAAGAGTAAATGTGAGAAGAGCAGATGCAGGGCAGACGTGCCTAGAGAAGCCCCTGTCTCATTTCATTACAATATGCCACATTCCAACAATTACCACTGTGCTCCTCAGAGCTGCTTCTGTAGCTCCTGCAGTCGCTGCCCCCCGGTTATTTTCCTCTCATCCCAAATCCAATCAACCTGCCCTGTAGTTTCCATTAGGTACTACTAACTTGTACCAACAAAATCACCTATTTTCAAGCCTACTTAAAGAAGGAAAATTACTGCCATTCATCACCAGAGCTGCAACTCCCGGCCGCCGCCGCCGCCGAGAGCATCATTTCCATGACAACAACCAGAGCCTGAAATACCCAGAATAATATCGCTGGAGCAGCTATTGCACAAATCCTGGTCCTCCTCTTTGTTAAAGAAAAAGCCTCTCCAAAGAGGGGGAGAAAATCACACGAACTTCTAATCACCCAGCGGGACTCATAGGGGGTAAAAGTTTCAGATTAGAGTCCTCGGGACTCCTTACAAAACGACTCATTTGTGGGGAGCGAAGAGGAGAAAACCACAAAAAGTTGTCAAAATCGGTAGCTACCAGAGAGCCCTCCGAGCAACTTTTAGCAACTCCCCTAAATAGCTCTGCGAATCTCATACGTACTTGGCTGCTGTGGCGGTTCCGTCTTTATATCGAGTTTATAGAGGACTGCCCCGAAATCTTCATGGGGGAGTAGTAGCCGAGGTCCCGGAAGGGCTGACTTGTACAAACTGAGGAACTCCCGGAGGCTGCGGGCTCGCAGGAGATGCTGCAATCCCAACTCATGGGAAAGCAAGGAAGAGGAGCTCAGCGGGCGCCCTGGCTCCTGCCGCTCCTGAGCCAGGGAATAAGGAATAAACCCAGAGAAAAATGCAGCCGCGCCGCTGCTGCCGCTGCTGCCGCTGCCGTAGCCTCCGTTATTCCCGCTGCCGCTGCTGCTGCTCCTGTCGGGGTGACAATGTGAGCCGGAGGTGGGGTTCGCCGGCGCGGCTGTGCACCGCAAAGCTCGGTTGGAGAGGTGTGTAAGCGTGTTGGAGAGAGTGGAGTGTGTATGCAAGTGTGTGGTTCTAGGTGTGTGTGTATCTGGGGATGAGTGTGTGTATTTGTCAGCGTGTGCGCGTTTGTGTGAGAAGGAGAGGTGCTGCAAGCTGGGGGGAGGCAGGAGACTGCTCTCCCGGCTGCGCGCTCGCTTGCTCTCTCCGAACGTCATTTATGCCACAGGAGCCCTAGCGGCCTCTCCATAGAGCTCCTGGAATGCGAGACGTCAATGGTGACGCCATGGGACGCTCACGTCACCCTCCTCCTCCCCTCCCCTCACCCCGGCCGGTTCCGCGTGTGTGAGTAAGGGAGTGTGTGTGTGTGTGTGTGTGTGTGTGTGTGTGTGTGAGCGCGCGCGCGCTCACGCGCGTGTTCCAGTCACTCGCTCTGTTTTACAATGGAAGCTGAGCACAGCTGCCTGTCACTCTGAGAGACCCTAGTTGATGGCTGCTAACCTCTGCAGAACACGTTGATTCTTGGACTCTTGTCTGAAGACCGCTCATCTGTGCTTCTAGACAGAGACTGTCCGCTCAGGTTGCTTGGGCTGGGGCGGAATAAGAGAAGAGGTGTTGGCATGACTCCAAGACTGCCCAGAGTGTCCAGGAAGCCTGGGTGAAAAGGAGAACAGTGCTTCATAAAGTGAAGGATTTGTCATTCAGTTTCACTGAGTGATCTACCTAGCAGTGGATGCACAGGGGTCTGTCACTACAGTTAAATGACCCTTTTGCAGTGAAACTTCGTCTTTCTCATGTAATGACTTCCTAAAGTTGCTTACTTTTTATACAGCCCTCTGCAAAGAGGGTTCATTAGCAAGCCTCCCTCCAGACTCTGGTGCGTATTTTGCACAGTGTATGAGGGTTACTTTCAGGGTGAAGTTTTATTTCATGACATTTACGTTATTGTTTGTCTAGCTGGGAGAATTAAAATCATTGAAAACACAAGCACAGCATATGTATGATTTAGCTGAATTGGTCTCTTGTTTAGAACACACATACAATACATCCAGACCACGTCAAAAACTGAACACAAAAGCTAGCACTTTTACTTTTTGCACATTGGAAACGCTTTCTTCCGCATGTCCCCAAATTAAATCACTGTGATAATAAGATTTATAGCAATCAGTTACTCGTTTGAGCATTTGGTTTGGATAGATCGTCCCACTGTGTGATGGAATTACATGCAAAAAAATAGCTATTGACCTTGTGAATATGAGACTCTTCTCTCCATCCCCACCGTCTGGAAGTTGTTTTGAGTGTGAATTTCTCGCTGAGAAAAATACACAAAGTGTCCCGAGACTGGACGCCGGCTGCTGAGTGTTCAAACAACCTTTTGGACCAAATGCTGTGGAGTGTGGTTGTCTAGGTAAGTCCGCACAACTAGTAACCGTCCCCGAGGTTCTCTGCTTGAATGAAACCTGACATTGCATCTCTTTAATGTGTCACAATTTTATCCTGAGACAGGGGAACTGGCAATATATTCCATTTCAGGACTCCCTCGGAGAAGGTTAGGGAGGGGACAGGAATCTAGAAATACATACATATATACACATATGTATATACACACATGCGCATGCATGTGTATATGTATGTACATGTATATATTCCACCCTCTTCGCCCCCTTCTCTCTTTTTTCAAATGGGGAGGGCAGCAGGGAGCCGAGTGTGGGAGAAAGCTCGGAAGGTAGCCCAGTACTGCGGAACACCGCCCTCTTTCTCGCTGCTACCAATCCAGGGACTGGTGGAGGGCGCTGCTACATTGTATCTATTCAAAGGGAGACGGACAGAGAGCAGCTAGGCGCTGACGCACGGGAGGCGCGTGATTGACGCAGGCGAGGTTTCTAAATTTAGCAGTTGGCCGGGGCCCTGCCGCCGCCGCGCGCCGGAGATAGCGGAGTAGGTTCCCCTCCGTCACCTCCCCTCCCCCCAGCTCCCTCCTCACTTGCTCCATTCAGGCGCGGGCCGGGCTGTGATCCGGCCGAACCAAATATAGCAGTGGGCAGTTATTTTTAGACCCGTGGGCCCCGGCGCGCGCTCCCTGCCCTTCCCCCTTCCCCCCTGGCCCGGGCACTCCTGGTGAAAACCCGCAGGGAGGGGGCGCCCTGACCCCGGCCCTGAGGACCTCGGGAGCCTCCTGGGTGGGGGTTGGGGGTGGTGCGTGCGCCGGGGGACACTCGCCATTTTTGTCATCTTAGTCTAGTGACCCGGGCCGAGGGGGACCCTGCTCCCCTTCGCCTCGCCCCCATATGTACGTGTACACACACACACACGTGTCGGCGCAGAGGTCGGGGTGAGTGGGAGTGAGCGGGTCTCTCGGTGCGGGCCCCCGGGAGGGGGAGGGGAGGGGTAAGGAAGGAGGAGGGGGCGGAGGCTCGGGCGAGCTCGGGGATGGCCCGAGGTGCCCAGCGGCCGCGCGTGGGGGCGGAGCCGCAGCAGCAGCAACCCCAGCTGCCGCCGCCGCTTCCTGATCGTCTGGGGATACCCCTGGCCGGACGTCACGGAGGAGCAGAGGAGGTGGCGGCCCCGGGGCTCATCCTGCCCTGACATCACGGGTGCAGTGGCGGCGGCGGCGGCGGCAGCTGCTGCTGCTGCTCCTCCTTTGTAGCTTCCCCCCTTGTTGAGTAACTGCTTTGTTAACTGAAAATACCATGACGGGCCAGTGTGATCACTAACTAGCTCCAGACCTCAAAGAAAGTCGGGGAGGCTGTCAGGCAAGATCGGGGAGACTCCCCCACGCAGGCTGTGATGGTATCTGGTGGGTGGATGTGTGGAGAAGCATCTGACAATTTCCATGTATTTCTTCTTACCTAACTGTGCACCCTAAAGAGGTTTAAAAATACTTTTATTTCCATGGTGTAACATTATAATGTGTATTCCACTGCCCTCCTCCCCTTTCAAAGGATCAAAATGCATTTCTGAAAAAGACGCAAAATTGCGATGAGCATGAAGAAATCCTCAAATAATGTGGAAGAGTCTTGGGGGAAAGAGCCTTGAACTGATTTATTAAATGGCAAAAGTTTTCAGCAGTTAACCATACAAATGAGTATAGAGAAAAAGTGGAATTTTATAAGTAGAAGAGAGGCCTTAGAGAACATGTAATCGGATTTATTTTAATTACATTAAAAATGAACAAGAATTTACAGCTCTTTATTTTACGGGAGGTAGCAATCGATGTAACACTTTGAAGTGTGAAAGGTTCTTTATATACTATCACACTCGATCTTCACAATAACCCCTTGCAATTATTGTCATACATATTTTACTATGGAGGAAACAGGCTCAGAGGGTGACTTGCCTATGATCACACAACTGTTATTTGCCAGGCTGGATTCCAACCTCGTTTTTACTTGACTCCAAACCCAGTTTTCTTTCTACAACTTTTTGATATGATTGCACCACTTGCAATAAGGCCATTCTTTGTCAGCTCTTAATACTTATCCTAACATTTCTATAAGCTCCTTCACTTGTGTTTTCAAAATTGTGTGTATATTTGTCCTTTATTTCTTGACATCTCTTCTAGCATAAATAACTCAAGGTAACATTTTCTCACTGGGTGGTTGTGTCACTGCATTCTATAGGATGATGATAATTGTTTTGTGCTCTCTGTAACTTAGGTTCATCAGGTTACTTATTCTGCTCCATGACTCTTCTTCACTTGATGTTACTTGTTTGACCCATTTCGTGCAATTAACATCTCCTTAGCTCATTATGCTTCTTAAAAGGAAATCTAGGTAGATATGAGATTCTAGTAATAGTTGGGATCTCAGTTACATTCAATTTGCAATTATAGATAGTAATGGAACTAAGACTTCTTACAAATTATTATTTCGTTTGGGTCTCTGATTCCATTACACTCCTAAATTCATGTGGCGCCCAATTATTTCATCTTTAGGCACTGTCAGTATTTATTAAGTATCTGCTCTGTGCAGAGTACTGTAACAAATACTGGGGAAGATGGAAAGGTTAACAAAACAGCCTCTGCCATTCCTGGTACCCATAACTTGGTTAGGGAGATGAAACACATTTGAAATAAAGGACTATTATGATACAAACTGCTTACTAGATAAGTGTATGGAGAGGTTCACACCAAGTTCCATGTGAACACCTAGGAGGGGTAAGATAATTTGTGAAGGGGGAGGAGGGACCAATTCTTTCATGAAGGAGTTTGCATTTGATTGACCTTAAAGGACAGGTATAATTTTTCTAAGATGGAGTTTTAATGAAAGCATTCTATGCTATCAGGAAATGATACGATCAAACATATATAAAGGTTTGAGATGTGTATGGGGGACAGGGAGTAGTCCATTTTAACTTAATTGTATTCTACCCCTTTCCTCTCTCCACCTTTGGAAGACCAGAATACATTTAAAAATATCTTATAAAACTGGAAACAATGTAAAGTAGAAATGCTTAAACAGTACACAAGTCTTGGGGAAAAGACCTTTCTTTAAAAAAAAAAAAGGCAGGCCTTGAATTTTTATGCTAAGATGTTTGAACTTAGTTCAGTAAGAAACTGGTGAAGGCTTTTAACAGGAGAGTGATATAACAATTATTTGTATTTTTATAGGACTTTATTTAAAGTTTATTATAATCCCATGAGATTAGATCTGTGCATGAAGCTACTTGAAATGAAAATAAATGTTGACTATTTCCATTAAACATCTGATGTTTTATGGATTTTAAAGTGGACTTATTAGTAACATGTATATGTCTAGTTTTATATTATATGGATATATTATAAATAAATATAGAATTGATCTAAACATGTGCTTAATTATATACTTTGATTAAAACAAAATGTAGGAATAGAAACTGGACCTATGATTTCATTGGTATAAAGAACTCCCAGGTGAGGAAACTTTCTACCAACACAAGTTGGTATCTTCTTTGCAACTTAAAGGGTTAAAAGAGTTGTCCAGAACGGGGGTGGTGAACTCAAACAGAAACAGATCTCTGTGGAACCACTTGTAAATATTTTTATTTACATTGTAATGGATTTTTAGAAACAGATCCCCGTGGAATCACTTGTAAATATTTTTATTTACATTGTAATGGATTTTTATTTATTTTGTTAAACAGTTCTCAATTACATTTTAGTCAAGTTCCAACAGTTTGGTACCCCTGGCCTAGAACACTGAGAAGTTAAATCACGTGTCCAGGGTCACAGAGCCAGTAGGTGTTAAGAGGTGGAACTTGATCCTAGGTCTTTTTGGCTTCAGGGCCAACTCTCTGTCCACAATGACAATGCTGCCTCTCCAGTGAAGTATATAATTCATATGTAGTAAAATATAAAAAAAGTGACAGAAACTGTAATGAATATTTGTATATATCACATTTTGAAAATCCATAAGATAATTAGACTATTATATAATTTGCTTAATTATCTGATTACTTTCCCCATTAATTTTAAAAAAATTTTCTTGCATAGTAAGAATTTTATTTATTAAAATGTTCATTGTAGGATACTCAGCAAAGCAAGAACATCTGAATTAATGAGATACTGAAAATATAGCTGCTTCAATGTACATTTCCATCTTGGTCAGCATAGAGAAAGCAAATTGTGGTCATCAGTCTCGAGAGCCAATTTACACTACTCTTAAAAACTCTATATTCTTTTGTGGGTTCAGTAGATTGATGGTACCTTCCACTTTGCTTTGGTTTTGTAGGCCAGGCCTACAATAAAGTATTTCTTTTTCTGAGAAAATAAAATAAAGCCTGGAGAAGGTAATTTTGTTTGAGTTGGTATTTATTTTAATAAAAATGAATTTTAAAATTGCTATACGTGCTTTTTTGATATAGCAGTGATGAAGAATTAGTTTGCTATTCATGAAGAACTGGAAGGGATCTTAGAGATCATGTAGTTCTGTTCCTTCATTTTACAGATGATAAAACTGAAGTCTAGCAGAATTAAGTGACTTGCCCTAAATCATAACAATATTAAATGATAGAAACAGGATAGAAATTGGAGTCTCTTGACTCCAGATCTATCACTCTTTCCATTATACTGCACGACCTCTGTTGATACTATGTAGAGAATGGTGAGTCCGTAGAGAGGGAAGTTTCTTTAATGAAGAAAATTGTCTGGATAAACAAAAGTAGTCCAGCATGATCTCATACTTCTTTGATATCTTTTACCACTCAATGTCTATTTCACTCAACAGGCAATTATTTAGGACTTCATTTTGTAGTTACCTGTGTACATAAGTAAATATGTCTCTGAAGATAAAAATGGGGAAGGAGATATTGTTTCGAGAGATGGCTTTTCTAGTATTACTGTAACTATATGGTCTAAAACAGAGATGTCAAGTTTCCAGTGATCCACAAAACTTCCAAGTGTAGCCTGCACCAGATTAAAATGTAATTGGGATGTGTTTAACAAAATTTAAAAAAATACAATACAGTATAGATAATGTTAATTTATGTTTTTCTAAGCCAATATGGCGTTGTTTCTATTTGAGTTTGACACCATTGATTTAATACATAATTTTTTGTTACACTGTTATATGACTTTTAACTATATAAATATTTAAAATATATACATATATGTATATATTTATATATACTTATATGTGCATTTATACATATATGTGTATATGTGTATGTGTGTACATATACATTATATATACATTTACAGTATATATGTACTATAAAACATATACATAAATCTTAATAACCCTAACAGTCTTGGACTTTATAATTTTTCAGAACAATCCGGTTATACCTATTACTTTTGTGTTTTAGAAAATTAAGTATGATTTTCTTCACCCAGACTTTTGGTCTCTTTTTATTCTGACTTTCTTTTCTCCTTATCCTCATATACTTGTGTTGAAATGTGTACAGTGAGCTAAGAATTTAAATTTAAATTCTGTAAATTTTCTGTGTTTTTATCTCAGAACTTAAGAAAACTTAGAACCACAGATTTTGTGTTCAAATAGTTGTATGTACAGATTCATGAATTTCACATTCCTTTCAAAACAAACAGTGGCAAGTAAGACAGAGATCTTGGGGTTGTAATTATTCATTGAAATTTTAATAAAGAGGCTTTTGAGAACCAAGAACATTAAGATTTAATTGAACTCTGAAAAATTAGAATTGTTTATTGGCAGGTCTGTATCTTATGCTAAAGAAACATAGAAATGATTAAAACAATTAGATAAAATGAACTATTAGTATCAATTGTTATTGAGTTATCAAGAATTGATAATGCCAATGTTATGAACTAATGTTTTTCCTTTTAATAATAAGTAACAACTAAGAAGGGTAGATCATAGGATGGTGTAGAGTCAGAGATGAATGAGACCTCAGAGGCTGGCTAGCCCTACCTCCTCATTTTACAGATGAGAAAACTGAGACTCAGCTTAAATGACTTTCCCAAGGTCACATAGGTAGTAAGGTTAGAGGCAGGAGTTTAACCCAGATTTTCTGATTTCAGAGCCAGTGTTCTTTCCACTGTTATCATAGATACTTTCTAGAATGTTTTAAATGGCAAACTAAAGAATTTGGACTTTATTTAAGTGCCATTAAAAGGCATCATTTCATTAGTTAATTGATAAATTAATGAATCTGTCTATCTTTTTAAAGCAGAGAAAGGATTTGATCTCATGATTAGAGCTATAGGTTAGGAAAATGACTATTAGATGGATTAAAGGAGGGAGGAACTGACCATGGGGAGCTATTGCATAGAAACTATTGCAGTAGCCACACTGTCAGAGGCAAAGGAGGCCTGAGCTAGGGTAATGGCTGTGGGAATAGAAAGGAAGAGATTTATAAGAGAGATATCAAAGCTAGACTCAACAAGACTAACTGACTAGATTGGATGTGAGTGATCAAGGAATAAAGATGAGTCTTGGAGGATGGTAGTACTATGAACAGAAATAAGGAGTCAAGAGGAGAAGCTGATATGGAACAAGATTATATATTAAGTTTTGTATACTAATTTTGAAGTTATCAGTGGGATAGCATGGGATAGATATGCAGTAGGCAGTTGGAAATACAGAATTAGAGCAGTGGTTATGAATCTGGACTGTAGACCCCTTGGGGTTAGCAGAGTTGTTGCAAGGGGTCCACAAATTCACATTCAAGTCATGTCAATAAAGGTTTATTAAGTGCTCCTCAAAGGCAAGGACTGTTTTATTTTTGTTTTTCTATACCTAGCTCCATGCCTTGGATATAGTAGGGGCTTAATAAATACCAATTGAATTTAAATGCTTACTATGTGCAAGGCACTAGGTATTGAAGATATGAAGACAAAAATAAAACATTTTCTGCTCTCATAATGTTTATTTCATTGGAGGCATACAGCATGCACAGAGATAAAGAAATACAAGGTAATTTGAGAAGGGAGACTACTAATAATTGAGATCAAAGAAAGCTTCACAAAGGAGGCGGCACCTGATCTGAGTCTTGAAGGAAGATAAGAATTCGGTTGTTTATATCTGTACATATGAGAACAGATATGTGATATTGGCATGGAATATGGATGGTGGCTTATATGAATGCACAGAGGCAGGAGATACAATGTCAAGTTTGTGGAGCAGCTATATTTCATTAGAATCTAGATAAATGTACTCTGCGTACTGTTCTCTTTCGTATTATTTTAAAAATATATCTATCTGACTAATATGAAAATATGTTTAGTAGGAATGTATATGTATAGCCTATATCAGATTGCACTGTGTCTTGGGAAGGGAGGTGGGAGGGAGGGGGAGAAAAATTTAAAACTCAAAAGCATATGGAAGTGATTGTTGAGAACTAAAAATAAATAATAAAATATATATGTATCATATAGATGTGATTAATAAAATAAAAATTCATTAAAAGTATTACAGAATTTGTAGTAGCTTTTTGTCATTGTATATATTCTCTATCAGTGGATAATAACAGTAAAACTACTATATTATGTAGGGGGTCTTCATACATGAAAAATTGGGAGCTACTGCATTAGAGGTAGAGATAAGGACAACAAAGACTGGAAAGTCATTCATACAGAGGATAGTTGAAGCCAGGTGAATAGATGAAATTGCTAAGGGAATAATATGGGCAGAATAAAAGAAGGTTGAAGACAGAAATTTGGGGACTGTTTCTCCTTTTCGGTTGCAGGCAGAAGACACAGACAGCAGAGACAAAGTGAGTAGTCAGAGAGGTAAGAGGAAAATAAATGTATTGCAGGGTAATAGACCCAAGGGAGAAGTCAAAGGTTATGACTGATAAAAGGCAATTAGGAAATTGTTGGGGAACTTTGGGAAAATAACTTTAATACAGTGGGAGTGGCAAAAGTCAGAATGAAAACAATAAAGATATGAGTGGATCATTAAGCATCTGGCATAGGCGTCTAGTATAGAATTAGAATAGTCTGGCAGCGAAAGGTATGATCGAAGTGCATATTCTTCAACAGGTTAGAAAATATTGTGGTAATTGCATTATTTTCCTAGGAAGACAAGCTTAATTTTCTTTTCAGTTTTTGTTTCTTTGGAGCATTGAATCTCTCCTAGTTTGGTTGTTGGCAGGTGCCAGAGATAAAGCAAATGGTTTAATGATAAGAATGGTACACTTGAAATGTTGGGGACGAGGGCGGGGCTGATGATAGGCAGAGGAAGTTGTGCCATATCAGGTGTTTAATTCTCAGAATTCTGTTAAAAGTGGGTGGCAGAATCAAGTCAAAAGTTAAGGTCTTTTCTATCAGTGCAGTTGTCTGTAACTGAGCCAGAGTCAGCTAATAACATCAATCAATACCTGTGTATTGGATTTTGCTTCATGTGTTACGTTGAAGTTGACTACATAAGTCTCTAACAATGAAGTTACTGGAGACAGTTGGGACAAGCAGGTTCAGAGCTATCTACATGCTAACAAGTTCCTACGATTTGATGTTGTTGACTGTGAAAAGTCATCAAGAGCTGTAAGTGGGAATAATGCCCTCTGTTCAGTAGTAGCTGTTATAATTCAGATTTACCTCTGTCTTATTACTCTTTTCCAGTCCCCTTTTTTCTATTCCATTCAATGTAAACTTTAGGGTTTGAATAAATCTAGGCTTTGGTTTGAAATTTTTTCTTATGAAAAAATTTACTGAACATCATTCTGTGATATGAAATTAAAAATGTGAACATTTCAATAAAATAAATGCAGTTAGAATGTTAAGATACTTACAAATGTAGATAGGTATACTGTTTATTCTGTTGTATGATAAGATGATATATAGTACAAATTCCAATTGGTGGAAATGTAGCTGAGCAAACTAAATGGGTTTTCTAAAACACAGCAGAGGTTAGTGAGGCATAAGCTCTATTTGTGTATCTAGTGCTTAGCATATTGCCTTGCACATAATAAATGCTTTTTAGATTCTTGTTGATTGAAATATATTGAGGATTTGAATTAGAAACTGAGCCACTACAATGTGGAATTATTTCAAGATTACATAGATAATAATTTTGGGACTTTATGTATCATAATGAAAACAATGCTTATCATTGTGTTTCAAATTTTATGGCAGTCAAAAAAATCTCTGTAAAGAGTTGTACTCTAAAATCAGAATCTTCAAATATACTTACTTGCGGCAAGATGGAACATCATCATATTACTGTCACATTTTGATAGATTATAAGAATATGTATTTACATGAGAAATGGGTAGCAGTAAAAACAGACTCCTTTCCGTCTCTGATCTTATGTTAATAGACTTTTATTTGGTGATGGTGAACGGGGAGGGAGGAACAACTTATATACTGTGTATGCTAGAATACTATGAATGCTTAAGAAATTAAAACATCACATTGAATTACTTTTTATTTCACTTTCATGAGAAATGTGTGTGTGTGAGTTTACCACCGTTCCACAAAATGAATAGAAGCTGTGGTGAGAAATTTGAACATTTAAATCTTTAAAGTACTGCTATAATATTTTAACATGTTTTCCACCATAAATAAATACACTGATGACTATATTGACACCTATACTGAAATATCATGCTTTTGTGAAATGCATGGATAATAATAATAATAATAATAATGATGATGATGATGATGATGATTACAACAACAACAGTAATATAGGGCAGCTAGGTGGCACAGTGCATAGAGTGCCAGGCCTAGAGTTGGAAGAGTCATCTTCTTGTGTTCAAATCTGGCCTCAGATCCTTACTAGGTGTTAAGTGACTGGAAAGTACTTAACCCTGTTTGCCTCAGTTGCCTCATCTGTAAAATGAGCTGAAGAAGGAAATGGCAAACCACTCCAGTATCTTTGCCAAGAAAACCCCAAAAGGGGTCATGAAGAGTTGGACATGACTGAACAGCAGCAAGTGCTTTAAGATTTATAAAACTCTTCATAAATATCTTATTTTATCCTCACAATAGCCTAGGAGCATAGGTACTGTTACTATCCTCATTATATAAGATGAGGAAACTCAGGTTAAGTGACTTGCCCAGGGTCACACAGCTAGTACATATCTGAGGCAGGATTTGAACTCGGGTCTTCCTGACTCCAGATTTTATGCTTCATCTTCTGTGCCATCTAACTGCCTCTTTACTTCTTTATCTCTAAATAAGGTATATATCACAGTTAAATAGCTCATATCAGCAAGTCTGAACAGAGAAAGAGTGTTAGTTGATTCAGATTCTTTTCTAATGTCTTGAGATTGTTTTTCAAAATATCAGTCCTTGGGGCAGCTAGGTGGCGCAGTGGTTAGAGCACCGGCCCTGGATTTAGGAGGACTTGAGTTCAAATCTGGCCTCAGATACATAACACTTACTAGCTATGTGACCTTGGGCAAGTCACTTAACCCCATTGCCTATCCTAATAATAATAATAATAATAATAAGAATAATAATATTGGTCCTGGCAGCTGTTAGGAAAGTTCTAATGCTGCTTAGCTTAAACTTTTAGCTCAGTAATGAGTATCCTAACTGGGATGTGTTCTTGACGGCATATTCAATGCAGACTCATAGAATTAGATTAGATGTAGAAGAGACCTTGAAGGTTATATGGCCTAATCCATTACCTTATACTGGAATCCCCTCTATGACTCAATACTCAAGTAAATCTATGATCTTATCCATTTGGGAATTCCCTGTAATGATACTGATTGAATCCCTAACCATCCCATATGATCCAAATACATGTCTTTCCAAAAGTTTATCATAATAGTGAGTCCAACCAAAATGCTGGAGGCCTTCCTTGATTTCTTTTGATATTACTAGTTGAACACTCTGGCTGTCTACTCGTCATCCTTTGCTTTTGACATGTGACTAGCCCATTGCCTCTTTCCTGTAGTCAATTCTTTGGTGACATTTTTTGATCCTGTTTATATGTTGCAGTCTGCTCACACCTATCATGTGTCTTTGCATCGTCTGCTGTTTGATGTTAATTTGGTCATAGTTGTCTATTACTTATTCTTAAGATTTTACAGATGAATTGGTATCTAACCTGGAGTAACCTTGGGTAGTCATCTCTATTTAGCAAGTAAATCGAATGTTTGCTGACTAAAGTGCTTCCTAGGCTTTTTTGTTATCCTATAGCAGAAAATTTACATATTTGCATTAATTTAATTTCTGAATGAAATTACTGTAGTTGGTTTCAATGTCATTTTTATTGTCCATTTCCTATTTTTGATTTTTAATAGCTTATTTAATTCAGAGTTAAATCTTCTTAATTATGTACTGTCTTTTTTCTCATTAATATTCTTGGTTTTTTTAAAATAAATTCTGATCTTAACTGTGAATGACTTAGCTATTCTTAGCAATGCAATGATTCAAGACAGTCCCAAAGGACTAATGATGAAGCATACTACTGTCTCCAGAAAAAGAACTAATAGTGATTGAATACAGACTGAAGCGTGCTATTTTATACTTTGTTTAATTTTTTCTTTTGAGTCTTGTACAAAATGACTGATATGCAAATATTTACATCTATAACCTATATTTGTTTACTGTCTCAGAGAAGAGGGAGGGGAGGGAAGGAGGGATAGAATTTGGACCTCAGAACTTTAAATAAAAATGTCAAAAAGTAAAAAAAAATCTGATCTTAGCTGTGACTAAATATTTGTCTGCATAGACAGCTGACTTAGGGATAACTCTCACATCTGTCAGTTATTTCCTGTCTATTAAAACGTAGTCAGTTTCATGCTTTGTCATGTTCTTTGGCTCTGGCCATGTCTAATACCTTTCAATTCTTCTTTTGAAGAATGTTTTTGTGGCATAGAAGCATTATGTTTCTATATATGTCTTTTGCCTCATTAAATTCTTTATAATGAATCATGAACTTCTCCCATCCTCACCTTTTCCCACCATTGCATTGAAGTAATCAAGTATCAGAGGGTATGTCGATTTGTTTGGAGGGCCAAGTTCTGCATAGAATTTTTCTATTACTTTGTATTCAGGGAATGATACTGTGCACAAGTTGGACTTTTTACAGATACTATTAATGTTTCACTGCATTACGAATGTATGTCTCATGAAATAATATTTCTTGTAGTTTTGGAGTATGTGGTAAAACCCACTTTGCTAACTCCTCTCTTTGCTTCATCAGAGTATGTGTAGCCATCCTTCCATCTAGCTTCAATCTCCTTCTTTATTTTGGTTTTTGTTTGTAGCAAAAATGAATGTCAGTACTGATTTAGCTTTTCCAGAAATAAGTCCACTCTGTTATTAGACAAGGGTCTCACATTTAGAGTGCCAGTCAAGTTAAAGTTTGTTAACAATCTAAAAACTGTGATTCTTGGCTCCTCTGCCCTCTTTATTACCACTTGGCCTTTGTCATGGCGGAAGTAGAAGGGACCTCAGGATTGAGAGCCATTTTTCCTTTTCCCTGTTTCATGGATTGCAGTGGCCAAAAAAATTTGATCACTAGATTGCCTCCCAACTGATTGTGATTAGCTAGACTGGCCCTTGGAAAATAAGTTTGGTCTGTTTCCTAGGCCATACTCAAAGCCTTTCCATCATGACAGAACTTGTCAGAGCTTGTTCTCCACTGGCATAACTTTCAAGAACCTAGAGTCACCTTTAGAGCATGAATAGGACTTCTGTGGATGTTGTCCCTGACGATTGATTGACATTCAACCTTTGTGTGACTACCTCTAGTGATGAGGGATAGAAAAGTCTTCCTTGTGTTGAGCCCAAATCCATTGTGTTCTAACTTAGAATCAATTCTATAATCTTAGAATTAGAAAACACGTTAAAGATCATCTACCATAGTCCAACCATATTTGAATAGCTTCTAGAATATCTCTAACAGGTGATCATGGAGCCTCTACTTTGACATTTCACTACTTCACAGAACAGCCTACTTTATTTTGGGATAACTTTAATTTCTTCATATTAAGCCAAAACCTGCATTCTTTTATTCTTGTACCTACTGGTCTTCATGTTATCCTTTTGTACCACAACAGAATAATTTTTTCACATTATAGTGCTTCAGGTTTTGAAGACCTCTTGTCATATACTCACTAAACCATTTTCATATTTCCTTATTATTTCCAATTTCCTCGTTTAATGTTCATTTGACAGTGTTTTTTATCTGCTTGTTCTTATGTAAACATTTTCCAGTTCGTCAATATCCTTACTAAAACATGAAACCCAGAAACTGACCTTTGGGATAAATTAAATGTATGAGTTCCTCTATTAGTATTTATACTGACTAAAAAATTCCTGTCCTTATTGTCAGCCTATTTGCTAACATACTAGTTCACCATCCCCTGCCATCTAGTGTCTTAGATAAAAGTTGTATACTTGAATATCTCTGGAACCCTCAATTCTATTCAGGTCAATTCTATTCCTTCCCACTATTTTCACCCTGTTTTTTCCCATTCCATTGTGCTCTTCAGGACCCCCATTCTGTATTAATAAATTCATGTCTGGTCTTGAACTTTATCAGTATACCTTTCCACCTTTCTTTAATTGAAACCTGGATTTCTTCCAAGGATGCTACATTTCCTCATAGCTCTCTCCATTGGACTTAATTGTCACAGGAATAGAAGAAAGAGTTGGTAGACATTACTGCTACCAGACCATTTCTCTACTGCCATCCCTCAATATAAATATCCCACTTCCTAAAGTCCATACATTTTGTTCACACTATCTTCTCTGTGTTTTTGTGCTTTCATCTAACAACTTCCAGGTAATTAGACAAACTTCTTGACTTTTTAATGACCTCTCTATTTATTCTATTGCCTTTTATCATCCTATGAGTCTTCAGTATCCATATTTATGGCTTCAACTCCAACATTTCCTTTCTACCTCACTTCAAGTATATACTAGCATGTACTGCTAGATACACCATACTTATTGCAAATAACCTACCCTCATTTCACAGAGAAAAATTAGGCATCTGATGAGGAGCTTCATCAGTCTCTTCATTCCTCAAATGAATTCCTGAAAACTTCCCAGCATCATCACTGATTTCCTCCTTATCTCTTGTCTCAGAAGTGATAATCCCTCTATCCTACCTTCAAGTTCTTGCTGTTGTGATTTTGTCCTCATAAGCTTCCTTATTTTCTCCCTAATTATTGTCTCCTTCCCATCTCTTCACTCTCCAGAATAGTACTTTGCACCTTTCATATGCGTATCATGTCTATTTTGTATTTTAGTTATTTGTGAATTTTGTTGCATTCTTTTGTTAGACTGTGACTTGCATGAGGATAGAAACTATGTCTTAACTAAGTTTTGTACCTCCCCTAACACCTATCATAACAGTCTTAAGCTGTACTTCATAAATAGTTTTAAAAATTAAGCTTTAAAAAAATCCTCCAGATGTGATCAAAGCAGAGCAGAGAACGGTGTGGCTATTACATCCTTCTTTTGGATACTATACTGTTTAATGCAGCCCAAGATTTATTTGCTTTGTTGGGTGCCATGTTAATATGGACTCATAATGAAATTTCAGTCTACTAAATTCTTTATCTGATTCTTTATCTTTATCTTTTTTGCAAAGATTTGTAAAGACTTTATTCCAAGGAATATTTCCAGATGCATAAAAAGAAGTTAAAAGTTAAAGGGGTTAAAAAAAAGGACTCAGTTGATATGTGTTCCTGTGCATTCACCATAAACTAGTGCAAAAACCATCTATTTCTCAAATAAAAACCATCCAAAACAGATGAAAGAATTAACAAAGGAAGAACCATTTGACAGCTACTAAGATCAACACTCACCCATTCCAAACCAGCTCTTGGCAATAGAGCTCTTTGGTTGAAGGATTCAGATGCTCTTTGGAGAGCATCTCCAGATATCAGAACAGGATACAGGGAGTGGGGTGGTGGTAGAGCATGGTCAAACTAAATGTTAAATAGGAATGAGGCACTTAAGGTTCAAAACCTTAGAGTTTAACATTCTGCCTTGATCACTATGGTTTACAACCCAGTGCCATACTTATAGAGATATCAAAGCAGCCTTTCTTCAGGTTGTTCTGTTGGGCCCTCCCCATGGCAATTGCAGAGAATGCTAAAGACACTCCCACAGTCTTTTTCTTCACTTTCCATTCTTTCGTTCTGTGTAGCTGCAACAGCTCTTGATCTTGCAATGAGATGGATTTTGGAAGCATTGCTTTCTTGTGGCACTGAGCTTGTTTTAGGGTTCATCCTTTTTTTTTTTTTAACAAACCATCCTTCACCTTCATCCCTTCTCATCTTGGGACAGGAATATTGGCATAAGTTAGTTAGCTCATTAGCTTACCCTGTCTAGTATGGGATATGCTAGCAAAAGACTTCCTTTTTTTGTCACCTACAAGCTTATACCATACCACCAATTTAATATTAGGATACTAATTGAACTTCATTGAAAGTTCAAGTAGCTGTATTTTGCTTTTTACAGTTGGATAGTTGATGCCACTCTTTACATCTCTCAGACACCAAAATAGTCCTGTTCTGAGACTAGACATCACTGGTAAAGGGGACATTAACACTGTAGGATTCTCCTTTGGGCAACTTCACCTCTTGAATTTTTCCAACCAGGTAGCCACAGTTAAAGTGCATTGGCTTGGCCAGCACAGTAGCATGAATGCCAAAAGCAGGAGTACTGTGGCTGAGGTTGTCGTTGCTGGCAGTGTGGGCTCCAAAGAGTTTAGTGTTGATTCTTTTTCAAATGAACTACTGTCTAGCCAGGCTTTGCTCATCTTCTACTTGTGTTATTGGTTTTTCTGAACCAAAATACGGGATTTTATATTCATCCCTTTTAAATTTCTTTTTAATCATACTAATGCATACTAATTGCATTGACACTTTAGAACACCATGAAGTCTCTATAGCAGAGGAGGCAAACATGCAGCCCATGTGGCCTGAAATACTCCTGAGTGTAGCCAAACTAGATTAAAATGTAACTTGAAAATACTTGACAAAATAAATAAAATACAATAAAACATACATAGCATTAAGTTAATATGCAAGCCACAGGAATCCTTGTGTATAGATTATTGGCCTTTCTATTTGAAACTTTAAAAAAATATTTTAAAGATATATATATTCAAGTCATAGCTAGTGTTTTTATTTTTCCCAGCAGATACTATTTTATTTTTTCTAATTACATGTAAAGATAATTCTAACATTTTTTATGTAAAATTATGAGTTCCAAATTTTCTCCCTTCCTTGCCCCTTCCTAACACAGCGAGCAATTTGATATAGTTTATATATGTGCAATCATGTAAAACATATTTCCCCAGTTGATAGATATCCCTTTTGTTTTCAGTTCTTTGCTACAACAAAAAAAGCTCCTATAAATAATTTTGTATGTAATGGGTCATTTTCCTCTTTCTTTGATCTCTTTGGGATGTAGTAGTGATGTTGCAGAATCAAAAGATATATATACAGAGTTTATGACTGGACCAAATTCACAGCTCACCATTATGCTTTTCCTCCAACATTTGTCATTTTCCATTTTTTGCCATCTTTGCCAATCCTATAGATATGAAGTAGAACTTCAGAACTGTTTTGATGTGCATCTCTCTAATTAATTGTGATTTGGAACATTTTTTGTATTGCTATTGATCGCTTAGATTTCTTCCTTTAAGAACTGTCTCTTCATGTCCTGGGACCATTATTTAGCTATTCAGGAATGTGGTTTTTCTAAAGTGGGGATTCAGGGATAGGCACTTGAAGTCCCAAGAGAACTTAGAAATAGGAAAAAGCAGGGTTCACAAACTAAACTGAGTATGTTTTAGCTAAGTCAGTGGGAGGAGAGGATGTTGGTCAGGTAATGGAGATTGAGGAAAGGATTTAAGATTAGGGATATACTCATCCATTTACTTTGTTCACTTGACAAATATTTATTGAGAGTGTTATGTGCTAGGCACTATGTAATATACTAAGATGAATAAGATGCACTGGTCTCTTAATATCTGAGAACTTACCCTACTGGTAAAGCATATGGACTATGGGACTGTCATTTAAGCTGCCCAGAACCTTTTCCACAGTTTGAGGATATATGTTTCAGATTTTGAAGTGGCTGAGAGCTGTACTCCTTTGCATTAATTTAATTATTTATTTAGCTGTTACTCTAATACAAACATTCATGTGATGCTTTTCAAAATATTAATGCATATATTAACCCATTTGATGCTCACAATCCTATTAGTTGAGTAGGATATTATATTCATTCATTCAACAAATATTTTTCTGTTCTTAATTTAAGAAGTAGGTAAATTGAACATTTTATATTTCTTCCTGAAACTTTTCCCAAATTAGTTATCGCTCTTGATTATTATCATTTTTTTCCCCTTTGAGGCAATGGTGTTATAAACAAGCAAACAAACAAACAAATACATAATTGCATATATGTACTCAAGCCAACCAGAGGGAGAAACAACAGGTCTGGGAAATTCACAAACCACATAATCAAACCTTTTGATATTTGAAAGTTTGTGGAATAGCAAGCCCCTGTCTGGGATCCCAAGTGAAATAAGCCTACAATTTGAGAAAAATCTTACCTTAGGAGAGACAGTAGTTTGGTTATAAAACTGGAGTGGTGAATACACAATAATGTGTTTGTGTACTTTTTGTGCTTGTGTGATGCAACCGGTATTTAAGTCACTAAGTGCCAGCATTGTGTTAGCGCAGTACAGAACACGTGGTTCTTGGAACAAGGGTTTACAATCTAAAATGAAGTTAGATATCGCCAAGGATCTTTGATTCCTCCTTCAGAATTAGTCATCAAGATTTCATTTCAGAAATAGATACCTTGTTTAAGAGTCAAGATTAAAAAAATAAATTTAAGTGCAATGAAATATGCAGCTACAACATAGTCCCTGTTTGAATGTAGATAATTGTATGGTTTGGCAATCTCTAAGTCTTTATTAAGTACTTACTATCTGCTAGGCGCTGGGCTAAACTCTGGGGATACAGCTATTATCTATGGCAATGCTCCTCTCTTCTTCCCAGTCCTCTTACTTCTACTGTAGGTAACTTCTATCAAGAAAGCATTTAATATAGCAAAATTTTGAGTACTTGTTACATGCAAGATACTGTGGGGAAAGCAAGACTGATCTCTGCTCTTAAGATGACTGAAATGTAGTAAGGAAAAACAAATATTGAAATAACTACAACATAAGGCAGATTCAAAGAAGTCTTATAAAATAGGTACAGAAAAAAAAACTCTGTAGGGTTTTAGAGGGAGAAGGAGAGAGAGAGAGAGAGAGAGAGAGAGAGAGAGAGAGAGAGAGAACACAATCATTTGAGGGAATCAGGAAAGACTTCATTAAGGATGTGATACTTGAGCTGGGCCTTGAAAGATAACTAATAAAATCTTTTATAGTGCTTTAAGAACATTTTCATATACATGGTTTCCTTTGGTATTCGTAATAACCCTCAGAGGTAGGCAGAACAATTATACCCATTTTACAGATGAGACAGTTGAAGCTCAGAAGTGGTAGGGGAGTTATACCTCAGAGGTGGTAAGGAGACACATAGCTAAGTAAATTGCAAAACCAGAACTAGAACCTAGATATTCTGATTAGAAGGTGCCTATAGCTGTGGGTACAGCTAAGTAGTGCAGTGGCTAGAAGGCTGGGACTGCCAGCCTGTGACCTGGGGAAGTCATTTAACCTCTATTTGCCTCAGTTTCCTTAATTATACAATGGGGATAATAATAGCTCCTACCTCTCAGGGTTGTTGTGAAGATCAAATAAGGTGATTTTTGTAAAACGCATAGCACAGCAACTGGCACATAGTAGGTACTTAATAAATGCTTATTTCCTTTCTTTCTTCCTTATCCCAGTATACTTTCTACCTTACCACACTGCCTCTCAGTATCAGATTTCACCAGATGGAGATGGGAGGAAAGATATTGCACGTTGAAAGAACAGCAAAAGCATAGAGGTAGGAAAACATATACTTAGGAAATATTATATAGCATAGTTTGAAATTTAGGGTACCTTTGCAGGAGTTATGGGAGATACAACTAGAAAGGTAGTTTGGAACTAGAGAATAAAGGGCCTTAAATGGGAAACTAAGGAGTTTGGACTTGAGTTAATAGGCAATGGGAGAGACATTGATGTTTTTTTAAGGAGATATAGAGAAAAGAAGAATCAAACTGATAATATTAATGGTAATGGTAAGATTTTTAACTGGAAAAACTGCTTGAGAATAAAGTCTATATTCCTTAATCAAAGGAATTATTATCTAAGCTAAAGTATCTGAAGTCTAAATAATAGACATTTCAAGGGCTTCTGTCATCATGTTCAAACTGTGTTCTTTTACAGTCAAATACACCTCAGCATGGCCCTTGAAAAAACCTAATTTCAAGTAACATTAATTGACTACTTGAAGTAGTATGTGACACTATTCTGGGTACAAAGATTGGTCTTAGGTAAAATTTTGAAAAAGGTGAATTATGTTTTGTACCTTCCCAGTTTGCTCTTAGTGCCCTCCCCAGGTACCCAATGCCTTCGTGCTGTGTCTTGCCGCCCATTTCCCTATTTGGTACCTCACCCAATCCAACTCTATCTTCTACCAGAATATTTCATACTATAAAATGTCTTCCCAGTAAAACTCCTTCCCTTAGTGAAAGTGAATTTAGCTAGGTTCTAGGAGAAAAGCCATCTCATTAAACTAATTGATATTAAGGTGTGAATAGTCACTTGATAGTCCCTCTTTCAATGGTACTTATATTTTAAAAGAGAATGCTTTTTAATCGAAATATATCTCTAACACAGTTACTCTTCAGACTTTGCAAAGTCTGGTTCTTCCAAATGTGGCAATGAAATTGTTATAGGTTGGTGGAGTTTCAGGGAATGTGAAAAAGTGAAATGAAGAATTTCAGGAAGTGTGGGGGAGATATTTTTGTGCAGCTCTAAGGACATAAATCCCATAGCCCTATACCTGGGATATATTTTATAAAGACCTCCCCTATAGGATTCTGTCAGTGCTGTAATTAGTGACAATATGTTGGTTTACCAGACTGGCATACTGTGGCAAGTCTAGTTGCTATGTATCCCCTACTCCTTTGGTAGTTTCCCAACTTTCAGGCCAAAGTAGGACTCGTACTGGAGGAAGGTGTACAAACCACATGAGTATGGAACATCATTTACATTTTTCCTTTCTTAGCTTATGAAGCATCAGTTACTCTGTCTTCCCACTTTTCTTGGAATGAGGTATTCTCCTTATGCTCTTCAATCTTGCCCATAACCCACCCCAGCACATACACACACACACACACACATACACACACACACATACACACACACACACACACACCCCCTTGCAAGAATCTAAGCCTAGCTTCATTCTCTCTGGCTGTAGCAACATAGGAACAAATATAAGCTGAGGGTGATAAAGTAGAATAGTACAAAATAATTCCTTTCTTTCTCATCCTACCATTTTCTTCAATTTGGCCTTTTATATCTTCTTTTGTATTGGAAATAGACTTCTATATTTGAAAGACCTCAATGGTATTCACTTAGTCTTTCCTTACATATAGTGAGCATTATGGAACGATGTTACCTTGCTTTTAAAATTATTTAATGGGTAGGCTCAAAATGATTGAAGCCTCTGTTCATTACAGTGGGTCTTTTTTATTTACTTGATTCACCAATTCAGTCAGCATTTAGTACTTAACTGTGTGCCACATATTGTGCTAAGTCATTGGGATTTAAAGACAATGATAAAATTCCTCTTCTTAAGGTGCTTTCATTCTTTTGGAAAGAAGCAGGATAAATGAATAATTTCATGGATAAATGAAATTTTAAAATATGCAGAAATAAATATGAGACTGGGGGTGGTGGTGGAAGGGAAAACACTAACAACTAAAGGAATCAAGAAAGACTTCTTGTGTGAAGTGGCACTTGTGGTGAGTCTGGAAGGGAGCTAGGGACATACAAGGTAGAGATGAAGAGGGAGAGCATGCCATCCATGGTAGGAAGTGGGGATAACTTGTGCAAAGGGATGTGGTAGGAAGATGGAATGGGATGTATTGGGACCAGCAAGTTGGCCAGTGTGGCTGATAGGTATAGAATGTCTGAAATCAGTCTAGAAAGATAGGGTGGAGTTAGATTGTAAAGACCTTTAAATGCCAAACAGAGGAGGTTATATTTATTCTAGAGGCTATAGGGAATAACTAAAGTTTTTTTTTTTAGAAGGAGTACATCATCAGACTTGTGCTTTGGTAAGATTATTTTGGCCGCTATGTGAAGAATAGATTGGAGAGGAGAGACATTGAAGACAGGGAGCTCATTTAGGAGACTGTTACAGTATAGTCCATATGAGAAATGATAAAGGCCGAACTAAAGTACTGCTCATTTGTGTGGCCAAAGAAAAAAGTTGGATATAAAGGATAATTTGGAAGTAGAGTCAATAAGACTTGGCAACTGACTGGGTATAGGTGAATAAAAGTGAAAGTTTTGAACCCTCGTGATTGGAAGGATTTCTCAAAAGAAATAAGGAAGTTACCCAAATTAACAGAACATGAAATTGAAATCTAAACAATCCAATTTCAGTGAAAGAAATCAAACGAGTTGTAAAGAAACTACCAAAGGAAAAATCCCTGGTCCAAATGGATGTGTAAGTGAATTTTGCTAAACTTAAAAAAAAATTAACATATGTACTATACAAATTAATCTCAAAAATTGATAAACAAGACTTAAAAACAAATAATATGTACATCAGCCTAGTGTTCAGTGAATTCAAGAATACAAACCACTGAAGAATGGGCTATTTCTTTGAAAAGATTGTTAGAAAAAGTAATTTGGTAGAAAATAGGTTTACACCAACATCTTACACTGTATCCCACAATAATTATAAAAGGAGACATCTTTTGGAATACGTACCTGAGAATTCTCTGGGACTTCCACAATCCCCCACCATGGCAGAAAAACTGTTTGCATGTGTCCACTAGAGCTGGGGCTCATCCAAGTGAGTTTAAGTTAAGATTTTAGGCTCTGGGTATCTCTCCTGCCTTTTTTCTATTCTCTGAACATAGATAAGAAAACAGCCTACAAGTATGGGAATTATTCAGCACTCCTGAGATATCTTTTCAGAACTCTGTGAGTTCAAGAGGCCAGGGACTCTCAGCAGGAGAAGTTTCTGAAACTATACTTTTTTTTTGAGGGGGAGGAAGAGTCCAGAACCCCTTGGAATTGTCCATACCATCTCTTACAGGCATTCTTAACCTCACCGTTTTGGTAGACCAGATGAGGGCAGAAGATGTCCTTGCCTACAGGTAGCACAATGGATGTTGATGCTTGCCCTAATAGAATGAGTACTGGCAGAGACAAGCCCATTGTAGCTCTGTGTTTATGTAATCTGGAAATGAAAAGGCCCTTCCACATTGCTGCTGACAATGGTCAACAGATAGCTTCTTTTCAAAGAAGGGTCAAGGAACCAAGAAATGGAATTGTTGAGAGCTTCCTTATTTTCTTCCTTGTTTTCTAACAATGTGTAAGAGGTGAAATTGTTTATGTAGTATCTCAGCAGAGGGTTCTAATGGGGCAAAGATGTGATTCCTCTCTCATAGGGCTCCCAGGGAGAGGGGAGATCATGGCTGATGGTCTATGGAATACGAATGGATGGTGGTGCCTGGTAAGTTTTGATACAGATTTGGATCCCGGGATAGGTTGCACGTAAGAGGGTAATGACCTCTTAGCTACCTTACGGCAGATGACCTTGACCCACAGTGAGGATAAGTAACTGTTAGGTATCATTATCTGTGCTGTGATCACAATGTTCCTGGTGCTGATTCTCTTCATTGTCACCACTTTACACTGGGAGATCAATTAAGAACTAGCTGTCATCACCTCTACCACACTCCTTCAGGGGCCCTTACGTTGCTTATTGCCTTTTGGAGGCATTTTTTGTTCTGCTCTGTCAGTGTTTCCTACCCCAGGTTCTCAAATTTTTAAAGTCAGGGTTGTGTTATAATGGGCTATTTAAGTGGTCCTCTGTACAGAGGTGTCAAAGTTACAGCCTGGTGGGGAGTGTCAGAACCAGATTAAAATTGGGAAATGTTAAGCAAAATAAATTAAGAAATGCAACATAGATGATGTTAATTTGTGGTTTTCTAAGTCAATATGCAACCCACAGGGATCTGTTTCTATTTGAGTCTGATGCTACTGCTCTAGAAGAATTTTAGGCCTTTTCCACCAGCAGTAGTGTGTGATAGGAGCAGCATCTACCAAGACTATAATGTTGTTATTATATATAGGCTAGGTTAGTTTTTTCTTAAAAAAGCAGTAAACTGATTTAAAGGCTTAATTGTCCCAGAGGAATAAGGTTTGAACTGTATGTGTAGTTTCCTGGAAGCTGTTGACATAATAAGCCCAGCATCTGAGTAGTTGTTGTACCTCAGACTTGGTGGACTTCCTGTTGCCATGAGTCAACACACCCTCCTGACCACAAAGACCTCCATCTGGAGGCTGATCCAACTGAACCAATGCTGTATCTTTGGTAGGTATCTTTCTTGTGCTACTTTAAAATAAACTTCCTTTTATATGATATTATACAGGCTATATATGTCTCATTTCATTCCAATCGTGGACCTGAACCTTCAGACTAGTCTGAGTTAAACCTGGCCCAGAAGAGAGGTACAACCCTGGAAATATTGCTGGAGGCTATAGTTAATTTATTCAGTCTTTCTTTCTGGATTAGGGTGGTAAGTAGTGGAGAGTTGAACCTTATTTGATGAGTAATACTGGAAGAGAAAAATCCCTACCACCTTGTAACTGTAGGTCAAAGTATTCTAAAATGGGACCTTTAGGTGAATTGTCATTTAAATAACGAAGGATTGTTTGGCTGTAGGGAACCACTGGAAAGTAGTTTCCTCAACAAGTTGCTTCCTAAACAAATCCATAAGGAGAGGTTGACAAGGTGGAAAAATGTCGGTTGAATAAGTGATGATATAGACAGATCATAGGAGGGCCTTTGGTTTTATGGGGGTCTTTAAGTTGTACAGTGCCAAGACCATCTATGGATCCACATGAAGCCCTTTTGAGGCTGTATGATATGCTTTAGGAACTCTCTCATCACCTTTATAGACCTATGAAATGGTTTCTGGTACCAGAGATGAATTAAGATAATTCAGACCCAACTAAATGTTCTGGTTGTGATCTTGTGAATAAATAAGTATTTGTTTTAAGTAGATGACTCACCTCTATCCTTAATGTTATGGGAGATAGAAATTCATGAAGCACTAGAGAATTGTTGGGGCTGTGGATAAATTGATGGGTATTAGAGTGTATTGCGAGTGTCCCCATACTGGGTCTGCAATGTAGTTTTCCATTCATCTCCTCACTTTGATACAAAGTGTACGTTGCAACCATTTGTTCCTTCTGATCTTGTGTGACTCTTATTTATGTTTTCCTGTAACTTCTCCATTAGTGCATCTATCCAAAATGCTGATGGTCATTCTCTAAATTTCTTGACCTTGTATGGGTATCCATGGAGCATCTTTTTAGCACTAATATTCTTCCACTGTTAAGTACAATTGTAGGTCAGGGAATACCATAGTCTCCAAAGAAGCAAAATTTTGGTTCACGCAAAGGGCAGTTATGAGGATCAGGATCAGAGGTGTAGAGCTGGAAGAGAACCTAAAGATCATCATTTCATAGACAAGGAGATGGAGGCTGAGGAATGTTGAGTGATTTGTCCTAGGTCACACAGGCAGTAAGTAAGAAGAGGTGGAATTCAAAAACAGATCTTCTGACTGAAATCAGCACTCTGCCCACTGTGCTGCTAAGGCTTCACTGAAGCAAGGAAAATGAGGCTAGATTGATTACAGTGATGTGAGTGAGGTGGGTGGGTGTGAGGCCTCATTTTCTGAGACACTAAAAATATTCTGGAAGTTTTGCTGTTTGTCAGACTGTGCTGGGCAGGCATCAGTCTGGATTTAGAGGTTGTGGGGCACTAGATTGATGGAGACAGTGATAAGTAGGCCACACTATATATTCCATGCCATTTTGGGGTCAGGGAGTTCCAGCTACTGTACTTCCAAAGACTACTGGAACAGAGGGGAGTGGATCAGATATAGTATGAATTGCTCTCATGACTTTTGGCCTCAGTGAAAGTTGAGTCAACCAGTACAGTATGCCCATTGATTACCTCTACTAAAATTGGGTCTGAATGAGGGCCAAGCCAAGATTCTCTCTTACTGCCATGGGTAAGGTCTTTAAAATCTCCCCTTTGCATTGGAGTTGATCAGTGTTTGCAACTAAAGCAGTTGGTGACCAGGGGCTTGAGATTTATGTGGAAGAGTAGATGTCAGTAAGATGATTAAAACTGTTAGTAGAGGGAAGCAAGTCTTACTGTGAAGTTCTCTACAGTGGGTCTTTCCATTTATCCTGGTGGTTCCAAGATATTTAGCAGGTAGTTATTGGAGTAATGACTGGTTTGTCTGTCATAAAGGCATAAACCCTTTTCTAAATAAAATGTCCATTTTGTAAGTATCTTTTGAGGCTAAGCCCCCTCTGGATGGGTGGGATTTGCCTTGTTGGAAAGAGTAGGGCTAGCTTATGTGGTGATCCAGAGATGGATGTTGGGTTTAGGAACTCATTTTTACAAGCAGAGACAACCTTTGATTCGCAAGTATTGCAGCATTGGAAGTGGTGGGGTACTTAGGAACTTTGCTCAGAATGCTCAGAATAGTTTGTCTTCAGGGAACTCATCTAGCCCCTCCGAGATAATTCAGAACTGACTTGTTAATAGGACTGTGAGGCAGAAGTGTAACTATCATGGTTTCAATTTTATAGATTAAGAAACAGGCTCTGAGAAGATAAGTGACTTAGGCATCATGGGATCATAGATTTAGAACTTTAGGGAACCTTCCAGGCCATAAAATACAGCCTCTTTATCAGATGAGGAAAGTGAGGTTGATTAAGTGACTAGCACAGGATTATTCAGGTAATAAGTGTCTAAGGGTGAGGTTTGAACCCAGGGCTTTTTTTTTTTTTGTGAGGCAGTCGGGGTTAAGTGACCTGCCCATGGTCACAGCTAGTGTCAAGCATCTGAGGCCAAATTTGAACTCAGGCCCTACTGACTCCAAGGCTGGAGCTCTATCTACTGTGTCACCTAGCTGCCCCTCAACCTGGGGCTTTTTGATTGCAAATACAGTGCCCTATCCACTACACTTCTTCTGCTTAAGGTCATACAGCTAATAAATTTTGGGGGCAAGATTCTAACTAGGTCTTCTTACTCCAAGTTCATCAGTCTTCCCATTATACCATGATGCCTCTCAGATTCTGACTGAATACCTGTAAAGAACTTAATAGAGCAGGGGTGGGGAACTTGCAGCCTCGAGTCCACATATGGCTCTCTAGGTCCTCAGTGTGGCCTTTTCACCAAATGCAAACTTCACAGAACTAATCCCCTTAACAAAGGATTTGTTCTGTAAAACTTGGACTAAGTCAAAAGGCCTCACCTGAGAACTAGAAGGCCACATGTGACCTTGAGGCCACAGGTTTCCCCACTCCTCTACTAGACTGTAAGCTTCATGAAAGAAGGGACTGTATTCTATCCAAACTATCTCTTCTAGCACCTGCCACAATATTTCACACAAAGAAGTGCTTCATGAATATTTGTTGAATTCAAAGACCTGGTGTTGTCCAATGCCACCGCTCCACCCATTGATGAAGTTGCCCAATCAGCAAGTTGGTAGCTTGTGTTTGGAGAGATTTATTAAATCCTTTCTGGAATTCCCCGAGAATATTTAAGCTTTATCAGGGAGCTAAGTAATATGTAGTCCTTAGTAATATGGAAGATAAGCCACTCTTGCAGACTTCCCATGAGTGAATTAAGAAATAACCTTACTTTAGCAATTCAAGAATCTGTGATTTCATTAATGTGGTACCCCCTCCAATGACACAAATCACAACCTCTTAGTGACTTAGTATATATGGTCTTTGAGACATGCTGTGGCAAAAATATTCACCCTGCAACTGCACATCTCTTCCTATTGTTTGACTTTGAGGTACAAACATGAGAAAGTCTGTGACAGGTGCTAGGGAGACTGAGTGGTCCAGTTTGGCTGGAACATATAGTACATGGAGGGGAGTAGTATGGAATAAGTAGGGTGATGTCTATTTGTGGAGAGCTTTGAATGCTTTGGACAATAGGGAGCATGAAGTGTTCTAAGCACAGTAATGACATAGATCCATGCATAAGGAAGATAAGTCTGGCCATGATATGAAGGATGGTTTGGTGGGTATGGGTAATGGAAGTGGAAAAACAAATGAAAAGCCATTGTGATATTGCTAGCTGGTAATAATGAAAGTCTGTATGTGGGTGATAGTAAGTGTGACTCAATCAACCCCAAAGCATTTATTAAAACACTTACTATGTTCCAGGCACTGTGCTACGCATTGGTAATACAAAGATAGAAATAAAATGTTCTCTATTCTTGAGGAATTTATATTGTAGCTAAAGATGACAAATACATACATAGGCACATATGACCTATATACAAGGTTATTTTGGGGGGAAAGCAGTCAGCCATAAGCATATGTTAAGTGCCTCCTATGTGCCAGGCATGGAGCTAAGTACTGCAATGCAATAGAGGCAAAAGACAGTTACTGCCCTCAAAGGAACTCATATTCTAATGGGGAAAGACAACAAGCAAACAAATATGTACAATCTATGGGAAGGCACTAGAAAGCACTAGTAGATGAGGAGAGATTAAGAAAGACTTCACATAGAAGATAGTGCTTGAGCTGAGCCTTGATAGAAACTAGGAATTCTAAGAAGTAGGGGTGAAAAGGGGAGACATTTTAGATATTGTAGATAGTTAATATAAAGGCGCAGGTTTGGGAGATGGAGTGTATGAAGAAAAGTCAGAGGCCAATTTGGCTAGGCCATGGTGTGTATGTGAAATAAGGTTAGTAGCGTAAGTTGTGGCCAGGTTGCAAAGTGCTTTGAATGCCAAACCCAGGAGTTTATATTTGATCCCAGAGGTATTAGGGGACCACTGATGTAGTGAAACCTGAATTTTAAGAAAATCATTTTGGCAGCTATGTGGAAGATGGATTGGAGTGGGGAGATTACTTGAGGTAGAAGGGACCAATTAAGGAACTCTTTCAGGAGTCTAGGCAAGTGGTGATGAGAACCTGAAGTAAGATTGTGGCTGTGTGAGTAGAGATGAGAGCAGATGAGGAGTTATAACAATAAAATTTGGTAACTGATTCGATATGTTGAGTGAGAATGAGTATTTGAGGATGACGCTGATGTTGGGAAGCTGAGTGATTAGAAGGTCCTGTTGATAGGAATGGGGAAGATTGGGAAAGGGATGGATTTTGAGGGAAAGATGATGAGTTCTATTTTGGTCATGTTATATTTGAAATGCTTATAAGAGGTTCATTTCAAATGTTTGGTGATATGGGTTTGGAGTTCAGGAGGAAAAGTAGGGCTGATTAAGTAGATGAATAAAGGAGAGGGGACAGATGTAAGAGAGATTACAGAGGTAGAATTAACAAGGTTATAGTAACTCAATATTAGAGGTGAGGCAAATGGAAGAATCAGAGATAATATAAGGTACCTCAACCAAGTCTGTGTTTCATAAAATTATAGAGATGAATTAGTTGAGTTGATCTTGTAATTTGCTTTAAAACTATTTAAAAAGAGTTTTTATAATTTGTTCTTTAACTCAAGTATCATTCAAGTATTTTTTACTCTATATAGTCTTTGTATTTTGACCTTATTGCCTATGGTGCTTATTTTTATTGTAGCACAGTCTTCTATAATATTTAAAATTAGTGCATTTCAAATTTATCAATTCTTTGTGTTCTAGGATATGGCTAGCTTTTTCAGTGTTACAAGTGTATTTTTAAAAATTCGCTACTTTTATTCAGTTTTTTCCTCGTAGCTTTCAAATCCACTTTCTTTAATACTCTATTCAAGTTTGTAACCTCTTTATTTATCTTTTTGCTTGCTTTATCGTATTCCATTAAAATCTCCTACTATTATTTTTTATTCTACTATTTCATTCTCTTCTGAAAAAACCTGCTATGTTCCAGGAATTGTACTAAATCTCATCTAACAATTGTAACTCTGAATGTAAAATAAATTTTAATCCATTCAGTTACCTCTTTCCTTTTTTTTTTTAATTGATGAGGCATTTGGGGTTAAGTGACTTACCCAGGGTCACGCAGCTAGTAAGTGTTATATGTGTGAGGCCAGATTTGAATTCAGGTCCTCCTGAATCCAGGGCCAGTGCTCTATCCACTGCACCACCTAGCTGCCCCACCTCTTTCCTTTTAATCAGACAATTCAGTATATTTACATTCAGAAAGAAAAATGCTTTTTCTTTTATTCATTTAGTCTTTTTAACATTTGAAATCATTTTTGTCTTTTCGGGAGAGAATGAGGTTTTAGTATCTTACTAGTGTTAGTCCTTAACACAAACATACATACATATACCCACGATATGCAAAATTTTATTATTTTGCTGCACCGAATCTATTAATTTTGCAAAACTTTGACTTACATGCCCTCTCCCCTCTTTTTGGTATATATATTCTTGGATTGCCTAGTTCCCTTAGTTTCTAATTCTTTGACAAACAGTAAGAGTTGCTATAAATATTTTTTGTACATATGGGTCTTTTCCCCCCTCTTTCTTTGATCCTTTTGAATGTAGGTCTAGTAGTGGTATCACTGGGTCAAAAGGTGGACACAATATAGTTCCAAACTACTTTCCAGAATTTGCCTTTCTGTGCTTAGCACAGTGTCTTGCATCTAGTGAGTACTTAATAAATGTATGTTGACTGGTTATATAGTCTTCATTTTGACTATTCTTTTTTTCTCATTCTTTATCTTTTATGACATAATCAATTCATTCTGTCACTCCCATCTTCCCATCTTAGGTCTATTTGTACCATTTTATTTTACATAAACTGTCTATTGTTTTGTTATCCTCCCATGGTGACTACTTTGAGATGTTGACTAATCACAGTTGTAAAGAAGCTAGTAATTTCAGTAGTTACTAATGATGTGCCCAAATCTCTGTATTCTTCCTGGTCAATAGTTTGTTATTATTGTGTCATCACATTTAATATAGCAATCAACTCCTAGTCTTTTTAATTCTTAGATGATTTGCACAAGATGACTTGTGAGCCAATTGCAACAGTCTTAGTTTGTGCTGTCTTAGTTCTATCAATAACTTACGGGTGTTCATAGACTTTCTAGCAATTTTCCCACATGATTTATTTCCTCTTCTGTGTATGTAATCGTAATCCTTTTTTTTTTTTAAAAAATTTATTCATTTTTAGTTTTCAACATTTACTTTTTTTGATTTTGAGTTCTAAATTTTTTGATTTTGAGTTCTAACTTTCCCCCCCTTCCTTCCACTCCCCCTTCCCCAAGACAGCATGTAATCTGATATAGGCTATATATATACAATCATATTAAACATACATAATCCTTTTCAATATCCAACACAAGTGCTATGCACTTTCCATTTGAAGACTTCCCCTGATGGGAAACTGACTGCTTTGTGAGGTAGCTCTTTGTACTTTTGGACAGCTGCAATTGCTGTTTATTCTAATGCTGAAGCAAAATCTCTTTCCCTATAATTTCTACCATCCACATCTTGTTCTGCCCTCTGGCTTCAAGCACAGTATTATCCCATTTTCATATGGCAAACCTTCGAGGACAACACACATGTTCTACCTAAGTTTTTTTTCTTTTCTAGGATAAGCATTCCCAATTTCATCAAATGATTCTCATGTGGCAGGATTTTGAGTCCCTGTACCATGTTAGTCCTTTTTTTTTCTGGCCCTATTTCAGTTTGTCAGTATATTTTTAAAAGTGTTGTACCCAGAATTGGAGAATTGAACTATAATTCTCCAGATGCAGTCTTACCAGGGCAGCATACCTACCTTATTTTTTATTTATTGCATTTATATGACACAACCTTCCATTGCATTACCCTTTTTCTTTTGGCTGCCACAGCACACTTCTGACTCTTATTAAGTTTATGGTCTACTTAGACTCCCAAGTCTTTTTCACATTATCTTCTGTCAAGCCAGGTTACCATTTTGTTCTACCTAATTTAATTTTGAACCTAAGTATATGACTTTACATTTATTCCTATTAGATTTCATTTCATTAAATCTGACCCATTGTTTCAGCCTTTTGAAATCTTTTTTAAAAAAAACCCTAAAATCTATAACCCAATGTGTTAGCTATCCCTTTTAGCTTTGTGTCATTTGCATATTTGATAAGCATGCCGCCTCTGTCTAAATCATTAATAAAAATATTGCATGTCAGGATCAAGAAGTAGAGCCTACAGTCGGATGTGAAATCAGACTCTAGGTCTCTTTGTTATTGTACCATGTACATTGATTTATAGAAATCTAGGTATTTTTCTTTATAATTTTTCCAGTTATGTCCTTCTGTGAATCACTTGACACTCATTTCACTGTTATTTTATATGTGAATTGTACTCAGATTTAAAGTTTTGTCTTCTCCTTTCATTTTCATCTTAAAACTCTCTTGATCAGATCCCATTCTTCACAGTACTTCTGAGATACACTTCATCCCTAGCTAAAAACCCTATCATTTATATAAAACCATGATTCATAAAAGCAAATGCCCATTTTTATACCACCAGCTAGCAGCTGTTAATTTCATATGTCCTGCTCAACCTTCATTTGCCCCTAAGGCTTTCAGGTTCTTGGCCAGGACTTCGTAGTTATTATATCACAGGATTTTATAGCTGGAAGGGACCTTAAAGGTTGTCTAGTCTAACCCCTTCATTTTATAGATAAGGATATTATAACTTGGAAAGATTAAGTGATAGCACAGATAATAAGAAAGTAATACAGGTAGCAAATAGTTTAGTAGAGAAGTTCTCTGCTAGGTTCCCTGACTTTGTATCAGTATTCTTCCCACTGTATTATACTGTCCTTAAATAATTTTATTCTTTAAATGGCATTCTCATTCAGACTCACATTAATCATCAAAAGTGGGTAACGGTAGGAGGATTTGATAAGGCTTGATAGAGATTGAATAGTTTCTAGTTTTACATACATCTTCTATACTTCTCTATAGAAAATAATTGACTATTACATGTTTGTTCTTCCTGGAGCTAGTAATATTTCTTTGTACCTTTTAGTACCTGTGATCCTCATTGTTGTTTTCTAGAACATAAGTTTCTGTTTCTTTATGATGTCAGGCTTTCGCCTTTATGGGAGAACCTCATGTCTGTTTCATTGTTTTAGAAGTTCATAATCTTTTCTCTGTCAATTAATTGTACACATTATTTTATTTCACTAGCTTCTTCTGTTGACCGTAGCTTTGAGTCCCTTTTGTTTTCTTGGACTCTTTCTTTCTTTCATCTTAGATTATTTCTTCTGTACCGTTGAGGATCTCTTCCCTGTCTCTAATAAGCCAGAACATGGAGGGATTATTTCTCATGCTCTTTCATGTTTTCCTCAAGTGAAGAGATTTACTTGCATTTAACATATAGATTGTTAATGAATGCCTCTGGAAGGAAGTCAAATATAGCACAATTCCAGATAACTTATAATACACCCTTTGCTTAAGGTGAAAGCAATCTTTTGTGGCACTATTTGAAAATGTCACTGTTAACTGTCATGGTAGACTGCTAGTTTGCTTATTAGCTGTTGCAGGTACCTAGAAGTTCTAGGCTCTTCAGCTTCAGCTTCATAAGCCTGATCATGCCATTTAACATTTTTTCTCCTGTTAATTTTCCATAATACAAGCAACAGAAATACTATATAGACCACAGTCAACAAACAAACATCTTTCTTTCTGTTTGCTAAGCCTCCTACTGGCAACTACTAGTCACTCAGTCAGCATGCAACAAGTCAACAAGTATTTATTTAACCCTTACCATGTGTCAGACACTGCCCTAGGAAAGACAAAAGCGTAGTCCCCACCCTCAAGGGACTCATGTTCTAAGAAGGCAGACAGCATGCAAATAATTATGTATGTACAAAAAAAAAATAAATGGAAGGTCGTCTAAGACAGTAATCCTTAGCAAGGATGAGGGAATTTAGAAGGGATCAGGAAAAAATCTCATAAAGAAGGTGAAATTTGAGCTGAGTCTTGAAGGAAGCCAGGTAAATCAGAAGGCAGAGATGAAGGGGGAGGGCATTTAGGTCAAGGACAGCTAGTGCAACGGCCCAGAGTTGGGAGATGGGGTGTTGTGTTAGGAACAGCATGTCATCTAGTGTAGTTACATTGAAGAATGTGAAGAGGGAGTAAACGATAAGACTGGAAAGGTAAGAAGGTACCTTTAAATGACAGACAAAGGACTTTGTATTTGATACTAGTGGTAATAAAGAGCCCCAGGGTGGTAACATGGAGGAACATCTCTATGGCAGCACTAAGTACAGGTTGGATTGGAGCAAGAAAAGACTTGAAGTAGGGAGACCGATTAGATTGTTATTATAATAATTAAGACATGAGAAGATGAGGGCCTGAACTAGGGTGGTAGCTGTTTGAGTAGAGAGGAGATGTATAAAATAGAATTTGTGATTGTAGAAATAAGATTTAGTAACAGATTAGATGTGTGGAGTGAGTGAGAGTGAGGAGTCAAGGACGACATTCAGATTGTGAACTTGTTGAAATTGAGATGCCTATACGACATCCAATTTGAGAAGTCCAAAAGGTAGTTGGTGATTCAGGGCTGGATCTCAGAAGGGAGATCAGGGACATATATGTAGATCTGGGAATCATCTTTGTAGAAAAAAGAACTGAATCCATCAAAACTGATGAAATAGCCAAAGGAGATGGTATAGCTGGGAGAAAAAAGAAGAGGACTCAGGACAGAGCCTTTGAAGACACCCACAGTTAGAAGGCATCATATGGATGAAGAGCCAATGAAATAGACCATATTTCATTTTCATGATTTTGTGTATGGATAATACTTTCATTTTAATAAAAATTTTATTGATGTACTTCATTTATATATAATTTCATTTCCTAGTATATCTCTCCCCCCCAAAAGAGAGCCATTTATTTTAACAAAGAATTTAAAAAATAACTCAGCAAAACAAAAACACATTAGTTAAGTCTGATAGTATATGTAGTGTTCCACACATTGTTCCCCACCTCTTTTCTTTGGAGTTCAAGCCTTCAATCCTGTTTTGTTATTATTGTTCTTTCCATTTACATTGTAGTCATTGTGTATATTGTTTTCCTGGTTCTACTTGCTTCACTTTGTATCATTTCACATTGTATAACAATTTTCATATGACAAGCTTGAATTCTTCACAAATTGGCTTTTTATAAACCTCTTTGAAAGAGGTAGCAACCATTTTGCAGTTGGCAAAGTGTAGAGAAATTTTTCAGTAGAATTAAGAGATTTGGAATCGTAACTTCTTTGATTTTCCTAAGCATTTAGTGTTCTAAAATCTTGAAATATTCAACTTAGTATAAAATTCCTTGCATTCAGCCTTAAAGAATTTTCTGATTATCACAAATCTTTTTTTTTTTTAAACTAAGAGAGCATTGTAATTGCTGCCAATGATAGGGCAACCAGAGGGTTTGGCAGCTTGTGGGTGGGAGTTTCAAGGTTTGGGGATTTGGCAGGAGTTAGATTGGACTGTTGGTGTAGGAGGGTAGAACTGAGTATTGATGATGGTCTTTGTCTTTCCTAAATCATAATTGCATCAAATGAGTTAGTTCAATTTATGGCTGAATCTACGCAAGTGTGATGAGAAAAGGACAAAACTGGTTTTATTGAGTAAGAAACATTTATGGCAATTAAGGCCACAAGCTGGAACTGATGCTACTTTAAGCATTTGGATAATCTTGTAGGGAAAAATATATCCTCTGTTCTTGATATTATAAAGCAATAGATAACTGATAATTTCTATATGTGGATGTAATGGCTTTTCCCCTTGCTTGGGGCATGGGTTTTATTCCTGTCAAAGACATTTTAATTAGGTGATTTCTGAAAATAGGCATAAAAATGAGAAGTGTATTTTAATGAAAAGATAAAAACAGTTGCACATGAAGTGAGTGAACTGGTTTGAGACTATAACACATAGTTGGTTTGGTTCCTCATGACTTACCTACGTGACAGAGCTGTGTGACTGGTTCCTGAGAATACTAACTTTGTTGCTTTCATAGTATTGATCAATCAATAATCAACAGACAATTATTAAGTGCCTAATGCATGCAAAGAACTTGTTATATAAAGACAGTGTGAAACAGTCCTTATCCTCAAGAAGCTTATAACTTAGCCAGGGGAGACAGCATGTGTATGTATAATTACATACAGAAAGATAAAAGGTCATTTTGGTGGGGAAGGCACCAGCTACTAGGGGGATTAGGAAAGACTTCTTATAAAAGAAGGTTTTTCCTAAACTGAGTCTTGAAGGAAATTAGTGATTTTAAGAGGTGGAGGAGAGGAAGGAATGCCTTTCAGGGATTGGGAACAGCCAATACAAAGGCACAAGATGGGGAATGAAGTGTCTTATGTGAGGAACAGTAAAAACACCAGTTTGGCTGAATCATAGTGTATATATATATGTGTATAAAGGCTGGAAATATAAGTTGAGACCAGGTTGTTAGAGGCTTTGAGTGCCGAACAGAAGAGTTTATATTTGTTCCTAGAGTCTTAGGGACTCATTGAAGTTTATTAAATTGAGGAATAACATGTTCAGGTCTGTGGTTTAGGAAACTCACTCTTGACAGCTTTGTGGAGGATTGGTTGGAGGAGAGCAAGATTAATTAGAATTTTTTTAGTAGTCCAGTGATAAGCGATGAAGGCTTGAACTAAGGTGGTAGCCATGTGACTGGAGAGATGAGAGACATGTCGTGGAGGTAGAAATGTCAACATCTGGTAACTGGATATGTGGAGTGAGAAGTCAGAGATGACACTGAGATTCTAAACCTGAGTAGCTGGAGGGATGACAGTGCTCTTGACAAAAGTAGGATTTATTGAGGAGTAGTAGGCTATAGGGCAGGGGGAGTGTATGTATGTATATTTATATATGTATACATACATATATATACACATATACATACATACATATATACATACATATATATATATATATATATATATATATAAACATATAAATACACACTGCAGTCTTTGGTTTTGATTCATAATAAGTGGTGGACAATTCTGTAGTAATATAATACTATGAAAGAAAAAATGAAACTAAGCTGTCTGAGAAAACTGGAGAAATCAGTATCCAATCACTTTTGACTTTCATTTGTATTAGAAAACTGCTTGATAAGGCTCTAGAAAGATCTCTTCCAACATAATTTCCTGGGAGTAAATGGGCTTTCAGGATGTTATGTGATGGCACTTTTCCTGACTCCTGTTATACCAACAGAATCATTTATGCAGGATTTTCTTCTTTACTCACTGAAGAAGGTTCAGTTTTTACTAAATTGCTATGAGTTCCAAATTATTTGATTCTATCTAGAGCTGCAAGCATACTAGAAAACTGTTTTATATGGCACATAAGAGAAGAGTGAAAAAGTAGGAGAATAAGGAGAGCACAATATTACAAAAGCTAAACAGGATCTCTGTTTTATTCATCTTGTTATCTCCCAAAAGTGACTTCTACCTAGTTGGCACTAAATAAATATTGGTTTTACATATATTTGATGAAATAATCTATGAAATAATGTCTCTTAAAACAGAGCTAGACTAGATCAGGGATTCTTAACCTTTTTTTGTGCCATGAGGCCTCTTTTGACAGTCTGAAGCCTAATGGTATTGTGGTTTATTGCCTACATTTGTAACTGAAGGAATTGCTAAATTTCAGTTAGAAGTAAGTGAAAATAAAGATGTAAATTTTTCCCATCCAAGTCCATAGATGCCTTGAAATCTTTTCATTATCCCCTTGGTTAGTGAACCCCAGGTTAAGAACCTTCAAGATTATTGATCTCTAAGGTCTCTTATAGCTCTAAAATGTTACAATGAAAAGAGAGCAGCTTCATCTTACAAAAATCTTATGTAACACAATTAGTATCATCCAAGAGGACTTGGGCAGCAATAGGGTGATGCAGCCTGGTCGGGGCGGGGGGGGCTGGTAAGGTCTATAATGGGATTTTAATTGGAGAGATGGGGAATAGTCAGGTAAAAAGTTGAGTATGAGAGGAATAGGCAGCTAGATAATTGCATGCAGGCAAAAGCTTAAGTCTAAGAGAACAGACATCATTGATCAGTTTTCTAGAGTAGGAGATTAGGATTTAGACAGGAGCTTTGAGTAACAGTTGTTGGATACCTGGAGTTTTTAATAGCTTAGAAAACAGGGAATCCTATATACTTCCCATCTTATTCTAGCAAAAGTCTCAGAGTTTAGGCAAACCAGGTGGCTCCTTGCTAGCAAGTATATCACATCTTGCTGGAGTAGGGAAGTAACAGAGTATGTGGTAGGACAATTGTTGGTAATAATTCCTGTTTAATTGGGGCTCTCTTTACTTCTTATTTCCATTGTTAATATCTAACAGTTTGGCTATATGTATCTGATATTTGTATAGTGCGTTATGACTGACAAAATATTTCCCACCCATCATCTCATTTGATATAACAGCCCTCTGAGGTAAATAGTACAAGTGTTATCTCAAAATCACAGAATCTGAGAATTGGAAAGGACTTTAGTGGCCATCTATTCCAAATGATGCAAAAAATGAACCACCACCATAATGTGTCCAACATTTGGTTGTCCATCCTCTGCTTGAAGACCTTTACAGAGGAAGAACCCACCACTTATTGAGGCAGTCCATTCCACTTGTAGACAACTGTAATTGTTAAGAGGTTTTTCCTGGCATAAAGCCTAAATCGGCCACTTTGTAACTTCTACCCCTTGTTATTGGTTCTACCTTATGGAATCAAATGAAACATATCAAATTCCTCATCCATGCAATAGCACTTCAAATATTGAAGACAACTATCGTGTTCTCTTGAGTCTTCTGGTCTCTCAGCTAAGAATGCCCAGTTCCTTTGATCAGTCCTTGTGCGACATGGACTCAAGGCCCTTCACCATAATGGTTGCCTTTCTATGGACAATCTTTAGTTTAACAATGTCCTCCTTAAATCTTGGGAGCCAGTACTGAACACAGTACTCCAGATGAGGTTTGATGACGGTGTAGTGGAAATATCATCTCTTTATTTCTGGAAGCCTCTGTTAAGGTAGGCCAAGTTTGCACTAGCTTTTTTTGGCTGTTATATCATGTTATTGACTCATTGAGATTGTAGTCCACTAAAACCTTCAAATCCTTTTCAGAATAATTGCTGTCTAATCATGCCTCCCCCATCTTATAATTGTGGAGATGATTTTTTTGTACCAGTGGTAGGAGGAACATCTACCAGGTTCCACTGCTGTGCAGACTAGGCTAGTTATTTTGCTTAATAAGTACTTATTTGGCTACAGAGACTTAAAGGCTTAGGCCATTGAAATAGGTTCCTGGTTTCCTGAGCCCAAAAGAGCCAGAGCATGAGAAATCCAAGGCCACCATCAAGCTTTATCAGTAAACTACCAAGTGCAAAAGGCAGGAAAGCTATGCTTATCTGAATCAATGCTGTATCCTTAATGACTACCTTTTTTCTGATAGGATTATCATTCTCCTATGGATAAATAAGGGCAGCTAATTTATAGAATGCCAGGTGTGGAGTCGGGAAGACCTGAGTTCAAATCCAGCCTCAAAGACTTATTAGCTGTGTGACCCTGGGCAAGTCACTTAACCCTGTTTGCCTCAGTTTCCTCATCTGTAAAATGAGCCAGAGAAGGAAATGGCAAATCACTCCAGTGTCTGCCAAGAAAACCCCAAATGGGGTTATGAAGAATTGGACATGAGTGAAACAACCGAACAACAACAGAAATGGTTAAGTAAAGCTCCCTTTGTTTACTGAGATGTTCCACTAGTGTCTTATTTCATTCCAGTCAGAGTTCTTAGGGACAGGCCTGCCTGATCAGACTTAGCCCACTATAGAACCTAAGTATAAGACTTTACATTTATCCCTGTTGAATTTTATCATGTGGCTCTATGCTGTCAAGTTCTTTTTGAATCTTGACTTTATCATCTACTGTGTCACCCATCCCTCCCAGCCTTGTTTCATCTGCAAATGTGATAAATGTGCCAATCATGCCTTTGTTCAAGGGGCCAAGCACCGATCCCTGGGGTACTTCACTCGAGACCTCCTGTCATGTTGACATGAGCAATTAGCAATGATCTCTTTGAGGCCAACTATGCAACCAGTTTTGAATCTATCTTGTTATCATCTAATTTATATCTACCTCGTAGTGGAGGATGGTGTCCCACACTCCTCTACTACAATTAATGTAACAGAGAAGATGCTAAGAGGAAGCTAGGTGGCTCAGTGCTTAGAGCGCTGGACCTAGAGTCAGGAATACCTGAGTTCAAATCTGGCCTACGACACTCATTAGCTGTGTGACCCCAAGCAAGTCACCTAGCCTATCCCTTAATCCAGAGAAGAAAATGGAAAACCACTCCAGTATCTTTGTCAAGAAAACCCTATTCACAAAGAGTCAGACTCTACTGAAATGTCTGAACAACAACAACAACAACAACAACAACAAGATGCTCTATATCTTGATACCTTTATCAAATGAGAAAGCCTGTTTGATTGAATTATAATATCAGTCAATCAAACAAACACATAAACTAGGTGAAAATAAACCCTTAGTTGATTATCTAGCCCTAACCTCTTTGCTGACCTCCAGTTTTACATCTCCAACTGCCCACTGGATTTCTCAGATCAAAAGTTTTATAAGTATCTTAAACACTATATGTCCACAACTGATTTATCTTTCTCCCAAACCTTTCCCTCTTCCTAACTCCCCTTCCACTGTTGATGGTACCACCATCCACTCAGTCACCCAGGTTCACAGCTGAGGGTATCATCCTTGACTCTTCCTCTCTCTCACACCCCATATCCAATCTGTTGCCAAGGCCTATCAATCTTACTTTCACAGTATGTCTCACATACGGTGAGACTCTCCTTTGATCCTGGTGCACGTCCTCATCATGCTGGGACTGTTGCAATAGCCTGTTGGTTGGTCTCTGCCCACTCCAGTTCATTCTCCACTCATTTGTCAAAACAGTGTTCTTATAGCATGGGTCTGGCTGTGTCATCTCCCTCCGTTTTCTCAGTGTACTCCATTGGTTCCCTATCACCTCCAGGATCAATTCTCAAAGCCTCTACTTTATATTCAAAGGTCTTCATAACCCTTCTTCTCCCCTCTCCCAACTTTTCAGGCTTCTTACACTTGACACCTTATCCCTCCCAGGTCCTTTGCAATCCAGCAACACTAGTCACCTTGCTGTTCCTTGCACAAGACCATTCACCTCCAGACTAGGCATTTCACTGGTTTTCCTCCATGACTGGAATGTTTTCCTTTCTCAACTCCACCTCCGGGATTTCCTGTCTTCTTTCAAGTCCCAACTTCAAATCTCACCTTCTATAAGAAACCATTCCCAAATCTCCCTTCATTTTACTTCCTTTCCTTTGTTGATTGTTTCCAATTCATCTTGTGCATAGCTTGTCTGTGCGTACTTCTTTTCCTATGGTCTCTTTTACTATACCGTGAGCCGTTTGAAAGCAGGGACTGCCTTTTGCCTTTCTTTGTTATCTCCAGTGTTTAGTGCAGTGACTAGCATATAGATGTATAATAAATGTGTATGGATTAGCTGACTGAGTGAAGTGCTTTAGACCATTGGATGAAATCATATGTATTGGGATTGGTTGAAAGAATTAGACACCTCTTGGCCTATCAGAGGAAGGATCTGAAGCAATCAAGCTTCAGGAATACTTGGAGGAGGGAGACTTCTTGTATGCTTTATTAGAGGACTATATAGGGAGCATGATGGTGGGAGTGGAGTGATCCCAGAGGGACTGTAACACTTCCCCATTTCCCCTTTTGATCAGAGGACAATCTTGTGAACTTTGAAAGGTTTGACTATGTGGACTTCCTGTCAGAGCTGATTGTAGTATCCCAAGAGTATCGGTGACCTGAGGATATTTAATATTCTTATCTAAAGCCTCCTCTTGTATAACAGTGTGTGTATAGTATATCTTGTATAGCATGTAGTATAGTGATCCCAGTCTAATATAAGCCCAGTATTTTCAGATCATGGTTTTATTATTAACAAAGTAGTACTGCCATTTATGAAAGGACATGTGGTACTTCCCCACCCAGTCTGACCAATATCAATACTAGTTTATCTCCTGTTGCTTTGAAGAATGTACCTCACCCTTCCTTAGCTCTCCCCTTCCCCTACAACATTGCTGTTAACAGGAAGCGCAAGCACATTATGTTCAACCTCTCTAGCAAGGAGAGGGGCTTCTTTAGCTTCATCACTGCCATTTCTAGGGCTTTGGGGGTTGTTCCCATAGCAATTCAGTTTCCCTCACAAATAAAGTTCCTTCAGGACCAGCCTTGACAACTAGATAGATATAGTGATGCAAGTTTAATCTCCTTAGTAGTTAAAGTTATTTTTACATGAAAGCTAATGAATACAATGATATAGCCAACTGTTCACATCTCAAATTAAATTTTCCCTTCTGCATCCTTTGTCTTCCCTGGGTAACAGTGAGAAAAACACAACCTTTGGCCCTCTACCATTTTGATGCCCAAAATTTCATAATTATTGACAATACTTTCCCAATAATTTTCTTTATCATTCCATACACAGAACAAGAGTTTCTTGCTGTGAGACTGAATGTGTTACAGATGTGGAAACAATTAGCTTAAACAAATTTTACTAATTGCACCATGGTAGAGGGTGGAATCAGAATACGTATATGCTATACATGAAAGCACATATAATAATTATACATGCACGTATACTTATATGTGTATATACATACATAGCCATTGATATTATATAGTTTTTCTCTATAGTGTAGGGCCGTTCCCTGAATACTAGTTTTATAACATTGAGGTGGTAACGACAAATTGTAGCACCAACCAAGTGGTGTTCTGTCACATACTAGAGACAGTGTAACATAATAAAACATTATATTTAGAGCTAGGAGACCTAGGTTCAAGTCCCAGGTCTGCTACTAATCATCTATGTGTCCTTGGGCAAATCTCTTAACCTCTCTGGGCCCTCACTTGTTCAGTGAAGAAATTGGGCAGATGAACTTTGAGCTGACTTCTTGTTCTAAATTCTGTGCTGCCCCCTAACTCTGGGGCTGTGATAACAACACCCGGTGTTCGTGTACCAGACTCTAAGCATATGAATACCCCAGAGGACTTTAGCTCTGGTGGAAAAAAATGACAATTCTGATGTTAATGATTAGAAATCTCAGAGGCTGGCACTGAATATTGAGAGAAAATCTTGACTTCCATTTGAATCATAGGCAGTTCAAGGGAAAGGTAGACATGGCTAGTCTTCAGTAGGCCCTACAATTTCATCTCTATTTCAATTTAAACCAACAGTCATTTAGTGCTTATCATGTGAAGGCACTGTTTGAGGCATTCCAAGATGAGTAAAACATTGCCCCTGCTTAGCTTTTGTGACACATGTACTTTCCTGGTTCTTCTGCTTCTTTGGCTATTCCTTTTCATTTTCCTTTCTCTTTCTTCTACCTCCTAAATGTTGCATTCCTCAGTGTTCTCTTAGAATTCTAGAATGTTAGAACATCATAATCAATGGATACAGTTCCAGAATATTCTGAAGTTAGAGTTCTTTAGGAAATTGTTATTTTTAGATTCTAATTCAGAAGCACCTAAACTTACTGTTGGAATCCTAGAATGAGATGTTAGGAGAGACTTTAGGGACCCTTTAGTCTAGGGGTTCTTAACCTGGATTTGTGAACCTCTTTTAAAAATATTTTAAAAATTGTATTTTAATATAATTGGTTTTTTTGGTATTCCTATATATTTTAGTTTTTGCATTTTAAAATGTCATTCTGGAGGGCAGCTAGATGGTGCAGTGGATAGAGTACCAGCCCTGAAGTCAAAAGGACTTGAGTTCAAATCCGGCTTCAGACCAAACACTTGGCACTTACTAGCTGTGTGACTCTGGGCAAGTCACTTAACCCTAATTGCCTAAAAAAAAAAAATGTCATTCTGAGAAAGAGATCATAGACCTCATGAAACTGCCAAAGGGGTCCATGACACAAAAAGGTTAAAAACCCCTATTGAGACAGCCTCCCTCTTTTTACAGATGAGGAAGCTAAGGCCATCAAAATAAAATGACTTACTAAGACATTATATTAGAGATTTCAGTGCATTCTTATATATAAAATATGTGATTATATGGTTTTTGGGTATAAAATAAAATGTCTATGCTGTGGTCATATTAAATTTTTAAAAGTTAATTTAAAATTTATCTTTTCCAAAAGAATTTCAAAAAGCATATGATGGAAAAACCAGAAACCCCCTATTTACTATATATGACATTTAATCCCCCTACCAATTTCTGATGTGTTTGTATAATATATCAGCATAAAATTTTTTAAAGTTAAACAAAATTTTTCTAAATTTATTTTTGCTTTACAAGCCAGGTTCATGCAACTAGTGTATGGCAGAGAACTAGAAGCTTAGTCTCCTGAATTCTAGGCTCCTATTTCTGCCATGACATTGCCTCTCCCCTTGTTTTTCATCTTCCTCAATACTTTCTTCTTATGCTCAAGGGGAAAAGCTTCTTAGTCCTGTTTGGGAAGGAAAACTTAACTAGATTTAATAATTCTGTGAAATAAGGCAGTTTTTAGACATGGGGAAATGCCCAGACCATTCCTATGTTTTGTTTTGTTTTTAGGGTCACACAGCTAGCAAGTGTTATGTGTCTGAGGCTGGATTTGAACTCAGGTCCTCCTGAATCCAGGGCCAGTGCTCAATCCACTGCTCCACCTAGCTGCCCCCATTCCTATAGTTTTGATAAAGCCACAGGGACAACAGAAGCATTCTGTAGTTCTGGAGAAAAACAATCATTTCAATTAATATTTATTAAGTACTATGCAAGGCATTTAAGATGAAAAAATAAAGACACAAACCTTGCTCTCAGGAAGCTTATGATGTAATGATAGAAGTGGGGACAAGACATCAGATGTATTAGAACTTAGTGGGGCACAAGAAGAGATCCAGAAAAAGTACCTAGGAAAATTTGAGAAGAAATAGGTCATTTTCATACACAGATAGGGGTGGAGAAGTGTGTGTGGGGGGACATCAGGCGGAGCAGTGTTGAAGAGGTGACATTTGAGCTCATCCTCTAGAATAAGAAGTACTTCAACAGGTGAAGAGGATGGAGGGCATTCCAAATGTATCCTAATAACTTGCACAAATAATTGGAATCAGGAGAGGGAAAAATAAGACCAGGAATGCTTAAGAGCCCAGTTTGACTGGAATGAAGAATACATGAAGAAGAATAATGTGAAATAAGGCTGAAAAATGAATTTAGAACCAGATTGTGGAAGCTTTTAAATTCCAGTTTTTGAGGAGTATTTATTTTAATTTATAAGACGTTCAATTTGGTATACATTTATTAATCATCTCCTATGTTCTAGGCAAAAATGAAACAATCCTTGTTTGCTCAAAGAGCTTACATTCTACTGGGGTGGGAGTGGGGAGATAGTACATGTACAGAGAAATAAATGCAAAGTAATTTCATGAGAGATGGGGCCACTAACACTCAGGAGGATCAGCAGACTTCCAGCAGGAGTTCAAACCCAACATGTCCCAAACAGAACTTATTATACTTGTACCTAAAGCCATTGCTTTTGCAAACTTCCCTGTATCTGTTGAGGGCACTACTGTCCTAAATAAACCAGGTTTGCAGTATCTTAGTTTTTGTATTCCCTCACTCCCTATCTCCAGTTAGTTGCCAAGTTTTGATTTTGTCTCTATCTCTCATATCTTTTCTCCACTCACTTGGCAATCAGTCTGCTTCCAGTCACCATCATCTCTCAGCTGTACTTCTTCAATAGCTTCTTAAGTGGGCTCGCTGCTCCTGTTCTCCTCCATCTCCAGTCCATCCTCTACTCAGCTGCCAAAATAATCTTCCTAAAGTATGGGTCTGATCATATTATTACTGTGCTCAGGAATCTTCAATGGCTCCCTGTTGGCCCTAGAATAGAATATGAATTCTTTAGATTATTATTAAAATCCTGTGTAATCTGGATTTGGCCTATTTTCTTGACTTATTTTATACTATTACCCTTCATACACTATATTTTCTAGCCAAAATGGCTAATTTGCTATTCCATGAACTTGGTATTCCATTTCCTTCCTTTATGCCTTTGCAGAGTTGTTGTCTTTGCTTGGAATGTGCTCCCTCCTCATCTTTTCCCCTTGGAATCCTTAGCAGTTTTCAACTTCCTACAGGAAACTTTTCCTATTCTTAGTTGCCAGTGCTCTTTCCCTCCTTTTACCTTGTGTCATGTACATACTATATCCTCTGGTAGAATGTAGGCTTCCTGAGGGCACAGGCTGTTAGTGGTTTTGGTCTTTGTATACCCAGCATCTAATATGTTTGGATTTCAGTCAATAGTTGATAAATATTTAAGTGCCTACTATGTTCCAGGTACTGTCCTAATTGCTAAGGATTTAACGTGATTTCCCTGATAAAGGGAAGAAGGAAACCTACCAAATTGACATTTGCCTTGCAGTTTTATAGTCTTAGGGTTGCATGGGGTGTGGGAATGGGGCAAATTTACTGAGAGTTAAATGACTTACCCAGGGTCCAACAGCTATTATGTGTCAGAGGTAGGACTTTTTGACTCCAAAATAAGCTCTTTATTCACTAAGCTATGTGCTGTTACACATAGTATCTATATAACAAATTTGAATTGAATTGAATTTAATGAAAAGCTGTTCCTTTTATCAAATCTAAATCTTCCTCTCTTCTTCATCTTTCACCCATTGTTCCTACTTTTGTCTTCTTAGACAAAGCAAAAGAGATCTCTTCTGGACAACAGCCCTTCATCTATTTAAAACTGCTTAAATGCCCCCTTCCATTTTTCCATCTCTAGGCTAAACATCACCAGTTCCCTTAGCCAATACTTATGTATATATGGATTCAAGCCTTATTGGATTCAGCCCATCAAATTTAGCTTGTTGAGTTCTTTCTGGATCCTTATGCTGTCATTCAATATGTTAGTGATTCCTCCCAACTTTGTGTCATCAAAAATTTTGATAAATATGCTATTTGAGGCTTCATCAAAGTCATTTATGAAAATGTTGATCAGGATGAGATAAAGGATTAGGTTCTATGAGACTCTGCTGAAGAGTCCTTCCCGGTGAATATAGATCCCTTACTTTTTGTAGTTTTGAATCCACCTAATTGTACTATCATTCAGTCCACATATCTCCATCTTATCTGTAAGGATTCCATGTGAAATATGTTTGTCAATCAGAGGTCAGAGAAGTCAGCTTTGGCAGGGAGAAATAGGCAGGTATTTTTCAGACAGGTAAGGAATTACATCTTTGAGCACAGGAAACATGGAGTAGTGGAAAGTCCAATGTAATTGGACTTAAAAGTAGTTTGAATGCTAGCTTTGTTGATGACTAACTCAGTGACTTTAGGCAAACTCCTTAATCTCCTCAACCTTGGTTTCCTAGATTATCTCAATAGTGCCTTCCGGATCTTAGTTCTATGAACAAAGGATGAGGAATCCAGGTAGTTGACTGGTGAATAAAGGGAAAGGTACTTAGAATGTCTCTAGGCAATGTGGGATGAGGGGCTTTCGGCCAAAGAATCTATGTAACCAAAAGTGAAGATTTAGGTAAGATGTCTCAGTATTAAGCAGAAGATGGGTAATGGAGACTGGGACTGAACCAAAGGTTAGAAAGAGAAGATTCCATACTTAAAACAATACAACTTTAGAATTGGAAGAGACATTAAAGGTAACGTATTCCACCCTGTCCATTTTTCCAATTAGGAAGCCTATGGCCAAAAAACCCAAATGATTTGCTGAGAGTCGGTTCATTTAATGGCAGAGCTGGAACTCTGGAGTCTGGAACTCAGGTTTTCAGATTCCTAGTGTGATGTTCTCTCCACCAATACCATACTTCTTCCCAGGGCAAGAAAGAGAAGAATAGAGAACATCTGCCTTAAAATTTTCCCACTTGCTTGTCAGCAACTTTAGGCACCTCAGATTCAGCATGTCTAAAATGGAAATCCTTCTCTTTTCCACTACATCTGCCCTTCCTTCAAACTTCCTTATATCCTTGAGGGAACCACTGTCTTTCAATCACCCAAGTTTGCAACTTTAGTGTCATCCTCAACTCTCCCTCTTCCATAAGCACTGAAGATAATTGCCTCTCTTAATGTTGTTCTTGATAGCTAAGTAATTGAAACTAAAATCAGTTAGCAGGAATATTATTAATGACTTGAAGTAAAGATATACAATATTATGAACATATTTGTGAATGCTTGTTCTATAATTTTCCAAATATATATGCATACATATATAGATGGTATGTGCTTAAAACATATATATACACACACACACACACACACACACACACACACATACACACACACACACACACACACATATATATATGAAGGGAAATATAACCATATATAAGTATATATTTAGTGTTTTTATATTATATATAACTACAAGTGGAAATTATCTTGATTCCATTCCTGGTTGTAAATGTGTTTTATTTTTGGCATGCAATTTGCAAAAAGTGACTCAGAAAAGGAAGTAAGAGTCATAATCTTAAACTTTGACCAGAAATTTTATTTCTGCTCAAGGTTGTTGTAATTCTTACATAATACACATACAAAGCCTTAAATGTTTATTAGCTGTGTCTGGTGCTAGTTTTTTTTTTTTGGTAAAACAACAACAGTAATAACTAACAACCCCATAACTTCCATGTCTCTCTAATTATATGTAAACTTGTTTAAGATCATCAAGTACGATGACTCATCCTGGCTCCAAGGTGCCATGCTAAGAACTGCAACGCTTACAAGATTTGTGTTCTCTGTTTAAGATGCTTATTTTTGCTTTGGTAATTTTTCTATTTTAAAATAGACTCTAGATCTCTCAACTATAGTTATTATATAAGAAATAATAAACTATTGCATATGTATGTCTATTTTTAAAAATGTACCCTTCATGATATAAGTAGCACATTATTATCCTCTGAGAAGTATCTTCCTGGATTAATATGGTTATCATCATTTTCATCATCATCAGTTAACATGAAATTAGTGCTCATGTGATGCCTAGCACAGTACAGGTGCAGTAGAATTTACAGAGTAGTTCATTGATAGTCCCTAACCTTAAAGAGGAAAGATAGAATAGATGAGTCATAATTGACTTGGCCCCTCTAGAGACTGTCCCAAATTTACACATTTTCATTTTTTCCAAAAAGTCAGTGAAATCCTTCTCTTCCCTCAAGATGCCAACTACTGTATGAAGCCTTTGTAGACACTCCCCCCCCCACCCTTAAAAGTGATCACTTCCTCCTGAGATTTTTCATAGCGCTTTGCTTAGGTCTCTTTCCTTTATACTTAGTGTATAATGTATGCTTAAAGTAACTCTCCTTTTTATCCTAGTTATTTTTGTATTTGGTCTCATCTTCCCCCTCATTAGATTGTAAGCTGTTTGAGAGCATGGTTTATGCTGTGTCTATCTTTGTAGACCTTTCACCTTCTACAGTATCTGGAATTTAGTTTATGCTTAATAAATGTGTTTTGAATTGAGTTGCCATCTTATTGATTCTACCTCCACAATGTCTCTTATATCCATCCCATTCTTCATTTGCAACATAACTACCTGAAATCAAACTCATATCATCTCTCATTTGGAAAATAATAATAATTGCTATCATTTCTATAATGTTTGCATGTTTGCAGAGTGCTTCACACGTGTTACCTCATTTGATATTGATATTGACCGTTGCCATCCAGTTGGTCTCTCTGCCTCAAGATTCACTGCTTTCTGATCCATCTTCCTCACAGCTACCAAATTGAAATTCCTAAAGCACAGGTATGATCATGTCACTCCCTTGTTGACAAAGCTCCAAGTGGCTCTTAGTTGCTTCTAGTATAAAATACAGACTTTTCTGTTTGGCATTTAAAGTCATCCACAATCTGTCTTCAGCCTACCCTTCCAGGCTTATTACACATTACTCTCCTTTGCACTGTGTTCCAGCCAAAATACCCTACTTGCTAGTTCCTAGTACACAATATTCTATCTTGAAGCTCAGCTCCAGTGCCACTCCTGAATGAGATCTATCTTGAACTCCCAGTTGCTAGTTCCTACCCTTCCTTTCCCCACCACCAAATTACTTTGTATTTACTTATATATTTTGTATTTATTTATCTGTATTTACATTGTTTTCTCCCCAGTTGAATGTGAGCATCTTAAGGATATATATATATATATATATATATATATATATATATATATATATATATATATATAAACATCTCCAGGATCTAACACAGTACCTAGAATATAGAAGGCACTTAAATGCTTATTGAATCAATGAATTTCACTTTGGATTGCCTTTTAATTCAGAAATAATGTTATAAATGGTAATTAGTTTCCTAATTAGTCTACCAAGTCTATTAAAATGCCGAATCCTAAATCTGTTTAACCCATGAGATACCTGAGATACTGCATATTTGCAGTGAATAAAGGTTGGAAACCATATTGTTACAAATGTAACATATTAGAGCCTCTAGCTTCAGTAGATTCTTGGGATAAGCCAGGCCTGATTCTGAAACCCATTCTCAGTAAAATACCATTAATTTTTTATTTTAGTAGGTGGGGACAAAAGGGAGAGAGGGGGAGAGGGAGAGAGCACTAGACCATTGAATAATGATATGAGAGACATCAGTGAAAATAACTTAAATATCTACTGGTATGCTTTGGCTAAAGTATCTCACCCATTCTTTTGCTCAAATGTCCCTGGTGCTCTTATGCTCTTTCCACATTCCTTTCACTTTTCAAATTTTAGATTACACAGTATAACCAACTAGAAACAAATGGGGGTGAGGGGAAGACTTCCTCCAGGTTTCCCTAAATTGGATGGAATCCATACACTGATCAAGCTTTCATTTTAGACAAAGGCCTTGAAGCAGTGAAGATGGAAAGCTGGAATGGTAAGCTCTACTCTGCAAATTCTTCACTATCTTGTCTGCAGCACTTATTCTGCCCCCCAGGTACTGTGCCCAAACCTTGGATTTTCTGAGACCCGATCTGACCAAAGTCACTTTCTACTTTCTGAAGCATTACCCTGGTTTTTTACAGCTGGGGAAGCAGGTATAGAAGAACTCAAAGCACAGTGCTCCCTACAAAGACACCTGCCTCAAAGGCAGTGCGGCGGTGTTGTGGGTCAAGCACTGTATTTTGAGTCAAGAAGTCTTGGGTTTGAATCCTGTCTCAGATATTGACTTTGGCCCTGAGCAAGTAGCCTTATGATTAGGATCAAATGAGATTTTACTGTGTGTTTTGGGTGAGCTGACCAATCAACTCTCAGTCCTTAGCACATGCTAAGTGGAAGGCTTGGTGAGCCTGCTTCTGTAAATATATGATTGGAAGGGCTCTTTCCCTCCTCACTTAAGAGCATGTGCTGATAATCTCAGTACAGTTTCCTGTCATCTTACTGTATGATCATAAAAAGGTTTTTTTTGTTTTGTTTTTGCCAGGCAATGGGGTTAAGTGACTTGCTTAGAGTCACACAGCTAGTAACTGTCAAGTGTCTGAGGCCAAATTTGAACTAAGATCCTCCTGACTCCAGGGCAGTTGCTCTATCCACTGTGCCACCTAGCTGCCCCTGAAAAGTGTTTTAATTGTCTGCTGAGCTAGAACTACTTAGTGTGCATACAGAAGGCTTAAATGGATAAACTCACTCTTCCCAGATAATGAGTGAGACAAGAATTGCTGTGAGCCTCTGGATGGGTGAGAGAAAATAGCACCTGGCTGCAGCTGTGTGTAGCATATACTCTGAACTTATTCGCCTAACCCATGCTCAGACTGGTAGTTTGCTTCTGCTGCTACTATGTACCTTTCAATTACTAATTACCCTCAAGGTAATTCTTTTTTTTTTAAAGGCAATTGGGGTTAAGTGACTTGCCCAGGGTCACACAGCTAGTAAGTGTCAAGTGTTTGGTCTGAGGGCGGATTTGAACTCAGGTCCTCCTGACTTCAGGGTGGGTACTCTATCCACTGCACCACTTAGCTGCCCCCACCCTCAAGGTAATTTCTGAAGGAATGTGGATTCTAATAATGTTTATAAACACCCTATCTGGCATATCCTCTCTAGTATCATTTGACTAGTTAACACCTCTCCAATATCAATGATTCATGAATACCTTTACCTTTTATAAAAAAAGATATTTACTGAAAATATATAGCAAGGGGAAAAGTATAAAAACTTTCCCAAACCATGAGCACATTCTCCCTTCTACACACCATTTAATAGCTAGGGACAGTGGATTCAAACTTGAAGTAGTTGTTACAAGACATCCGCACACCCTCCCCACCCTTTCTATGTCCTTGCCACCAGATTTACCTCATGTAGTATAACTGGTGGACAAGTCAATCCTTTGCTTTCAGGACACAATGCTTTAGCTGTCAGGTTGATTCACTGCTTAGGCTGGTCAAACAGGTTACACTTCAGGTCTGGCTTCTCTCCAAACTAGACTGCTGCTGTTACTGGCTGATTGCTGGGAGGAATCTTTGTTGTACCCTGGTCCATTCTGTTGCTGATACTCATTCGCTTAAAATCCATACAAAAATATAGACAAAAGAAACAATAATGCTGTGTATTCCCAGCCACATGGCCTATGGTGGGGGAGAAAATACAGCTAGTGGAGGCCACTACCATTTCCACACATGCTACTTCTCCCACCGTGTACAAGCGTACAATAGTTTCTGCCTCACAACAAGGGATGAAGAGAATTCATTTGTTTGAGCCCTTTACATTCACATTTAATTTCTACTCAGCAGCAAATTAAAAGAATTCTCACCATCATACTTAAAAGAAACAGAATAACTGTGAATTCTCTGAAGTGAGGAGGGAAGAGGCTCCTGTATCCCTCACTTCCAGAAGCAGGCACACCAAAACTCCATGCAGATTGGCAACCAGCAGAACATTTATGTAGACTCTAAAGTCTGGGCCCTCATCAGTCAGTTCCCTCACTGAATAGATAGGGCACTTTGAAAGCCTTGAAGTACTTCACAGATATACCTTGTTTTATTGTGCTTTGCTTTGTTGCACTTTGCAGACATTGCATTTTTGTTTTTGTTTGTTTTTACAAATGGAAGGTTTGTTGAACAAGTCTGTTGGTACCATTTTTTTCAACAACATGTGCTCACATTGTGTCTCTGTATCACATTTAGGTAATTCTCTCAAAATTTCAAACTTTTTCATTACTATTATATCTATTGTGGTGACTGGTGATCTTTGATGTTACTATGTAATTGTTTTGAGGTATCACAATCCATGCCCATACAAGACAGCAAACTTAATCAGTAAATGTTGTGTGTGTTCTGACTGCTTCACCAGCCAATCATTCCCTGTCTCTCTCCTTCTCAGGTTTCCCTATTCCCTGCGACACAACAATATTGAAATTAAGCCAGTTAATAACCCTGCCTCTAAGTGTTCAAGTGAAAGGAAGAGTCAATTGATAGGGCAGACTTCATTGTTGTCTTTTTTTTTTTTTAAGAAATTGCCACAGCCATCCCAACCTTCAGCAACCACTACCGTATCAGTTAGCAGCCATTAACAATGAGACAAAACCCTCCTCCACCTGCAAAAAGATTATGGCTTGCTGAAGATTAAGATGATGATTAGCATGTTTTTTAGACACAATACTATTGCACACTTAACAGATTACAGTATAGTATAAACATAACTTTTATGTGTACTGGGAAATCAAAAAATTCATGTGACTCACTTTATTATGATATTTGCTTTATTGCAGTAGTCTGGAATCGAACCTGAAATATCTCTGAGGTATATCTGTATGGTATAAAGTGAAGAGAAATTAAGAAGCCTCTTGATGAGGGTGAAAGAGGAGAGTCTAAAAGCTGGCTTGAAACTTAACATAAAAAAATAAACCAAGATCTTGGCCACTGGTCCCATCACTTACTGGCAAATAGAGGGAGAAGAAATGGAAATGTTATCAGTTTTTATATTCTTAGGCTCAAAGATCACTGCAGATGGCGACTGCAGCCATAAAATTAAAAGATGCTTGTTCCTTGGAAGGAAGGCGATGGCAAATCTGGACAACATACTAAAAAGCAGAGACATCACCTTGCCAGCAAAGGTCTCTATAGTCAAAGCTATGGTTTTTCCAGCAGCCAAAAGCTGAGTGCTGAAGAATTGCTGCTTTCAAATTGTGTTGTAGAGAAGACTTTAGAGAATCCCTTGGACAGCAAGGAGATCAAATCATCCAATACTTAAAGAAATTAATTCAGGCTGTTCACTAGAAGGTCAAATACTGAAGCTGAAGCTTAAATACTTTGGCCACATAATGAGAAGATGAGACTCATTGGAAAAGACTTTGATGTTGGGAAAGATTGAAAGCAGAAAGAAAAGGAGACGGCAGAGGATGAGATGGATAGATAGTATCATGGAAACAATGAACATGAACCTGCACAGACTTTGAGAAGTGGTAGAGGACAGAAGGGCCTGGCATGCTATGGTTCATGGGGTCGTGAATAATAGGACATGACTGAATGACTGAACAACAACAGCAACATGTTTGTATATAAATGTTAGTTGCTATTGCCTAGTTAGACTCCACCATTTGAATAAAACAGACCTGAGAAAAAGAGATATTGCCTTCTTTTCTTCTCCAGATTATGCCAACACAAGTAGACCAACTTCTACCATCAGAGCTAATTTTCATTTCCAGTTTTATCATCTTTCCCTAGAATGATTCTTTTCTTTCCTCTCAGGTCCTTTCATTTTTCGTCCAGTATTTGGTGCTGAATTCTTCAGCTACTTTTTCATGAATGTGTTATACTGGCTTTTGTTATGGGTGTACTTTCATGTCTACGGATGCCACTGTGGGAGAAAAGGGAACAAAAAAAGAAGGCTGGAGGTAATAAAGTCATTGCTTGCCTTGTTCACAACGTTATTTGAGATGCTGCATTATAGCTCCAGATAATTGCAGTTTACAAACATCATTCCTTGCTCCCCTAGCTCAGTACCTCTTTCATCAGCTACTAACTATGTGGCGTATGGTAAGAAGTGAACCCTGGCTCTGGGAACATTTATTTGTTTCTGAAAAGCCTATTCCTGCCACTGGTGGGCCTGTGCTAGCCACTGGCTGGTAAATTGGGTATTTATAAGGTTAGGAAGGAGCTGTAAATGTTCTGGCCCTTTCCCATAGGTCTTGAAGAACCATGTTATCTTCAGCTAGGTGGCACACTGGATAGAGTGGTAAGCCTACAGTCAGGAAGATCTGGGTTCAAATCTGATCTCAGGCACTTACTAGCTGTGTGATCCTGGGCAAATGATTTAATCTCTGTCTCAGTTTTCCTCAACTATAAAACAGGGATAATAGCAGTACCTACCTTGCAGGGTTGTTGTAAGGATCAAATGAGATAATAATTGTAAAGCTCTTATCATGTTGTCATTTAGTTGTGTCTGACTCTTCATGACCCCATTTGGGATTTTCTTGGCAGAGGTACTGGAGTGGTTTGCCATTTCCTTCTCCAGCTCATTTTACAGATGAGGAAACTGAGACAAACAGGATTAAGTGACTTGGCTAGGGTCACACACCTAGTTAGGATCTAAGGCCATATTTGAACTCAGGAGATGAGTCTTCCTGACTCCATGTTCTGTACTGTATCCACTGTGCCACCTAGCTACCCCAAAGCTCTTAGCATAGGGCCTGGCATATAGTAGGCACCATATACATGCTTATACCCTTACTGTTCCTCCTATTCTCTCACAAAGATCCTAGTTCTTTCTTGGAATTGACCCAAGGATTATAGTATCACAAAATCAGAGATTTCGAGCACATTTGCTTGTTCATTCTTAACCTACCAGAAGTCTTTCTTATCGCTTGGTACATCTGAGGGCATTCCACCTATGTTCATACCTAACCCATCCATATTTCACTTTCTCCCCAATGTTAGAAATATTACAAGGTAAAGACAGTTTTTCTCATCACCTGAAACATGAGAATAATTCAGCCCTACATCCAATCACAATCCCTGATTTATACAAGTGACAATCTTTCTCCTAATAGGCTTGTATTACATATGCATAACATATACACATCATATGTAGTTTTAAAATAGTAAGATTGATTTTTAAATGGTGATATCAGAAGTACTATTAGGAAGTTTCCTTACATCAAGTGTATATTTGCCTCTATAACTTCTACAATTCTGCCGTCTGGGACCATATACATCTAGCTAAGTGATGGCTTTTTCAAAGCAGACAATGGGAGCTATATACACTAATTTCAATGATGCTATTGTTGTTTGAAACACTTTCATCTGTTTTAGAAAATCGAATCCATGCTTAAAAAAAACCAAAGATTTATCAACCTTGAGAATTTTTCAAGGAAGGTGTTAGAAGTACTGAAAACAACTTCAAAAGAACAGGTCCAAAAATAATGAGAGATAGTACTATGAATGGAAAGAGTACTGGTTTTAGAATCAGAGTATCTAGGTTCTGGTCCCAGCTCTGAGGTTTAATCTGTGTGACATTGGGCAAGCCAATTAACCTCAGTTTCCTTATCTGTAAAGTGAAAGGGTTGGATTAGATGGCCTTTGAGGTCCCTTCTGCCTTGAGATCTATGAGTCTCTAAATATTTTGAGCAATGGTAGCCATCATGAGAATGAATTAATAGCCTTTCAAGGAGACTACTTTGAAATGGACAACACTTGACTGGTTATCTTATTTCTGGTATACATTTTTTCCCCCTCAGAATCAGCTTGAAACCCATCATAAAGCAGATTCAATAGCTCTTGACCAATGTGCATCAAGTGCCCCAATGTCAGCCGAATATTGTACTGTATTAGATACCACGAAGAGTCACTTCACTTTTCCCTTTCTGTCCCTCTCAAAATAAAAACATGTTCCTCTTTTTTTTGGGCAATTGGGGTTAAGTGACTTGCCCAGGGTCATACAGCTAGTGAGTGTTAAGTGTTTGGTCTGAGGCTGGATTTGAACTCAGGTCCTCCTGACTTCAGGGCCAGTGCTCTATCCACTGTGCCATCTAGCTGCCCCCTAAAACATGTTCCTCTTGAGGAGCATCTAATTGACTAAACAGAGGTAGCATTTGCTATCTCTTAGAATTCCATGTCTGACTCATGATAATTTTCAAAGAAGCTGGCTGACTTTTACAGATAGCAAACTTGCATCTATTGAGTGTTTGAGGTTTTTCTTCTTCCCTCCAGGTAGTTTCCTCTTGGCAGTGGTTATGGCCAGAATCAATGGCAACCGCACATGTCAGTTTTGGAGAGTCTTAGTAGGTCTGTTGACGCACCTCCAGCTGAAATTTTTCTAGGTGCCAGAATTCCCAGTTATAGCTCTGTTGATGATGAATACTACTGAAGTGTGTCAAGATATTTATTGTTTAACTGGTAGCTTTATCTACTGTCTTGAAACAAAATGGTCACTGATAGAATTTTTCCATAGGTAATTTTTAAAAAAATGGTTTTCAGCTAAATTTTGGTGTGTGGGAAGAAGTTAAAGACATTTTTTACTTTAATGAGGTCTGCAGTCCACAGAATTCTTAGTCTAGGAGAAATAAGGGGAAACACTTAAGAAACATTGAGGCTATATGTTTGAAAGATTTGGAGATCTTAAGTACTTTAAAATCCTTACTTCAGTGGATTTGTGACCTTATCATTATGGGCACTCTGTGTAGCACTGCAGATTACCACCTCTACATGCCCTTTTGTTTTGTGTGGCTCTTCTCTGTTTCCTTTTCTAAATTTAGTAGATATATTATGTGAAATTCTGGGTTTTGATAAAAGATAAGTTAGAGAAAGAGAGGCAAAAAGTTCTTCCTTTTTTAAAACAAAAAACCATAGAATTCTTAAGAAGCAAATTATTATATTGATTTTAAAATATTTTTTCCCACAAAACTTTTTTTTTCAAGAACCAATATATTCTGCAAAGTGTGGTATTCTTATACATTAGCTTCCTGGAGATAGATAAATGAATTGCAAGAGTGTTTAGTTAAAGTAGGTAAATGAATTGCAAGAGTGGTTAAAGTTCTCTCCTGTCCTTAAAATTCACCTAATCTCCAATGAGGATCTTCTTTGTGTACTATTTTTTTTTTCCCAGCAAGAGACAAGGTTTATTGTATCACCAATAGAAGCGGGTGAAATTTTAAGAACCTATGCATTTGTGACACTTGTATTGACAACTGGGCCAGATTTTAAGAATCTGAGCAATTTAATTGTGGCAAGATGGACACTTTTATACAGAAAGACTGTGGGAAGATCTGGATGGAATTAAAGAAAGGTGAATAGCCTGAGGTGGGGCCAGGTGCAGATGGTTGAGGACCACAATGAAAGAAGTTAAACAGATTATTGACTGAGAAGAGCTGGGTGCCTCAGACAAATGTCAGAGATCTGGGTTGTGGGGTTTTGGGGTCTAGGTCCCAAAGACATGATCTTTTCCTTTTAGGGGTCCAGCACAAATCCCATCAGCCATTATTCTCCCCTCAAACAAATGGGACCCAAAATCTTTTGGGGTTAGGGGCAAAGCTCTCAGCTTTTAAAACTGCTTCCTGCTGGCAAGGGGTGTAGAGCTGTCCTTGCCCCGAGGGGGTCTTGGGGAGGAAATTGACTAAGGCTGCATCTAGGTGATGATGGGTGGACATGGGCTGGTACCCATTGTTTGCTACCAACTGTAGATGAATGGCCCATAGTCTGGAAGACACAAATCTTACAAGGAAGTCTTCAGGGTGCAAATATATAGAGAAATAAAAGTTCAAGAGCCCCATTAAAATGATTTACATTTGATCTGCAGGATTAACTGATCTTGTTACTTTCTCAAAAGTTTCCACTCTGATTCCAAATTCCTTCAGGAGGATCAGAAACTCTTGGAAAGCAACAACACTTTTCCAGGTAGAAGCTTTCCACCCTTGGCCAGATACTGACTTTTTCTCCAATTATAACAAAAGACTTGGGAGGATACTTAACTAATGATTAGGCCAAATAGGTTACTTCCCTCTAAGAAAATTGATTGCACTGAAGTTTTCTTCCCCAAACAAAACTGAAGACGTTTCTGATTTACTTTCAATACTTTGGGATATGAAATAACTACATAATCAGGTCAAAAACATCAAGATCTCATACATTTGCATAGTGCTATTATCTTTTACTGACCATTTGCTCTGATTATAGAAATTTGTTATAAAAGGATAAAGCAGGGACAAGATTTATAAAAAGTATGACAGGATAAAACATCCTTATAATTCAGATAAGTTACAGTTTTCCAATCATGCAGTGTCAATTCCACCTCTTTGCCAGACTCAGGAATAGCCAGGTGGGTGACATTCCTTTTCAAAGGAACACAATGGGGAAACAGCCATAAGCATCCCATCTTAGACTGAGGAATTATCCTCTCAGCTTTTCCCTATGCAGACCTCCACCTGAATCACATTCTCTCTGAGTAGCTTGTATCATTTCTCTCAGATGGTGGATTATTGACTTAATTATTGATGGATTATTATGAGCCATCAGATAACTCAAAATAAAATCAGTTATGGTCTCATGTGATTTTACATTAAACAGCAAGTTTCACTAATCACAGCTTAGGGAAAAATTTTCCAGAATTGACATCTCAAATTTAAAGTTGTCATGGTGTAAAAGCCAATCATTAGAGATTGTTTCTATACACTTGCAAATTCTCAGCAAGCCAAGTTCATTGTTTAGGAACTGCATAACCCAAACAGGCTTTTTGGGAAGTTTACAAAATAAAGGGGGTTGACAGGGACCACAGAGAAGGGACTTGCTGCTGTGGGCTGTGCCTTTAGACTAGCCTTGAGGACTGCTTTGAATGGGCAGAACCAATCTGGATGAGGCTTTCACCTCATCCCCTCCTTTCAACACACAGTAATCAGTTACCAACTAACAATCTTACAATTTTCTTAAGTAATAGCCAAATTGTTTTAGCTGTAACACAAACAATAAACTTCAGATGATATAAATTATATTTCCAGATCATATAAAAATTATTGATAGAATGGTCTTACCAAATGCAAAGGCTGGGTGGCTTCTTTACCTTGACCTATCCCTCTTTCCTCTCTCTCCACGGCTGCTGGGGGTGGTGATGAGCAGGATGTGCCAAACCTGGGTGATACTTCCAGGCTTTTTGGGTTGCCCCAGGGCCCAGGGCCATTACCAGTAGGGCCCTGCTGTAGCTGCTGCCTTTCCCCTCTCCTTCCTTTCATCAGGTGGTGCAGGAAGAGTGAAACTCTCTTCACCTAGTCTGATTTGGGACAAGAGGGGTTAACAGGAAAACCCTGGCCTGTTTGCAGTCCCTGAACTGAGATACCCTCTTGACTCAAGGGAAGGAAGTGGGAGAAGGGAGAGACCAGGATTGTAAGGAGGTCTTTCAAAACTCCTTAATGATCAATCACAAAACCTCCAGAATCTAAGATGTTTTTGGCTCTTCTAACTTTTCACTGTAGCCTTAGCCTGCTCAGAGCCCAGACTATGGGAAGAAGAATCTTAAGAAATATCTTTTTGAACTTTTACAAGTTCATAGATCTAGATCATATTGAAGCCAAGCATAAAGCTTTCCTTTTCAAGGTCTTGGAGACTGAGCTTTTTCCAGTTCTAACCTAGGGGTAAGTCTTGGGGGAAGTCCTGCTGAGTCTGGCTGCAAGGATCCAGTGGCCATGAGGCTTGGAGAGAAGAGGGATCCTGTAGGCATGGGTGTGGGGAGCGGGAGTCCTTTCATGAAGAAGGATCCTGGGTGTAAAGGGGTGGGAGTAAGTAAACCTCAGGAAACCAAAAAGCACCTGTAGTTCTCCCAATTCTCTAGCATTTGAGAGAATTGAGCATATGCTTCTGGATAGGGCATCCATCCTCTGTGCTGCAGAAGGTGTGCCTAGATCCATGGCCTTGAACCAAACCACTGGACTGAGAGCCTGACAGCCTTGTAACTGTTGGACCTGAATGTAACCTAAGAGCATCAGACCCAAAAAGCACCTCCAAGCATTCTTAGATGTTTGGAGAGCAACCCCAATTGCAGAGCGAGAAAGGGATAGAGAGAGAGAGGGGTGGCTTACATACCTTCTGGTGGCTGGAGAATGATTTGAGATTGGGCAGTTTCCTGGTCAGGAAAACATATGTTGCCATCTAGGGGTGCTGGGAATCCTGAAAGTCAAGGGCAAAAGATGCGGGGTCTGTCTTGAAAGAATTTGACTACTCAAGCCTTTTTTCAGTCAGAGACAAGGTTTATTGTATGTACAATAGAAGCAGGAGGGATTTTAAGAACCTGGTCTTTTGTGACACTTGTATTGACAAGTGGGCCAGATTTTAAGAATCTGAGTTTCCTCATGTACTTTTACTCCAAGCCAGTGACCCCAATGCTCCTGTAGTGAGGGTACTTTGGGAAGGTTCATGAAAGAAGTAGATGGAGTTAGATATCTATTTAGGGAGAGGAGAATCATAAGAAGTTTCATAGAGAAGGCGGAATCTGTTTTGTGAGCAAAGACAGAGATGGGAGAGTATTAAGATCATTGTTTAATACTGAAAGGCACCTCAGAGGTTATTTAGTCCAACTTCTTTATTTTGTAGATGAGGAAACTGAGGCCCAAAGAAGATAATTTGCCCAAGATCAAACATAAGTGACAGAGGTGGATATCAACCCAACTTTTGAAGAGTTAATCTTCTTCATCATACCACATTTAACTCTTGTGATAAAAAAAGTTTCTCTGATTTTTCTCCAATATTGATGAGTAATATTTATTGCACTTATTTTTGTTCAGTAATAATAGTGATGGCTCATATTTATATAGATCTTTAAGGTTTATTAAATGCTTTCCTCACAACAACTTTTGTGAGGTAGTATATTCTCATTTTATAGGTGAAGAAACTAAAGCAGAGAGAAATCAAGTCATTTGTCTAAAGTCTCACATCTTGATCTATAAGGTGTTACTTTCATGTCTTAAATAGTTACAAAAACTTTAGATCTTGTTATTTAGTCTAAAATGAAAATATTTTTAAATATTTTTATGTATCACGATGAATGGGATGTCCCAGTGAAGACTTCTCAATGTAATTAAGATTTGGGATAAGACTGGTAATGAGTTCAGAAGGTAGGATAGGGTTAAGTATAGATTTTTGTAAGTTTTTTTAGTGCCATATGTCAGTAGTTAAAATTTGTCTAGTTGTTAAGCTTTAGCCTACTTTTTAATCTTATTCAGATGCGCCTTTGCCCCTAAGAAGAATCTGGCTCTAGAAAACCCTTAAAAGGTTCCTTATCTACTCTCCTTATCTCCCTTTGAAAGGATCTTACTCAGATGCCTTCCATTTCCCTCCATTGTCTATCCCGATTGTCTATTCAATCTCTCACACCTTCCAAAACAGTTGTAAACCATCTTTCTGCCATGGTGGCCTGGCTAATGGGCAGCTAGTGGGAGGGGGAATTTACTCCTCAGGGCTATTTAACTTGGCTTTCTGTTTCTGTGTCTTTGTCTCCCCTCATCAGAGCATACTGGTGGAGGGACACCCAAATCTCGAGATTTGAAATAATAATAATAAATCAACTTTCTGTTTCTCCTTGGATACCTCTGTTTTTTTTTTTTAATTTGAGTGGCATCCCACACAACAAGTCATATTTATATAGGGTTTTAGAATTTGCAGAGCACTTTACCTACTTTATTTCATTTGAGTCTGGCAACAATCCTTTGAGGCATGTATTAAAGGCAATATTATCACTATTTTGCTGCAGAGGAAACTGCGCTCAGGTTAAGTCACTTGCCCATGGTAACTGAGTTAATGTCAGGGGTAGATTTTGAACATTTATTTATTCCATAATGAAATATGACTAGATCTAAGAAACATGAAAACTAGACAACAAAAATAGTAGCCTCTTTGTATCAAGCAAATAGAATACCAGGTCAGTGAGTCACAGGAAATGCTTCAGAGATTTTTTTCTAAACTATAAATGTGTGTTTTACGTAAAAATTTTTATATAAATGTTTTATGCAGTTATAGTTTTGTGGGTAAATATTTAAATGCCTGATATATGGAATACATAATTGCCAATTAACTCACCATCTGAGAGATTCATCTGCCATACTGTCCGTTCAAGAGTGAAATTCAGTTTTTATTTTGAAAGTTATGGTTTTGAAAGTAATCAGAAAAGAATAGGAACAATAGGCCACTGAATAGATACTTAGAAATGGACTGTAGATCTTTCAAAAATTTCAAAAAGTATCTAATTTAACAATTTTTATTTCTTTGGAATGAATCTTCCAATATCTTACTGGTGTGAGTTACTGTTTTCTCAGCCTCCAAGACAGCTCTCATATATTGCAAAGAACTTTTCCTAGAGGGAGATATTATATTCAGATTCAACCTTAAGTCTTAATCACACTGTAATTTTATTCAATTGCTATTGAATATTCATCAGTATTATAATCATATATGATTATATTATAGTTATGAAAAAATCATAATTATAATAATAACTAACATTTTTATTGTGCTTTTAAGTTTGCTAAGTGCTTTGCCCACATTATCTCATTTGAGACTCTTATGAACTTCATGAGGTAGGTACTGCAATTAATATTATTCCCATTTTACAGATAAAGAAGCTGAGGCTTAGAGAAGTTAACTGACTGCCAAGACCATTCAGCTATGTGGCAGGATTCAAACCCAGGTTTTCCAGATTCCCAAGTACCAACACTGTACCTGTGTTTCCTGAATAAAATAAGAAATAAAAAACTACACATCTAAAAGGACACCTATAGGAGGCATTACTTGTGTCTGCATGCATAACTGTTGAAACAGCATCAACCTGTAATTGGCCTGACAATTCCAGAGATTTTCTTTTTATTTGTTGACTTTAAAATGAACAATTCCAGAAAGGTCAAAGCCTCATACTTTTTGTGTTTTCTAAGATTGTATCCTCTGTAACACAATCACAAATATGAAACAGGAAAAAAAAACCTCTCAGGTAATTCTGAAGGTCAGTTATATTTATCAGAGTAGATATTGTCCATGTCATAGTCTTTAATAGATTCAATTATGTGCTAAAGACTGTACAATCTGACTGTAATAGGGCTATTTATTACTACTTATCCTTTTTTCATCTTTGGCTAAAGATGAAGTTTAAGGGCTTATCCAAAAAGTACATTTTTCTTTTATTTTGAACCTGTAGTCTTGTCCACATATACCCAAATATATCTAAGATCTGCTTCTCCAATTTAATTCCTAATTTAAAATTATTACAAAATACTACTAAAATTATACTATTTATTATAGAAAATTATTTTCTATTCTCTATTATTTTAGATACTGCTGTCTTTTATGACACCAATTTTTCCCTCTCAAGTACTTCTAAAATCATCCTCTGGATGTATCCATCATGGCATGAAGGTGATAACTAGGTTTTGAAATCTTTGTCAAAGGAACACATAGCATGCCCTACCAATCTAAAAAAAAAAATCTTCAAGCACAGGCTTGGTGATGAATTGTATGTCTGTAGTCCTAGGACCAGTCTGTTATGCTAGAACAGACTCATCACCAGAGAGTTGGCCATGAGATGAAGAATTTTATATTGACAGCAGTTGCTCTACCAAAGCATGGAGAGAACCATACTGTGAATCAGTGGAGGGAGTGCTCACACAGGTGAAATTGCAGGTCCTTGAATTACTGTGGTATTTATAAAAAGTATGAGAGGACTAATGCCAAATTTTCTGAGTTTTGATAAAATAAAATTAAATATTGTAACACATTCCTGTGAAAGATAACATTTTATTTCTACTTGTAATGTAAGTGCTTCTATTTGGGACACAAAGTAAACCCAAGGCTTTTGCCATTTGCAAAATAGAGACTCCAGAGGGATGTTCTTTCTAAAATTTTGGCCAAATGTCAACTGCCCTACAATATCCTACTTAATTTACATATTCCTCACATTTTCATCAATGAACATTCCTGGAGTGTTAGTGGTATGAAAAATGATTGCCTCCTATGCTGGAAATAGATGTACTTGTTTTGCCCCACAAGTAAAGTCTTACTTATCAGAATGTTATTAATCTGTTTCTTATATCTTGTGGGCTAAAATAGCTCAAACATGTTGAGAGAAGGTCTTTAATTTCATTTAAGAATTTGTCAAATTCTGGGTTTGGGAGCAAGCACCTTTCTTCGAAGGGGAACAGGACAAGCTTGTGACACTTACTCTACCTTCCTGAGGTTTGTATTCCATTCACTCTGTAGATTGAAGGGGTCTCATCTCGTTCATGTGGCCTTTCCCACCACTATCCCCTAAGTCCTACCAGTCCTATTAGTCGTCCCTGGAACTTCTGCTATCTTAGGGCTATCCTGAGACCAAGATCTGGGCCACAACTGTTTAGTAAAGGACAAAAGTTTTTTGTTTTGTTTCTACTATCCATCTAGTTGCTGGCCAATGCTGTATTATGATATAGTGGAACTAACACTGAATTTGCTATCAGGAGAATTGGGTTAAATCCTAGTCCTGCTATTTACTGTATGATTTTTAAAATTTAAATATTTTTATTTAGTATTTTCCTCCAGTTACACAGGAAAACAGTTTTTAACATTCATTTTAAAAATTTTTGGTTCTGAATTCTCTTCCTCCTTCCCCTCTCCTCCTGCCATTGAGAAGTCAAGCAATTTTATATAGGTTACTTCATGATCTTTAATAAGTGGATTTACCTGCCTTTACTCTTGTTTCCTCATATGTAAATCAAGGGAACTGGAGTAGATGATCTCCAAAGTCTTTTCCAGTTTCAAATCTATGCTCTTTATTGTGTGTATAGAGACATTAACTTCATCTAGGTAAAAAGGATTGTGCCATTCCAAAGCACAATTTGAAGGTATTTAAGGCATTAAAAATCTGTTTCTGTGATTAAAATTATTTAGTTTAAGGAAAATAGAATCTGAGGGGTATAGGTTTCTTAAAATAGAAGAATTTTTAGGTTTGGAGGTATTCAGTAAGAGTTAGGGTGTTTTAAAAAAAGGAATCAATAATCATATTCTTTTGATAGCTTCTATTCTGAATATGGAAATTAACTCTGGGAACAAACAATGTGTAGACAAATATGCATTCCATTTTTTCTGTCATAAGCCCTGTTGTGAGAATTGGTGAAATTAACATTCATTTTTCAAGATTTCAATGATTATTCCATGGGTATTCTGGTAGCTGTTTGGAAAGGGGGTAGTATTGCTCCTTTTTAGGAACTTCCACTCATCATTTGCTATTTTTCATTTTCAAAGGAGAGAAAGAGATCTGGCCATGTTTTAGATGGGGGTGGGGCGGAGAAACCCAGTTGAAAACCTAGTTCTGGAGGAAGAGTTCGTGGTAGAGAAAATCCTCTTAAAGGGTTTAAGGGAGCCTGACCTTATGACTCACTGGAGGGAAGAGTGATATCCCAGGGAGCATGGGGTGTTATGGTCTTTCCAGTACCTTGTGTCATGGGGAATGAATGATGAGCTTGTGAGGTTTTGGTACTTTCTTGACAAAGGAAACTACTTATACAGTACTAGTGCTAGATTGCTATGATCTGTTAAACACATCTGTCATAAGTGCTAAATTTTTTATTCTACATCCCGTTCAATGCAAAGTGAGCCTTTTGTCATGAAGAAATATACAGAATGGTAAAATGGAAGTGGGAGTTATGTGGATGTAATCAGGTGAAAATGAATGGAATGGTACAACTTAAAAGACTTGTTTGCCACAAAGAATAGTCTTTATGGTAAGATTAAAAAAATAGTGAAAGAGATAAGTAAACCCACAGAAATGTTACTAGTAAACTTGTAGCAAGGAAAGCAAGACTTTTATTAAAATCAACCAGAGACTAGCAACTGTGCTTCATTTCATGTGGAAGCAATAAACAGCAAATTTATTTTACTTTATTTACTCAAACTCTTTCCTCAGATAATAATATCAGTTTCTAATTCCTAAATAATTACCACACTTCTAATTTTCCCGTTTCAAACTTGTATTAAATATTCTTAACACTGTGACTCTAAATGAACTCTTTCTCCTTAAATTAATTTTACAATAAACTCAGATCAGTCACTACAGTTTTCTGGAAAAGCAGCAGGGTCCATCCAGTGTTGACATTTTTTCATCCTATCCAGGCTCTTTTTCCCTTTGGTAAAATCCTTATCTTTGTCTTGTGAGAACCAGTTTCTTTTCTTTTTACTAATCAGATAGCTTGCCATTGCTACTTCTTTTCTGGCATTGGTGTTTATGCTGCACTCCTTTGCTTTTCTTTTTCTTGCTTTGTACTAATTAAGATTAAGGATAAAATACCAAAAGAGACTCCTTCCTTATCTTTGCTTTTTTGAGCATGAGAATTCCCTGTTTTAGATACCCTAAGTTATTTTCATTACCTTTTCATATTGAGACTTACCTTAGCCTTCTGGTGTTGATACATAATTTCAGGATCTTGTCATTTATCAATGCTTTAATTTTTTAAGATATTGAAGATAAGCCACTTTTAACTTCCTACACACTTGATTGGGCTTTTAGCAGTAGGACAAAAGGCCTCAGTGATCAAATTCCCCTTTCACTGCTTATACCAGCAAACACACGTGGGCACACACATACATACCTCACACAAATTTTATTTGGCCTTTTGTCTACTTATTGAACTATCTTTTTATTAAAATTATTAAAATGCAGTTGAGGTTGCCTAGTGGATAAAATGATGAAGTTAGTCAAGAATTATGCAAATAGAGTGACTAAAACATCCATACTCTTTAAACCAGAGACTCAATTACTGGCCTTATACCCCAAGGTAATATCGATATGAAAAAAGTCCCCATTTATGGCAAAGTATTTATAACAGCACTTTTTATGATTTTGGAAACAAAGTAGATGTTGATCATTTGGGGAATGACTAAATGTGAATATAATGGAGTATTATTGTGCTGCAAGAAATACTGTATGTGGTGAATACAGAGAAGCATAGAAAGATCTATGTTCTTAGTTCAAATTCTGTCTCACACATTAGCTGTGTGCTTCTGGTCAAGTCACCTGACCTCTCAACCTCAGTTTCCTCCCCTGCAAAAGGAGATAATAATAGCACTTACCTCATAGTAATCAGATCAAATGATATGATAAATGTAAAGTACATGTCTTAGTGATATATAAATGTTATCTCTCTATTATTGCTATTAGCTATTATTAACAGTGAAGATATTTTGGAATGACACATTTCAGACCAGCCTACAGATCATTTGGAGCATCCTCAAGGACTATTGTTGAGCTATAACTTACAACCCAAATTATATTGTTTTATTAATAGGATTATTAACAAAGTATCTTCCTTGTATGTGTTAAGATAATCTTTGACAGGCAAAACCACAGAGCTGACTTATGTTAATTGGCATTCTGATGATTAATATCAAGTGAGACATAAAATAGGGGGATGTGCTTGCACAGGTGTTTGCCATTCTAATGGAAGATCCCCAACATAGAATCCAGACTGAAGACATATTTTCTCTAGATGGTGAGGTCTTCCAATTGCTTCTGTTTTTAGATCACATCATTCCAAGTCCTATTTCATCTTTATAATTTTGTTAATTTTTTTTTTTTTTTGGGATGTTCTTTCAATTTACTCTGTTGTAGTTAGTGTGTATATTGTTTTGATTCTGCTCACTTCTCTCTGCATCAGTTCACATAGATCTTTCCATGCTTTTCTCTTTATTATACACATAATTTCTTACAGCACAGTAATATTCCATTATATTCATGTACCATAATTTGTTACCCATTCCTTAATTGATGGGCATATACTTTGTTTCCAAGTCTTAGCTATCAAAAAAGTGCTATAAAAATTTTGGAGTATTTAGGAACTTTTTTCTTATTGATGGCTTCCTTAGGGTATAAGTCCAGTAATTGAGTTTCTGGTTCAAAGGGTATGGATATTTTATTTTCATTTATATTTTATTTATTTGTATAATTCCAATTTGCTTTCCAAAATGATTGTACTATTTTGCAGATCCACCAGCAATGTATTAGTGTGTCTATCTTTCCATAACCCCTCTAACATTGACTTTACTAGTTTTTGGTCATTTTTGCCAATTTGCAGGGTGTGAGGTAAAACCTCAGGATTGTTTTGATTTGTGTTTTGGAGCATTTTTTTCATGTGGTTGTGAAATCTTTGCAGCTATTTTGAGAACCGTTTATTCATATCCTTTGATTATCTATTGGTAGTGGCTATTAGTTTATACACACACACACACATATAGTATGTATACATAAATATACATACATATACACATACCCACTAGACAGACATACTATGCACACATACATATATGTGTATATGTATGTATAAATACAGAGAGACATAATGTATATATGTATATATATGTATCCAAGATATAGAAACTTTATGTTTAATATCCAAGATACATAAATTATGTGTTTGGTATCCAAGATATATGAACTATATAACCTCTCTTTCTCTCTTTCTCTCTCTGTTTCTCTCTCATTTACATATGCCTTGGAGATATAGATATAGATATATAAAATATATGTATGTATATATGTATATATATGTGTATATTTATCTCTATTTATGTAGATATATGTATCTTGAATACCAAACACTTATCAGAGAAATTTGATATACTTTTTCCCCATTTGACCACTTCCCTTCTTATCCTAGATGCATTAATATTGTCTGTGCAGAAACTTTTCAGTTTCAAGTAATCAAAGATATCTATTTTATCTTTTGAAATTGCCTCTATCTCTTCTTTTGTTAAGAATACATCTCTTACCCATAGCTGCAAGAGATACATGATGCTATTTTTCTTTTTTAAAAAAAATAATCTTTAACAATCAGGTCACGTATCCATTTAGAATGTATCTTGGAGAGTGTGGCATAAGGTATTGGTCTCAGCCTAATTTCTGCCAGACTGCTTTTCAATTTTTCTAGGAGTTTTTATCAAATAGGGAGCTTTTCCCTAGGCAATTTATGTTTTCTACTTTATCAAACACTGGTTTATTGAGTTTTATTGTTTCTGAATATCCCTTGTCTAGTTTGTTCCATTAATCTATCTCTCTATAACCAATACCAGACAATTTTGGTGACTGCTGCTTTAAAATATGGTTTGAGGCCTAGAAGTGCTATTTTCTCTTTGTCCTTACTTCTTTTCTTTTCTTTTTCTTTTTTCTTTTGTTTTGTGAGGCAGTCAGGGTTAATTGACTTGCCCAGGGTCACACAGCTAATAAATGTCAAGTGTCTGAAGCCAGATTTGAATATAGTCCTGACTCCAGGACCAGTGCTCTATCCACTGCGCCACCTAGTTGCCCCCCCCACTTCTTTCCACAATTTCCTTTTTTATTCTAGATCTTTTTTTTGTTTCTAAATGAATTTTGTTATCATTTTATCAAGTTCTGTAAAGTATCCTCTAGGTAATTTGACTAGTAAGTGTAAATTACTTTTGGTAGTGTTGTCATTTTTATCACACTGGCCTGGCCATGAGCACTGAATATTCTTCTAGCTACTTAAATTGTTTTTTTTTAATTTCTTGAAGGAATGCTTTATAATTGAATCTATACAAGTCTTTTATGTGTTTTGGGAAACTGGTCCCCATTGTGGACTCATTTAAAAATAAACAGAATTTAATAATTTTTTTTCCTTTCCCTCATTAGAGAATGCAGAAGAATCACTAAAAGTGGTGCATTCTACTGTATTATTACAATTTTTATATCTTGTAAATACAATAAACAATATTGCCACTACAGGCAAAGAAAAAAAAATTCAGCAAAAGTGCATGGTGGTGAAGTACATGATACCTAACAGGTTCAATCTGATTCAGAGACTTAAAGCAATTCTCATTGAATGCCCTCTCTCATTTTTATCCTCATGAGGCCTGGTACTTTTTCCATGAAGTAGTTCCCATACTCTTATTTGTCTATCCCCAGTAAGTCACTGTTAAAGGAGAGTTTCAACTAGCTATTGTGGATGCTGTAGCCCAATTTTTAATTCAGGAAGGACTGTTGAGTATTTTACTGTTTTGTTTTTTGTTTTGCTATTTTTAAAGACTTGGGAGTGTATTATTAATTGGTAATAGATTTCCTGTTTTATTCACACTAGGGAGTTGATGCATTTGTGGAATCCAGGAAGTATATGTAGGAATACCCTTTGCATAGAAAAAAAACTGGGATTTTTGGTTTGTTGGATTCTATCAGAACAGGAACCACCAAGTTGTGTTAAGCTTTGTGAGCTTAGACTCAGGCATTATCACTCTTATGGGATGTACTTTTCAGAAACAGAGTTGCCTAATGTCTTTCTTTTTTATCAGAAGGGACCTCTGAGAACGTAGGGAAATCACTAAAAGTGGTGAGTATACTTTTCATGTAATATGTTTTAGAGTTGTATGTCTTTATATCTTATTGCCCTATTATTCCAAGTTCCATGAGGGGAGACATCATTTTTCAAAACTCTTTATCTCCTACAGTGCACAGCATAATGTGTAGCACACAGCAGGCCCTCAATACATTTTTGTTGGATATAATTGAATAGCTGCAGTATGACAATGAATGTTATGCCTTGATCATGAAAAACAACTAACCAGGGAAAGAAATGACTTTCTAAGTCAATAAGGCATACACCTGTATAGAAATATACAAACTTGAGGGTGGCCATACAGTGAAGGGTATTTGAGTAAGGACAAGAGGAGAGAAAAATAGAAGTAATATAATTATTATTCTATAGATCACCCTAGCATATAAAAATATAGATGATATCTTCTGAACATAGGCAAAAAAGGGCACAGAGATAAGATAGGGTGGTAAGAGACTTCTGGTGAACATGTATTTTCTGAAAGTCTTCTTATGCTAAAATCTGATAAATTGGCTCACCAAAAATGTCATCATTTCGAAGATTAAGAAAACAAGGGGAATTGTTACTCTTGATTTGGGGGAAGATTGGTCAGTGAATTAGTAATGACAGGAACCTTGAGAGAAACATGACCACATAGACTTGATAAGCTTTTGCACAAGGAAAATCAATGCAGTTAGAATGAGAAGGGAAACAGTTAATTGGGAAAAATCCTTGCAACAAATTTTATAATATAGTATTAATATCACTATTAATTGGTACAAGAGCCCTACTAAGGAAATATGGTTCAAGGGTCATGATATTCTTATGAACAAAATTCTGAAAGTGCAATCATAAGTGATCTTGATTAAGAAGAAAAAAAGCAGGAGGGAAAAGGAGATAAGCTGAAGAAACTAATATAGCTTTATATGGATCTTTCTGACAAGCTAAAATATTGAAGGACATGTACAGAAGAGGAAAAGAAGCTCACATAACCAAGGACAAATATTGAAGAGCTGCAAAAACCTTTCATGATTATGTTGGGAAGTTGGCCATCTGTAGTGGAAAGGACTCTATTTGAAGTCAGAAGACCTGGTCTTGTGCTTTAACCTTCAGAAAGCTACTTAATCAACCCACCACAAGAACTGAGGAAAGCATGACAAAAACACTTTGTTAGCTACATTTAGGGAAAGAAGAAGAGCAAGGAAGGGCCATGGTTTGGAGCAGATGATATCAACAAATGACAAGGATAGAACAAAACCATTTAACTCATCTTTTGCCTGTTTTCTCTGTCCAAGAGAGCTATGTGCAAACTTGAAAACTATAACAAATAAGATTAAAGGATAATTAAATCTTAATACAGGTGAAAAGATAGCAGGGGAGGATTCATTTTAATGTTCAAATGTCCAGATGAATTACATCACAGAAGACTGAAAGAACTTACAAATGTGATTCTCCATTGTTGGTCAGTATTGAGGAAGCATGTTACTTATTCAGCAAGTAAGGTAATGGGAAGTAATTGGATTAAGGATCAAAGGCTACAGCTTGGGAACTACGACAGGCTGAGTTTAGAACATGTTTTATGTCAATAGCCATTGGATCTAGAGACAAGGGCAAGGGGAGGATGCTAAAGTGCAGTGTCTGTATGTAGCCCATATAGAGTTCTTAGGCATCCTTTCTTTCAACTTCTGTTCTTAGAGATGGTTCTTATGTCCCCAGAATTTGACTGTGTCGTCTCTCCTTCAGGGTTTTAGGGATATCCTTGAGGGTCAGGGATGATTCTCCAACCCTATGACTTGAAACCCCTACTGATGTGCTTCTTTCTCTCCTCTCCCCATTATTAGTTGAGAATCAATTTTGTCAGCCTTCCTCAAGCAGCTTATGGAAAGGGATATTTACTAAGGTAGTATATTAAAAATAATTGGTATAAAACATCCTCCTAAAAGTCCATAACACACTTGCCTACAAGTATATGCAGAGTCCAGGGAAAAGTGGGCTTAGGCTTAGAGAGCACATGTGGCAAAGGGACAACTCCCAGTTCCTCATTTGTTGAGTGCTAGAGTAGTTCCCCTTAGACTTATTAGGTTCTTTATAAGGCCCTTAGTGTATAGTTTTTCCTTAGCTCCCAGTAATGCAGTTTGGGATCACTGCTGACAGGTGATGTGGGGGTGCTATTTAGGGCATTGATTGGAAAATGGGAAAGACCTGGGTGAGGCCAAAGCTGAGACCTCTCTTCTTCCCATTTCTCCCTCCCTCCTCGTCCCCATCCCCAGGCATTTCTTTCTTAGGGGATTCAGCTAGAATTCTATGCTCTCATCCTTTTCTAGCTAATTCAGTTCTTTTATACAGCATCTAGAAGGTGTAATGAAATCCCTCAGTCAAATAGTTTCCACAGACTTTTCACACTTAGTTATAAAGCCCGTGATTGATTAAATGATTGAAAGAGGTGTACTCTCACCTAGTTATGGTATCAGGGCTAAAATGGGGTAGAGTAGTTTTGACCTCACCCATATTAAGGAAAGAATCCTAAAACAGGGGCAAGAGTGAGAATACAGAAGCCTGCAGAGTACACAGGAGATCTTGACACACAGGCTGGATTAAAACTAGATAAATGAGCAGCCAAATAGATGAAGCAGAGGAACAGAACAGATGTTAATAGTCAGGAACTAGAGAATCCCAGGTATATACAAAGCCAGGGTGGAAATAGGGCATTTGCCTTGTTGGGAGTAAACTATTAATTCCCTAAGGGATCCCTCACTGAGATTCAAAGCTTTGGTTTGGTGGGATAGGAGAAATGGAAGCGCCATGCCAATATAGATGTGTGAAAGCTCCCTCATAGGGAGGTAGGATTCAGACTTGAAAGAGACCTTATAAATATTCTACTCTAACTCTCCCATTTTACAGGTGTGGAAGTAGATGCAGAATGATCACGTGCCTTCCTGAAGGTCAGTTACAGCTTGAGAACAAAGATTCAAACCAAGGTCCTCTGACTCCAGTTGGGTACCATACTCCTCTGAGATGGAGCTCTGTGCCTCAGATGCAGCTTTGATTATAGGTGGACCTTTCTTTCAGATTATATAGTTTTTCACTGGTTACATGTTGGGGGACATGCACATATCTGGGTCATGCAGGAGGGGAAGGGGCCTATGAAAAGATAGCCCCATAAAGATGCTTATTTTGAAGTCTATCCCCCCCCAAGAGGAAAGAAAGCAAAACACCTTCCAGCTACTCTTGATCTCTTAAGGCCATTGATTGATAAATAGGCAGAGCTATGTGTACAAACTTAGAAAATTTTTTGACCAATATAGCAACTTCTCTGGGTGACTGATGGGCCATCATGTGGTTGGGCCAGGAAAGGGTGGGGCAGTTTGCTTTGCTTAGCCATAGATGAGCTGAGTCTCTAGTATGCTACCAGGCCCAAAGAGTCACATTTTCCTTAGTTGTCTGTCTGAATTCTGTTGGCATGGAGCTATGTCTCTGGTATCAAATGCTTGGAAAGCTGCTGTAGGGTCCCTGATACCACTATGTGAGTTGCCTGGCAAAAATGTCACTCTTCACTGTTGGGTAGTGGGAGGTAATAATTAATGGTCAACCACAGTGGTCTGTGGCCTGAGGATTGGGGTGGGTTAGATTTTGAATTATACACTGCATCAGTCCTCTCCTAGCTCTGCTTTTGACTCTCCAGGCTTCTCTGCCATATCTTAGCAGCCTACATATTCTGAGATGTTGCTCAGCCCCTGTGGCCCTCTCCTCTTATTAGTGAGTTCCCCTCCGGAACCTCAGTTTTGAGGAAGTAACCAGGTCAACCATATTTATCACTTCACTCCTGTCCCAGCTCCACTTCTGACTCTCCAGACTTCTCCACTTGCCCCTCCTTGGGCACATTATCCCCTATCCCCTATGTATTCCCCCCTCCCAATTAGAAGCTCCTTGAGGACAGGTGATGTGTTTCTTTTTGCTTGTATTTGTATTTCTGGTGTTTATCACAGTGCTTATCACAGAGTAAGCACTTAATAAATGCCCTATCTATCTGTCTGTCTGTCTGTCTGTATCTATCTATCTATCTATCTATCTATCTATCTATCTATCTATCTATCTTTCTATCTTTCTTCTACCAAGAAGTCTAGAAAGGGGGGCAGGAGCTCAGATATGTAAGCCAAGGAAATATAGGTAGTATCATGTGGTAGCCAGGGAATCTGAAGATGAAGAGAAAGAACCAGGATGCCAAAGGTGTGGGAATAGATAGAAATTAATATGGAGACATAGTGAGGGTTTAAGGAGATGAGTAAATAGCCAGAAGTGCAGACAGGTAAAGTGGGGGGACTGAGTTACTAGTCAACAATCAGGAATTGGATAATCAGTTAGATATGCAATATAGGTGGTAAATACTAGAAAGGAAGACAGGTGACTGTGCAATGGGACGTCTCTTAATGGTGAGTTGTGGTATGCTGGCCATACTACCTTTTGTGGCTTTCTGTGACTGTTTCCTAGGATTTGGGAACTGGATATTGTGAAGACTTCCTAGTCTTCCTAGTTGAGAATTGGTGAATGCCCTGATTTTTTTGAGCATAGATTTTGGAAACTACAGATCAATGATTCTGACATTGGCTCCTGTCAGAATTCCAGAATAGACTATTAACTAGTGGGTTTTTGAGGACAGAATTATTTATTGTTACAGATATGTGTGTGTGTGTATGTATGTATGTATATATGTATGTATGCATGCATGTATTATATGTACATGTATGTGTATATGTATATATATAGTTAGTTATTAGGAGAGCTATTGTAGGTCCACTAAGAACACCATGTGACACTAGCTTCATTTTCCTTTCTAACTGAATTATTACACTGGTAAATCTTATGTCATCAGGTTGGCAGTGGGGGTACCTAGAACCCAGAAACCTGATAGATTATAAGGCAAGTTGTTTTGGGGAGGTGGTCCAAGAAGTAACCCACAAAAGGAAGCCAAGGCAGGTAGTCAACATCAGGGAAGTCTAGCAATGGGACACAGGATATTTTCATGGCAGGAAACAGACTGGGACGTCAGGGGATCTGATAGCAAATAATAGGCATAGTCCAGAATGTCAATACTGGGGATCATGGGGGTGGTGGAATAATCTTATTGGAATTAGCTTTGATCTGGAGAATAGACAAATGATTGGAGCTGCTCAAATCATCCAGGAGTGAATTCTAGGAGGAAGCTTGGCAAAGTGGGTAAAATACCCAGAAAGTATGACTATAGGCAATCAGTAGAAGTCTAGGATAAGCAGTTGGCATCAGGGAGTCTGATGGGGAAGGGAGGGGTAGGGAACAAGCATTTATTAAGCACCTGCTATATACCAGGCACTGTGCTAAACACTTAAAAAAATCTCATTTGATCATCACAACAAACTGTGAGGTAGGTGCTAATATCATCTCCAATTTCCAGTTGAAGAAACTGAGGTAGAAAGAGGTTAAATGACTTACCCAAAGTCAAACAGCTAGTAAGTATCTGATATTGGATTAGAATTTAGTTCTTCCTGGCTCCTGCCAGAACATTCTATCCACTGTGCCACCTAGCTGCCTTTAGGGCCTTTAGAGTGGGAAGTGAGGGGGATTCTGATAGGCAGATTGTATCATCAAAATAGTCTGATGGCAGGTGGGAGGTGAAGGTCCACAGAATTAGGCAGTCAGCTATTGTTAGGGAGGTCTGAGAATGGCTGTAGATGCAGTGTTTGGGGAAGGAGCTCTGTTATTTGGGAGTACTGGAGAATAAGACAACCCCATCTTAGAGTAACTGAATTAGTGATATTAAAATAGGTACTTAGGCACAGAGGAAGAGTAACATAGGTCACTGAAACTGGGGTACAAAGTAAGGGCCTGGTTGATAAAATCATAGTAGAAGGCTAATGTAGGAACATCAGTAAGGGGGAATAACATTGTACCATCTCTTGAATCCATCCTCTTCTCTCCACTCAAGCCTCAACTACCCTAATTCACATCCTTATCACCTCTTATCAATTGCAGTAACCTCTTAATCAGTCTCTCTGCCTCAAGTATCTCCCCCCTTCAATCTGTCTTCCACACAGCTATTAAAGTAACATTTGTTCCTAAAGCTCAGGTCCAACCATGTTAGTGAATTATTCAATAAACTTCAATGACTCCTTATGTCTTATTACTTCTAAGATCAAAAACAAACTTCTCTAGATGATATTTAAAACCATTTGCAAATGGCTCCAGTCTAGCCTTATACATCACTCCCCTTTATACACTCTGTAATGAAACTCAACTACCCTCCTTACCATTGTTCTTCTTAGCCCTGTGGCCTTCTCAGTCTGCAACATCTCTCCATTCCTGTTGCCCCATTTTTCACTGGAGAATTACTCTTAGAACTTCCATTTTGAGAAAGATCCCAAGCCATCCATCATTCATTCATTTCCCAACTTTGCTTATAATTCTTCAGACTTCATCATCATGACCCAAAGCCAATACCTTTCCCATCTCCGTTTTTAGCTCCCTTTTATTTATTGTCTTTCCTCATTAGATTGCAAGTTCCTGGAGGGAAGGGATGTTTTTCTTTCATAGCCTTAAGATTTAGCACAGTGCCTGGTACTTAGTAAGTGCTTAATAAATACTTATTGAAGACTTGACTTGAAGATGGTGGAGTAAAAAGGTAGTTGCTCTCACCCTCCCCTATTAACCTCTGAAAACCCAGAAAATATCTCCCCAGAAAAAAAACCAAACAAACCCTGGAACAGCTGAACTAGAAGAAAGACAGGAACAGCAGTGCAGCAGCCGAGCAAATGGGTCTCCTACTGCCTCAGCAAAAATGAGGGAAGCAGCACTACAAAGGGCCCCAGGGGGATAAGCACCCTGCAGCATTCATCTGAAAGGAGCTGAAGAAAGCAACCTAGACTCTTCTTAGGAAGAGTCCCAGCCTTGCTGATTCCAACCCAACACCAGATAAGCTGTCAGAACCCTACAGCCTCCAACTGTCAACCAGGAAGAGATCCTGAAACCCAGGTAGCAGAGCAGGCAAACACCAACACCTGGACCTCTGAGTGCCTCAGTGAGGGTGGAAGAACCAGTGGAAACCAGCTCAGAAAACCACCAGGTACCTCAGCACTCTACTGCAAAGGAATCTCCCAGGGCATTAGCAAAAATGAGGGAGGCAGCATTGCAAGGGGCCCCACCTGGATAAACACCCTGCAGCACCCATCTAAAAGGAGCTGAAGAAAGCTAAAGGAAAGGAAAAGCAGGCAACCTAGAATTGCCTGAAAGTTCCAGCCTTGCTGATTCCAGCCCAACATGAGGTAAGCTGCCAAAACCCTACAGCCTCCAATTGCCAACATAAAAGGCCCCAGCACACAAAGCCAGTGACCAAGACCTAGGCTCCCAACACAAGAAGCTTGGGTCAGTGTCCTCTGTTCCCCAGCAGGAGAGCTCAGTCTCTTTAAAGGCCAGGGAATAAAGAAACCATGAGTAAAAAGAAATGTACCATAGATTCATATTATGAGAAGAGTGAAAATCAAGATAGAAATTCTGAAGAGGACAACGTTGTCAACAAACCCACACCTGCAACATCAAAAGGTAATATGAACTGGTCTGAAGCCCAAAAAGCCTTCTTAAAAGAGCTCAAGAAGGATTTTAAAAGTCAATGAGAGAGGTAGAAGAGTCCTTAAAAAACAATTGGCCAATTGGAAAAAAAGTACACTGAAGAAAACAAATCCCTTAAAAATACAATTGGCCAATTGAAGAAGGAAGTACAAAAACTAACAGAAGAAAACAATCTGTTAAAAACTAGAATTGGACAAATGGAAACTAATGACTCTATGAGAGAGCAAGAATCAGTCAAAGAAACAAAAAATGAAAAAATAGATGAAAATAAAATACCTCATCGTAAAACAACTGACCTGGAAAATCGATCAGGAGAGACAATTTAAAAATCATTGGACTACCTGAAAATCATGATGAAAAAAAGAGCCTGGACAGTATCTTTCAGGAAATCATAAAGGAAAACTGCCCTGAAGTCCTAGAACCAGAGGGTAAGGTAAAATAACCATAGAAAGAATACACTGCTCACCACCTGAAAGAGATCCCAAATTGACAACGCCAAGGAATATAATAGCAAAATTCCAAAATTACCAGATGAAAGAGAAGGTGCTGCAAGCAGCCAGAAAGAAACAATTTAAATATCATGGAACCACAGTCAGGATTACACAGGACCTTGCAGCTTCTACATTAAAAGACCACAGGGCATGGAACATGATATTCCATAAGGCAAAGGAGCTTGGATTGCAGCCAAGGATCAACTACCCTGCAAAAATGAGCATGATTTTTCAAGGGAGAGATGGATATTCAGTGAAATAGGGGACTTCCAAACCTTCCTGATAAAAAGACCAGAGCTCAACAAAAAATTTGATCTTCAAGTACAAGATTCAAGAAAGACATAAAAAGGTAAATGGGACAGAAAGATACAAAATGTTGTTAATAAGGGTGGACTGTTTACATCCTACAAGGGAAGATGACACTTGCAACTCTTGAGAACTGTATTGTTATTACACCATGTTAAAGGAGTATACATAAAGGGGGTGGATATTAGTTGACTTTGATGTAATGATAAAAAAAAAGTCTAATCAAGTGGGTTAAATGGATCCAAGTAAGTTTAGAAAATGTACTGAGAAAGGAGGAGGCAGACAAGGATAAATTACATTACAGGAAACGACAGAAAATCCTGTTGGAGCAGAGGGAAAGAAGGGAGGGGGGTGAGCATTGTTTGAACCTTACTCTCATCAGATTTGGCTCAAGAAGGGAATAACATAGTCAGTTGGGTATAGAAATCTAACTTGCCCTGTGGGCAGTGGGAGGGAAGGGAGGGAAGAAAAGGGAGGAGGGATAGAAGGGAAGGAAGAAGCAGTAAAGGTAAACAGGAAGAAAAGGGAAGGGATAATAGAAGGGAGGAGATACTGAAGGAGGTGGTGGTCAAAAGCAAAACATTAGTGAGGAGGGAAAAGAAAGGAGAAAGGAAAGCATAAACAGGGGGAAAAAAGAATGGAGTAAAAGACACAGATAGTAATCATAACTGTGAAAGTTGAATAGCTATTTTTTTTTCTTTCTCTTCTGTTGAGTTTTGTTTCCTCTTTCTGATGGTTCCTCCTATTGGTTTTAATTTTTGCTTACAATTTCACTAATGTGAAAATATGTGTAATAAGAATGTAAATGTATAGCCTATATCATATTGTGTGTTGTCTTGGGGAGGGTGGTGGGGAGGAAGGGGGAGAAAAAATTTAAACTTAAAAGCATATGGAAGTGATTGTTGATAAATCAAAATAAATTAATAAAATAAAATTAAAAAAAAAATGAAGACTTGGCTCACACACAACACTATCTTCTACTTCTATGCCAGGAATTCACTCCTTACATACCTCTGCCTCTTAAGAATTCCTAGGTCCCTTCAAAGTTTAGCTTAAGCATTACTTCCTGAAAGAACACTTTTCTGATTCTCCTCCACTCCCCAGAAGCTAGTACCTTCCCCAAATATTACCTTGTATTTATTTTGCCTATACTTATACTGTATATGTTCTTCTCTCCTCTGATAAAATGTAAATTCCTCCAGGGAAGACACTTTCATTTTCATCTTTGTATTTACAGTGCCTGGCACATAGTAGGTACTTAAAAATGCTTACTGAATGAGTGAAGGCAGCTAGGTGTTGTGTGACTGTTGACTTATTTTATACTGTTTCCACTACTTGCTGATCATTATTGTTCTGTCTTTCCCACTACAAAAATTATTCTCTTTGGAAAAGAATGCAAAAGCAGAATAAAAGTTTCAGCCTTTCCATTACTGCTCATTATCAGCCCCAGGCTCTAAAATGCTGCCTGAGCCTTCTTTTGCCCCAAAATACTTTAAGTATTTATTGCCATTATCAGTTCATTCTGGGAGGTAGCCCTCCTGACACCATTCTTATAGCACCTTGCTACTTTATTATATTCATTCTTAGTTATACTTTCACTTGCTTCCATTTTCTGTACGTTAAAAAAAACACCTGAGTTCTCTATGTATCTACATTTAGTCTTTTTGGAATGCTGCTCTTTTTTCTCTTCATTTTAATAATTTCTGCTTTTGCCTTCAGAAATTTTATTCTTGAGAGCTTTTCATTCCTCTTTGGCTGATTTTCTCAGCAAAACATTGGTTCGTTAGTTCTTAACTATTCTTTTCCTGAAACCTTTGAAATCTGGAGTTTCATAAATCTAGAGTATATATTAAACTATCAATCAGGCAGTCAATCAATAAGTATTTAATTAGTGCCTACTGTGTGCCAGGCACTGTGCCAGTACTACAAGTACAAAGAATGAAACACTTCTTACTTATATGTCTCATTTTCCTTTCCTCTTTCATGAGCTATGTAAAGGAATGCTTGCTTACCCTTGGATTTTTATCATCACCACTTCCAAAAAATTTGTCCTTGTTGATCAGAATTATGTCCAAAATAGCAGTTCCCCTAGTCACTTTCTCTACCTTTTAAAGACTGAAATTACCATTAAGTCAAGCTAAAAATGTTTTCAGCTACAGGCATACCTTGGAGATATTGTGGGTTTGGTTACAGACTACTGTAGTAAAGCAAATATCACAGTAAATCAAATCATATGATTTTTTTTTGTTTCCCAGTGCATTTAAAAGCTATATTTATACTATGTTGTAGTCTATTAAGTGTACAATAGTATTATGTTAAAAAATACATACTTTAATTTAAAATACTGTGTTGCTAAAAATATTAACCACCATCTAAGCTTTCATTGAGTCATAATCTTTTTGCTGTTGGAGGATCTTGCCTCAATGTTGATGGCAGCTGACTGCTCAAGGTGGTGGTTGCTGAATGTTGGGGTGGCTGTGGCAATTTCTTAAAATAAGACAACCGTGAAGTTTACCCCATTGATTGACTCTTCTTTTCACTTGAACACTTAGAGGCTATTGTAGGGTTATTATCTGGCCTAATTTCAATATTGTTGCATCTCAGGGAATAGGGAGGTCTAAGGAGGGAGGGAGAGAGAGAGAGAGAGAGAGAGAGAGAGAGAGAGAGAGAGAGAGAGAGAGAGAGAGAGAGAGAGAGAGAGAGATGGGAACTGCATTGGTGGAGTAGTCAGAACATATACAACATTTATTGATTAAGTTTGCTGTCTTATATGGGCATGGCTTGTGGCATCCCAAAACAATTACAATAATAACATCAAAGATTACTGATTACAGATCACTTAACAGGTACAGTAATAGTGAAAAGTTTGAAATATTGAGAGAATTACCAAAATGTGACACAGAGACATGATACGAGTACATGTTTTTGGAAAAGTGGTGCTGACAGACTTGCTTGATGCAGGGTTGCCACAAGCCTTCAATTTGTATTGTGCTTCACAGCAAAAAAGCAAAGTGCAACAAAATGAGTTATGCCTGTATTCTGCCTCTGACCAAGAGAATGCCAGCATTTATCTGGATAGCTGATCTCCTTTATCACTTACATATTATACTTGCATGCCAGGTTTGTGATTTGTTTCCCAAGTTCTACATTCACTTCCTTCTGTCCAGGTCATTTACACTATATGCCTGTAACAATATTGTTCAGCTTCTGCTTCCTTTATTTTATCAGTCCCATTGTTTAAGATTTTTCTAAGATAATATGCTCAATAGTCACATCTGCCTGTTCTTTTAACATTCTAAGATGAAATTACTTTTATCAATATTTTAATTAATTTTGAATGCTTTATCATCTATAAATTCTTTACTCTTTTCATGAATTATACTGTACATATTTTAATAAAAATTTAATTTATTATTATTTGTTACATAAAAAGTATTCCATATTACTTTCTAAGCTTTGCTGTGGAAAGTGAGAGTCTCTTTTATTTTTGTTAAGTACTTATGTCTCCACTGACCTTAAATTCCCAGTTTCTTTCTTTTCAGTTGAATGATTTTTTTTTCAATCAGTTCTTTGAGGTCCTATTGATTTTTGAATGACATTATTCTGACTTCAAACATAATGTTCAAATTTGCCAGATATGTGTTTTTGTATGCAAACTAATTCCTTTAGGTCTTGTGAAGTTCTTGAACAATTTTTCTGTCTTTCTCATGTTTTTTTGCTGAAAAATACAAGATTCATATTACTATTTTTAGAAATACTTTATTTTCTTTGTTGATACTCAAATAATTTTTCCTATAGTTTTTGTAAATTTGATGTTTAATAACTTAGTCTTTCAACAATTAGAATTGTGAATTTCTCCATAGTGGTATCTTGTGAATTCTTTTCACTATTGTATTTTTGCCTGTTCTTAATCACTTTGTGAATGTTTTTCCCTAGTTTGTGTCTTCACATATAACATGTGTTTCTTGCCTTTTAAGGATCCAAATCAACTTAAGATTTAATCTTCTGGATCTTTTTTCTTTATGCATTGTTATTAGTTTTTTTTTCCTTAACTCTATGACATTCTGAGTTTAATCCTTAACTTTGTTCTCATCATCAGGGATCTGTGATTTTCATTGCACTTTGCTTTTTTGCTGCAAAGTGCAATACAAATTGAAGATTTGTGGCAACCCTGCATCAAGTAAGTCTGTCAGTGCCATTTTCCCAACAGCATGTGCTCACATCACGTCTCTGTGTCACATTTCGGTGATTCTCTCAATATGTCAAACTTTTTCATTCTTATTATATCTGTTATGGTGATCTGTGATCAGTAATCTTTGACATTAGTATTATAATTTTTTTGGGGTACCACAAACCACTCCCTCCACCTTTAGCAGACTGCAATCAGTCTTTTAATTAGTAGAAAATTAGTGTGGCTTCATAATCACTTTGCTAGTAAATGTTGCAGATGGGATTTGAACTAAGGTCTTCCTGACTATAGGGCCGGCACACTCTCTACTGTGTCACACAGCTTCTTGCTTAAAATTTTTTTTAAAATTTCAGTATTATTTTGTTTTCAGTTCCAAATTTTCTCCTTCCTCATCCATTGAGAAGGCAAGAAAACCAAACCCCATTATAAATATGTATAGCCATGCAAAACAGTTTCCCTCATTAGCTGTTTAAAAATTAAAAAAAAAGGAAGAAAGAAGAAATTTTCTTCAGTTAGCACTCCAAGCCCATCAGCTCTATATCTGGAGGTAATCAGGAAGGAACCACTTAGTTTGTAACCTTCCTAATCCTAGTGAGAGAGGGAGAATGAGAGGGGAAGCTTTGCTGACTATAGTAGGCCACAAATGCTCTTTATCTATTTATCGTTCAGGCTGCTTCTGCTTCTGCTTCTGCTGTTGTCTACTGTTTTGGGGTCTTTGCCTTTCCTCCAGATACCTTTCTCTTTTCCTCCTTTGGTTTGCCTTTATCCTGGAGTTCGAGATAGGGAGTGATGATATCAATTAGCATCTCCATGTCCAGTTCCATTTTCCTCCATTTCTTTTATTTCCTTCATTTCAGTCTACAGGCAACTGGTGATGGCAGGGGCAGCATCCATAACAGAAGAGATCTTTCCTTCTCTATCTACCTTAGTGCCATAGTTAGCCACCTTCAATGGTCTCTTTTCATTGTCATTTGTTTCCCCTCCTTCTCAGCCCCTTGCTCTCCTCAAATGCAAGACATTGTGCTAAGCACAAACGAAGGCTAAAAAAATAAAATAAACAAAAACAATCCCTAATCTCAAGGAGCTCACAGTCAAATCACAAAGACAACTTGCAAACGACTTTGTACTGACAGCTGTTTACAGGATAAATTGGAAATAATTAATAGAGGGAAGGCATTAGCATTAAAGTAGATTGTGAGAACCTTCTTGTAAGAGGTGATACTTTAGTGGAACTTGAAGAAGGCCAGGGAAGGCAAGAGGAAGAGATGGAGAGAGAGAGAGAGAGAGAGAGAGAGAGAGAGAGAGAGAGAGAGAGAGAGAGAGAGAGAGAGAGAGAGAGAGAGAGAGTGTTCTAGGCATAAGGGAGAGCCATTGAAAATGTCCAGAGTCTAGAGATGGAGTGTTTTGTTCTAGGAGCAGCAAAGAGGTCGATGTCATTGGATTAATTGCAGATGGTGGAGAGTAAGGTGTGAGAAGACCGGAAAGATGGGGTGGAGGCAGCTTATAAAGGACTTTAAAAGCTGGACAGAGAATTTTATATTTGATCCTAGAAGTGATAGATAGCCACTTGAGTTTATGGCAAAGGTCCAATCACATCCATGGAGTTTATACTCTGGTGACATGATACTACCTTTGCTTTAGGAAGATAAATTTGACAGCTGAACACTCTGGAGGATAAATTGTTTTGGGAGCAGACATGAGGCAAATGTTGCCTAATCCCTTTTCTTCTCTAAGTACAGAGCAGCAATTGATAGTGACTATTCTTGTGGAGGTTTTTTGTAGTTATTTTTTATTTTATAAAAATTATTTTTTTTGGGGCACCTAGGTGGCACAGTGGATAGAGCACTGGCCCTGGAGTCAGGAGGACCTGAGTTCAGATCCGCCTCAGACACATGATACTAGCTGTGTGACCCTGGGCAATTGCCTCACCCCCCCCCCAATTTTTTTTCTTCTCTTCTTAGCACTAATTTTTTTGTTTGTTCTTATGGAAGAGGAGTAGGAGTTTAGTAATATAGCCATTTTGGGGGTTCTATGTACTCCATTTTCCTACCAGTCCTTGGGTTTGTGACTTTCCTTTCACAGAACTTGTAAGTTGGAGGAGATGACTTCCAGGATTGTGTTCCAGGAGTCAGTCTTATCCTATTAGAGAGTACTGGTTTGAGCTAGACCTCAGTTCCCCAGCCAAGGGAGCCTCATTCTGATATGCACAGAAGACAAATAGGGGAAATGCTTGGAACTTGGAGATGGGATAGACAGATATTTCTAGCTGACTCTAATAGAAATATCTCTTAAACTCCATTGATCCAAAATGAAATTTATTTCACTCTCTTCTCCTCCCCAAAACTATCATTCCACCTTAACTTCTTTATTTCTATTGATGGTACCACCATCTTCCTAGTCACTGAAGTACAAAACCTCAGACTTTGACTCTTCTCCACCTTTTCCCCAAAATATGGGATAAGTTATTGAGTCCTTTTGATTGGGGATTTCCATGATATTGCCTCCAAAATATTTACTTGATAGGATAGTTCATGCCTTCAGTGAGTTCTTTTCCTATACTAGCTTCTTAATTGTCTTTTTAGCTTCAAGCTCACTCATCACAAAATTGCAAAAATTGTCTTCCTATTGTGCAGGTATGATTGTTTCACTTTGTGCTCAAAAGCAATTGTTATCTTCTTATTACCCATAAGATAAAATGTAAACTCTTTTAGATTATTTCTTTATTTTTATATATAATTTTCATGGACTTATTGTATTTAAAAATTTATTTTTAGTTCCAAATTCTCTTCCTCCCTCTACCCCTTCCCCACCAGTTGAGAAGGCAAGAAATATCATACCCTTCATGCACACAAAGATATACATAACATACTTCCGTATTAGTCATGTTGTGAAGAAAAGAGGCAAGCAAAATAAATAAAGAAAAAATGTTTCAATGTGCACTCAGAGACTATTAGTTCGCTATCTGGAGATAGATAGCATTTTTCATCATGAATCCTTTGGAACTGTCATGGATCATTGTAGTGATCACAATAACTAAGTCTTTCACAGTTGATTTTTGTTACATTATTGCCATTACTGTGTACAGTGTGCTAGTTCTGCTCACTTTACTTTGCATCAGTTGATATAAATCTTCTCAGGTTTTTCTGAAACTATCCTTTTCATCATTTAGAATACAAAAGTATTCTATCACAATCATATACTAGAACTTGTTCAGTTCTCCAATTGATGGTCATCCCCTCACATTCTAATTCTCTTCTACCATTATAAAACAACTTCTGTAAATATTTTTGTAAATATGGGTCCTTTTCCTTTCATCTCTTTGTAGTATAGATCTACTATTGGTATTGGTAGATCAAAGAGTATGCACAGTTTTATAGTCCTTTGGGCATAATTGAAAGTTGTTCTCCATAATGATTAGGCTAGTTTACAATTCCACCAAAAGTGTATCAGTATACCTATTTACCCGGAACCTCTCCAGCATTTGTTATTTTCCTTTTCTGTCATATTAGTCAATCTGATGGGTATGAGGTGGTATTTCAAAGTTGTTTTAATTAGCATTTTTCTAATTATTAGTGACAGAGCATTTTTTTTTCTTATGGCTATTGATAGTCTTGATTTTTCTTCTGAAATCTGCCTGTTCAATCCTTTAACTCTTATCACTTGGATAATGGCTTTTACTTTCATAAATTTGTCTCAGTTCTCTGCATATTTGAAAAATGATACCTTTATCAGAAAAACTTGCTATAAAAGTTTTTTCTCAAGTTTCCTGTTTTCCTTCTAATTTTGGCTGGATTGGTTTTGTGTGTGCAAAACCTTTTAAATGAAGGTTTTAATGAAGAGTGTTTTATTACTGTGTTCTTATATATCCTGTGTGTGTCTTGGCAGGTAGACTCCTGAGTATTTTGTATCATTTGCAGTTATTTTAAATGGAATGTTTCCTTATGGTTTTTTTCCCTACAGGGTTTTCTTGAGAATAAATAGAAACACTGATGATTTATATGGATTTATTTTATATCCTGCAACTTTGCTAAAGTTGTTAATTGTTTTGATTAGTTTTTTTTAGTTGATTCTCTAGGGTTCTTTAAATATATCATCATATCACCTGCAAATGTGATAATTTTGTTTCCTCATTACCTATGCTTATTCCTTCAATTTCTTTTTCTTGTCTTATTGTCATAGCTAGCATTTTAAATACAATATTGAATAAAAATTGTTTAAAGGACATCCCTTCTTCACCCTGTTCTTTTTTGGAAAACTTGTTGTTTATCTCCATTACATATAATGCTTGCTTTTGGTTTTAGATAGATATTAGTTATCATTTTAAGAAAAGCTCCACTTATTCCTATGCTTTTTAGTATTTTTTAATAGGAATGGGTATTGCATTTTTGTCAGAAGCTTTTTCTACATCTATTGATATAATCATATGATTTTTGTTTTTACTATTCATATGGTCAATTATGCTTATACCCTTCCTAATATTGAACCAGCCTTATGCTTCTGGTATAAATTCAACTGGACATATTGCTGTAATTGCTAGTATATTACTGAAAAAACTTTGCATCAGTATTCATTAGGGAAAGTGGCCCATAGTTTTCTTTTTCTGTTTTTGCTTTGCCTGGCTTAGGTATCAAAACCGTATTTGTGTCATATAAGGAACTTGTTAGAACACCTTTGCCCATTTTTTCAAACAGTTTTAGAGTATAAGAATTAATTATTCTTTAAATGCTTGGTAGAATTTGCTTGTAAATCTATCAGGTACTGCAGTTTTTTTTCCCTTAGGGAGCTCATTTATGGTTTACTCAGTTTCTTGTTTTGGGGGATAGAATTATTTAAATATTTTGTTTCTTCTATTAGTCTGGACAATTTATATTTTTGTAGACATTCATCTATTTCATTTAGATTGTCATTTTTATTGTCATAAAGTTGGGCAAAATAACTCCTAGTAATTGCTTTGATTTCATCTTCAGTGGTTGAATATTCATTCTTTTCATTTTTGATACTGGTAATTTGGCTTCTTCTTTCTTCTTATAAAAATCAAATTAGCCAGTGATTTATCTATTTTATTTTTCATAAAGCCAACTCCTAGTTTTATTTATTAGTTCAAGTTTATTTATCTCTCTTTTGATTTTTAGGATTTCCAATTTGGTGTTTAATTGGGGATTTTTAATTTGTTCATTTTCTAGTTTTTTAAGTTGCATTCCCAATTCATTAATCTGTTCTTCCTCTATTTTATTGATGTAAGCTTCAGAGATATAAATTTTCCCTTAAGTACTGCTTTGGCTGCATCCTATAAATTTTGGTGTGCTGTCTCATTGTTGTCATTCTCTTTAATTAAATTATTTGTTTTTATGATTCATTCTTTGACCCACTCATTCTTTAGGATTAGATTATTTGGAGTCAATTAACTTTTCATCTATGTTTCCACAACCCTTTATTGAATATAATTTGTATTGGTTGTGGCCTGGAAAGAACACATTTAATATTTCTGTTTTTCTGCATTTATTTGTGAGGTGTTTATACCCTAATACATGGCCAATTTTTGTGAAGGTGCCATGTACAGCTGAGAAAAGCATATACTCCTTTCTGTCTCCTTTCAATTTTCTCTAGAAGTCTATTATATCTAACTTTTCTAAAATTCTATTCATCTCCTTAACTTCTTTCTTGTTTATTTGGTGGTTAGATTTATCTAGTTCTGAGAGGCGAAAGTTGAGGTCCTCCATTATTATAGTTTTTATCTCTGTTTCCTCCTGTAACTCATTTAACTTCTGTTAGGAATTTGGATGCTGTGTCATTTGGTGCATATGTGTTGAGTATGGATAGTACTTTGTTGTCTATGGTACTTTTTAGTAAAATGTAGCCTCCCTACTTATCTCTTTTAATTAAGTCTGTTTTTGCTTTTGCTTTGTCTGAAATCATAACTGTTATCCTTGCCTTTTTTTTACTTCAGCTGAAACATAACAGATTCTACTCCAGCTATTTATTTTAACTCTGTGTGTATCTTTCTGTTTCAAATGCATCTCTTGTGAACAAGATACTGTTGGATTCTGGTTTCTAATCCATTTTGATATCTTCTTCGCTTTTATGGGTGAATTCATGCCATTTACATACACAGTTATGATTACTAACTGTGTTGTCCCCTCCATCCTATTCTCTTCTATTTATCTTTGTCCTTTTTACCCTATCCCTCCCACCTTGGAAGTCTATTTTGCTTCTGACCACTGCCTCCTTTAATCTACCTTCCCTCTTATCACTGCCCCTCCCCCCTTTCTCTTAGCCCCTTTCCCTCCCACTTCCTTGTTGGGCAAAATTAATTTCTGTACCCAACTATGTATACACACACACTTCCCTCCTTGAGCTGCTTCAAATGAGAGTGAAGTTCAAATATTGCCTGCTCCTCACTGCCATTATGTCTCCATTGTAAAAAACTCTTCCTTTGGTGAGATAATTTCCCCCATTCATCCTCCTCCCTTCTTTCATTGCATCCCTCTTTTTCACTCTTCCATTCTTTTTTGAGAGCATCCATGCATAATAAACCTATGCCCTCTATCTAACTAGACTCCTTATAACTGCTTCAATGATGATAACATTCTTAATGGTTACATGTATCATCATCCCATATGGGAATGTAAACAATCTGATCTTGTTAAATCCCATGATTTCTTACTCACATTTACCTTTTTATGCTTCTTTTGTGTTTGAGTGTCAAAGTTTCTATTCAGCTCTGGCCTTTTTATCAGAAATGCTTGAAAGCCTTCTATTTCATTGAATATCCATTTTTCCTCCTGTTAGTTTTACTGGGTGGGTTATTTTTTGGTTGTAATCCTAGCCTCTTTGACTTCCAAAATATCAGGTTTCAAGCCTTCTACTCCTTTGTAATTATAGCCGCTAAATGTTGTGTGGTTCTGACTGGGTTCTCTAATATTTGAATGATTTTGTTCTGACTTCTTGTAATATTTCTCCTTAAAAAGGGAGTTCTGGATTTTGGCTATAATATTACAGGGAGTTTTCATTTTGGAATTTCTTTCAGGAGGTGACTAGTGAGTTCTTTAAATTTCTACTTTGTTCTCTGATTCTAAGATACCCAGGTAGTTTTCCCTTATAATTTCTTGAAATGTGATGTCTAGACTCTTTGTAGCTTTCAGGTAGTCTAATAATTCTTAAATTATCTCTCCTTGATCTATTTCCAGGTCAATTATTTTTCTTATGAGATATTTTATATGTCATATGTATCATATATGAGAGATATTATATATTTCTATTTCTCAGTCTTTTCACTTTTTTATGTTTCTTGATGTCTCACTGAGTCATTAGTTTCCACTTGACCAATTCTAATTTTTTAATTAATTTTTAAATTTTTATTTGTAGTTCCAAATTCTTTCTTCCTCCACCCTTACCCCACCAATTGAGAAGGCAAGGAGTATGATACCCAGTACACTTATGAAGCCACATTAGCGAAGAAGTAGAAGAAGAAGAAGAAGAAGAAGAAGAAGAAGAAGAAGAAGAAGAAGAAGAAGAAGAAGAAGAAGAAGAAGAAGAAGAAGAAGAAGAAGAAGAAGAAGAAGAAGAAGAAGAAAAGTGAAAAAAATATGTTTCAGTTTATACTCAGAGAACTTCAGTTCTCTGTCTGGAGGTAGTTAGCATTTTTCATCACAAGTCCTTTGGACTTGTTGTAAATCATTGTATTGATCAGAGTAGCTAAGTCTTTCACAATTGATTATTGTTAAAATGTTGTTGTTACCATGTACAATGTTCTCCTAGTTCTGCTCACTTCACTTTGCATCAGTTGATGTATCTTCCCAGGTTTTTCTGAAACTATCCTTTTCATTGTTTCTTATAGAACAATATTATTTCCATCACAATCACATATCCTAACTTGTTGAGTCATTCTCCAATTGATGGGTATCCCCTCAGTTTCCACTTCTTTGTCACCACAAAAAGAGCTCCTATAAATGTTTTTATACATATAGGTCCTTTTTCCATAGTTCCAAATTGTTCTTTTGATATGTTGGACCATTTCACAGTTCTACCAACAGTGCATTAGTGCATTTTCCCACATCCCCTCCAGCATTTGTCATTTTCCTTTTTTGTCATGTTAGCCAATTGTTAGTGATTTAGAGTGCTTTTCATATGACTGCTGATGGCTTTGATTTCTTCTTCTGAAAACTACTCATTCATATCCTTAGACATTTATCAATTAGGGGGATAGTTCTTATTTTTTATAAATTTCCAATTTAATTTTTAAGAACTTATTTTCTTCAGTATGCTTGTGACTCTTTCAGCAAGCTATTAATTCTCTTTTCATCATGTTCTTATATAGCTATCACTTCTTGTCCCAATTTTTCCTCTATAGTTCTTATTTGATTTTTCGTATAATTTTTTTTTGCCTTAAAAAATCTTTAGCTCGTCTAGGATTCTTGTTGGGATCTTGTCCAATATGCATTTTGTTTGAGACTTTGCTTGGAGATTTTTTTGAGTCATCTTCTGAGTTTGTGTCTTGAGCTTCCCTATCACCATAGAGCCTTTTTATTATCAGGAATGTTGTTGTTGTTTGCTTATTTTTTTCTAACCTATTTCTTGGCTTTGGACTTTATGTTACAGCTGTACTTTGCTCACTTCTGGGAGTGGGGAACTGTCATTTTTTTTCATATTTGTACCACTAGTACCTAGCACTGTGTGGGAGAGGGAGAGAGAAAGTCTTCCCTTCCCTTCCCTTCCCTTCCCTTCCCTTCCCTTCCCTTCCCTTCCCTTCCCTTCCCTTCCCTTCCCTTCCCTTCCCTTCCCTTCCCTTCCCTTCCCTTCCCTTCCCTTCCCTTCCCTTCCTTCCCTTCCTTCCCTTTCCCTTCCCTTCCTTCCCTTCCCTTCCCTTCCCTTCCCTTCCTTCCCTTCCCTTCCCTTTCCTTTCCTTTCCTTTCCTTTCCTTTCCTTTCCTTTTATTTTCTTTTCTTCTCTCTTCTTTTCTTTTTCCTGCAGGATGGGGAGGAGGGGTAAAGGAAACTTCAAAGTTGAAATCTGCAGTAAGTTTCACTTTACATAGAAATGAACAGTCATAGAGTTGAATTAAGGGAAGGTCTATAATTAAACTCATTTGTCTTTTCCTTGCATTGGAGGTGGGTGGAGGAGAATAGGGAAATCTGGGATCCTTTCCCTTTTGCAACAAAAAGTAAAAGGTGTGAAAGTTTCTTGAAGGAAAAGTTTGAATGAATGATCCCTTAGAAAGCTGATCTGTGTAACTAGTTATTTTGAGGAAAAGGATGGAAGAATATGAGTTGATTTCCAAAATATGGGATCATAGCATCACAGGTATATAGCAGAAAAAGATCTTAAAGGCCTTGTATTTGATTCCCCTCATTTTGCACCTAAAGAGGTGTCTTGTATAGGTAAGAAGTAATAGAGCTGAGATTTGGATTCAAAACCTTTCATTCCAAATTCAACTCTCTTTCCACTGCACCACATTGCTTCCTACAAATATTTTGTGTAAATATATATATTTTCCTTGGTTTCAAGACAACAGTATTAATTTCAATTATGATGCATAAGTTTTAGATATGTCAGCTGAGGTAGAGAAGAAGTTGCAGAGGGTGAGGGGTATTTTTTCCCCCAGCTGATCAATACTTGAGACCCACTGTGGTAACAATCGTAGAGGATACCCATTTCCATTCCTCTGGAAGAACTTTTCTTCCCCTTTGCTCTCCCACCTTTTCATGTTTTTGTTTTTTGACACAAAGGACTCATAATCCTAATATATAAAACAGAACTATAATAAGAGATATTTTGGGCGTGAGAGGGATGCATTATAAGTCTACTTATAATTCTAGAGGGACAAATATAATGAAAAAGCAAAGGATTGTTATTTGTAAACTCTATAGATGATTGGTTGTTGGGTTGATCAAATTGATTTTTTTTTGTAATGGGAAAAACTTTAATTGTAAATGGTATTTTATTTTTTCTTACCCACTTTGGAAAGGGAAATGGGAGCTACATAGTTAATGGTAGGAAGACGTAGGCATGTAGCAAAACAGTCCAAGCACCCCAGTAATCAGGAGGCTCTCTAACTGGCTGAAAATGAGCTAGTCTAGAGTTCCCAAGGGGGTGAATCCCAAATCAGTGTAGGGGTTCTTGTGTGGAAGATGTGAATCCCTTTCCTGATCTAGAGGAGAGCAACATACTATGGTGAAGGGTTTAGGACATGAAGAAAATCATTCGGCTGTGAATTTCAGCCAGAGGAACTTTAGAAAATAGGATAGACTAATAAATTGGAAGCAATTCATTTAGACTGGTTAAATTCTCCTGTATGCACTTTCAATTACCTGCAACTGCATTCTTGATATTTCCGTAGGTGGCTCTTTCTCTTCCCTTGTAAATAAACCCTAGAAAGTGTACTTCTGTGATCTGAAATTATAACTGAAAGAGTTTGAGGCAGTGTGTTGCAGTGGAAAGAATGCTGCATTTGGAGTCCTGGGTCCAGAGTTCTAATTTTGGTTCTACCACTTCTGTGATGTCTCCAGCAGTGATACTCAAATTTCCTTTTAATTCCTCTGTTTCTCTACCAAAACAGAAAAAAGAAGCAATCAGTTCAGAGTCCTAGTACTAGTAGTTAAGCTTAGGGTTCTAATCCATCTGCTTCTTCCCTCTTCTCCAGTCTTAGTGGAGCAGTCCAGAGAACACTAACACGTTGGGTTTGGATAGCTATCCATTTCTCATCAGACCTTTGGAGGGATTACACCATGGCGAGGACATTGTACTAGGCCTCCTTTTGATTTTCCCCAAAGTGTTGGTGAAATTGGTGTAGCCTGAGCATTGGTAATTTTATTGACTTGTGCTGATGACTGTCATGCACCTTAGCTCAAATTCTCTCTACTGCTCCATGAAATTTTTCGCTCTCCCTTTACCTTATGTCTCCTTTTTTTCCACCTCTGCTCCTTACTGACATAATCCCACATTCATTCTCACCCCAGGAATCTTGCTTCCCCAACACACCTAGACAGGCTTTGTATATAATAATTGGTTAAAAATTGTTGATCCATAAATTTACTTTCTTCCGTCATCTTTTTTTTTTAATGCTAATATTTCTGGTAGGCATCTTCAAGTTGAAAATTAATTCCTCAGATGAGACTACTGGGTTCGTTAGGTTGGAGGATCTTTAGAAGGACAGGGAAGGAGAGGCATGTATCTATTTCACAACTCTGCCTACTGACAACCCCATTTTAGGAGGAAATGATCTCACATTTTTCTTGTTGGAGTAGTAATTATTGAAATATAATGCACTATATATAATGGCCTGAAAGGGTTAATTCAACATCCAAAGGTGTCTAACTTGCCCTCAGCAGGCATGAAAAAATCCTTCTCATTAGTTTATGTCAGGAGTGCCAATAGACTTCACAGAAAACTTTACAAATGGCAGAGGTCTAATAAAGAAAGTGTTCAAGCAGTGACTGGATGACCATCTGTTAGGTGGTGTTTCAGAATGGATTCCCTCTTTGGATACAGGTCAGATGAGTTGACGTCTAAGGTCCCTTTGAACTCTACCATTCTGTGAGCCTATATTTTCATTGTTTTATTGCTCCTTTTTGCTATCAAATTTATGGTAGCTAATTGCTTTCCTTTGTGGATTTGAAAATCTGCTTTGATTTTAGGTGTTGGTTTAATTGTATGATATCTTTCTTCCACTGACAGGGTGGAACATTCTCTACTCCTTACTGGAATAATGGCCTAATTCTTTTTATCTAGAATCACCTGGGGGAATGAAATCTGTGAAAGCTTCCTCACACCAACATTCTAATTAGAACCTTGGGGCTGATTTATTCTACAAGCTTCGGCTTACTCTGTACTCCTCCAGCCCTATGACTAGAAAACCTCTCTAGTTTAACTCCCAATTTCCTGTTCCCCTTAATTCTTGTCATTCAGAACCACCATCTGCTCAGGCAAAAATCCATTTCCCCTGCTACTTCTCTTTTTCTTCTCATACCTAAATCCTGACTCTCCTTGGCTCCTTTTCTGTGCCTAACTCTTCTAACATGGTCAAACCACTCAGCCTCTCACAGCCTTAGTTTCCTGTATGTAAAAAAAAGGAATAATGATACTCCACAGGGTTGATTTGAGGATCAAATCAGGATAAAATAATTAAAATGTTTTTATATAAAAACATCAGCTCCTATTATCATTATATTCTCATCTTTTTCAATGGACTTCAGCTAGAAATGGTCTGGGGTTAATCCATCAATTAACAGGCATTTATTGTATCTACTATGTGTCAGGCACTGTGCTCGGCAATGGGGATGTAAATACTAAGAATGTAACAATCTCTACTCTCAAGGAGCTTACATTCTAATGGGGGAGACAACAAAGACCCATGCAAGGGTATATAGAATAAATATAAATACAAAGCAATTGTCACCAACCTGCTATTATTCCTTTGTATTTAATGTTCTTCAGACTATTACACAGGTGGATAAAGCAACTGCTTTTTATAGTTGAATAAAACTAATAAGATATAAGCTCATCCTCTACAGACACACCGATAGCATCCTTGGTACATACAACTTCAATAGCAAACAAGACAACAAAGATAATTTATTTTTTATTTTGTTCCCAATGATTGTTATTTTCTCTCCTAGGCCTCTATATTTTGATTTTTTTTTTGTTCCATGTAGCCTGGAGATTACTAGGTATGGTGTCATCTATTGAAAATATTGTTCTTAAGCTTTTATGTATAATTGTTATGTCTGGGTAATGGTGTGCAACAATTCCATCTGTGATAATGGTCTGGTTCCAGTAGAATTCATTGTTTGAATTTTCCAGGTTATTTTGAGACCTGTGTTCATAGTATATGAATTAGTCATCTATTAGTCCATGAGGAAAAGCCAATGTGTGATGTATAATTTCAGCTATTGGGTCATATCTTTCTAGATATTAAGTAGGTGGTAATTTTTTAATGTATATTGATCACCAACTATGGGCTCCTTAAGGATAGCATAATTTTCTAGTGGCAATGACCTGGTCCTGAGCTGCTATAATAAGTCTATCTGCTTCCACAAACAAATCTATATGATGGTCATTTCCCTAAGACTTATGTCACCCATAAAAGGCCTTTTGATTCTTTTCTTGTATCTTAGCCTTTTCATGGGCTCCAACTGTGAGCAAAATACTTTTGGCTACTTTTCACAAACCTGATGGTATTTACCTTTTATCAGATGTCTGCTTGTTCCAAAAGCATTTCTGTAGATTCTTACCCTGTTTATTATATACTCTAAGAATTTCTAGCAATTCTTTTCTTCCTTCTTGAGTATTACATTTTCTATAACTGTTGTAGGGTGATGAACTCCATGTTTCTTTAATATTGTGTAGGTTTTTCTTAGGATACTTTCCAAGTCTGTTATAATCCATTGCATAGTTCTGAAAGTGTACAATAAGATAGATATTACATAGTGTTAATTATTAATATATATATAAGTTATTAGCAAAACATTTTAGTGACTTACTCTCAGACAGAATCCTGATCAAGTATTTCTCAGTAGAATGCATCATATATTTATTCCCAAAAGATGAGATTAGTGATCCCTCCAAATATAGGCTATTAATATGTTTGTGTACTTTGTATAAAGTTTTCACAGACTGTGTCACTAAAAAAACTATAAATACTTAAAATAATATAGTATCTGGAGAACAAAAAGTGTTAATATAGTGTTAATATGTTCTCATTTAATTTTGATTTCTGGGTGTTCATGTCTCAATGTCTCTGGCCACAGCTTTCTCCTTTATAGCTATATGCTTTGATAGATTTTCCATGAAGGAATCCAAGGCATTTGTAAATGCTGCCTTTGTCCTTTGATTCGATTTGACCTCTGGATTCAAGCTTGAATCCATAGTCTCCATCTTTCCATAGTGTAAATCACAAACTTCACATTTACTGAGTCAAAATCACATTATGATATCACTGAAGAAAGATCCCACAAGGTGAAGGGACTGTTTAATATGGTTTTCAGTGGAGTCATCAATTGTGTATCAGTTGATCAATACAATGCTTTGATTTGGCTGCCTCTTTACATTTGGAAGCCATCCTTAATTCTATTCAGGAGAGATGATACTGGATTTAAAACGATGCACAACTGTGATTGGCTTAAACTGTCTCACTGAAAAATGGCACATTCTATATTAAATGTTCTTGATATTATTGTACTGATATCATGTTTTAAATAGGAAATGGTTTTTCATGTTGACTTTCCTTCTACTTGGCTCCATTTTGTATATATTTTGCTACATGAACCATTAGTCTGGAACTGAGTCAAAGGCTCTCTGATAATGAGTACAGGCAGTATAAATGTTATCGTGCTTTCAGGTGACATGTTCAATAATTAACCAACTGACAATAAATTGCTTTCTACACTCCTGACACTTTTTTTTTTGGCACACCCTTTTTGTTTCCCAGATACTTTATTTTTGTTAAGTGTTCATAGTTTTTTTTTTAGTGACACAATCTGTGAAAACTTTATACAAAGTACATAAACATATTATTGGCCTATATTTGGCCTATAATCTCATCTTTTGGTAGCAAATATATGTTGTCTTCTATTGAGAAATACTTGATCAGGATTCTGTCTGAGAATAAGCTAGCAAAATATTTTGCTAGTAATTTATGCACTTATATGAAGCATTTGAGTCAACAATCATGCATCTGATTCAGTCTCCTGCTTTCTTATTTTTAAGAGAAGCTAGAGTATCAACAATCTCTCTTGATATAATTGTTGTATTACTCATTGTATCGATGGTATATAAGCTTTCTTTTTCTAGTTTAACCAACTTACTGTTCTTTGTGTGACTTTTTGTTATTATACAGATCATTTGATATTTTTCATATTCTCCTTTATGTGGATATATATATATATATATATATAATATATATATAGACATATAATAATCATATATATCCTCCTCTCCTCTTATTTCTTTACTTCTCAAGTTCCTATAATAAAGTTTTTTTTTTGTTGATGTTAAATTATTTATTTTGTTCCTTGAACTGCATTAACTCTCTGTATTCCATAACCTTTGGGCTTTGACTTTGAATAACTGATTTAGGGAATCTAAAATTTCTGATATGCTGGGCAGTATGGCATTCCAGTTTTCTATGTCATGTATCAGCTAGATAGCGCTATAATCTTCCATTTCCTCTGCCCAGATCTTTACTAGGTCTCTGAAGACACTTCTGCCATGGTGGTGTTTGACACTTGTACTTAGGAATCTTCCTTAATAGCTCTTCCTTTCCTCCTATGGTTCTTACTGTGGCATAGCTTTTGCATATATTGTTGTGTGTGAGTTCTTACATTTTCTTTCAAATATTGTGGTAAGATGTGTCCATTGATGATGATTACAGCAAATTCCAGCATTTTTAAATTACTTTGTCTTAGAATGATTAGTCTGCAAGTTGGATTCGTGTCATCAAACATAAAAAGGGTTTTTTGAACTTCTAGTTTGTGCATTCATCTCCTTTTCAAAATCTTTTGAGGCATTTGTATTGCTTGTATCTATTTCATTATTAGGTAGTATTTCTAGAGTTTTCATTACATTACAGGTTCTTCAACATTTCCTTTTCAGATTTTAATAATGCTTCAGTTTCATTTCTTTCATCTAACCTGAGCCTAGGGGTTGAAGTTCTTTCTTAGGATTGTTCTGCTCTGGTTCTATGACTTGGAGCTAAGGGTTGAGGAAATTGAGGGGATTAAGACAGCAAGTGGTTAATTGTGGGAACTGAGTGAACCATACTGACTCCATCTTGTGACTCAGTTATGGAACTAACTCATTTCTCTTTCTATTCAGTTATGGGTCTAGTCCAAATTCTGTCTTGTGAGAAAAGTTTATTTGATTGTGAGAATTGGGAGAAAACCTTATTGCATTGTTTAAACCTAGCCCTGTGTGGCTGGGAAGCTGGACCACTTTTACCTGCTGTTTAGATACCCTTAACCAAGGACCTAGGTTATGCTGACCAGAAATGCACTCAGATCTGAAGATTGATGCAAGGAGTTTTCTTCACAATTATATACATCTCAAGCAACCCATGTATCTTATCTGAAAACTGGCCCTGTACTGATCAATCAGCTATTGTTTCCATGTTTCCTCGATTATTTACAGATACTTGGGGAGTGGGACACCTCTTTTTATGAATTCAGGGAATTATATCTGTTCACTCTCCCTCTCTCACCTGGAAAGGTCCCTAATCTTTCCTCCAATTAGAAATCAGATTATATAATGATGTAATGTTTCCATTTAATTAGTTGGCTTTATTTGATTGATTGTTTTTAATGTATAAAAGTCTGTCTCCCCCTGTATTCAAGGTTCAGACCTAAGCTGAAGAGGCCTGGTTCTACTTTGTTAGGCAATTGGCACGCATTGCTTAACAAATTGATCTGTTTGGAAGATTGAACCTTTGTTTCTCTCAATCATTCATCTTCCACCTGCCATAGGGTAGCATTGACAAAAGTTGTATAAAGTCCTTGATTATAACTTTTTATTCTACATCTGATTTTGTTTTGATACCATTCTCATGTATAATGCAAATGTTCATGTCTTCGTCTTATTTCACGTGCATTCATGGTGTGTCTACTTTGATGGTCAATGTGATATGCTTTGAATCATTAGCACCAGGTGGTGTATTGTTATTTTTTATTTGTTCTGGTTTATCTTGCTTTATTGTGGTGCCAAAATAAAAAGGAGCTTGACTTGCTCCACTGTGCTCTGTGTCAGGTTGATCATCCTGATGATTTTGAGGAGGGTAGGTTTGCAACCCTCACGGTGCCCCAGAAATTTATTTGGCCCTTCCAAGATAAGGTTTCTAGGGTGTCCCAATAGTCTTAGTGAAATTTTAAGCTTTAATAATTTTAAGAGCTTAAAGCTGCACTAAGACTGTTGGGATGCCCTATGTCACACTGACTGGTTCGCTAACCCAGTCACTAGTATCACCAGAGTCCGGTTCACCAACATTTCAGTGTTCTTGCCTAGAAATCACAGCTATCATAGTGGCTTCAGGGCACGTCAAGTCCCCATTCTATATCACTTTTGTTGGAACTTACTTACTTTGTTCCCTCTTATCTACCCTTTTGAACTGCTGCCCCACCCCCCAGTCCCCATGGCATGGATGATAATTTTGACCTTGGGACATCATTATTACTATTAATAGTCTCATCTTTTTTGATGGATTTCATAGAGAAACAATCTTGGGACCATTCACTATCTTGCTGTTATTCTTTTCCATTTAACATTGTGTGGACTATAAGACATGTAAATAAAATAACTGTTTTTTGTAATTGAAAAGTACTTATCTACATTTTCTCATTTCAGCCCCATAACTCTCAGGTAGATAAATAGATATGTCCCATTTTATAAATGAGCAAACGGGCTTAGAAAGGCTGAGTGATGTGTCCATGGTCAAACAGATAGTGTCAGAGGTAAGATTTGAGTCCAGACCTATTTGACTCCAAGTACAGCAAATTACTTACTATGCCACACTTGCCTAGGCATAAAATGCACTTCACCCATATGTCTTCCTATTGAAATCCTTCTCACAGGGTTCACAGTTCTATAGCTGCAGGGGACCTCAGAGGGGACCAACTCTCTAATTTAAGAGGTTAAGTTACTTGCCCAAGGTTACAAGGTAACATGTGTCATTTGAATCCAGGCTCTTTACTCCCAATTACAATGTTTCTTCCACTGTGCTACATTATTATTCAGTTCACATACTGCTTCCTCCTCTTTCTTCTCCCTCCTCCTCTTCTGTTTTGACTGAAATCTATTTCTCCCTCCTTGAAATTTCTTAGGTTTCTCCTTTGTGCATTCTGCCTTGAATCATACTTATCTGTGTCAATGTGTTACCTTCCTTTTCTAATTAGATTGTGGGTTCCTTTAGGGTAGGGACTGTATCTTATTTTTAGTTAATACATATTTGTTGAATTTAATATATTTATTACACTAGTCTATGAGTCAAGACAATTAACAAGCAAATGTCATATTCCTTCTGCTACTCCCAGCACTTTCACCCCTGGCCATCACAGTCTTACTTCACCATAGTCCATCTCCTGTTGTGCCTAACTATTCCATTCTATCCTCTAGAATTCCAAACAAACCCTCTTCTCCGATCTCTTCATTCTGTAATCTTTGGAACTGTTCTGGAACTCATGTAAATGAGGCTTTCTCCAGAAGACATTACCTCCCCAACCATCTTATCCAGTGCTGATTATTTCTCCCATGACAATTTTCCCCTCTGATGCAGGGGGCTAGGAGAAGAAGTCAGCCTACTCCTTGATATCCACTGCCAGCTCCAGACTCTTTTTCCTTCAGACATCACTCTGCTACCTCTGGTCCTTTGAGATTCTCTCATTTAATGTCTACTATGAAGTCCTTTTTGCCATAAGATACAGGCTTCTAGGTCACTTTCAAAGAATTCAGTGACTGGTTAACAATTTTCTTCAATATTTATGTTTCACTTGCCTTCAAACACCCTACCCCTCCAGCTCTTCTACTTCCTCAGCACTCATGACCTGTATTTTCATCTTACATCCATGCCTTAGATATCACCATTACCTATAGATGTTCTACTTTCATGAATTCAAGACCTGAAATTTCATTTTCTATCATAATTTTCTGTCCTTTATTCTCTCTCTATGTGCTTCATTCCTCATAAACTTATTTGTTGTCTTTACCATGATCTCTGGCCCTTCCATTCTTGTAGTCTGTTTGAGAACCTGCTTGGTTCTCTCTTTCCTCTTTTCACAGTCTTGACTATAATTGAGCTGTTCAAGTATGCACTGTTCTCAAACCTTAAATCTGTTGACCATTTTTACTACTGTTATTCATGCCCAGACAACCTTTATCCCTTGGTTAACTCCAATATCTGCTTTCTTTAGTCCTATTTAGCTATATTGCTGAACACCAATGGAAGAACTCACAGTCATGCCAACACAGTCATGCTAACCATCTCAACTGGCTTCTATTCTAGAGTCCTTTTATTCTTTTCTGATTGGCTTTTTATGATGAATCCATCAGTGGCTTTTCTAAAATGTCTTGCCTGATCCCACTGTTTCTTAGCAGATGACCTCACCTCTTACTTTATTGTGAAAATCAAGGCCATCTATCTATCATAAACACCTTCATTTCTTCATTCCACAAGAAAAATCCCTTTTATACTGTACCTCATTTTTTCATCCTTTCCTGCTGCCTCTAAGAAAAAAGTGCCTTTTCCCCTTGCCAAGGCTAACTTCTTCCCTTGTCCTTTTGATCTCATTCCCCCCTCCCCCCATCTCCTCCAGGTGCTTGTCCCAGTGATAATTCTCTGTCTTTCTCTCATCTTCAGTTTCTTCCTTTCTACAAATTCTCTCTGGTGCCTACAAAAACACCCAGGTCCTTTAAAAAACCTTCTCTTGGTCATGTCACACTTTTAAATTATCATTCTATATTTCTATGCCATCACTACCGGTATCCTTGAGTGAACCGCTCTTGCTGTCCTCATTTCCTCACTACTCATTATAATCCAACTTCTGACCCCACCAATCCATTGAAAATGATCTCTTCAAGCTTACCAATATCTTCTTAAATCTTAAATCTAATGACCTCTCAACTTCCTTGATTTCTCTGTACCTTCTGACTCTGAGCTTATGCCCTCTTCCTGGATATGGACTTGGCCTTTGTTTTCTCTGGCCTTTGTTTTCTCTGGCCTAATCTCTCTGACCATACTTTTTAAAATTTTCTTTGCTGTTCACTATCTTTCATTCCCTTAGCTCAGGTGTCTTTCAAGGCTCTGTTTTGACCCTTTTCTCATTTTACCCTTGAACCTTCGGTAATTTATAGATTCAGTTATATATCCAGCCCTGGTTTCTGTCCTGAATTTCATTCTCAGATCACTTACTACTTATAACTAGGTGGCTCAGTGGATAGAGTTCTAGGCCTGGAGTCAGGAAGACCTGGGTTCAAATCTAGCCTCAGATACTTACCAGCTATGTGAGCCTGGGTAAGATATTAAACTCTATCTGCCTCAGTTACCATAACTGTAAAATAGGGATAATATATTATCCCTACCTCACAGGGTCATTGTAAAAATCAAAGGAGATAATATTTGTAAAGCATTTAGCACAGTACCTAGCATATTTGTTCTTGTTCAGTTGTGTCTGATTCTTTGTGACCCAATATGTTTGTTTGTTTGTTTGTTTTTTGCAAAGATGCTAGATTGGTTTGCCATGTCCTTATCCAGTGGATTAAAGCAAACAGTGGGTAAGTAACTTGCCTGGCATCACATAGCTAGAGAGTATCTGAGACTGAATTTGAACTCAGTTCTTCCTGACTCCAGGCTCAGTGCTTCAGCCACTGGGCCACCTAACTGCTTCTCCTAGCACATAGTAGGCACTTAACAAATGATTGTTTGCTGTGTGACCCTCTGCAAGTCACTTAATCCCAACTGCCTTGCCAAAAATACCCTAACAACCATATGTGTGTGTGTGTATGTATGTATGTATGTATGTATATATATATATATATATATGAATGCTTTCCCCCTTCCTTTTATATTTTTGTATATATACATACATATACATAGACACACACACACACACACACACAAGTATGTGTGTGTGTTACACTTGTTCCCTTCCTTTTCCTTGTTGGACATCTTCACTTGGATGTTCCACTGACATCTCATATTCAACATATCTGTAATTGCTCCTTCTCTAAGCTTCTCTATTTCTTTGAGGGCATGACCATTCTCTCAGTTAACTGGTTTTGTAACCTTGGAGTCATCCTTATTTCTGCCTTCTTCTTCATATCAGTTGCCAAATCTTCCTTTTTCTGTCTTCACGAAATCCCTCACATTCATTCTCTTCTGTCCACTCACAGGACCACCATCTTATTTCAGTCCCTTATCACCTCTTATTTAGTCTGTAGTGTCCTTGTCTCCTGGCCTCCAGTCTCTCCTCTCTCTCTTCCATTATGCACCATGCTGCCAGAACAATCTTCCTACTGCACAGGTCAGGGCAGCTATGTGGTGCACCCAGTGGATAGAGTGTCAGGCCTGGAGTCAGGAAGGCTCATCTTCCTGAGTTCAAATACGACCTCAGACACTTACTAGCTGTGTGATCCTGGGCAAGTCACTTAACCCTGTTTGCCTCAGTTTCCTCATCTGTAAAATGAGCTGGAGAGGGAAAGGTCAAAATCTCAAAGGGGGTTATGAAGAGTCAGACACTACTGAAAAACGACTCAACAACAATGCTGCACAGGTCATTCCTCTGATGAAGAAGAATAAAAGCCTTTAGGGTTCCTTGTTACCTCTAGGATAAAAGATGGGGTCTTTAGTTTGTCATTTAAGGCTTGCCACAATTCAGCTCTGACTTACTTATCTCACATTATTATTTTACTGAAGGAAACTAAATATTCTTGCCAAAATGGACCACTGATCATTCCCTCAAATTCACACTCTCCCTCTCTATCTCTGCATTTGTACAAATTGTTTACATGGCTGAAATGTTGTTTTTGTTGTTTAGTCATGTCCGACTTTTTGTGACCCCATGGATCATATTGTCGCTGGAATTTTCTTGGCAAAGGTATTGGAGTGGTTCAACATTTCTTTCTCCAGTGGATTAAGTCTGAGGTTGAGTGACTTGCCCGGGATCAGCTAGTGAGGTTTCCTCTCTATTCTCTGTGTCACATAGCTTCCTCCCAGTACTCCTTTCTTAATCCTGCCTCTTAGAATCCTTATCTTTATTTATTTTGTTATTTTTTTGACATAAATTTATTTATTTTTAGTTTTCAATATTCACTTCCACAAGTTTTTGAGTTCCAAATTTCTCACCCCTCCCCCACCCCAAGATGGCATGCATTCTGAATACCCTTCCCCTGGTCTGCCTTCTCTTCTATCTCTCCCCTCCCTTCTCTTATCCCCTTCCCCTTCTATTTTCCTGTAGAGCAGGATAGACTTCTGTACCCCATTTCCTGTATTTCTTATTTCCCAGTTGCATGTGAAAACATTTTTTTTAAAACATGTGTTTTTAAAACTTTGAGTTCCAAATTTTCTCCCTTCCTCCCTCCCCACCCACCCTCATTGAAAAGGCAAGCAACTCAATATAGGTTATACATGTGCAGTTATGCAAAACACTTCCATAGTAGACATGTTGTGAAAAACTAACTCTATTTCCCTTAATCCTATCCTGCCCTTCCATTTATTCTATTCTTTCTTTTGACCCTGTCCCTCCTCAGAAGTATTTCTTCTGATTACCCCTTTCCCAATCTGCCCTCCTCTCTATCATCCCCCTGCTCTCTTGTCCCCTTCTCCCCCTATTTTCCTGTAGGGTAAGACAGATTTCCATACCCAATTGAATGTGTATGTTATTCTCTCCTTAAGCCAAATCCTATGAGAATAAGATTCCCTCATTCCCTCTCACCTTCCCCTGTTTCCCCTCCACTGTGAGACACTTTTCTTTTCTGTTTTTTTTTTGTGAGATAATTTACCCCATTCTACCTCTCCCTTTCTTCTCTGAGTATCATCCTCTCTCATCCCTTAATTTTATTCTCCAGATATGACCCCTTAATCTTCAACTCACCCTGTGCCTCTATCTATCTATCTATCTATATACATACATACATTTTTTTCCTTCAACTACCCTAATACTGACAAAGTTCTCATGAGTTACAAATATCATCTTTCCATGCAGGAATGTAAACAGTTCAATCTTAATAAGTCTCTTATGATTTCTCTTTCCTGTTTACCTCTTCATGTTCCACTGAGTCCTGTATTTGAAAGTCAAATTTTCTATTTAGCTCTGGTCTTTTCATCAGGAATGCTTGAAAGTCCTCTATTTCACTGAATGACCATTTTTTCCCTGAAGGATTATACTCAGTTTTGCTGGGTAGGTGATTCTTGGTTGTAATCCTATCTCCTTTGCCCTCCAGAATATTATATTCCATGCCCTGCGGTCCTTTAATGTAGAAGCTGCTAAATCTTGTGTTATCCTGATTGTGTTTCCACAGCACTTGAATTGTTTCCTTCTGGCAGCTTGTAATGTTTTCTCCTTGCCCTGGGAACTCTGGAATTTGGCTACAATATTCCTAGGAGTTTTCCTTTGGGGATCTCTTTCAGAAAGAGATCTGTGGATTCTTTCAATTTCTATTTTGCCCTCTGGTTCTACTATATCAGGGCAGTTTTCCTTGATAATTTCTTGAAAGATGATGTCTAGGCTCTTTTTTTGATCATGGCTTTCAGATAGTCCAATAATTTTTAAATTCTCTCTCCTGGACCTATTTTCCAGGCCAGTTGATTTTCCAATGAGATATTTCACATTGTTTCTCTTTTGGATTTGTTTTACAGTGTCTTGATTTCTCATAAAGTCACTGTCTTCCAATTGCTCTATTCTAATTTTTAAGGAAGTATTTTCTTCAGTAATCTTTTGGACTTCCTTTTCCATTTGGCCAATTTTTCTTTTTAGGGCATTTTTCTCCTCATTGGCTTTTTGGACCTCTTTTGCCATTTGGGTTAGGCTATTTTTTAAGGTGTTATTTTCTTCAGTATTTTTTTGGGTCTCCTTTAGCAAGCTGTTGACTTGTTTTTCATGATTTTCTTGCATCACTCTCATTTCTCTTCCCAGTTTTTCCTCTACTTCCCTTACTTGCTTCTCAAAATCCCTTTTGAGCTCTTCCAAGGCCTGGGACTGATTCATATTTTTTTGGAGGCTTTGGATGTAGGAGCTTTGACTTTGTTGTCTTCTTCTGGTTGTATATTTTGATCTTCTTTTTCACCAAAGTAAGATAATATAGTCTGACTCTTTTTGTGCTGCTTGCTCATGATCCCAGCCAATTACTTGAGTTTTAAACTCTTTGTTAAGGTAAGAGTCTGCTTCCAATGTGGAGAGTGTACTGTCCCAAGCTTCAGGGGTTTGTAGCTGTTTTCAGAGATACTTGTAGGGACCTGTAAATTTTCAGTTCTTCCAAGGTGGTATGATAAGGGGCGAGGTGTTTACTCCTTTCCTGGCCTGTGACCACAAGTATTCCTTTCTGTCCTAACTGTGAGGAGGGGTTCTCTCCACAGCCACTACAAGCTCCACCACACCAGCTCCTCCTCACCCCAGCACTGCCGCCCAGAACTGTGACCCAGATCCACACGGGCAAAGCAAGAGATTCCTGCCTCAGCACTGGCAAAGAGATCCCTGCAGTCCCTCTCTGATCAGCCACTGGATTCCCCCTCAGTCTGTGGGCAGGAAGCTCGGGAAGCAGCTGCCCCCCCCAGGGCCGCTCTTGGGGAATGGAGCTGAAACCCTGCCTTCCTCTCTGACCACTAACAGAAACAGACTTTTCCCACTGATCTTCTAAGTTGTCTTTGGCATTGGTGGATTGAGGAGTCTGGAAACCTCCACAGCTGCCCAAGATTCAGTCCTCTGAGGCCTGCTCCAGGTTTGCTGCAGCCTGCCGCTGCTGCTGCACCCGCTGTGCTGCGCTGCTCCAGCCTGCACGATACACCTTTCTGATCAATCATCCAAGTTGTCTTGGGCTGGCAATTTGTTTCACTCTGTCTTTTTGTGAGTTCTGCTGCTTCAGAATTTGTTTAGAGCCATTTTTTATGAGTATTTGGAGGGATTTGGGGGAGAGCTCAAGCAAGTCACTGCTTTCACTCTGCCATCTTGGCTCCGCCCCCAGAATCCTTATCTTTAATGGTTCTGCAGCTGGTGATGTTAGCTGACTTTTTACAAGAGCTTTAGCTTTTGCAAAACATTTTATATTATGTCTTTGACATTCTTTTAAGGCTCAGTTCAGGGGCCTCCTCTATAGAACCTACCCTGACACTATATGATATCAATGCCCTCTTTCCCCTCAAATTACCTTGCATCTAATGTCTTTGTAAATGTTGTAGCTCTTGAGTAAAATGTAAACTCTTGGAGGTCTAGGATTGTTATGTTTTTGTATTTGTGTCCTGAGGCCTACCTAGCCTAGGGACTAGCACAAATTAGATGAGCCATCTCCAGTCCAGATCTATATCTTAACACTAGATCCAGATGGCTCTGGAGGAGAAAGTGAGACTGGTGAATTTGCACAGCCCTCCCTCACATAAATCCAATTCACTTGCATGTAATAGCATCACCTCCCAGGTCCTCTTCCCAGAGGAAGAACAAACAACAACAACAACAAATTAGGTACTTAATAACCTTGGGTCTAATTTAATTTATCACGTAGAATAGTCTAGCCTTGCCCTATGATTAGCATGTATCAGGTGCATTTATTACCTTTAGCCCTCTCTTCACTAAGCCTTTCTAATGGTAAGTTTTACTTTAATGTAAACTATCATACTTAAAATGGAATGGAAGTGGGTATGTTTAGTGACTTAAACAAACCTGAAACTATTCTGTGAATTAAGTGTTTGAGTTCGAAAGAAAACCTACAGGCTGTTTTGGAAAAAAAATAACAATTTTTCCATCATCCATTTTAAATGATCTATTTTCATTTTTAAGCCATTGTCATATGAAAAGACCTAAGAATATCCCCAACGAGGTGTTAGATGCAGTAATTACACTTTCCCATTTTGAAAGCAGTTATACAGGCCTTACAATAGAGTCCACGGGAGCTAAAAATAAACCCCAAGCAGTTCATACTAACTGTGTAATAATAATAGGCAACAGAAAGGATAAGTGTCCAAATATGATGAAAACAGGAAGTTCATTACACAAGCTGTTATTTTCTGATAGATCTGAATTCTTAAAGCCTTAACTCAAAAATAAGCCCTTCCGGTTATAAAGAAAAGCAGAGAATTGTGTATTATTTGAGAACTAATGGAGATGATAACATTTTATGGAAACAAGGCTACATTGTTATAGGTTCAGTGTATAGTGCTCCAAAATTAAAACACAAGGGAGTAAGAAGGGAGCCTGTATGGAGGCTTGTCACCCAACAAAAACAATTGGGTACATTGACTGTTGGGTTTGCCCCTGTTTAACCTCAGTCACAACCCTCCTCTGGATTTGTTCTGTCTGGTAGTGGATATGCTAGCAACAGAGAGTTCAGACAAAAGGAGAATTTTAGTTTTCCAGGCAGGAAGATGGTTTTAATAGCATAACCTCCACTTGAGATCATTTCATTTAAGATTTCCAACATTAACATTTTAGCTATGAAGTTGAAGCAGTGTTTAAAGATTGACTCCCTAAGATACCCAGGGGAAAAAGTTATGACCACATACTTCCTCATCAGGCTTCCTTGTCAGGAGCCAGAATTGGGGGGATCACGTTACTGACTGGACACACTAGACATGAGCCTATGAGCTCTTAGGGCACATAAGCCAATATAATGTACAGAAGTCCATAGATGGTGGTGCTACTATGGGCCACAGAATCCAATGTGGCAATTCTGTGCAGCCTACATGACTAAAGGTCAGATAAAATATGGAGCCCTTTTGCCATTTGATTCTTTGGCTGCCATAGATATATTCACTGTGAGGCAACATGGTGTAGTGGATAGAATATTAGACTTGGAATCATTCTTGACTCCAAGGTTTGAATCCATCTCTAACATTTATTCCTTATATGACCATGCTCAAGTCATTTAACCTCATTTAGCTTCAGTTTCCTCATCTGTGAAATGGGGACAGACACATTTGTACTTACCTCACAGTGTACTTGTGAGGCTCAAATGTGAGGCACTTTGCAAAGTTTAAAAAGCTATGTAAAAGAATATTTATTATTATGAATTGGGGTAGATACTCTGGGAAATTTTTTGTAAATGTCTGGGTCACTCCTCCCTCCAACTTGAAGAGTGGGTCCTCAACGCCTTCTCCTTTCTGGACATCTCTCTCCATCTCTGCAATCTTAGTATCACTCTCAACTCTTCACTCTCACTCACCCCACATCTATTACCAAATCTATTCTATTCTATACCACATCCAATCTATTACCAAATTGTGTGGTTTCTACCTTCACAATATCCCTCCTACATGTACAACCACAGCCCAAGTTCAAGCCTGCATCGACTTTCACCTGGACTATTGAAATAGCCTTCTATCAACTCCCTGCCTCCTATCTCTCCACTCCAGTCCATTCTTCTCTCCACTACAAAGGTTTTTTTCCCCTAAAGTATAGGTTTGAGCTTATTATTCCTATGCTCATTGAGTTTGGTGGCTCCTTATTACTCTTGGATCCACTATAAAGTCCTCTGTCTGGTATTTAAGACTCTTCCAAACTGGCCTCTTTCTACATTGCCAGCCATCTTCTACTTTACTACCCTTCACACAACTTCTGGCACTTCTTTGAACTTGACATTTCATGTACTATCAAATGAGATAATATTTGTGAAGCACTCAGCACTGTATCACATGTAGCACATGTAGGTACTTAATAAATGCTTGTCCTCTATCATTCTTTGTACCTTTGCACTGGAATGCTCTGCCTCCTCACTCTCCCCACCCCATGCCTGGAATGCTCTGCCTCCTTACCTTTTAGGTCCCCAGAGCTCCATCTCTCAGCCTCTCTGGCTTCCTTCAAGATTTAGCTCAAATCTCACCTTCTGAAGATCTCTCAGGTTACCTTCATCTATTCTTGTATATATCTTGTATCTTCTTATATACATGTTGTCTCCCCATTAGAACATGAGCTCCTTGATATCAGGGACTGTTTTTGCCTTTCTTGATATCCCCAGAGCTTAGTATATTACCTGGAACATGGTAAGTGCTTATTAAATACTTACCGTCACTTACAAAAATTACCTGGCTTGCTTCTTCTCACTGAACTAATTTTCAGCGGGAGATCTCTACATATTTAGTTTCTGCTTGCCTTCTGATCCATATAGATTGGTCTTTTGTTTCCGGGCTCCTGTTCATTTGGCATTTAGATGACAGCCGTACCTATGCCAGTGAACATTTAATGTCTGCCTCTGCCTCAGTTGTCTGTCCTAAACACTTACATGCTCTCAGAATACTTCCTCATCTTCACAAGAAAGATTCTGTAGAATCTAAGTTTACAAGGAGAAAAAAAAAATGATTGGGTTGACAGAGACTCCCCATTCCCTATGAAGACAGGGAAAGATTACATCATCCTGCTCTAAATTCATGTGCGTTAGTGAAAAGTTTGTAGATATGTATTTTTTCCCCTGGTGAATAGGAAATAATACAATACTTATAGCCTCAGATATCTCCATATCAGTGAATGACGTATGGTATTCTGGGCTATGACTGACCAAAGCCAGTCCAGTGGTTCAGATTCAGGATTAAAATGAAATGAGACGCTGATAGATAACTTGATATTTAACAACTGCCTGGAAAGCATCTTCATCAAAGTATGTAGCATTAATTCTGTTGAATGTAGTTCTTTTTCCTCACTTGTAACAGAGCCTTGCCCCTTCAGAAGCACATATCAAGCCCAAAGAATTTCTTGACTCCCTGAGTGCTGAGCTTTTTTATTTAGGTGACAAGGAAGCCACATGAACCATTACAGTGTTAGTCTCCTGGGCCAGTTAAGACTTAAGAATGATTTCATATTTTAGGAAAAACTAGGGCAGTTTACTTGGATTGTATTGCAGAGTAAACCAAGTCTTTATTATCAGACTATTGACTGAACATGTCAAGATTCTGCCATGCTTAGTGTTTGTTAGGTATAAAAAAAACACATTTGATTTGGTGTAACAAAATGCAGAGGCTCTCCTCCAATAAGGGCTCTCCTATGTATGAATCAAAATTATATAAAATTGTCTAAAAGAAATAACAACAAACACTTTTTTGATGATCCTATGATCACTGAACAGTGATAAAGAGACAGTTAAGTGGTAGAGTGGATTGAGTGCTAGCCATGAAGTCAGATAGAACTGATTTTGAATCCTGCCTCAGAAACACGGTATGATTCAGGGCCATTCATTTAACCCCTTCTAGTTTCAGTTTCCTCATCTGTAAAATTGGAACAATAATAGCATATACCTCACAGAGTCGTTAGGCTGAAATGAGATAATATACTTAAAGCACTTTGCAAACCTTAAAAATGCTATATATGTGTTTATTATTATTATTATTCACTACTATCGTGGAAGATATCTAGCACTGAAGAAAGATTCTCTAAAGATGGTGAGATCATATAGGTCAATGATGTCAAATTCAGATAGAAACAGGGGCACTAAATCACATATAAAGAATCTCTGCAGGCCATGTATTGACTTAGAAATCCACATATTAACATTATCTATGCTCTGAGGTATTTTTATTTATTTTGTTAAATAATTACCAATTACATTTTAATCTACTTCAGCCAAACTTGGGAGTGTCGCAGGCCCCATTCCTCCCATGGTCATGTTTGACACCTTTGATCTAGATGTTACTATTTGAAAGATGACATTGGGCTGATTGCATCACGTCCAAAGCAGAGTCCCCTGAATGGGATTCATTATCATTTAAAAGAATTTCACAAAATTATCCTTAAAGGAAAATAAAAACTAAATGGATGAAGAATGATTATTGTCCATTGGATAGACATGCTGTTAGAGGAGAGTCATTAAGGTCTTTAAGGCTATCTATACTTGTCCTATTAGGTCAGATTTTTAAAAAATGTCAACAAATAAGAGACAGTCAGATTTTGTATTCTTTTACCTTTCAGTCAGTTGTGTTACTGTAAAGAGATGATTTTGCTTCTCATGTTTTTATCAAGGATACCCTTGGTGCATACATAAAACATGTTCATAAAGATTTTACTAGGGTGAGAAAATAGGCTTGTGGGTCAACTGTTGCTGATGGTTTTTTTTGTGTGTGTATGTGTGTGTGTGTGTGTGTGAGTTTATGTGTTTGTGTGTATGTATATATGTGTGTCAATATGTAGCCATGTTCTTTTCTGTTCCTTGAAATCTTCCCCTTTTCTGAGCAATCTTAAAATAAACCAGTGAGTGCCTTTAGAAATTATCATTATGGATGTCTTCTGTTTTTGATCACATCTAGGTGATAATTCCAATTTAACTGTCCTAAATGCTGTTTTTTCCTAGATAGATTTTATTTCTAGTGGTTCCACCACTGTGGCTGATGAGAATCAGCAACTACGGAAAGGTCAGAAAATCTGGCACCTTTTTGTGTGACTGTTGTACTCACTCTGGTTTGGTCTACAAATACTTTAAGGGATGATTTGGATGAGCTGGCTCTTATACCAAATTCTTTGGTGAACTGCTTTTTCACTCTCACATGCTTTCTATCTTCTGACATTCTTCTTTGCAATGTTTTTACAATGTTTCAGTACTCTGAACTGATATCATCCTTGGCTTCTATGCCTTTCTACTTGGCAAAGATATCAAATATCTGCTGGATAAAGTGCTTTCTGGGCTCATTTGACCTCCTCTTTGTGGCAACTGTTTTGAATCTGTTTAGTTTTTCTAAGAAATGGTAATGGGTTTTTGGTGGTAGCAAAGACCTGTAAACAAAATAGGTGTCATTTGATTAGAGAAGGGCTAAACAAATTGTGTTACATAAATTTAATGGGATATTACTAACCACAGACAATAACAAACATGAAGAACTCAAAAAATCTGGGAAGGTTTTTATGAACTGATTCTAAGTAAGGTAAGCAGAACCAGGAAAACAGTACACACCATGACTATAGCAACATGTACATAAAAGAATAATGAAATGCTCTGTAATTATAGTGACCAAGTTTAGGTCTGGAAAAGATTTGGGAAAAGGTACATTTGTTCCTTTCTTCATTGCAGAAGTAGTGAAAGTGATTGGATGGGTATAGATGTAGCACATTTCATGTAATTGTCAGGTGTGGTCAATATGTTGGTTGGGGCAGCTGGGTGGCACAGTGGAGAGAGTGCCTGACAGAATCAGAAAGATGTGAGTTCAAGTCTGGCCTTAGACACTTATTACCTAGGCAAGTCACTTAACCTCTATTTACCTCAGTTCCTTCATCTGTAAAAATGGGGATAGTAATAGCACCTACTTACTGGAAATGGTGTGAGAATGAAATGAGATAATAATTATAAAACACTTAGCATGGTGCTGAGCACATAGTAAGTGCTATATACATGTTGGCTATTATGATTGTTGTTGTTTAAATGAATTAGGTTATACCATTTCTCTTTTCATCTTTGTTATTTCTTTCATTTTGTTATTTGCTTTGACCTTTGTTTAATCAATATGTGATCTTACTGCAGAGGCAGTTAATTCTGCAGTGACTGCTGAATTTGTAACCAGTCATTTCCTGTCTTGTAACATGAAGTCATATTCACTTTTTGTAATTTTATTAAGTGCTCAGCACAGCTCAGTGCCTTCTGATGGTCTTCTAGAAGAAATCATTCATGAGTTTTTGGAATATTCTACAAGCCTTTGGCTGTTTTCATTCCTTGAGCCTGAGCCATCTTTGCCATCCTTCCCTCTGCCTTTTATTGTTTCAAACTATAAAATCATTACTGAACACTGTCACTGCAAAACTAATTATTGTAAACTAGTTTTAGTATGGCTGGCCTCCACATTTAATTCACTAAGTGTTGAGGCATGTGTAATTAGGAAAAGCTTGTCAAATTCTTCACAGAATTTTCCTTCTTCTTTGTCTGAAGTAGATGTTGGTGCATAAACTGCAAATATTGTTTAGGCTGTATGTTTGCAATATAGTCATCATGAGCACTGCCAAGTGAAATGATCAAGTGCTCCATGAAACGGTGTTTCTTATAGACTTTGGGTGTGTAGTAAAACCAACTCTTCCAACTCTTTTATCTATCACCAAGAACCTTCCCTTTATTAAGCTGCAACTTCTTTGATTTCTAGACTCTAAACCCATTGTAATTAATGTGTATTAATTAATTAATGTATTAATGTGATTCAATTCCCCAGTAATATGTTAGCTGGATTGGTTGTTGGACAAAGATCACACTGTACTGAATATGAACAGTTAAATAATTATTTGTAGATAAGCTTGCCATTCTTGGCACACCTTTCTGTGCAGCAGAACAACACTTTTTAGAGTCACATGAATGATTGGGATTCTTGGCATCTTCTGCTGCCTCCTCCTACCCACCTACCACCTCCATTTTTTTTTTTGTTGTATCACCATTACCATAGAAGTAGAAGAAAGCTTCACAGGACTGAGGGTCATTTTGTGTGAGGTCTATTTCATGAGCTGATGTGATCAAAAATATTAATCAGTTGGTGGCTAACCTTCTGGTCCTGAGATTCTCTTCACTGAGCTATCCTTTTCCTTGAACAGCAAAGTTTGTTGTTGGTTTGGTCAGTTCGGTGGAAAATAACTAGGTTTGTGCTGTGTTGGCATCACCTTGAGAACTATGTGAGTACTCACCTCTATGACACTTTGATGCCATAATGAAGCATTAAAGTTGGACTTTTGATGTTATTATATAGATAGTTACAATGCAAAATGATACATGGTATAAATCTGTAAAGTCCAAGGAGAGAAGGATCATTCTAAGTCAGAAAAGTCTTAATGTAGGACGTAGTTTTTGAGCTGATTCTTAAAGGACAAGTAGGATTGAAGCAGGTGGAAATAGGGACAGAAGGGATAGAGAATACTGCAATTTAGCCAGAGTAATAGAGTGTGGAAAGGAAGCTGTGTGAGTAAGGTTGGAAAGGGGGGTTGGTGCTGTCTTGTGGAAGGCCTTGAATACCAGGTGCAAGAATTTGAATTTTATTTTTATGGCAGTAGGGAGCCATTGAGGGATTTTGAGCAGAGGGATGATATGATCAGGCTTGTGCATAAAGTAGATTAATGCAGTAGTGGTATAAAAGATAATTTGAATAGGGGAAAATTAAGGAGGCAGGAAGATTTATTAGGAGTTAGATGTAAGGAAGTGATGTGAGAGATAGTTCTCTCTTAAAATCACCAAGGCTTTACAACTTATGGGAGGCAAGGGAAAGTTGATGAATCCACAAAAACACCAAAGTTTTGAAAATGGGTGACTGAGTGGTGCCACTGAGAAACAGCAAAGTCAGAAGACGCTATAGGTTTGTGGAGAAAGATATAAAATTCAATTTTGGTAACGATGAATTTGAAGAACTGGGCAGACTTTCAGGTGGAGATGTCCTGTTGGTAGTTGGAGATATGGGTTTAGAATTTAGGACAAAGTTAGAGCTGGAGATGTAGATTTTGGAATCATCTGAAGAGAAGTTAATTGCTGAAGCTTTGGGAATGAATGAGTTTACCAGAGGAGTGTGATAGGAACTAAAACTACCTTGAGGAAGACCCACATTAAGGGGCAAAGGATGAAATATTCATTAAACATTGCAGTGTGCTAAGTATTACACATAGGCTGCTAGGTGGCATGGTGGATAGAGCACTGGGCTTGGAATCAGGAAGACTTATCTTCATGAGTTCAAATCTGGCTTCAGACGCTTACTAGCCATATGACCCTGGGCAGTCACTTAATCCTGTTTGCCTCAGTTTTTCATCTAAAAAAGAGCTGGAGAAGGAATTGACAAGAAAACTCCATATGGGGTCACGAAGACTCAGACACAACTGAACAAAAAATGTTAGGCATAAGGGCATAGTGCACACGGAGAAGGCATTTATACAACTGGTAAGTGGATACCTAATGGGGTGATTTGGCATGCCCTTTCCGGTAGCAATGACTATATTGATTTGGTTAGTTTCAGAGCAGGGGGAGGGGGAGGTGAAGAAGAGGGAGAGGGCCAAAGGCAAGAAGGTGCCTAGGGGTGGAATGTGAAGCATTTCTGTGGCCCACCATTTGTATTGAGTCATATGATACACTCACTAATCAGTGGGATTTGGGGGAGGGAACAGGCTGGGATTTCCAGAGCTGAAAGAGTTGTTTTGTGGTCAGGAGGATACAGCAGCAGAGGAGGTAGAAAATGGCCAGGTTGGAAGTGAAGGAAGAACCAATGAAGAAAACAGGAGTAACTAGAGAAGTAAGGAGAACTGAGAGGGAATAGTGTCTTGGAAGGCAAGAAAAGAGGACCTGGGTTCAAATCCTTGTTGTGCTATTTACTACTATCGTTGTGATTTTGGACAAATTACCTAATCTCTCAAACCAAACCTCAGTTTCCTCAACCATAAAATGAGCGACTAAATTACCTCTGAGGTTCCTTTTAGCTCTGTATCTAATGATCCCAAAAGAGATGTCAATGGCATTGAGAATCAAGGAAAAGAGCAACTCAAGGCCATTGGTAAGTTTGGAGAAAGCAGTTCCAAAAGAAAGTATTGTCAGAGGGAGCATTTGTATCTTCATTTCCCTGACAGTATAGCTTAGGTAGCTGAGTAGGGGAGAAGCAGCTACCAAGAGTCTCAGAAGCTCAGGGGATTTACTTACAGACCTGTGCTATGTACAAGGCTGGCTGGCACTTTAGATTCTGAATCAAATCAATGAGAGAGAAGAGCCAGTGGTTTTTTTCTCCTTGAGACTACAAAAGAAAGTGAGAGGCCGGCGAATCATAGTAGAGAAAGGCATAACCCCTGGGGCTTTTTTTGTTTTAATTTTGAAGTCGACTATCATCATTTAAATTTGGCCATATTGCCATAGCTGGTTATGTTTAATTGTTTTTATGTAGAGTTTTATTTCTATTTTTTAAAATAAAGGCTATGAATTAAAAAAAAAAGCATGCTAAAATTTCTCAAATGGCCGAAGCCTATCTATTCGGGCAGTGCACTATAAGCAGAGCCCCTGATGATAGTATACCCTAATTGTCCCCAGAGGTTGTGAGAGCAAATACCTAGCCTCCTGAATGCTAAACTTGCAAATCTAAATATAAAATAGTGTTAAGTTACAGGTAGGCATTATAGACAATATACACATTGGGTTTGGTTTGGTTTTTTTTAATTTGTTCTGTTTTTTGTTTTTTTGCAAATTAGGAAACTGAAGCATCAGGTTAATTGTTTTGTACTTAACATAAGAATACCTAACCACTCAGTGACAGTGTTAGAATTGGAACCCAGGTTTCTTTTAACCATTTCTAGATTGTGGACCGAGGGGGTGGACAGGAAGGGAGGGAATAGGAAGGGTTGGGATGGGGTAGGGAATGTGTTCATTTTGTGTATCCTTTTTATACAACATCCTGGGTTTTAAGAGAGAGGGGAAAATGGGGGAGAGAGAGAAGAGAGAGAGAGATTAAGGAAAGAAAGAGGGGAGAGAAAGAAGAGGGAGAAAGGGGGGGAGAGAAAGATGGAGGAGAGGGAGGAAGAGGTAGAGAAAAGTAAAGAAGGGAGAAGAGAGAGAAGAAAGAAATGATAGTCAAATATCCCTGAGCATCCAAGGAGGCAGTCTTGGTAATACATAATAACACAGGGTCAAAAACCAATTCTCCATCAGAACTGTAAGGCTTCATTTCTTCTCAATGTCCTCTGCCTGCTGCTGATTCCATTTCTGGTTATCCTTTTGAGCAGAGCTGATATTAGACAAAACAATGCAATCTCTTTGTGATCCCAGCTCCTTTTAGGACTCTTTAACTTCCTTGTACCATTAGGCCTGGGAATCTTGGCTATCCACCCCCTTCTAGAGCCACCCAGGGATCGTAGCAGGTTCAAGTCTCCTGGTTTACACCTTGTCTTACCTTCTTCTGCATGTCCAAACTTACAGAGAATCATAGAATGATATCAGAGCTGAAAGAGGGCTTTAGACTGTGTGAGAGCCCGGAGACACAGGGAGGTGAAGAGACCTTTCCAAGGTTACAGAGCAAAAGTTAGTGGTTGAGCCACTTAAAATCTTGTGATGCCCTGACTCCTATGCCATCAGACAGAACTGATCTTTGCAGCTTAAGCATGATTTTGCTCCTCTCTGTGTTCATGCCCTCTGGATCAGGTCCATCACTGCACAGTGAGTACTTGCTTAGCAATTCCTGTATCTAGGAGACCAAACTGTCAGTCAATCTGGGCTTCTTTTCAAACTTTTTCAAACTTGGTTCTTTTAAAGGCTTGAAACATTTGAAAAACTAACCAATATAATCAGTTTTTAAACAATTTCTATGTGTTTTCCTGCCCCCACCCCCAACAATATGAATAGCAGTTTGTGACTTTGGAAGAATTGTTCACTGGTAGCCATTCCTGAAAACCTGGCCCAAGAGAGGGGTGTGTGTGTCTGTGTGTGTGTGTGTACGCGCGCGCGCGCCAGTGTGCACTTGCTTGAGCATGCCTTTATGTACAGATGTGTGTGTGGGATTTGGGGTTGAGAAGTCTGGGAAAAGATTTTCTTGTGTTGCACCCAGTTCTCCCCCCCCCAAAAAAAAATATCAGTTTAAAATTTTCTGGAAGCAAGTTGGGCTTTAGAATTCTGGCATGTAATTATATTTAAAACAGAAATTAAACCAAACAGGTTATAAATGTGGGCTTCTTTCTGAATTAACCATGCTGGCATTTCCCCAGATACATCCTTATGTTCACATGGTTGCTTCCAAACTCTATGTAGAATTTTATGCCTGTGTAGTATCAAATTTGTTAGATGGCATATTTTTATATCAGTAATTTTTATAGCATATTGTTATTCCAAACTTTTACATGTCTTTAATCTATTCTTAACTTCAATATATCAGTTTTATTTTCTTTTTTGACTTTGATGTGGAAATGTTAATGGAGATTTTAAATACATGTAACTTCTTTACTATTTCTGCAGCATTTTGTGACCAAATGATTATTTGTTCTCTGCCTTCATATATTTGGAAGAAGGATCTCCTGAATATTTAATATAACCTTCAAAAAATGGACACATTCAGAAAAGACACATCACCCTTTGTAGATCCTTACAGACTGCTCAAATCTGGAATTTTCATTTTACAATAAAGTGCCTTGAATCTCACCAAATTATATGGCCTTTATTCTTTGTCTACTTTAATTCTATGATAATCTTCAGCCCCACACAAGGGAAATCTTTTTTTTTTCTTCAGAGGAGCAACTGCCCTCTTTGTCTCCTTTTAAAGGACCCTATATCTACTTGGCTCTTAAGCCCTGCCAGTTTCTTGATTGTCACCTTCAATATTGCCATCTAGATGTGCCAGGTCCATCATTAAGACCAGGAAACTGTACTACATTATTTTGGAAGCAACCCCATGGTGGGTTCTCTTTTGAATTTACTGGAACTTCTTCATCAAGGGAAAACATGTTTTCTCAGGACTGTTTTGATGACTTGGTTCTCTATCTTCACCAAGACATAACTGCAGCCTGGCACTGCATTACCTACAAAAACCTCACATGTCAGGCTTTTTGGTTGCCCGCCAACCAGAGTGATAGTGAAAGTTAGTATATTTAATACACTAGGAAATCTGTGCCTGAGGGAAGGTGCTATAGTCCCAGTGCCTACACTACTGACCATACGGGAGACTACAGTACACTGTTTTACTCAATTGGATTTAAGCTATCATGAAGAAGAACATTTAAGGTGAGGTCAGAGTGTAGACAGACCATGTCAGATGATGACATTCCCAGCTCCCTCTTGCCATTATACTATCATGTGGATCTGCCAGCCTTTACTGGATCCAGAGATGCTCTTAAAGCCATGAGAGAGGAGGGGTGGAAGGGCCTTTTTGAATGCAGACAGCACTTTTAGTATTTTTGCAATGTAGAACAACAAAGCTTAGCACCAAGTTAACAAAAAATCTTTCTTTTTCTCCTACCCTTCCCTCTTAACTCCTCCCCAACTGCAGTCTCTTGATAATGTTTCAGGGTCTCTCTCTTCTTCTCTTCCCCCAACCCCTAGCCATGCTGTCCTGAAGCCCCTCCTCAAATGAGGAGGGCTTTTGTACTTTTTGCCTTAGGTACCAAAATTCTTAGTTGCAGCTCTGGATGCTTTGCCTAGTCTTTATGAATTCACTCAGTAAGTATTAGAGCCAATTTACAGGCCACGTAAAGAGAACCTGTATCATAATTTTATAGTCACACCTTGTGCTAGAGTTTGAGGTGCTGTTGGAATGGCTGAATCATCAGAAGGTGGGGGCACTGTATACAGGACAGCCATCAGCATCGACCAGAACGGGGCACAAAATTAAATAACAAACTCTCAAATTCCAGGAAGAAGCTTGAACTCTGACAAAATGTTACCTTTAGCCCTCTCAGTATCTTAACTTTCTAGTCTTAAACATATTCCTTTGACTTAGAACTCAATGAAAACTTCCCTACTGGCCTTAACTCCATGGATATCTATGCCATGTAGTAATTCTGTTATTTGAACTTGGCTTATACTTCTGAATTCATGAATCTGACATCTTCCTCTCATTCTCTCTGAAAGATTCTCCTTTTCCTCATACCAATATTTCCCTAATTACTGATGTATGTTAGTCCTGCTTAGGTGGAATTTGTCATGGAACTTGGTAGTGTGATACAATGGAAATTGTTCTATATTTGGAGTTAGAAAACGTGGGTTTGAATTCTGTTTTTTTTTCCATTTACTGTGTGACTTTGAGCAACTCTGGACCCCATTTTCTTTAAGTAAGGGAACTGGCTTAGATGACCTCATAAGTCCCTTCTAGCTCTCTATATGTTACCTTATGATTTTGGTTTTGAACAAAACCAGCTTTTTCCGAGTTGATCACCCACCTCATTCACCAGACAGTTCTAAGTGACTTTTGGCTGTTTCTGAAAATCAAATCTACTCTCAGAGGATGTATGTACACCATCTTTAAGAACAGTCACAGGATTGCAGGTTCATAAATTAACAGAGCAGAGGGGAGCTTAGAGATCAAAATAATGGGCCACAAGATCTGAAGACAGTTTCAAAAGAGTTCTGAGCATGTGTTGAGCAAAGTCAGCAACCTCCCAAGGTGACTCTTCTGAAGGGGGCTGCACTGATCCAGATGTACAAGTTCTGGTCTGTTTGTTAAACAATCAGTTTCATTGCATTACAGTTACACCTTGTAGGTATGCTCTATAAAGTGGAGGAAAAGATATCTTGGGACAAATAACAGTATATTGGGAGACATTCATGTGATTTTTCTTGGGGGAGATGTCTGAAACCCTTGTGGCTCCAAAGGCCCAGTACACTTTGGGGGATTTTTATATCTTCTCTTGGCTCATGTATGCCTTTACTTTGGAAAGCTTGGGAAATCTATGCATATTACTGGGACTGAGTCCTACCAGCAAACACAGGCCTCACTAGGTTAGAAAAGGAAGTATATTTTTAAAAAGTGAGGAATACAAAACAAAATCCTTGGAAAACAAAATAGGAGCAATGCTCTCCCAAAGACCATCTAAATTTTCAGGCACTGGCAATCCTGAATACAACGGTTTCTCTTTTGCTGTAGGTTATTGTCGCTGGCTGCTCTTGGCTCTCTGGTGGTACTTCATTTGGTGTGGCACTCTCTGTACCATTCCTGGTGTTTCCCAGCAAGTATGTTGGGGTGTAGCTCTTTGGGGCTCTGTGTTGTCTACCTACCGCTCTGATGACTGCAGTTATATGGCTGTTGCTAACTCAGACCAAATGGTGTGGCGGAAAGAACCCTGACCTCTGCTACTGGCAAACTTGGGTTTGAATCTTGCCCCAGATGATAATTGCATGACTATGGATGTGTTGCTTCTCCTCTCTGAGCCATAGTTAACTTATCTGTAAAATGAGGATCCCTAACACCCCTGTTACTTACCTTCCAGTGCTGTTGTGATCATCAGATGAAATAATGTATGTGCTTTGCACACCTTAAGTCCTTCATAAGTGTTAGCTGTTAGTAGTCTTTTAGTCTGCTGAGGCAGCAAGACAAAATAAAAGAGCCCACTCGTAGTGAAACGAAACTCTTGCTGTCTGTCACTAGGTGTAGTCTGTACCGTCTTTATAGACACACCATGTGAAGGGACCCAAGATGCTTTGAAGATACACTCACCCTCACATGGTATGTGATATTTTCCCTGCACTGCATCCTGGGGTCCTGGTGAAGTCACAAAGGAGCCCTTTCCTCTTTTTGAAGTTTACACTTGATTGAATGGAAGCAATTTCTCAGAAATTTCTCAAAGGGGACAAAAGACTAGGCTGCATTTTAAGAATTGGCAACGTTCTTTCATTTATTCAACAAGCATTTGTAAAGTGCTGCTGGCTGAGTTCCAACCAAATAGCACTGTGCTACTGGTTGGAGGTACAAAGACAGAAATGAAACAGTCCCTGTACTCAAAACGCTTATATTTTACCAGGGTGGGGAAGGGGAGGAGGGCAGTACAACACGTATACGGAGAAGTAAATATCACATAAATGGGAGGTAACTTAACTGAGGAAGCACTAGCAGATGGGGCCTTCCGTAGCAGGAGGAACTGAACCTTGAAGAGAGCCTGGGGTTGCAAGAGGTAGGGGAAAGGAAGGATGGTAGGAAGAATGCTATTCCTGGTATGCACCAAGACACAGAACTGAGAGATGGATGTTGTGTACAAGGAACAGCAAACAGGCCAAGAGGTGATGGAATGTAGAGTAGAAGAGGGAGTATGTGTAATCCATTGGCCTGTGTAGGATAAAAAAGGAGGGTTTAAGAAATCTTTTGTAGACCCTGGAGGTTAGACTCCTTGCTCCTGAGACTAAGTTGAGCCATACCTCTGTTTTAGAGCCGGAAGTAACCTTGGAGGTCACCTAGTTCATCGTCTTAATTTTATAAGAAAGGAAACCAAAACTCAAAGTTTTCTGAGTAAGGTAGTAAGTGACAGAGCTGGGATTCCAACCCAGCTCCTCTGACTTCAAATCCAATGCTCTTTCCAACACACTCTGCTACCTCTTAGTTACATAGAACAATAAAGTTTCTTTGCTACATCTTTGAAAATCTTTATCTCCCATTGCCTTTGAAACTCAACCCTCTATTGGAGGCTGTAGAAAGAGGATGCACAAATGCTTCTTTGGCTGGCTACACAAAGCAACTGTGTTCACATATGATACATTAAATACAACCTTGCAACCAGATTGTTTCATCCATCATGCCTTTCCCAGTCTTTTAATTGGTTGTTATTAATTGTTGTTTATTACACTAATCACCACCATGATCATTATCATTATGAATGCCCCTGGTAGGTTTGAGGTGATTATTTTAAAATCAAACTTAGGAGAGATTTGGGTTCAAATCTTACTTCAGGCACTTACTAGCTGTGTGATGCTGGATAAATTATTTTTCTTTTCTGGGCCTCAGTTTCCTTATACATGAAATGAAGAAATTAGGTTAGATGTTCCTGAATATTCCTTCTAGCTCTAAATAATGTTGTGATCTCATGGTTCTGGAAATGGGATGGAAATGGGATGTAGTCAAGAAATTATTGACTACAATTGGATTGAAACTGAAAAGATGATGAGACCTGTTCAAGTCTGTTCTTGTTCTGGATATAACTGCCAATGGGCATTTATTATGTGCTTTTTACATGCAGAGTTCAGTGCTGAGCCCAGGTGATACAAGGGCAAAACAAAATATAGTCCCTATTTCCATGGAACTTACCAGGGAAGGATACAATATATGAATAGATGAATAAAATACAGTATATGTATATATATGATCTGTTGCTAAGCACCCTAAGCTCCGTCCTTACACAGAAATGGTCCAGTCTTGGAGGAGACTTCAACAAATCACTTATCTTTGAGTTGTTTCCCACACCCACAGTTTGCTGTGGGTGAAATTCTTTAATTTAGTTCATGTCTAGGTACTCCCTCTGCAATGAATCCAACTTTCCATAGAGTTATAAAGTCCTGCAGAATCATAACACCATCTTGTTGTTTGGACTCATTCCCCTTGGAAGGGAAATAGTCTTGGAACTGTAAGAGAAGCTACCTTCGTTTCCAACAGAATCATATAACCTAAATAACTCAGAGTAATAGTAGAGAAGGGCAACTAGGGGATGCAATAGATAGAATGCCAGGCCTAGAGTCAGGAGGACCTGAGTTCAAATGTGACCTCAGACACTTACTAGCTGTGTGAACCTGGGCAAGTCATTTAACCCTGTTTGCCTCAGTTTTCTCATCTGTAAAATGAGATGGAAAAGGAAATGGCAAACCACTCCAGTAACTTTGCCAAGAAAACCCCATGGACAGTAAGGTCTACAAGGTCACAAAGGGTCAGACACAACTGAAAGACTGGAAAACAACAAGTGTGTATATGTATATATGTATATATATATGTATATACATATATATATATATATATATATGTATGTATGTATGTATTTGTGCATAGCTGTTCATCCTTTACTCTTAAAAAATAACCAATCCATCTATTTTCCCAGTCATATATCCTCTATTCTTCCTTTTTAGGAAACTGGAACATTTACCTTTCTCTCAGTCTTCTGAAATATCTCACCATGATCTTTCAGAAATTACTGAGAGTAAAAAGAAAAAGGAGTGGGGTGTGTGTGTGTGTGTGTGTGGCGTGTGTGTGTGTGGTGAAGTAAGGAATTTATATGAACTGAGGAAAGTATCACCAATGTAGAATAGGAGCTATTAATGGCTATTTGGAGGCAAGAGTACATTCTCCCAAATGGCCAAGAGTCCCAGAAATGGCAGCCTCTCAACCGAAGAGCTAGCTTCAGCTGCTGCAGTGATGGAATACTGAGACTACCCAGAGAGGCACATGTCAGAGGCATTTGAGTTCCTGGTCCCAGCCTTGGAGAGAGTCAGTGGTATAACTTGTCAACCATATGACTGCGTAGTGTGAGCTCCTGAGGGGTGCCTTTCTAGCAGCCCCAAGTCTGAGAGTTTGGGGATCCGTTCTTCTACTGAGTAAAAGAGTTTCCCGGGCAACTTGCCTTTGGGTGAGAGAAGAAGACTGAGCATACAAGGAAGAGGAACAACAAAAGACTAAAATCTTTCTCTAGCAAGGGGGCAAGGCACTCAAACTTTGAACTCTATTATTTGTTGTTCAGTTCTTTTAGTTGTGTCTGACTCTTCATCACTTGGGGTTCCTTCTCCAGTAGATTAAAGCAAACAGAGGTTAAGTGACTGGCCCAAGGTCACATAGCTAGTTCTTGTCTGAGGCTACAATTGAACTCAGGTCTGTCCTGACTGCAGGCCTAGTGCTTTATCCACTGAGCCATCTAGTTATCTCATATATACACATACATATACTTATGTGTATATTACATATGTGTTGGTATACATATAGGTACATACATATCTATATGCATGTATGTGTACACACATACACACATGCATATACACACATATCATCCTAGTCAGTTTGAAAGGCAGTATGCCATACCGTTTAGAAAGCTGGCCCCAAAGCCAGAAAAGTCTGAGTTCAAGTCTTGCTTCTTACACATACTGGTTGTATGACTCTAGGAAAGTCACTTAACCTCTTAGTGCTCTAAGCCTCAGACTTATGTCTAAAACTGAAAGTTGAGAGAAGGTGCTGACTTGTATTGATAGAGGGAGTTACCTTTCTTGGGGTGTTCCCTATGCTAGGGAAATAACAAGTCCAGTCCCTATCTCTTTCCACAGTCAATGTACAATATTCTTCTATCTCCTTCAACTTGTATCATTTCCTTTGTCTTTTCATATTTCTGTTATGTTCCTGTATTTATCTTAATGGCTTTCTTTTCCTTTTAATAAAATCCCTAGAATATAGTAGTTCTATTAGTCATATAGATCAAATAGTATTTGTCAAGAGTTTTGTAACTCATATTGTATATTGCCAGATGGCTCTCTGAAAAGATTGTGTCAATTCATAATTCCGCCAATAATGTAACAGTGTTCTGCCCCCTTCCCTCTTCCAGCTCAGCCAACACTTAATATTGCTATTTAAAACTATTTTTGCCAAATTTATATGTATAAATGAGGTAGCATGGCGTAGAGGATGATATGAGCGTAGAGTTAGGAAGACCTGGATTCAAATCCCCCTTCTGACACTTACTAGCTTAATGGTCCTTGGCAAGTCACTTACCATCTATGTGCCTCTGTCAATGCCTGACAACTTATATGTTAGGTCAAATATAAGTTTCAATGTGTTTTGGTGCAAGAAATACCTACTGTGAATTCTTAACTCTGAGTAAACCACTTTGCATATTATCAGACTAGGCGGAACCTGAAAGCTGCATTTCTCTCAGAGATTTAAACAATTTTCCAAATGATTATGTATGATGTATCTGTCAGTTCCATAGGTATCTTTAACTTAGGAGTTTATCAGATATATTTAATACAATATTAATTCCCAGTCTTTTCCTATATGTATGTATGTGTGTATATATATAAATAAAATATGTGAAAATACAAACATAATTTTTTTGTTGTGCAAAATCATTTAAAAATAGAATTATTTTGCCTTCAATTATTTCTTCTCATTTGATAATTTTTTCTCCTTTCCAATATTAAAATAGATATATTATTTTTCTTTGAATTTTAATTATTTAAAAAATGTTTGGATACAATTGGAATTTCTCGTATTATGTGGTGTGGTGTGTAAACATAATTTTTTTTTGCTATATTGCTATCCAATTTTCTCAACTTTTTCCTTTCCCCAATGTTTTGTCATTTGGTTACTAAATACAAATTTCTTGATTTTGATTCTATTTCTGAATTTTCTATTCACAGATTCATAGAATCTCCCACTTTGAAAACCCCTCAGTGATCATCTAATTCAATTTATCCCTGAAGAAGAATGCCCTCTAAACATACCTGACAAGTGGTAATCCAACTATTGCCTTAAAGTCTCTAGTGAGGAAGAGCCTGATAGGTCCTGGGGCAGCACATTTTACTTTTGAAGAGGTCTAAGTTTTAGGAAGCTTTCCCTTGTAGTGAGCCTAAATCTACCTCCTTGCAACTTTTGCTTACTGTGGGCAAGCAGAATAAATCTAGTCCCTTTTCTGCATGGTAATCTTTCAGATATTTGAAGACAATCACTATGTCCTTCCCAGGTTCTCTTCTTTCCAAGATAAGAATCTCTATTCAACAGATCCCCACATGATGTGATTTCAAGTCCCTTGGCCATTCTGTTCCATTGATCTGTTTTTCTGTTTGTTTTTTTTTCCAAACCAGAACCAAGTAAATAGTTATGAAATTCTCATTGAAATCTGCAAGGAATAACCTTTATCAATCTTTTGTTTAGTTGTTTTTGTTTAGTTGTTGCAGTCATGTCTGAATCTTCATGACCACATTTTGTTTACTATTTCACCTTAATGGTCTTGCTTGTTCTTCCAGATAAATTTTGTGATACTTTGGTTAAATTTTTTGGTAATGCTCCATTGGTATTGCATCTGGTTGTGCCTTGCTAGGTCCATACTCTACCTCTCCCCTCTCTAATATCTGATCTTTTAATCATTATTATTAATGTTAGCCATGTAGCTGGAGAGCTACCTCAGAGTCTGAACATTTTTAGATATAGTAAGTATTGTCAGTTATGTGGTGCTTCAAGGCATGCAAAGTGCTTTAAATGTATTACTGTATTCAGCCCTTACCAAAAAACAAATTGTGAGATAAGTACTTTAGATATTTTACAGATTAAGAAATCAAGGCTCAGAGAAACTATGTGACTTGTTTATGGTTACACAGTGTCAGCAGCAGGTGCAATTAGGCACAGTGGATAGAGCACTGACCCTGGAGTTAGAAAGATCTGAGTTCAAATCTAGCCTCAGATACATGATACTTACTAGCTGTGTGACCTTGGGCAAGTCACTTAATCCTGATTGCTTCACAAAAAGCAACCAGCCAAACAAAAAACACAGTATCAGAAGCAGAATTTAAATCCAAAGTTTCCTGATACCAAATCCTGCATACTGTATACTTTGCTGTGCTACCTCTCCATGATTGGTGTATACAATCATATCATCAGCAGGTCCAGATAGCCTAGTCTGGCCTCTTTATTACTTATTCTTCCTTTTTTCATTGTTTCATGCCCATTGCTGGCCAAATAAAAGTAGTAAATATGATCAATCTCTTTACTTATTTAATGGAAATGTTTTGAATATTTCTTCATTATATATGGATATTTGTGTGTGTTGTTTCAAATATATGCTTTTTGTCTTTAAAAATGCTATATTTTTGTTGATACATTTTAAACTATAAAAGGATATTGTAGTTAATTAAAGGCCTTTTGAAAATGAGATTTATTAGTTGGGTTGTTTCGCTAATATTGAACCATTCTTTTCCTGGTATAAAACCCATTTAATTATAGTGAAAAGCTTTTTCTATATTGCTCTATTTTATTTGCTAGTATTTTGTTTAATATTTTCGTGTCTCTATTCTAGTAAGATTTCCCTATAACTTTAATTTTCATTATCTTGTTTCCCAGGTTTGGAGATCAAAACCTTATCTGTCTCATCATAAGAAATTTGGTAGTCATTGATTTTTAAAATCTATTTGTAATCAGTTCATGTAATATAGGGATTACTTGTTCTTTGAATACTTAAAAAAAATCACTTGTGAATTGGTGCGATCCTCAATATGTTTTACTGAGCTGCATACTAATGATCTGCCTGATTTTCTTCTCTTTTTTTGAAATTTTATTGTTATTTTTTGTTCTTACCCCTTAAATGATCTACACTCTCCCACTTACAATTGATTAATCCCTAGTCACCCTTACCCCCCCAAAATCATTTAAGCAAAATTAAGACACAGCAACTGCAACTGGCCATATATATATATGTATATATATATACATATATATACCATGTTCCATACCTCATGATCCCTATTTCTCTAATGAGAGGTGGAAGGTTTGTTTATTCATTCTTCAGAACTGAGATTGATTCTTCCTATTCATGTGTGACAAATTTTTAGAATTGCATCATGTCATTTTATATATTATTCTTTTGGTTCTACTTTCTTCAGTGTACATCACTTTATATAAGCTTTTCTAGGTTTTACTGAATTCCTCATATTCTTAATTTGTTGTGGTACAGCAGAATTTTATTTCATTAGTAAGCCTGTCTAATTTTTCCTTCTGAAATTTGTCTATTTAGGTTATCAATTTCCTATTTCAAAACTTTTCATATTTTATTTTTATGCTAACCAATTTTTATAAGTTCTCAAGTGTTTTGACATACAGGTTTATATTATAATTTTTTGGAATAATTTTCTTAATTTCATTTACATTTGCTGAGATTTCACGTTTAACTTTTAAAATTTTGGTGATATTGAATTTTCTCTTCCCATTTTTGATTAAATTAGTTAATTGTTCATCAGTTTTAATAGTCTTTTAAAAAAACCCAACCATTTATCTGTTATGCTCTTTTGCTTGATATGATTTTATATTTTCCTCACTTGATGTTTTCTGGTTTGAATTAAAATTTGTCAGCAATCACTAATTCAACTCCTGGTTTTCTTGAGGTAATAGTGGCATATAAATTTTCATCATGCTTTTCATTGAAAAGCTCCATATACCTCCATTAGATATATTTCTTTTTTAAAAATTAAATTTACTTATTTTCAGTTTCAAATTCTCTCTCTCTCTCTCTTTCTCTCTCTCTCTCTCTCTTTCTCTCTCCACCTCCTCCCACTGAGAGGGTAAAATGACATCACATATATTTCTATTAGCCTACATTTTATTGGATTCTGCTTTTTAATCAATTCCATAACCCTTTTTTCTCTTTATGAGCAAATTCAATCACTTTGTTTTTAACATTATAGTTGTTAGATTTTGTTTATCTTCTACTATTCTTTTTAATTTGCTATTCATTTTGTTAGAAGGAAATATAAATTTCCCTAACTTCTATCTTTAAGTCAGATTTAACTAAGCACGATTTCTATATTTTGTGCTATTCAGTCTTTGGTCCTTTTGTTCACAATCTTCAAAATCCCAACAATATCATGCAGTAATCTAACCAGGATTGTACCATAATTGTTGTATCTCCCTGGGGAGTTTCTTACATCAAGATTTCTACTTTTATCGACTGTCTTCTTAAGGTTTCACATGTTCAAAGCCTTAATTGTCTGTATTATTTCTTCAACATAGTTCCAAAAAGTTAGATTTTTCTCAATTTGTCCATTGAAGTAATTTTTATTCTTAAATGTCCATCTTTTTATTTAATGATATGCCTGGGAGAGTGGAATTTTAAGTCTTTCTTTTTGGGATTCTATGCTTCTGTTTTTATTATTGCTTTTGACATTTCTGAGACTTTTTTTGTAATAAATTTCTTTTTCAATATTTTTCTGGGTTTGCATGAATACTGAGGGTTCCTTTCCCAGATCTGTCCTTCAAATCTGTAACTTTCAACTTCACTACTTCCCATATTTTTCCAGTTGTTATTTTTTGAAGTTGTTTTACTACTTTAACTGCGTTATCTTTCTTTCATTTTACTGTCTCTTTTTGGTTCTTATTAAAAATAGCCCTGTCACTTATCATCTCATTAAGGTATCTTATATGATAACTGGCATTTCATTATTATTAGATAGTTTTAAATTATTTGATATTAGTTTTATATACATGTATATGTAGATATACATATAATATTTAAATATTTGAAGGACATGTAATTTCTTCTGTGTGGATGGGAACTCCTATCACTATTTTACAAGCCTTCTATAATCATAGAATTCTTGGAGGTCTTTCTTGGAGAGTTATTCTGGTTAACACAATTCATCACTGGCAGGTAAACATGGTGAAGTGGCTTTTTCATATAGTTAGGCTGATCCTTAGATGTCAGTTACCAGGCTTAGATTAAAAGCCTTGTCAGCAGTAGACACATCTAGAGTTTGCATTCTGATGGCTTAGTCTTTGAGAATCAGGGATTACCTCTGTACTAAAATGGTGAATCATTAGAGAGGCATCCACTAGAGTATATACGTCCTCCCCATTCTTGCATATATACACATACAAAAGACATACACGTAGATATAATTTACATGTATATAATAGATGTGTACACACACGTGTACATGTATATAATTTGTATACACATACATATGATATATAAATATTTAATTTTATGTATGCATATTATATACTATAGTTTTATTTCTTCACCAAGAATTATTTCCCCCATTCACATTCAGATATCCAGATTCTATTGGAATAGAATAAGATTTGTATTTTAGTATATTTAAATTTTATTATATTATGCAAAATATTATATATTATAATATATTTATATATGTAATAAGATCAGTATTTTATATTCATTAAACTGCTTTTTCTGAGGTTGTAAAATTGTTCCACAGATATAATCTTTTTTGATTATTAAGGGGCAGCTAGGTGGTGCAGTGGATAGAGCTCTGGCCTTGGAGTCAGGAAGACCTGAGTTCAAATCTGGCCTCAGACACTTGACACTTACTAGCTGTGTGAACCTGGGCAGGTCACCTAACCCCAATTGCCTAGCCAAAAACAAACAAACAAACAAAAAAGAAGCATATTGAGTCAGTGGACTAAGAAACTGAGACCTAGGATGATGAAGTAATGTGGCCCGCATTGGAAGCCAATAGTGGCTGCAAGGTTAGAACTTGTAACCTTTTCCCATTAGTCATGGGTAACATAGTGGATCTGGCACTGGCCTTGAAGTCAAAGGCCCTAGATTAAAATCCTACCTCTGACACTTACTTCCTGGGTGACCTTGGGCAAGTCTCTTAAACTTCCTCTGCCCTAGTTTCATCATCTATAAAATGAGGAGGTTGGAAGATTTTCTCCAGCTCTGTATCTGTAATGCTATCACCTTTATCATCTGTTATTTTATGGACTTGTGTCAATATCAGGCACAAATTATATATTAATTTCCTACCTTTAATGTTCAGGTACCATTGTCCCCTTCCTCTCAGGCTACTTAGTTAGCTTGGGGTTTACTGGCAAGATTTCTTTCTCAAACACTGAGCCTGAAACCCAATTCCCTCTGGATCTCATGGATTGGACAACAATGGGGCCCTGTCCAAGCACCACTTACTGGTTACTTTTTTGGGCCCTCCAAGTTCAGAGTGAATGTAAATAGTAACTGTTTCTCTTTTAGCCAGCAACCCTGAGGGTCTTCTCCCAGTTTGATTTTTTTTTATTTTTTATTGAAGGGGCCATTCACTGAATGGGCATTACCTCACTCAAAGTGAGAACTTGAAAAGACCTTAGCTTAAAAGGGCCAAGGTCTCCCACTGCATCCTGGGCTATCTCTAGTCTGGAGATATCTGGCCACTGGACTCGGATGGCTGTGGAGGAGAAAGTGAAGCTGGTGACTTTGCACAGCCCTCCCTCACTCAAATCCAATTCATTTGCAAGTTATGTCATCATCTCCCTGATGTCATGGTCCTCTTCAAGAAGAAAGGACAAACCACAACCATTGCCCCCCCCCCCCAAACCAGGAAAGAAAATACTGTAAAAAATGTTAAAAGGGCTTTATCTTGACAGTTACCCTTATGGTCAGAAGTTTTTTTTTTGGAGTTGCAGCACTTAAAAATTATTCTGTTTTCTCTACCTGTCAGGACATTTTTTGTGATATCTTCTTGTTCAGGAGATTCAACTTTTACCCAGTCAACAGGTCCTTAGTTAGTGCCTAGCTCTAATTCCAGATTTTGTTTCAAGCCATACCTTCTACCTGGACTGGTTTCCCTGTACTACCACAATGAGTAAGTTGCATCCTACTACTCAAAAAGAATTCGTTCTTTATCTAATTGGCAGTGTGGTAGTGATGCTTTCAAACATGGAATTCCCACAGATCCATCCTCTCTTCTCACCATACTAAATGTACTTAGCCCTCACTTTGTTTATGGGCTAGATTTTTTTCCTTAAGAACCTTGCCTTAAACCCAAATCACTTTGGCTGTCATTGATTGGCCAACTATAGGTCCCACGCCAAGCCCCACTTGGTCATTGTTTGGGCCCTGATTGGTTCAGAGTGAACGTAAAGAGCCAGAAACCCTGAGGGTCTTCCCCTCCCAGATTTATATATCTCTGTATCTCTATATATCTATATCTATACACACACACACACACACACACACACACACGCATGTATGTGTGTGTGTGTGTGTATATATTTTTTTTAACTAAGTAGTAGAGGCTACCCTCTGCCTCATTTCTTACCTAGCCTTTATCACTGAATGGGCATTGCCTCAGTCAAATTGAGACCTGTTAAAGACCTTAGCTTAAAAAGGCCACGTCTCCCACTGCATCCAGGGCCATCTCTCATCATCCTGATCTATATTTTGCCACTGGACCCAGATGGCTCTGGAGGAGAAAGTGAGGCTGGTGACTGTGCACAGCCCTGCCTCACTCAAATCCAATTCACTTGCATGTCATGACATCACTTCCCTGATGTCATGGTCCTCTTCCGAAAGGAAGGATGAACAGCAACAGCGAACAAATGCTAACTCCCATTCATGTGATACTTCAGAGTTTACCAAGTCTAAAGATAAAGATGTTCTTTCTCTTTCCCTTCTCTGTATCCTCAGGGGTTGCCCAGCTCTGGGAGAGAGTGGGAAGACCCACTTCCAGGATCTCCTGCCCAGACCACCTGTAACCCATTGCATAGTAGGATGGGGAGAGGGGCATGGCAGATTATCCCACTTGGATGAACTGGGAGTTACCAAATCTAATCCTTTTGGTGAGCGGGAGGACCACAAGGTTTTGTCACTTGCCACAGTATCCAAATGTTCTTTGGGCCTAACCTGCCTATCCACCCTCCAAACTTCCAGGCACTTTGATATGACTTGCTGGTAGAGTCTAAGGATATCTGGTTCTTGCCATTCACCCTGTTGCTCCATTTCTGGGCCTTTCTATCCTTTCTTCTCCTGACCTATTATGTGCTGTCTCCCCCAATTAGAGTGTGAGGTATTTGAGAATGGGAAGCTGTCTCAACCTTTTATATTTGTATCTCCAGCATTCAACACAGTATAAACATAATAAATGCTTAATAAATAGTTTTTAAAAGTAATTTATTCGTTCTCGTGTCATAGATGAGGAAGCTGAGAGTTCTCAGAGGTTGTGACACGTTCTGAATCACACAGCTAGTGAATGTGGAGACTCGGCTTTCACTGATTCCAGGTCCAGTGTTCTTTTCACCATACTATGTCGCCAGTACCTTAATTTTGATGTGTGCTTTTATTTAATGTGTAAATCTTGAAAATATCTGTTACTATTTTGTATCTCTGATCACAAGTTCCTAGATAGTACAGACCATGTTAATTTCCTTCACTTTCAAAGAGTATTTAACCCAAATGTTCAAATAAGGCTTAAACATTTTGGATGGTGATAAAGGAACAAGATGATTGCTTGTTTCTCCCTTGTTAATTTCAGAGTTGATGATATGCATCAGAGCACATTAGCATGGGCTTTGAGAGTATTCCCTTTTCTCAGGAGCTTCGTGGTACACTGGGAGGATGTCATGAACATGGATCTACCTGATTACAAATAATTTTGCCCAAGAATAAAGATGTACCCCTCCCAAAACATGCCCTACTATTTGTATGTGGAAAGGAGGGAGAAGTTGGAGGAATGTGCAAATTGTTTTCATGGCTTTAAGTACATGCCTGGCCCATAATAGGTGCTTAATAAATGCTTATTGCCTAACTAATTCATTGTTATTGAATCAGGTCTTAGGTTGCACCTTCTGCCATTACATTTGGTCTAGATTATAAAAGGACAAGAGTGTACAGGATACTATTAATGCTAAAGGTTTGAGAACAAATAAGCCTGTCCTCTCATTTGAGGGGGTCTTTAAAGTGGAAACAAGAAATGAAGATACTAACAAAGAGATTAACTGGTAACAAAGATCAACTGTTAAAAAAGTTGTCAAAACTTGAAGAAAAAAATCTGATGAAGGAACATATTTCAGTTTGTTATTAATTTATATTGTTTATAGGGTAGTCATAAAAATGTACTCTTTGGTACCTGTTCCTTATGATTTCCATTAAATAATTATCTCTTGAGCAAGACTAACTATTTTGTGAGGTTCAACTACTAGAAGAACCAGAGAGTTATTGGCCCCAACAGTTTTGGGGTACAGCTTCATAGTAGATCATCTACAATGTCACTTGTAGTTCTAAATATTTGATTCTACTAATTTTAACTGTGGATTTTAAACTTTGCAGAATTTGTTAGCTTGAAGTATACAGAAATATTGAAAAAAGAAAAAGGTTGAGATTGCAAATTGGTTCCCAAAGGATTTAGATCAATCCAGCTCTGTAATGAATTACTTAGAAGATAAAGTAATGGTTGGGGGTACATCTCCAACCTACCTGCCATGCTTTCTCAGGACTCTCCTGCCAGATATATGACACTGAGTCACCCAAAGATTCGGCAGCCATCCAATTAATTCAATCAGTGCAGATCACCACACTGCCTAAATCACGTTTTCCACTTCACTGCATGTTCTGTAGACACAAACTCTTGTCTGTGCCTTAAACAAAGTACAAGATGAGGTACTGTAACAATTAGTTATTTGTTTCCATCTAACATCTGAACCTAGTGAGATTCAGCCACCTCCTGGGAACCAACTGTCTGCCAATAGAGCATGAATAAAACAGGGACAGTTCCAGCTGGCATAACCTGCTATGTTTTGCCTTATTTTCTCTATGCTTACGTAATTTTTGTGTCAGAAGGTCTGACCCATGACACAATGGGCGTGGGTCACTTTGGTGACCTCCCACAAATATCTTTGGTTTGTGTGCCCTTAAACTGGGAAGCCCTGGGAAAGTCAGTGTCTGGCCCATTTTGCTCTTCAGCAAAAAGGCCCTCAGCTATCTTGCAAGCACTTAGACTATTGAGGGCATCAAAAGCACACAAAAAGGTTTTTATTTAACACAGCAACAGACATAGGAAGGACTTGTATGCTGGCCTTTAGCAAGTTAGAAGAGCCCCCTCCCCTTTCCATTGGAACTCTGCTCCCAAGGATACTCCACATTCCTCATGATGAAGAGCACTACTCTGTTGAAGTAAATTTATTCTTAGGTATGGGCATAGAGGCAAGTGATAGAATATTCAAGTAGGAGTTTAGATACGAATATAAAATGAGTGATGGGGAAATTCAATGAAATAAGTCTGGTAAGGTAATCTGAAGGTAGATTGATGAAGGACTTTAAATGCTGGACTAAGGATTTCATCTTTTATTGTAGAGGCAATAAAAAGCCAATGAAGATTTTTGAGCAGGGGAGTGATGTAATGAGACTTATACCTTAGCAATATTGTTTTGGCAGCTATATGGAGGATAGATGGGAGAAGAGACAGGAAATAAGGGGACAAATTAGAGGCCATTGTGATATTTACTATGAGAGTCAAGGAGTACTTGAATGAGGACAGTGGTGATGTTAGTTGAGAGTAAGACATATTTTGGATATGGAATTGACAAGACAGGACAACTATTGGGTATCAGGAATGAGGTAGGGAGAATTAATAATGATTTCAAGGTCATGAACCTGATAGGATGATGGTACTTTTAGTGGAAATAGGAAAGTTTGAAAGAGGGGCAGATTTGGAGGAGAAATAATGAGTTCTATCTTGGACATGTTGAGTTTGAGATTCTTCTGGAATATCAATCAACCGCCAAGTATTTACTAAGTGCCTACTATGTGCCAGTGGTAGCCACTGAGGATGTGACAGCAAAAGTGACACTATTCTTGCCCTCAAGGAGGTGACAATAGGATGGATATGAAGTGATGGTCAAGAAAGAACTTTCTGGTCTGTGCAGTATCAAGAATTGTGAGTAATAGGGCAACAGATGCCTTTTCTACTTGCAAAAGTAGTACTGATTTGATTATTCTTCCTAGAACAAGAGAAAAGGGAGGAAGGTGGAAGGTGGGGAATAAGGACTTCATCTGCGGAGGCAGGGCAGATAGCATATCCATGCCACATAGGCCTTGGTGTCCTTGTGGATGGCTGGATTGGATGTGAAGTATCATCTAGACCTAGATACATAGAATGGATTGAGATGAGTTTTCACTCATTAACTCAAAGATCTGGACAACTCAGCCTCAGAGCAGAGTCTTAAAACTGTGAATTAATTTACCTCAGATTTGGGGGAAGGGAGAAACAGGCTCTGGAGGTATAGGTCTGGGGCAGGGGAGGCCATTGTTTCCGGTGGGGAAGATGAAATGGAAGCAAGGCAGATGACAAGTTGCCTATTCTGGGTAGGCTCTGTTTTCTTGGTAGATGACTTATATATGTTAAAGATGTCCAACAGAATATATGGTAATATGAAATGGAATGTTGGAGAAAAAATAAGATTGGGTATATAAATTGCAATTTATCTCATATAGACATGATATTTGAATCCATGGAATATGATGAGATCATAAGAGAGAGAGAATAGGGGAGATTTATTTGGGTATCCTTGAGTGTAGGGTTTCATACAAGGAGTAATTGAAGCCAGCTTCAGGAGAACAGGGACACTGTGCCTACAAATATGATATAGCTAGGAAGATGATAGAAAATAAGTCAGTGGGACTATGTTTATGGCTTTCCTCCATACAAGACATCTTGTTTAAAACAAATGATTATCCTCAACAAAAGAAGTCTAAGTGGGGTCCTATCTAATACATTTACCACCACATTGACCCCACTATCAGCTACATTCTGAAAATGAGATTTCTTTGAAAAGAAATAGTATTGGGTTGTTTGCTGAAAGATAATTACACAAAATTCCATATAAAATGTTTTTCCTGTGCTTAATAACTTGATCAGTTCAGCATCACTGTCTCTGTCAATCAGGCAGTAAACATTTATTAAGCACTTACTGTGTTCCAAGAACTATGCCTAACACCAATATATAAGAAAAGATACTCGGGTATATAAGACTGCTGTATCTGTACTGCATTCCTCTACCTAACTCTCCTTCCTAAAAAGACAAGAAGTTATTGAACAACAATGTGATTGGCCAGCCCCAAAAACACCAGCAAAGAAGTCCAGTTTCTCTTAGCTTTTTTGGGGGGTTGGGGAGGCTTTTGACTTGTGTAAGTACTGGCTGAGTTTCTTCACCAGCAGTATTACAACCATTCCACCTTATCTTAAAATTCCTTGGCTAAATTCCTCCAACAAATCTGTTAAAAAGCCAATGCTTTATTTACTTTGGCATCTTTTCAGCAATGGACAATAGGATGCTTCATGAGGCGAACCCCACTGAATAAACAGATGAGAGAGAGACAGAGGCAGAGAGAGAGAGAGAGAGAGAGAGAGAGAGAGAGAGAGAGAGAGAGAGAGAGAGAGAGAAAGCAAAAAAAAGAGAGATAAAGCAATAAAGAGAAAGCAAATGAGAGAGAGAGAAAGAAAGAGAGAGAGAGAGAGATTAGTGAGGCCTAGCAAGGCTTGTCAGGTAAATTTCTAGTTTGGCACAAGCATATAAATTCATTGAAATTGCTTCATGAATTGAGCATAATTTCTTACAGAAACCTAAAGATACTTACTTGACATACACACATTTTTCTAAATAGGAGAGAATCAGATTACCTCTCCTGGGATAAATTGGGGCTGCCTTGACACCAACTCATAAAGATTTCCAAGCTCCAAACCATGAAGAAAGATAAAGACAAAAAGAAAAGCTGAGTCTATGTTCTCCTTTGCCCATCAGAAGGGCTCTGTTGCCATCTGCCATTGCCATGAGGAAGGTGGCCTGGAAAGAGAGCAGAGAAAAAGAGAAGAGAAAAGGAAGAGTCTCAGAAGACTTCTGTGTCTTTGAGTCTTACCTTATATTTTTGGGTTAGGTCGGGCACATGCCAGGTTCCCACTCAGGTTCCCTCCTGGCAGAATCTATGCTTCCTCCTCAGCTTGTGGGGACTGCAGACAATTTCACAGCTTCTGTATTTAGGCAAAGTCTGAGGGCGCATGGAGGTTTCTTCCTCACTTCCTTCTCCCTTCTTCAAAGAGTAGGTAAGTTTTGAGTGATGAATTGAGGCTTACTTTCCTGAGACTTATTGTTCTGTTGTTTTGAGTGGAGCTGAGTTTTGTAGAGGTCATGTTTCTCCATCTCAAATGACTAGAATATAACAAAGTATCAGTTTAAAATATGGTATTTCCAAGGATGGCTAAGCAGACAGGTAGCCCTAGGGTGGGAGCAAGGCTGGTAAAGTTCCCAGGATGATTAATCATCACTAACTACTGCCTTGCCACCCTTCACTGTATAGCTCCCTTTCCTTACTTATGAGCTCCATGGAATAAAATGATGCTATTATCTAGGAGTCTGGGCCTTTGGCTACAGATCTCAATCTTACCAGTCATACTCATCACTTACAGGCTGACAGGATACTTTATTCCATGTCTATATAAAGGCAACAGTCTTTTTCCCAAAGGAATATTTAAATGTGGATTTTTTCCTTAAGAGTTGAACTGGGATTGTACCATTTGGCACCTAAAAGAGAGATTCCAATCACTCTTATTGTCTGTACTTCTTATTTGTCATCTAACTGTATACTGCCTAAATTATCTAAATTTTTCACCAGTGTTTTGTCTTATGTGCTCAATAGATTGGAATTTCAGGAGGTCAAGGATGACTTAAAACTTTCATTGTCTCTCCCATAGCAGTTTAAAAACAGTTGTTTAGATGTACCTAATATTATAAACTTAGAGAGATGCTAGGGGACACTGAGAGATAAAGGTGAGTTGCCCAGGGTCACATAGCTAGTATGTATCAGAGGTAGGAGGACTGGAACACAGGTCTTCTAGACCCTGGCACTAACCCCACTGACTTTCAGTGTCCGCTTTTAAGGTTACAAATTATAGAGCAGGTGCCCATCTCCATTGGTAGAGGCAATTTCTTCCTTGAGAATTTTCTATGCCAATGAAATGAGAGGGCCAGCCTTTTAAAAATCACATAATTGACACCTCATTACCTTTTAGATATTTGTAAGGTGACGTGAAGAAGAATGTCCTTGGCACTCAACTAAAAGTCAGAACAATAGGTCTTGGAAAAGGGGGCAGCTGTAGATTAGATGACTAGATAGAGGAGGCAACTCTCTTTTGCTATTAGGATAGCACCGTCTCAATTCAAAACTGATCTTCTATTCCTTAAGAGAGGACAATTTCCTTGATGAACATCAACTTTGACTTTGCACTTACAAAAGGTGTTATTTTATCTACAACCCTCAGGAGGGGTCAAAGAGCAGGATTTAGAAACCAGCAAGAAGACAGGTAATTTATGTCAGATGCATATACAAACATGTAAATCTAGCAAAATGACTTCTGTAAATTGAGAATATAAGTACTTTAAACAAGAGGTATACAAGCATTCCTGCAAACAGAATGGGATGGAGGATAAATTGAGAATATATGTATTTTGAACAATATGGACATACAGCATTGCTGCAAAAAGGATGGGATTTGCTCATAATTAAATACTTCCACTTTCCTAGTCAGAAATTACATTCTCTCTGATTTCTTCCACGGCCAGACTCTGGTCCTACCCCTTTTTGCTAGACATTCAACTGAAGAAGACTTCATCTTTCTTTTGCTCTCCCTCTATCTCTACTTAGCCAATGGCACAGCCATATCACCACCCCTCTTTCTTATTTCTATCGTTGTGCTTGGTATTTGGAGCTGATCAGGTAAACCCAATATGACTCTATGGGAGGAACTGGCTTGTAATCTAATTCCATCCCATTTGCAGGAATATTTGTGCACCTGTATTTTAAAGATTTTCATATAAAAATTGTGCTCTCAATTTTTTGAAGTGATTTTTTTTTTGTGAGGCAATTGGGGTTAAGTGACTTGCCCAGAGTCACACAGCTAGTGAGTGTTATGTGTCTGAGGTCGAATTGAACTCAGGTCCTCCTGACTCCAGGTGGTGCTTTATCCACTGTGCCACCTAGCTTCCCCTGAGGTGATTTTTGATAAATTTACGTGTTCGTATTGAGCTAGCAAATGTCCCCAAACTTCATGTGTTTGTAAGTCTTCATTAAATACTCCTATTTTTCAAAGAAAGCTATGTCTGTTCTATTGAGTGATATTCAGCTCACCACAATGCTGTACTGACCACATGGTCATTGATCTAGAAATTTCCTGGCTCTTGAACCCCAAAACCTTTCCTGGAATGAAGTTGTTAACAAAGTGCCTTACACAGAACAGACAATAAATATTTGAAGAGGAAAGGCTATTAGGTATCTTGTAGTTCAACCATTTCATCTTATAGATAAGGAACCTAAGACCAACAGAGATTGAATGACTTTCTCAGAGTCACATAGGTAATAAAGAGACCAGGATCCAAACCTCACATGAGCTTTCTAGTTGATCTCTTAGATGACTTTCACTTCTACCATGCTCACAAGAAAAGGGGGGAAATGCTGTATTGTGTCTGTCTAGGAGACAAAGGTTGCTTGCCTGTGGGTATGGGATTTCCCAACCCTGACAGCTCATTTCAGACCTGTGTAAGAGTGAAAGTAGAGAAGCATGAGGGATATGGAAGAGGGGGTTTTTGGAGCAGGGACTGAATCTGAGAAGAGCCAGGGACCAAAGGAAAGAACAAATTAATAGGTAGAAGTATCTCTAACATAAAACCGATTTTCTTTGGGTCCCAGGGATCTTTTCAGATTCAGTCCTTCAATCAATCAGTCAGTTAACAAAAATTGATTAAGAGCCTTTTACACATAAGACATTGTGCTAGGCACCAGAGATAGAATGATGAAAAAAAAAGAAATAGTTATTGTCCTCAAGGAACTTATATTTTACCAGGGGAAACAACGTGTACATATATAAATTTATACAAAATACATAGTTAACTTTTAGGGGGAGCCCCGGCATCTGGGGTGATCAGGAAAGGCCTCATGCAGAAGATAGCATCTAAGTTGAACTTTGAAGGAAATTAGAGATTCTGTGAGGAGAGCTTGTATTTTAAGCATGGGAGCAGGCTGAACAGAGGCAGGGAGATGAGAGATAAAATTTTGTGTGTGTGAAGTAAGAAGGTCATTTTGGTTGACCTGATGAGTGCATGAAAGGAAGTAATGTATAATAAGTCTAAAAAGGAAGGTTGGAGTTAGATTTTAAGTGCCAGAGAGAGGAATTTGTATTTGACCATAAAGGTAATAGATAGCCATTGAAATTTATTGAGTAGGGCAGTGACATGGTCTGACCTGGTCTTACTACAATTCAAAAGCTTTATATTTCATGCTTACTGCGTATAGAGTACTGAATTAATCAGTCATGGTAGAGGCTCTTCCTGATTTCCTTCCCTTCTCTTTTTCACTGCCCTTCCCCCTACCTTTCAGTGCCTTTCCTCAACATTATCTCCAATTTACCATGTACGTATGTATACACACACACACGCATACACAATATGTACATCTATATATCCATATGTATACCATATGCTTACCATATGTATACCTATACTTATGTAGTTGTTTGCATATTGTTTCCCCCATTAGGATGTGACCTCTTTGAGGAAGGTACTGTTTTTATCTTTCTTTGTATCCTCCACAAGTATTACTACATACTTGTAGATTGTCTGGTAGAAGGAGGGAAGGAGAAGTAGGAAGGAAGTAGAAGTTACTGCCTCCAGACATAACAAATACACAGCATCATTAAAGACACAATGCACGAATGAAACACCTAGGCAGATGTTCTTAAACTTTTTGTGTAAAAGACTCTGGCGTTCTGGTGAAGCTCATAAACCCCTTTATAGAATAATGTTTTTAAATGCATAAAACCTATAGGTTTACAAAGGAAACCAATCATATTGAAATATAGTTATCAAATACTTTTTTTGAAAAGTTCATGGACCCCAGGTAAGGACCTCTGACTTAGAGAAAAGCACAAAGTCGGGCAGCTACGTATGGCAGAGTAGAGTTCCAGGCCTAGTGTCAGGAAGATTTATTTTCCTAAGTTCAAATCCAGCCTTAGACACTAGCTGTATGACCCTGGGCAAGTCATTTAGCCCTATTTGTCTCACTTTCCTTATCTATAAAATGAGCTAGAGAAGGAAAGGGAAAACCATTTCAGTATCTCTACCAAGAAATCCCCAAATGGGGTCACAAAGGGTGGGACACAACTGAAAAATGACTGAACAAACTGCATCATATTGGTCTGACTATAAGATACACCTGGAGCATGATCTCTCTGGAAGCAAATGAGTGTGTATAGATACACCTTTATACTGAAAAATAGCACCTGAATCTAACTTGCATTAAAAATGTATTCAAGGGGCAGCTGGGTGGTGCAATGGATAAAGCTCTGGCTTTGGAGTCAGGAGGACCTGAGTTCAAATCCAGTCTCAAACACTTGACACTTACTAGCTGTGTGACCCTGGGCAAGTCACTTAACCCCAATTGCCTCACTAAAAAAAAAAAAAGCAAAAAACCCAAAACAAAACAAAAAAGTGCATTCAAAACAGGTTGTGAGGATAAGTATAGCCCATGTTCAGGCCAATGCTGTAATATGAAATAAGCTCTATACTTTACATATGTGTGGAGAGGGTGTGAGAATAATTTATGTGATTGGAGTAGGGTGGTAGTAATCCAGATGAATGGAAGTTTACCACCAACCCTTTTAAACCACTCCACCCTTTCCCATTTCCCTTTCCATTTAACAGACTCCCTCTACTTAATAAACCACTGTTGCTCAGGCATTCCTGCATGTCATCTTAATTCAGGCCCAAAGACACGCAGAGAAAGGGACAAAGCATAATAACAATGACATAGAGGTATGGGAGGCTCAAAGTTGAGCTATTAACTATTTGTGTGATCTCAGTTTTTTCATCTGTAGCATAGGAATAATAATGATATTTATCTTACCTCAGAGGGTTGTGGGCAGAGTGGTACAACAGAATGAGCACTGGCTCTACACTCAGAGGGCTGGGGTTTAAACCCTGCCTCTGATGCTTACTTACTGTGTGACCTTGGGCAAGTCATTTCATGTCCCTGAGCCTCAGTTTCCTCATCTGTAAAATAAGGGGTTTATACCAGTTGGCCTCTGAGTGGCCTTCTAGCTCTAGCTCTGTGATCCTACTGTGTATTGATAATAAATATAGAATGAGATTTTTTTAAAATGTGAAAACATTTTGAAAATTAAGAAGTGTTATATAGGATATCCCAAAGGTCTTAGTGAAGTTCTAAGCACTAAGACTTTTGGGGTTTCCTATATCAATGTGAAGTATTTTTATTCTATAGTCACCTCCGTCTCTTTGCTCTCATACTCTATTTCATCACAGTGCTTTGAGACCACCTTTGGACACAACAGCACACTTGTACCCTCTAGCTTTGCTGTGTAGGCCTGTCCATTATCAGATGATGGTTGTAAGAAGAGCTAGTGGCTTTTAGGTTGGTAGAATGAGTCTCTCACCCTTTGAAGAGCTAAGATTTTGCGCTACATCCTCTGTTGTCTGAGTGTTGGGCACTGTGTACAGCTGGTCATCTGGGTGGCCCTTACAAGGTCAAGAATCATGAAACACGGGCAATGGCCTCTTTTAGGGGCCCTTAGTGGCAGTATTCCTGAAATCCCTCTCTAAGGCTCAGGTTTTACTCTCAAGGTATTTTCATGGGCTATTCTCTCTCCTGCAATGCCAGCCATCTGCCTGAACACAGATGTAACAAAGGGTGTGCTGTGTGGAGTTCTTATTATCTAAATGTATTAAAGGCCCATCTAATCTATTTGGGTTGCTATCAAAGGAAAGGATTGCCATCAAAATGTCTATTTATGCAAATAGAACAGAGTGCTCTATCGAGTCACCAATTAGGAGTATCCAACTACTTTGGTTTGTTCTCAGAATTTGTAAGTTTCTTCTGCAGTTAGCAGAATGCTAATGAATAGATAAATAAACAAATATAGTGTGAGATTAAAACACTGTAGCCAAAGGGATTATTAAAATACCCTTATGGTAATTCTTGAGGGCTGCCTAATAATGTTGTTTTCCCTCATCATTGTGGAATTTGGGATGAATCATGTCCTATCAGTATGCAATCACTTAGTCATTTTCAATATTTTCTCCCCCAACCCTTTTTAATTCCAGGGCCTTCCCTCTGTTAGTCATCTATTTACCCTGTGTACAACTTGCTTTATGTATATTTGTTTGCATTGTGTCTTCCCCATTAGATTGCAAGCTCTTTGAGGGCAAAGACTGTCTTTTGCTTCTTTTTTGTGTCTATAGCATTAGGAACAGTGCCTGACACATAATAAGCATTTAAATTAAATTAAATTAAATTACATTTGATTGATTCAATATAATAGGACGTGAGGTTTCAATAATTACAGAAAGATATAGATAACAGAGATAATGAGGAATTAATAAGCTAACGAAGTATAAAGTATCTATGTCCTGTCATTCCTTTATGAAATGTGAAGGAGCTCTTCTTGAATTGGAAGGGCATTTGCGTGAGCATGTGGTTGACAACAGTTGTGAAGTTAATAATGGCTTGTTAGCTATTAAAAATATGGATTGTTCTTCTATGCCTTATCATGATATAGAGCTGCTCATAGTTCTTGAAAACTATGTTGGAGGAATCAAGATCTGGTAAATTCCATCAAGCAGGAAAAGTATAAATCCAATGTCAGGTTGTATGTATTCAGAGAGGATAAACCCAGGTAAATAAATATTAAGAGGTTCATCGAAGCAAGTCTTTGGGTGAATTTTATGGCCCTGGCTCCTGTGTTTTAATCCTGATTTATATTTATTTATATCTTTATTCATTAACATTCTATTCATTAATATTTTTTTTCTTTTCTCTTGACCTGTGATTTCAGAGGCAGCTAGGTGGTGTAGTGGATAGATTGCTGGACCTGGGATCATGAAGATCTTAGTTTAAATATGACTTCAGACACTTATGAGCTATGTGACCCTGGCCAAGTCATTTAACCTCTCTCAGCCTCAGTTTCCTCATCTGTAAAATGGGGATAATAATAGCACCTGTCTTCCAGGGCTGTTGTGAGGATCAAATGAGATAACATTTGTAAAGTGCTTTAGAAACCTTTAAGTGCCATATGAATGATAGCAATTATTTAACCTTTTAGGGGCTCCAGATGAGGGAATTCCCTCTACCAATGCTATTGATAAGATTTTCTGCACTTTATAGTCTCAGAAAGTTCCCTGAGGCACTGAAAGATTGAGTGACTTGTCCTGGGTCACACAGTTTGTATATATCAGAGGTCTAGCCTGAAACCAGGTTTTTCTAACTCCAAGGCCAACCTCCTATTTACTATACCACACTGTCTCTAGCCGTGAAATAAACTCACAAAACCTTACAAAAACTACAGTTTATACAACTTTATTCCAACAAAAGTGTCGTTTTAAACCAAGTGTTAGTCATTGATCAATAATGAGAATGCTATTTTTGGGAACAGTACAGGTGTCTAATCAGGTTTTATCTCAGTCCTGAGATCAGTTTTGTATCACTGATGACAATACTTAATTTAATCTCAGAAGTTCTATGATAGAGAAGCTACTTCTCTATATCTAGGTAGACTGAAACATTGTCCGAGATTTGGAAATGTAACCAGAAATGTTAGGTGGTTCACATCATCTGGTTTTACGTATAAATGTGGTAGAAGTATAAGTGTATGTAGCGAAATCTATTTGCACTTAAAAATTAGTTTAAATCTAGATCCTATTAGTTACTAAGTATTAACCAATCAAATGACATATTTATTAAGTGCCTACTGTACACCAGGCATTGTGCTAAGTGCTTGGGATACCAATACAAAAGTGAGACAGGCCCTGCCCTCGAGAGCTTTCATTTTACTGGAAGAAATAACATGTTCACATTTAAGGAAATATGGGATAAAAGAAAATATAAATATACAATGATTTTTGCCAATCAACAAGCACATTTATTAAGTGCTTACTATGTATCAAGCATTGTGCTAATGGCTGGGGACATAAAGAAAGGCAAAAATACATCCTTGCCCTTGAGGAGCTCATATTCTTATGGGGAGACAACAATCAATTATGCATATGTAATCAGCCAATCAATGAAATGTATTATTATTAAAATTATTATTTACTTGGTGCCAGGCACTGTGCTAAGCGCTGAGGATACCAAAAAAAAAAAAAAGGTAAAAGACAGTTCCTGCCCTCAAGGAGCTCACAGTCTAAGGTGAGAGAGACAACATATAAACAACTATTTACCAACAAGCTATATACAGGTTAAATTGGAAATAATCAACAAAGGGAAGACACTAGAATTAAGGGGGATCAGGAAAAAACCCTCAGAGAAGGTAGGGTTTATCTGGCATTTGAAGGAAGCCAAGAGACAATTTAAATAGAAAGTAATTTCAATGGGAAGGCATTAGTTTTTGGGAAGAGGAGGGACATCAGGAAAGGATTTTTGCAGAATGGAAGATTTAAACCAAATCTTGAATGAGGCCAGGGAAGACAGGTTTTGAAGTAGGGGAGCAAGAGCATTCCAGGCATGGCATCTATCAGGGGGTACAGGCAGCACTAACAATGAGGGAAAGCAAGAAAGGCCTCTTAAAGGAGATGGTACTTGTATTTGTGTAGCCCCACCTAGACAAGTCACTCCATTTCTTTGCGGTTTGTTATCTTTAAAGTGAGGTGGTCATAGAGCAACAGAGAACCATAGAGGTCATAGATTTATGACTGGAAGGGATATTGGGGGTCATCTAGTTCAACCTTCCTATTTCACAGATGAGAAAACTGAGACCTAGGAAGGTCAGGTAACTTGCCCAAGGTCACACAGGTAGGAGGTAGCATGGCTAGGACTAGATGATTTCTAAGGTCCTTGACAACTCTAAAATCCTATGATCCTGTGATCTCAGGTAAGCTTGTCCTCTTGTATCAGATAAGCTGCATTTGACCCCAAGGGTAAAGTCACTATAACTCTTACAAACCAAACCAAAATGAAACTAATAACTATTGTTCACTTCCAGAAAGGTACAAGGTAATTAGAATCTCTTTGTGACAGTGCTGCCTAAAAATTGTTCACCTCTGAGCTAACAGGTTTCATGAAGGATCTAAGCGATTAGTTGTAAACATTCTTTATTCCTCACTCTAGAAAAGAAGCACACCATGGCACAGTAAGCTAGCTGCCTCAGCTTGCTGACAACATGGTACACAAGTTTGCCACAGCTGAGTTTGCCCAAGGCCGAAAATGATACTGGGAAGAGATTTGGTCTTTGGAGGTGGGGAGAAGGAAGCTGCCTCTTCTGCATCGGCTCGCTAAGCAGCCATCTGCTCTCTCTTCCTCTTCAGTGATGATATATTTGTAAATGTGGGCTGCCTATGCCTACTTGTTAGATTATGTCACTCTTCTCGTAGTTCACATGTGGTACATTGGATGACACGAAACCTGGGCTAAGTTCCGTTTCTGCGTAATTTGATGGATATACGTACATTTGCTTCCAATGCAACCTCTAAGAGTTTTTGAATGTCATTTAGACAAGATTCCTATCTGTGTAACAACAATAACATTCACAGTTTCTGCTTCCCTTTTTGTATGGTATGAGTCAGCCAGGAGAAACTTGGGGAAAAAAATGACCAAGTGAACCCAATTATTAAATAACATCTCTGTTAATTTTTTTCACCTAATTTGACACAAATGACTTTAAAAAAATCTCTCTAGATTGCTATTTTACAATTCACCATTGCAAGTTGTTTTCTATCAAAAGTCACCGGAACTTAAAAGGCAGGTCATGGCAAATGTGTGAAGGAGAATTCTCGAAAGGTTATGTATGTATGGGTAGGAAAACTGGTTTTTGTCTCCAGTGAGAAGAAATTCATTCTGCTCCAGTGATTTGTGAGAGAGTAGGAAGAGAGCAGAGACCGAAGGTAGCTAAGATAGGCAGTCACTTAAAGAAAAACACATGGGGAATAGCGCACAAAACATAGGCAACAAAGTCAAATAAGATGAAATTCAAGTTTTTTTTTTGGTTTTTGGTGGTTTTTTTTGTTTGTTTGTTTTTGGACTGGACTTGTGATTTCATTAGTTTATGTATCTCCCATTGATGAACTTTCTACATCTGTACTGCTTAGCACATTCTTTGAAATGTAAAATCTTAGAGAGTTGCCTTGGACACTGAGTGTTTAGGTGACTTGCTCATGGTCACACAGCCAAGATGTCGTAAGGGTAGAACCTGGACCCGGATCCTCCTGACTCCAAGGCCTCCTCTTTATCTACTCTGCCATGCTGCTTCTCAAGATGAAATCTACTAGGGAGAAATGTAAAAGCTTACAGTTAGGTTCAAAAGACCATTATAAGGACAAGATGGGAGCAGGCATGGTTCAACAGGAGTTTGTAAAGCATCTGGGAATTTTAAATGTCCTGGAAACTCAATTTATGTCAACAGCATGATATGGCTACCTTAAAAGCTAATGGAGTCTTAGGCTGTATTGGGAGAGGTAAGAGCGCTATAGAGGTGCTACAGAATACCATTCCCTGCCCAGAGCAGACCCCCACCACATTATGCTGGATAGTGTACAGAGGAAAACCAGGATGGCAAAGGGTCTCGAGTTTATGCCATGTGAGAATCAGTTAAAGGAATTGAGATGTTTGTATGTGGAGGGAACCACTCATCTTCAAGTATTTGAAGCTAGTCTCAGGAAGAAGAATTGTCTTCTGCTTAGCCCCAGAAGGTCAAACTGGGAGCAATGACTGAAAGTTACCAAGAGGCAGATTTCAGCTCATTATAAGAAGGTATTTCTTATAGATTAGAGCTGTCAAAAGTACATTGGGCTATTTTGAAGATAGTGGGTTGAAATCACCCTCTTTGCCTTGACAGTCTTCTTTTTAGGTTTTTTTTTTTTAAATGTTTTTAGAAAAAAAAATTACTCTCTCCTGGTCCTCCTCCCACCCATCTGACTGCTCCTTCTTAGTCTCTTTTACTGAATCTTTATCTAAGTCATGACTGCTAACTATGAATATCCCACAGGTTCTATCCTGAGAGAGAGTCTATACTATTTCACTTGGTGACTTCATCAGTTCCCATGGTCTCAGTGCTGATGATTCTTAGATTTGCTTACCCAGCCCTAACGTCTTTGCTCACCTCCAGTCTCACATCTCCAACTGTCTTTCAGACAACTTGAACTGTTTGTCCAGTAGACATCTCAAACTCAACACGTCCAGAATGGAACTCATTATCTTTCCCCCAACGCCTCCCTTCTTTCTAACTTCCCTATTACTATTGAAGATGCCACCTTCTTCCCAGCTTCCTAGGCTCTGAGCCCTTTCAATAATATAATTTCTGATTCTTCTATCTTTTCCTTTGCCTTCCTCTCCCTAAGCTATTCTTCATTTCCAATGTGAGCTGGCTTTGCTTCTGACTCTCTCTACTTCAATGCCATGCCTTCTCACCCAGGAAGTTCCATCAGAATCTATGGCCTCATCACCCTGGAACATCCCTCTGTCCCTTTGGTCCCTTTCACCCATTGGTGTGAACCTCTATTTTGAGGAAGGGCCTAGGATACGTCTTTCTTCTCCTGGCTGTGCTTCTGACTCTACTGTCTTGTGTGTGTGTGTGTGCATGTGTGTGTGTGTATTTGTTTCTTCAGCACTTAGTACAGTGCCTAATATATAACAAATAATCACAGTGCCCCATAAACTGCTTAATAAATACTTGTTGACCTGGCTTATAATAACTCTGCTGCTTTACATTCTCTTAGTCCACCACCACTATTCTGATTTCACTTCCCTCCCTTCAAAGTCTTGACCCTGTATATGACCAGATCAAATACACCTTGTGCTTTACCCTTGGATTCCTTGCTCTTTTGTCCTATAGCTACTCACACCTCACCAAATCCCAGCCCTAGTTTGCCTCTACCATCTGCATTCTCTGTTCCTACTCACATGCTGCTAAATGCTGATGAAGGAAGTTATAAAACTCTGCCAACTGGCTTTGCTACAAATTTGTTATCTAATCTTAACTGGGCCTCCACTGCTAAATGACAATCCTCTTATTCAATTATTGGAAGTAAGATAATGTATATAAAGTTCTCTGAAAGCCTTAAAATGCTATGTAAGTCAGTTATTACTATTGTTATTATTTTCTAATTGACTCTTTAATCACTACCTCCATAGTAGCTATGCTATTTTGCTTTCTCTCTCAGCAGAGGACCGTACCTCCTTTTTTTTATTGACAAAGTCAGGGTCATCTGCTGTGAATTCTTTCTTTTGCCCTACTTTATATCTCAAAACATCTCTATGTTACTCACCTCTGTCCTTTGCTCCATTCACTTTTCTTTGTCAAGATCAACCTTTTACTTGTACGCTTGTTCCCAGCTCCTCCTGACCCCTCTGGGAACTTGGCCCCTTAATAATTCTGTTATTTATTATCACCAATCTTATCTTATCTAGTGAATCCTTCTTGGCCCCAACAAAAATGCCCGGTTCTCTCTCATCTTTAAAAAACTTCTACCTGGCCCTGCCATCCCTTTGAACCACAGTTCTTCATCTCTTCTCTTTTTCATAGCTAAACTCCCAGAAGTGGTCATCTACACTTATATCCTCTTTCCTCACCTCTCACCCACTTTGCAACCTCCTGACCCTGCCACTCAACTAAAGCTGTCCTAAGGCCATCTGTGATACATAATATATCAATTCTAATGATCTCTTCTCAGTCTTCATCTTGGTAAAAGCAATGGTTCTGGAGTCAGGGGTCATGGGTTCAAGTTTCACTTCTAACTTGTATGACGTTGGGCAGGAAAATTAGCCTCCCAGGGCTTTAGTTTCTTCATCCATGAAATGAAGGGGTCAGAGCAGATAACCACTGAGGTCCCTTCCAGCTCTGGATCTATGATCCTGTGTGATTTTTCTGGACTTCTTTAAAGCTTTTTACATGTTAAGTAACCCTTCACATGGATGTTCTCTCCTCCTTTGACTTCCATGACGCTGATCTCACCTGGTTCTTACCTATCTGTCTTATCACTCTTAAGTCACCTTTCCTGGATTATGATCCAACTCCCTCTTTTTACAGATGAAGAAACTGAGGTCTAGAGGAATGGGGTTGTAAATGACTGGCTCAAAATCATGGAAAATAAATATGAGAGGTGGGATTTGAATCCAAGTCTTCTGAGTCCAGAACCAGTGCTTTTTCCATTGTACCATACTCTCTAGGCAGATGACCCTTAACTCTAACTCTGATTACTCTCCTAATTGAACTCCAGTCCCACATTTCCAACTCTGGTTGAACATCTGGACGGGTGTATTTCAAACTCACCATATCCCAACTGGAATTGATTAACTCCCTCTATACACCCATCCCTCCTCCAAACTTCCCTGTTTCCACTGAGGAAACTATTGTTTTTCCAGTCTCCCAGGTTTGTAACTTTGGAGTCCTCCTTAACCCTTCCCTCTCTCTCACTACCCATATTCAATCAATTACCAAATTTCATTGATTCTACCTTCACCACATCCTTGTTCTCTTTGCAGTCACATGGCCTGGGCCCTAATTCAGGTCCTCATCAATCCTCTAACCTAATCTCTAAAATTCGCAATAGCATCTGAATTGGTCTCTCTACTCCTTCTCCAATCCATCTTCCTCATGGGTCTCACCTAAGGTACAGATCTTGCCATGTCATTCTATTACTCCCAAATCTCTAGTGACTTCTATTTCTCTTCAGGGTAAAATATAAACTCCTCAGCTTAGTTTTTAAAGCCAGTCATTATTTGTTTCCAACATGCTTTTCTGAACTTATTTCATATTACTCCCCTTCACACATATTACTCTCTAGCCAAATTGGACTAACTGTTTCCCAAACTTGGCCTTCCATCTCCATACCTGTTTTTTTAAAAATTATTATTTTTAATTTTCTTTTTTTAATTCAGTTTTATTTTCAGATCCACATTTTTGTTTATCTCACCTTACTTCCCTCTTTCTAATTAGAAAACAGGAAAAACAAAACACCCATTACAAACATGTACAGTTAAGGAAAACAAATTCCCACATTGGCCATGTCAAAAAAAAATGTCTCAGTCTGCACTGAGTTCACCATCTCTCTACCTGACATCTCTACACCTTTGAAAGGCCCTTCCCTGATGCACCCCCCCCATTTCTGCTTCCTAGAATCTTTAGCTTTTTTCAAGTCTTAACAGGATTCACTTCCTTTTCACAGACTTTCCTGATAGCCCTCTTTATGCTCTTTCCCTCATCAAATTACATTTAATGCACTTATTTGTATGTTTGTTCCTCCTTGGACTTTAATTGCCTTGTGTTAATTTTTATCCTTTTAAATCCAGCACCTATTATAGTGCTATGCATGGAGTAGATACTTAATAAATATTTGTTGAATTGAATTAGATGAGGAGAATAACAGAATCGCAGATTGAACTGTGTCCATCTTTTTCCACAGTAGGAGAGCCTTCAGCTTTGCAGATGACAACATTTACACATCAGTGTCAGGAGAATGATCGTTTTTGTCATTTCTTTTAGAGTATTCTGAGTCTTGGGGTATAGTACAGAGGCTGTATTATTGAGTTTAAATAGAAAAGAATTGAAATAATGGTGTTTTGAGCAGCATGGATTCTAGGGTTCCCTGTGTGGTGAGTTGTATAAATTGGAGAGACATTCAATGGTCACAGCTTGACTTGGCCCTGCCTGCATCTGAAAGAAGAGAGAATTACCAAATAGTTGAACTTTTAGTCTTGGGACCTTTATGACTTTCTTTTTTTCCATTTCTATGTTTTCAATGCATAGAAACCGATATGTTGATTTGAAGAAGAAACGATTGATTTTGTAGTCTAGGTTTATCCTATTAGTTTTAAAGAATATCTTGAGGCAATTTAAGATGTACATATTTTTCTTTCTCTTTAAGTCTGATTGCCATATAATTTCCATTTGTCAGGACACTGATACCCCATAACCTGATTCCAAATTGTGATTGGATTATGGAGGATGAGGTCTTTGATCCTAGGGAAAATGGGTCAAACAGCCTTTGTTTGATTCAGGAGAAACTCCTCTAAGTATCTCCATTCAAGTTTCTAGGGAATGGGTGTGCCGGTCAATCTCCCAGTCTGTCCTGCTCTATCTAACAAAGTGTAACTCTTTTTTACAAACAAAGTAACTGAGACCAAGGAAGAATAAGTGATTTTAAGTATCAGGGGTGGGATTTGGAACCCTATAGGACCAGTGCTTGTTTTACTGCAAAATTCTTAGAAGATGCCCTCAGGTGTATGCTCAACCAGCAAAATCTGGGGTCAGTTATCCTCATTGGCAGATTCTAGTAGTGATAAAATCAGACCTAGGACCTGTTCTCATGATCCCACAAGCCCAGAGGGACAAATGAAATCTCTGTAGTACTTGTCATCTTCTTTAAAAACACAAACAGTACTATCCCCATGTGGTTGATTCTTCACCATATTATCAAAGGGAGCCACTCAAAACTCTACCTGTAAATCTTGCTTCAGCCAGCATACCCAAGTATATCTAAGAAGGTTGTAAATCTTGCTAAATATGGAACCTCTTAGGGTATACCATTCAGGAAAATGGTATAGAAAATTGAAATTTACCAGCAAGTAAAGGACACTTGCTTCTTCTGGCAAGACTTAGATGAAAAGATGAGTTCTGAAGATTTGACTTTTCAAATTTAGAATAACAACAGTAACTAATGGTGCATAGACTTATATCACTGTCCTTGAAGTGACAATAAAATTATATAGTTTATGAGACCAAAGGAATTGGAAGACCAGTAGAATATCCATGGGATCAAAAATCTGGACCTCATAGTCTAATGATTTTTAAAATAGTTTGTTTTTTGTTTTTTTCTCTGGATCTATGATTGGTGTAAGATACTCCCAGCGATAGAGCTCCCTCTACCAATGAAAATAGGCCGCTATTCTGCCCCTATAGCCTTTGAGAACAGCCTGGTCACTGGGAGGTTAAGTGACTTACCCCCGGTCACAGAGACAGCATGAGCTTCCCATTGAAGATGGGATTAAATGGGTTAATTTATGGAGTAAAATCACCTTATGAGATCCTTGATGGTAGAAGCTATTTCATTTTTGTCTCTGTATCTTCAACATGTAGCCTTGCACATATTCACTTGTTTAATTAAATTTATTTCGTTTCTCAACAGTTGAAATCAGGACTTTAACAAACCTACTCAGAACTGGCTGGAACTATATGGTTGATGGCCTGGCTTTCTTATAGAGAAGCCATTATTAATTTTTTAGTAAAGTCTAATATAATGGAAATAGCTGCTATTAGAAGACCTAATTTTGAATGTCAGCTCAACCACTTACCACCCATGTGACCTTGAACAAGTGACTTCACTGCTCTTGGCCTCAGTTTCCTCATGGGAATCGAGGGGATAGATATGGATCAGGGGTTCTTAAACTCTTTTGTGTCATGTACCTCTTTGGAAGTGAGGCCTATGGATGCTCAGAATAATGTTTTGAATTGCATAAAATACATAAAAAACTAATTATTTTCAAATTCAGTTATCAAAGTATTTTAAAAATATGGATATTTTTAAAAGTCACAGACCCCAGGTTAAGAACCCTTGGCCTAGATAATTGCTGAGGTCCCTCCAACTCCAAATCTTCTATAGTATATCTCTCTTTGAAACCATAGTACCTAGCACAGAGCTATTCCAGAAAAGATGTTGAATAATGTAACCTGGGTATTAAGCCTGAAGTATTTCACATAACTCTCCTAATTGATGGAGAAAATTATGACTCCATGCTAGGTGCCTGTGGAAACAGTGGAGCTTGTGCTGGTGCTTTGGAGAGGAGAGACAGTCTTATTTCTCCCTTTGAGATATATTTGGTTCTAGAGTCTTTTCAGAGAGAGACCTGTGGAGAGAAAGAAACTTTGGGAAGCAGCAAACATATAGCAGATGCAGAACCTCACCATGTCCTTGATTTTCAGCTTGTCTCCCTAGACACTTGGGGGGATTTACTTTTGGATGAGAGCAGGACTTCTCTTTCAAGTGCCTCTCTTAGTTGAGTGAGATCTCAGTTTGCTCCTATCTAAAGAGCTCATTCTCTCTTGTATCTTCTGGCTTAGTCTACTTGGTAGAACTCTCATTTCTGTTTATGGGTTTACTCACCATTCACTATTTGTGATGGTCTTTTGTATAACTAATAGTTGATGGGAAGGAATCAAACCTATAGGTGTATGCTTAGAATACCCTCACCCTGGTGATAAAGGTAGCTGACATGTATGTTGCCTATTGTGCCCCTAGATTAGCAATATTTAGGGGAGCAGATAGATATAATTTTATTCTATACCCCTTCTTAGAAGAAAATAGAGAGTGACCTGTCTTGTGGTCCCTTCTTCTCCTTCTCTCCAGGTAGGAACCCTTGGGAGGGGTGAGCCAGGTACTGGAGATATCCATCCATGCCTTCCCATTACTACGTTTTAGACATCTCAGGTGGACATACAAATAGCCTACAGCTCACATACCTTACACTAATGCGTTCTGAATTGGATTGATGCTTCACAAAGTAGGTCAAAGGAGGAATGGAATCTGATACCCACGAAGATATTGGACAAGCTGTCAACAAACATTTATTAAGCACCTACTATGTATCAGTCACCATACTAATCACTGGGGATACAAAGAAAACTTGCTTGTCCTTGCTCTCAAGGAGCTTATATTCTAATGGGGGAGGGGAGGACACAGCATGCAAATAACTACATTCATGATACATAGATTGTAAATGGGCCAGGAAAGGTCTCTTGCAGATGGTGGGATTTGAACTAAGTCTTAACAGAAGATAGGGCTCATTCCTGTTTCAAAGTGCTGTTTTGGAAATTCACCCAGTTATGCTTTAATTGTATCGGCTCTCCAGAAACAACGAAGCCCATTTTGACAATCACAAGGACCAGCAGACTTGTGGTACTGTTTTGAATAGGGCCTTGAATTGCTACTCCCTGGAGGCTCAATGTACTGGCAGCTGTTCTCACACTGCTGGCATGCCTTCCTTAAGTCTGTGCACTCGATACTGAATTGACAGTTCCTATGCAGACATGGGGGAATGTATATTTCGGGCTTCTGATAGTGCTGACATTTTTCCTCAAGGGATCATATTTAGATGGCTTACCTAGTCCTTTAAATGAAAGGGCTTTGCCCAGGAGGAGAGCTGAATGGGAAGCCCAGATCCATTCAGAATAAAAGGTAGAATTAATTGCTCCAAGAGTTTCTGGTATATTTAGCACCCTTGCTGAAACTTTCTCCTATGACCTGTTAAGGCTAGGGATCTTGGTTTCTTGACCTAGTCTTTACCTTGCGTAGGTGACATCCCAATGGAGTTAACTTGCCCAGAGATGGTCTTCTTTGACTTGAATATATGCTGGGTCTAATTCCACCGGTTACTGAGAAGCCAACAACCCACAGTCAACATCTGTTGTGGCTAATTATTGCTCAAGAAAGGGTGATTTGCTTCATGTAACAGGAATGGAAAAAATCCCAGAGCAATAGCATGCACACATACACACACACACAGACACACATACATGTATATCACTTTTTAATGATATTGTGATGTCATTTTGGCCTTCGGCCTCTTCAAGCACAAAGAACAAACAACAGCAAAATAACCAACAATATTGCATTGTAAGGTTTGCCAAGCACTTTACATATATTATCTCATTTTGTCCTCACAATGGCCTGGGAGCTTATTATCATCCCCATTTTAAGGTTAAAGAAGCTGAAGTAGACAGAGGCTAGGTGGCTTGCCCAGAGTCACACAGCTAATAAGTGTTTGAGGCAGAATTCACATTCGGGCCTTCCTGACTCCAAGCCCAGTACTCTGTCTATTACACTCTATCCACAGTTAGAAGTCCTGGGTTCAAATCCTCTCTCTGTTGTTTATTACCTGTGTAATGTTGAGCGGATAACTCAGACTCTTAGGAGTCATAGTTTGCTTCATACGTAAAATAAAGTATTTGGATTAGATGATCTCCTAAGTTTATTCCTTCAACTCAAAATTCTCTGATCCTCCCTAGAGATTAGTCCCTGGAATGACAGCCAGCTTGACTGATGACAGGAAAGACATAGATTGGCCAATCGCTTGTGTTCTTTCTTCACTTGGGTAAATTGAAGCAGGGCTGACCTCAGGTATGTCAACTTGGATCTACCTGTGAGGCACACAGAAGTGGCAGCTTAGGTGTTCCACTTAATAGAGACTAATGTCTCCCTGCCAAAACCCAGTCTGTCAATTATTTGTAGCAAACACTACTCTGTGAGTACAACTCCGGGAAACACAGAGACCACGGACCTTATATCTTTCCCGATGAAAACTAAATTCCCAAACAGTCTTCTTAAGAAATCTGAAGGCACCCAGAGCTGTTGTCTAATTTTCTGGCTCTGCTTTAGTTGTAGATAGAGCTACCTGTGGCCAATTTCCTGTCTGACTGCGCCTGTAGTTTAGTCTTTGTCACTTGTTGGGCTGGGGCTCACATCTAGACCACCCCTTCTCCCTCAGATTGCCTTCCTAGAGGATGCTCAACAAGCAATAGGAGGAAGTTGCCAACTATCTAATTGGGCACCAAAGGAAAAGCCCTGTGTCTTTTCTCAATTATGCCAGAATTCCTGTTATGTCCTCAGGACTGTAATTGAAGTTAGTTGGCAATCCAAATGATTTCAGGACACAAGATGAGCTGGACCCAGGCAAGATTTTAGAGATCATACAGGCTCTAACAATCCTGTGCCTCCACTGAATCCTGAAATCTCAGAGTTGCAAGTGGAGGTATGCTGGAACCAGCTCAAATTAGCTTGTGAAAACCAATTGTTATTTTCAGTGTGAGCATTTATACCTTGGAAATCTGTAAACGGTACAAAGAAGGGCTTGGCTTATTGTTTTGTTGATTGTCTAGGTTAAGGAAGTGATAGAGAAAATATTGATAATACAAATTAAACTTAAAAGTGCATTGTTGTTTTTTCTTTGGGAGAGCTGATTGTTAAACATTTACCAGTACACCCCTGTTTGGGAGGGACCTCAGAGATTGTGTAGCCCAAGCCATCCCTGAATTGGAATGCTCTCTACAACATCCAGTGATAGGAAACTCACTGCCTTCTAAGGTAGCTCATTCTACTTTTTGATAGCTCTAATATTTAGCATATTTTCCCTTACATTAAACTTAAATCTATCTTTCAATGACTTCCCAATATTGCTTTTAGCTGTGCCCTCTGAGGTCAAGAAAAACAAGGGTAATCTCTCCTACACATGATATGCTAGGACATCTGTTATGTCCTTTCCAACCCTTCTTTTCTCCAAGTTAAATATTCCTGATTTCTTCAGCAGACCGTCATATGGCACAGTCTTTAGTTTTAAGAAGCATTATGGCATAGTGCAGAAATGTAGAGCCAGAGGAAGTAAGTTCAAATTCTGGCTCTGCTGGTTAGTGGTATCTTAATCAAGCTGCTTAAACTCTCTGAACCTCATTTTCCTCATCTGTAAGATGAGGGTGTTGAACCAGAGCTTTAGAAATATGATCTGTGAGTAGACCTGTGATCAATTGGGACAATCAATGTCTAAGATTCCCTGTAGATTCTATGAATCAATGAACCATTTGTCGTTTTTGGTTGCCCTTCTTTAGATAAGGTGTGAACTTAGGTTTATCCCCTGCAGACGGGTCTGAGCTGTTGCATCTGGGGTTAGTCTTCTACCATTTACTCAGGTATAGAAGGAACATGGATCGATGATGGGTCAATCAGTGTTCATAATAGTTGTTATGCCAGAACTCATCCTAAACAAAAACCCAATACTTGCATAGGAAGAAAAACCTGGGCTTATGACTATGACAGGGTAGGCTAGCTGTTTTTCTCCTGGGTGATAAACTTAGTTACAACCTGCAGACATCAAGGAAAGGCTGCCAACCACTCTTTCAATGTTGGTAGATCTGAGCAATGTCCAGTGTGCCCAAGAATTTCATTGACTATGTGTTTGTGATAGATGGAAATCTTGGAAAATTCAAAGATACTTCGCCTTATAATTGTTGGTGTTGGGTCCAGTGATCCTAGAGAAACAGGAAATCACAGAGGGGGTGATCATAGGGGATCATAGGGGGTGATGCCCTCCATATAACCTGATCTCTTCTCTTCCCCCAAGGTCTTTGGTGTTCAGTGGTTGCACTGGCATGGATCTTCTAATATTTGGAGTACTTGCTCTTGGTTTTACCTGGTGGTGTCAGACTTAAATAGAACTAGATCCCTGCAGACTTCACACTGACTTGAAAAACAACAAATTAACATTATGTGATATTGTATTTTCATTTACTTTGTTAAACATTTCCTAATTACATCTTAATCTAGTTGCTAGCAGCAGCTGGGGTTGCAAGTTTGACATCTCCGTCTGTAGAGTAATCCATTAGAGAGTTTTGAGTACAATAAGAGAGGACCACTCCAGGGAAAGAAGATGGGCCTGGCCTATGCAGAAAGTACTGAGGGCTCCATGATATTTTTTTGCCCTTAGAAAGCAGGTACCTTGCAACCTCTGACACTTAGCTTTAGGTTTTCACTATAGATTTCCAGGCTTATCTGTTCCTGTGGAGCCAAATGTGTCCATTCTTGGAAAGAGAGGCAGTGACTTCCTAAGATTTTATTAAATAAAAAGTATGGTACTGTCATGATAGGGCTGGGTAGCCAGCAGTTGGCTTGGGATTATACAGTATCAAATTCCAAATCATTAAGGTAAGTTGAGGTAACTACAATAAGAAGAAACAAAACTTGACCCATTACCATGAAGCCAGGTAGTGTAGGGTGAAGTGGAAGATATTTCCTTATAACATCTGAAGGAGTCCCTGGATTTTAGACAAGGATATGTCAAGGAATGGGATTAAATGGTTAATGCAATAAAGATAGCATGGTGTGGCAGATAGAGAACTGGTCTTGGAATCAGGAGGCTTTGAATCCTGCCTCAGACTCTTAGTAATTGTAGGATCAAAGGCAAGTCACTTAAACATTGAGACCCTCACTTTGTACAGTGTTATGTACAATGAGGTTCACAATACTTGTGCCACTTAACTCATAGGATTTTAAGTAAGGAGCTTTAAAAATAAAAAAAATGAATTTTCATTGATGATAACATATTTTTATATAATATAATTATATATTGGTGACAGATAATATATTATTATCCATATAATATAGTAATTATTAGTAACTAATAATTAGATGGGCTTTTAAGGTTTGCAAAGTACTTTACATACATTATCCCATTTCACCTCTGCAACAATTTTGTTGGAGGTAGGTGCTATAAATATCAATAGAGATTTGTTAGATCTCTTTTTATACTGTAGTCCTGAACTTCTGTTGACTTTTGGAGCTAGACCCTGTCAAGACCCCCTGCTCAGCCTCATCTTGCCTAGCCCAAACTTTTGGCTTTAAAGGGTCTTTTCTGGTGTCTGAAAAGACTTCTTCACTGTAGATAGAAAGATAGACTGACAAAGACATAATTAGAAAACTAGAGCATTTACTAAGCACTTTCTACGTGCTGGGCTCCGTGCCAAGCACTGGGTTATAAATACAAAAAAACCCAGATGGTTCCTTCTCTCAAGGAGCTTACATTCAAATGGAGGAAGACAAGACATAAAGGGGAGCTTGAAAGTGGGGGGAAGGAGGGAGAATTATTTCCCCCTCCTAGATTCCCATTGGCTGCATACTTGAGAAGGGTTTGTCAGGGAATGTTGGAAAACTTGGATCAGTCCAAATATACATACATACATTAATGGGTGAGAGTGGGAGGTCCCTGGGGTAGTCCCAGGAAAAGGCTCTTTGTTCTAGACAATGAGATGTGGGAATTCTCGATGTTATATACAAGAACACAGAATTTTTAAAAAAATCTAATTTTGTGCATTTGTATACACTTGTTTCCTAGTGTATCTGAAATTCCACTGTCTTTTTGTGGCTGTTTGCACTCCAAACTAGTGTGGCCTTTGGCTGCTATGCTTTTCCACTAGGCAAGGGAAGTGTTTGCTGAGTCAAACACTTTTTAGATTCTTTTAGTCTTTTTGTTGGTCAGCTAGGTAGCCCAGCAGATAGAGCATTGGGCTTGGAATGAGGAAGACTCATTTTCGTGAGTTGAAATCTGGCTTCATATACTTACTAGCTTTGTGACCCTGGGCAAGTCACTTAACCCTGTTTGCCTCAGTTTCCTCATCTATAAAATGACCTGGAGAAGGAAATGGCAAACTACTGCAGTATCTTTGCCAAGAAAACCCCCAAATGGGATCAGGGAGAGTCAGAAATGACTGAACAACAGTTCCTTTGTGGCAACTGTTTTGCATTTGTTAAAGCATCTGTATGAAATTATCATAGTTTGTGTCTGTCATTTCATCTGTCAGTTTTCCACTTCATTATCAATAATTGTTTGAATTCTTTCAATGATATGCCATTTCCCCCTCACTTTTATTTCTTCTTCTGGCTTTGTACTAATCTTGATCTTTGCTCTAACGAGTCAGTGGTTGGACTTAGCTGATTCAGAAATGTGGAGCATATGTGGTTTGAAAGGCAGAAAGATAGAGGAGTCACGTTGGTCAGAGTATTACTGGTAGTATTGCTGACATTCCCTAATGAGAGTCATGAGCTCAAACTAGGGTAAGTTGATGGTGATACTTTTTTAGGCATAGTATTTCCTGGGGGAGGGATGAAGGGATACAGTGTTTATGGTAGCTTTGTGCATGTGGATTTAGGGGAGAGAGAACATTCATTAATTGGTGGTTCTGGTTTACAGGGGATATAGGAAATCTGAAATTAGAGAGAACAATGTCTACCATGTTAAGAGTTAAGAGTACCTCTGGAGTATCTTGATTAGTTCCAGGTGCCAAATGGTAGGAAGGATAAAGCGCATGCAGAGAAAGAAAGCAAAGATGGCAAGATTACTTGAAATTCTGTTGTATGAGTAGAAATTATGCGGTTCAGTGAAAAAATGGCACCTAGGTGGTACAGTGTATAGAGTATTGGACCTGGAATCAGGAAGAACTGAATTCAAATCCATCCTCAGATACTTCCTAGCTATGTGATTCTGGGCAAGTCACTTAACTTTTGTCTTCCTCAGTTTTCTCATCTGTAAAATGGAGATAAATAATACCTACCTCCCAGAGTTGTTGGGAGGATCAGTGCATGAGATAATGCATGTAAATTGCTTTGCAAATCTTAAAATTATCATTGAATTTGGAATTAGAGGACTTGGGTGCAAATCCCTCTCTTGTATTCATTACTTGTATGATTTTCAGAAACACTTCTCTGAGCCTCATTTTCCTCGTTTATGCAATGAGAGCACTGGACTAGATGACCTCAAAGATCATAATGCTGTGATCCTATAGATTTATTATTTGTTGAGTATGAGTATTGCCCTCACTGACACTGATTGCAATCCTTCTACACCTTTCGGGTATTGCTCATGTTTTTAGGTTAAATAATTCATAAAGGATCTTATCAATATAATGGAGGCCTTCTCTATGTTCTAATTTTGAGATACCAGCGTGCCACTCAGCTTCCTTATTTATTATGTCTCATTCTTGCTACATGTCTATTCCACATTTTCTAGTCATATAGCCTCAATCGTATCTTTAATTTTACTTTTTCCATGCAAGATAATGTTAGGAACATGCAGTTTGACTGTTTAAATGGACTTGGTTTATGTTTTCAACTTTGAGTAGATTGCATCTAAGAGAAAGAGTGAGTCAAAGTAAATTTGCTACAAATTCCTGGATTTACAAATAAACCTCTACTATTTAAAACCTGTGACTAGGCTAAGTGTAAGAGAGTAATTAAAAGTGCATTAGTTACAAGTTAATTAGAAAAGATAGTGTACTACTGGTACTTGGCTTTTGTTTTATTTTCTTTTGCTCTATAATTTGTTGTCAATTTAGTTGTTATTTGAAAAAGTGAACTAAATTATTTATAGTTTGCTCTTATTTCAATACTTTAAAAGATCTGTGATTTTCATCCCCCTGTATGTGCCCTCTGATGACACAGATTATATGCCTTCTATGTCTTAGTGGATAGACAGTAGAATTGCTGTGGCCAAAAAAAAATCAGTACTTTGTGTCTAATTTTCTGATGATGAGCCTTTTTGTACTTATCTAGCAGTCTCCAGATGATGCATAGTTTATTGCATAGTGCCTGGCAAATAAGCTCTTCATAAATGCTTGTTGCCTGACTTTTAGCAAATTGGAAAGTTCTTTTAATGACCCAAAGTTTCTCTTAGAAACAAAAACTCTTCTTTTTAGTATCAATATCCTAACAGTGTTGTAAGGATTGCAACATAGAAAACAACAGTTTCTGAAGATTTGCAAATGAATTTTACACATGATGCAAGGCAGAGGCCCATGGTGGGTGTGAGCAAAATGTGTGTGACCAGGAGTATACTGGTAAATGGTTAACAACCAAAGCTTTTCAAAAAAAGGGAGAGAGAGAGGATAAATGAGATTTTGAAATTTAATCTGCATTATTAACACTTTCTGTATCACTTTAAGTCTAGACACAACCAATAATACAATAATTCAAGCCCTAATTTGCAACATATGCAGATTTCCAAGGTACAAATACTCACACTGAAAAATTGATCTTCGTCTTAGAGGTCTATATGAGCATCAGGCTGCAATGCATGACAAATGAAGAACTTCAAAGAAGAATAGAAGTAAAAGATATCATTAGGGAAATATATAATAGAAAAAGAAGATGGGCTGGTTATGTGGCTAGGACAAGGGATAACAAGTGGATAAATGAATGAGTGGATAGATGGATGAAAAAACATTTAATCAGTACTTATCATTAGGAACTGTACAAATTACTGGAGATACAAACACAAGACAGATAGTCTCTGCTCACAAATAACTTATATTCTAATGGGGGATACATCCATGGGAATGGTACCTTGGGAAGGACACTCTCATCTGGAAAGTCAAAGGGATCATTCAGTCAACAAACATTTATCAAAAGCCTACTATGGGCCAGGTACTAGACACATATGAAAATGAAATAGTCTAAGCCCTTGATAAGTGTGTATTCTTTTGGGGGGGGAGACAATGTATACATAAATCTATTATGAAATAACAAAAAAAAATAAAGACAGTTTGGGAAGGGAAGAAGGAAGGGGAGATGGAATAAGCATTTATATAGAACCTACTATACTTTTTACAAATAATATCTCATTTGATCCTCACAACAACTCTAGGAGGTAGGTGCTATTATTATCATCATTTTACAGCTAAGAAAAGTGAGGCAAACAGAGGTTAAGTGACTTCTCCAGGGTCACATAACTAGTAAGTATCTGGGAATGGATTGGGTTAGGAAAGGCTGTAGAAGGTGGTACATGGATGGAGTCTTGAAGAAAGTATGAGATTCTAGAAGGTGCAGGGGATTCAGGTGCATTCTAAGGAAGGTGGAAAGTAGCACAAAGATCCAAATGGATGTGATCACAGATTTATTTGAGTTTAAGCATGGGATGGGGAAAGCATGACTAGATTTCAGTTTATATGAAAAGACTTAGAGGTTTTAGTGGACTAGGTGGCCAATATGGGCAGGTAGGTGGTACAGTGGATAGAATTTTGAGCTTGGAGTCAGGAACATGTGAGTTCAAATCCTGCCTTAGACACTTACTAGCTTTGTGACCCTGGGCAAGTCACTTGACCTTTCTCAGCCTTAGTTTCATCATTTGTGAAATGGGGATAATAGTACCATCCACCTCACAAAGCTGTTGTCAAGATCAAATCAAATGAGATACACATGTAAAAACACTTTGCAAACCTTGAGTCCTATATAAATGCTAGCTGCCACTACTACTGTTGTTGTTGCTGTTATGTTGTGTGTCACAGCAGCCAAAAAAATAAACAAACCCTGTGATGCAAAGCTAAGATGTGTTAGTAAGACAGCATCCAGTACTAAGGAGGTAATGGTATTGCTATTCTCTGCCTTCACACATGTACTTGCTGTTTTCATATTCTGCTGTCCTCTGCTCTCATAATACTTGCATATGGAATACTATGTTTAGTTGTGGGCATCATATTTTAGGAAGTCCATAAACAAAACTGAGTGCATTCTAGGGAGGATGACACACCACATGAAGATTTGCTACATCAGCTAGGGGTGTTTAGCCTGGAGAAGAGAAGGATTCCGGGAAGCATTATTAAAGTCTCACAAGAGTTGAAATGTCGTATGATAGAGAAAGTAGGTTTGTTCTGTTTCTCCAGCTCGTAGAACTAAGAGCACTGGGTGAAAGTTGTGGAGGTTCAGATTTTGGCTTGCTGAGATGGAAAATGTCCACGATGATCAGAGCTATCCAAAAATGTCATTGTTCTGGGAGGTGGTGAATTTCCCAACATTAGAAGTGTTCAAACAGAGGCTGAATGACTGCAAGTCACAGATGTTATAGGAGGGGCCCAAACTGGAAGAAGGGGCTGGACTGGATGATTTTGGAGGTCCCTTCCAGTCCCATGATTCTGCAACCTAAGAGTTCCTTTTATTACTTACTATATGTACAATAAATTGACAGTAACCTATCATTCCCTCTTCACAGACATGCCTAGTCTCTTTAGTATTTGTGGGAGAGTAGGCAGCAAGGTACATAGAGCATTAGGTCTAGAATCAGGAAGATATGAGTTCAGTTTGGTTTCAGACACTTATTACCTGTGTAATCCTGGGCGATTCTCTTAATCTCCATTTGCTTCAGTTTCCTCAATTGTAAAGCAGGGTTGATGATAGCAGCTACCTCACAGGGTTGTGGTGAGGATCAAATGATATATTTGTAATGCAGTGGCACACAGTAGGTGCTTAATAAATGCTTTTTCTTTTCTCCCTTCCCTCTAGTGTACTCAAGCTTCAAATTCATTTCAATGTAACCAGTGAAATGAGTTCTATCATTCATGTCTATTGACCAGAAGCGCCTAATAACTTATTTGATATCTAATAACTTTTTTGACTCCCTCATGCGACACCTTTGGCTGAAGACGTGAATTATGCTTCACAGATTGTATTTGAAGACAAAGCTTAATAAACGTTCAAATATCTGTCACATTTTAGTTCTAACACCTGTCTCCATGTTAGGCACTTCGTTAGCCCACAACAAAGAGCTCTTGGCTCTTTTATAACCTTACAAGCTGTGTTTGCCCACGCTTTGCACCATTGTCCCTCAAAGCAGTTTCTAACTCCAGTTGTTCAAACCCTGTCCCCTGCTCTTTGCCTCTTCTTTTGGCTTCACACACTTTACGATATCTTTTTTTTTCCATCTGACCAGTCACAAAATTCCATTCCTAGTGGTCCAGGACAGGAAATAACTTTTTTTTTTCTTTTCAGTCTCCTAAAATTCCAAGTTAAGCACTTGTGACTTATATCCCTTCTCTCTCCTTAGATATAGGCCCTAACACATAAACCAAGGGTTTTTAACCTGGAGTTTATAAACTTGTTTTTTAAAAAGTATTTTAATAAATGTATTTCAACATGTTTGGTTATCTTCATAGTTCTATGTATTTTATTTTTATGCATTTAAAAACATTCTGAGAAGTCCATAGGCTTCACCAGATTGTGGAAGTGGTCCTTGACACACAAAAAGGTTAACAACCCTTGACAGAAATAGTCTAGTAGGCATTTGTGAAGAAGGGAGTAGGAGGGAGACTTGTGGCCTAGTATCCTCTTAATTCTTATATATCATTTTCCCTTACTCTATAGGCATATACTTAGCATTACTGTGCCAGCTTAAAGTTGGTGTCTGCTAATAACCTGTCCTCTGAAAGTGGAACCTATAGATATCACTTTCTTGTTGGAAAAAAAAAACTGAAGATACTGTCTTCCACTCTAGTGATATTCACCTCTGTCTCTTCAAGATTCAGCTCAATCCCACCTTCTGCAGGACACTTTTACTAGTCCTATTTCTTTCAGATTACTTTCTAGTTTGTCTCCATTAGAATATAAACTCTTTGAGGTCAGGTACTGGGGTTTTTTTTTTTTGCCTTTCTTTGTATTGGTCTAACAGCCCACAGCTTAGTGGGTGCTCATTGACTTGCCCTGATAGACACTATCATCTCTATTAATATGACTTAGGTCAGATCTTCCATGTTCCTACTTAGCCTTACTGTGCATAGCCCTGTTCAGCTTGGGAGGGAAGGCAGCCCTAATTTGCTAATTGCTAATTTACTAATTCACAAAATGGAGAATTCTTCTTTGGAAACACAAGAAACAGATCAAGTACAATTGCTGTTTCAAATTACTACATGGCATAGTGGTCAGGGTGCTGGGCATGGAGTCAGGAAGATCTGTGTTGAAATGCCACCTCTGATAGTTGCTGTGTGACAATGGGCAAATCACTTAAGTTCTCTAAGTCCAAGTTTACTCAAGGTAAAATGATGGGGTTGGATCACATGGCCTCTGAAGTTCCTTCCAATTCTAAATCTGATTCTGTGAATTTGAAGTCTATTGGTTATGAAGTTACTAATGAATATGGGACACAAAAGGGGAAAGAGACATAGGCCAAAAGTGTGATTCACTGTCAAAACCAGGCCTTCCTTCAAAGTGTCTGCTACAAAATTTTGAAATTTGGAGAAAGATTTCCAAGTAAGGAGGGATCGATGTTGCCACTGTGGGCAGAATGATAGGGCCCTGGAGATCAGTGATTAATTTGATTAATTTTAGTATGAAAACCAGCTTGCATACTCAGAGTGTATGTGGGAATTAGGAATAGTTGGAGTTAGGGGTAGAGTGTGAAATAAGTTGTGCTGTGTGACTCTGTAAATTGGATATAGTTAGGAGTGGATGGAAAGGGAAGACTTGTACTGCCCAGGGAATAATTCCCTGCCTCCTCTCTCTTCCCATGATGCTTCTCGCCCACAAAGACCTTCTTGTGATTTTTCAGAGTATTTTCCGTCTAATGCTTTGGTGCCGTGGCATATTTGCAGTAAGTCTTGCTTCCTTCTTGGGCTATGAAATGCTTAAATAGTAAGATAAACATCTGAACCATGCAGTGCTTTGGAGACATGACTTTCATTTACTCAGTTTTTGAAATAATCCTCCTAATTTTAGGATTTAAGAATGAAAAAATAAAAAGGGAACACCAAGATGATTTTTTGAAATTGAAAGTGAAAATTGGCAAGAGAGAGAGAGAGAGAGAGAGAGAGAGAGACAGACAGACAGACAGACAGACAGACCTAGAGTAGAAAATGTTACAGACACAACCTTTAAAAATAAAAATTCTACATCTTCTGGAGCAGTTTAAAGAAGACAGACCCATGCCCTCTCCCACCTCCACCACCCAAGGAACAGAAAACTTAACATAAAGACACATCATGGCATTTTGGTAGTAAAGGAGTTTTGTTCTTATGTCTTCTTAATTATTGTGATTTTGTTATCTCATGAAGCTTTTGCTGACCATTTCAACCCATAGTAATCTCTCCCTCATCTGAACCCCAAACATTTCATGTTTGTACCACTTGTAATCATTGATTCAGGTGCACCCAAAGATTCTGGGCTCATACAGATTTGAATCCTAGAGGCTAGTCTTAGGAGACCAATATCTGGGATTATGCTTCCTAGGGAATTCAAAGTTCCCCCTCCTTCAGAGAAGAGTTTGGGCATCGGTGAAATGATTATCTCCTTTTGTTGTAATGGTTCTATTTGGAGTTGTTCTAGGAAAATCTAACATGATCAGTCAGTCAGCAAATAGTTATTAAGCATTTACTGTGTCAAACACTGTGCTAAGTGCTAACTATATGAAGAATGAAAAAAAAGTTTCTGTCCTCAGTGAATTCACATTCTAAAAGGGGAGACAACATGCAAATGACTATATATGTAAAACATAGTATATATTATATTACACAGTTTTTTATACACACACACACATATATACTGAAGGGAGTATATATATATGTATTTATATATACTCAAAGGGAAGACCTTGGGTGGGGTTGGATGGGGGAAATGGAGACTTGGAAAGGACTCTTGCAGAAGGCAGAATTTGAGCTGAGTCTTGAAGGAAGCCAGGTAAGCCAGAAGGTAGGGGTGAGGGAAAGAACATTCAAGACATGGGGGACAGTCAGTGAAAGTACATGGACTCACAAGTGTCCATGTATGTGAGGACCAGCAAGAAGAGCAGTGTGTTATTCATCTGTTGTTTTAGTTGTATTCAATTCTTTTTTTTTTTGATGAGGCAATTGGAGTTAAGTGACTTGCTCAGGGTCACACAGTTAGTAAGTATCATGTGTTTGAGGCTAGATTCGAACTCAGATCCTCCTGCCTCCAGGGCTAGTGCTCCATCTACTGCAACACCAGCTGCCCTGTATTCAATTCCTCATGATCCCATTTGGTGTTTTCTAGGAAAAGATAATAGAGTGACTTACCATTTCTTTCTCCAGGTCATTTTACAGATGAGGAAACTGAAGCAAACAGGATTAAGTGACTTGCCTTGGGTCACACAGCTAGTAAGTGTCTGAGGTCAGATTTGAACTCATGAAAATGAGTCTTCCTGATTCCAAGCCTGGTACTCTACCCATTGTGCCATCTCGCTAGCCTGAGGTTGCTATTAGGGGACCACTTTGACATTCTAGAGAGTTCCTTCTTCCCACGGTCTCTCCAAGACTCATCATTCCACCTTGTAGTTTAGAATACCATTGAAAGGTAAACATATTTTGTGGGGTTGCTGAATAAACCATCTTCTCATTGGGACCTTCACTGTTTGAATAACTCATTGACTTTGCTCTTCAAGTAGCATATTAAACAGGAACCATATGGATGATTCCCTTCTTTCTCCAAGAAGCTGTTTCACACTACGTCAGGAAACCCTTTTCTCTCTAGAAGATATAAACGTGGGAACTCTTGAGCTTGGGAAGGCACTATGCAGGAAATCTCCCCACAGGGCTAGTTTCTAGAATCGTGCTGTTTAGGGAATTAAAAATCCTCCCTCCTCCACACAGAAGTTTGGAACTTGGTAACACTGTCTGTGAACTATCCTCTCAGGCCATCTGCAAGTGGACACTTTACCTATGCTTTGTGCTTCTACTGTGAGTCTCCACTCCTAGTTCTGGAAGGAAGAAAATGCAATGGGCACAAATCATTTATTCCGACCCTCTCATTTTACAGGTTATATATGCAATGCTAGCTGACATCTTTTACCTTGCTATTTTGTGTTGTTATTTAACTCTTATGTTGCTACATCATTGTTATATTTTCCAACATTTTATCTTATTTCCACAGTTTCTGCTAAGTTTCCAGGCGACAGCGAGTGACTTGGGGCATCCTCCACATTGCCTTTCATAAAGGTGTTTAGTAACTACTTGCTGACTGATTGATAAACTGGAGGACAAAATCTTTCCTTGTGAAACTTCAGCACCTTTTCAATAAACAACAAATATGTCTTTTCAGACCGAAGTATAAAGTGTATTTTAAAGTCACATTTTATATTCAATACAGCCTAGTCTGTCTTTGTGTACTGAGAAATGTTTTAAGGTTTGGGAAGTGAAAAGATTTTGTAGACATCGAAATACTCTTTAGGATTTGATATTCTGAACCCCGTGATCCTACTTAACACCTGATGTCTCAATTTCCATAAATATTTTAATTCATAACAATATCTATAGCTCTTGGTTGGCTTCAGGCAGTTTTGCAGTTTTGGTTACAAGCTTGGAGCTGGGTGCCGACTAGAACTGGAGTTGGCTCAGTCAAGAACAAGTATTTTCTCCCTTCTCATCCCCCTTCCTCCCTCTACCCCCACCTAACTTTGAAATTTACTAGAGTCGTGTGTGTGTGTGTGTGTGTGTGTGTGTGTGTGTGTGTATGTGTGTGTGAATAAGTGAAACTGTGAGCATAATACCAGCTAATCTGGAGAGCTTACTGTACACACTTCTCAGGAATTCTTCCTACGCCACTGTCCTCTGCCGATTTCCATGGGCAAAGAAAATGTTCCAGCTGGCAGCACATATAAGGTTGCCAGATCCGCTTCAGTGATTCGCTCCTTGAACCAGGAATAAACCGCACAAGTGAAGAGGGAATGGTCGGGGTGCAGAGGGAGGGTTTTCTCCCATTAGGGGCTATGTATCCTGACATGCTGCAAGGGAAGAATTAGTCTGCGTGTTAATTATTGTCTTTTACGCTCCCCCTTTCCACTTTCAGCTCCTCAGAGGGCAATGTGGAGCTGCAACAGGAAGAAAACACACCTCCTCCATCCTGACTTTTTGCTCAAACTTGGCTGGCGTCTAGATGACAGAGAAACACTGAGCTGTTCGCTGGCAGCTTCTGTAATCACCAGTTTAGGAAGTTGTTGGAGGGAAATTTGGGAGGAGGGAGGTAGGAGTGGGGTGAAGCTGTACAGCTTCAGGATTTTTAAACTGTATCTCCTGCCTTGAGATGGCTGTGACCACAAATGGAACTTAGGAGTGGTTGGTTGAGGAAGGAGATGCTGAGGAAACCCAAATCTCCTTCAATTCCACCATCCTACCCTGTGACTATAATGCTTCTGTAAATCCATGGGGGGGCTTTACTTGCTGCTGTGCAAGTTATAGGATCAGGTAGGATCCAACCAGCCTCCCTCTCATTCCCAAGCGGTATTCCCATTCTTGGTAAATAGAGAAGAGTTGTAATGGATCTTTGTCAGCATCTGGGTAACCCAATGAAATAAAAACCAGCACTAAGAAATTATCCATGTGTGTCAAGAAATACACACATAATACAGGGGCTGCATCAGCTAAAACTGTTGTTTTGGACAGCAAAAATAATAAAAGAGAAACAAATTGGATCCTTGTCCTAATTCCTAATTAATACTCAAATCCTACATGCATAATGATTGTAATATGGCTGAGCGAGAACTTATGGTTTGTCTTTAAAACTGAGACCACATTCAGGTGCTGTCATTCAAATGTAAAATTTCTTTCCAGTAGTTGTCTACATCTCGTATGTCAGTATCACAGTTTCAACTATGTGGGTACTCCTTCCCACATGGGAATTTGTAAAATGGGGATAATAATAGCACCTGCCTTCCAGGATTGTGAGGGTCAAATGAGTTTAGAACAGTATATAAGTGATATTATAATTATAATAATAATTATTATTCTTATTACTTCCACTGATGGAAATTTTCATCTGTCCCCTACCTTAGTAGACAGTTCAGTGAATTTCTGTGGTCAAGAGAAATCATCTGATGGCCAACCCTCTGGAGATAAGCCTCTCCAGACATAGACTGGTCTTAGATGACATACATGCATTCCTTCAATAAGATCTATATCAGGGGTGGGGAATTTGCAGCCTTGAGGCCACATGTGGCCCTCTAGGTCCTCAAGTGTGGCCCTTCGACTGAATCCAAACTTCACAGAACAGATCCACATGTGACCCTCTAGGTCCTCAAGTGCAGCCCTTTGACAGAATTCAAGTGGAGTTTGGGTTCAGTCGAAGGGCTACACTTGAGGACTTAGAGGCCACATGTGGCCTCGAGGCCACAGGTTCCCCACCCCTGGTATATAATAAACTTTTCTGTCTAGTCAGAATTTGCCCCCACTGACATGGCCTTAGCACGTCCAGGGTCATCTCCATGCCATAAGAAAGCATCAGAATAAGGCTGGAGTGAAGGTGCAGCTTATGTATGTAATTTTAATAAACATATTATTTTTTTAAAGGAATTATATTCCCTTTCACCCTGTCAATTGACAACATATCAAATGAGTCAGTGCTTTGCAAGCCTTAAAATGCTATATAAATGCTAATTATGATTATTATTTTTGAAATATGTAACATTATTATATAGGTAATATACTCCTATCTAATTAAGAAATATTATAGAACTATTACATATATCCCTCTCTTTCTCTGTCTTGGTCTCTCTCTCGGTGCTGAGAGACAGGGTGGCAGAGTGGATATAGTATAAAATTTTAAGTCTTGCTTCCTGCATATACTCATGCTTGTTCCATGACTATGGACACTTAACCTTTTTGGACTGTAGGCAGATGATATATGACCAAGGATTTGCCAACTTGCCTCAGTGGAAGGAGTTTCCACATTAGGAATTTCCAGCTCTAATAAAATCACAGGTCTGGACACCACCCCTTCCCCCAATCTATTTCTGTATCTCTGTTCTATAAATAAATGTTATTATCCCAAACCTGTAATTTGAAAATCCAAAATTAAATGTCCCTGATGCCTTGAACATTCACCTCCTTTGACATTGGTTGTGGCTATGTTTAAACAGCATAACATAAAATGGACATTGGAATATCATTGTGAGAAATCAAACTGGATTTTAAATGTCCCTGTGAGGGCTCAGTTTCTCGGTTTGGTTGTTTATACCACCTAATTAATGGGATATTTACAAACTACATTTCACTCTATTCTTTCTAGATATGGCTTCTAAGCTAGAGAATCCCAGAAATGATAGTCCTACTCTACTTTATATCTATGGTTATACTATACCCTATATCTAGGGATATGAAACACAGCCAAAGTGCCTAATGAAAGATCACATCATCTTGGAGGAAACTATTTTGTGATTGGGGGGGGGGTATCTTGTATTTTCTCTGTAGATCAAACACAGAACCCAGGCTTGGGTCCTCATATCAAAGTGTGTGATATATAGCTCCCTTTTAATATTCTAAACATCTTGAATGTAGACTTTTCCTTACCAGAGCCTGTTTCTTCTTTACTCTATCCCAATGATCCTTGTTCAGTCTCTTTAATGTTGAATTTTGAATGCAGGGTCTAGAACATCCCATCTCATTTCAGGTAGTTTTACAATGACTTAAAAGGTTGCAACTAAATGATAACGTGGAATCACTTCACCTGACCTAGATTTATTGGGGTTGAGAATGATCAAGACAAATAAAAATCCGTATGATCTATTCTAGAGAGACGGCAGGTTGTTGAATTATTTCCTTAATGCCATTTCTGGATTCTTGTAGCTCTTTTTCTATATACATATACTTTGTACTGGATGAAAATACATAGGAGAAGGTCTGGAAATCCTGATAAATAGGGTTGAGTAAATAAACTCATACTGTAATAAGAACATATGGAGAAAGCCTGCTTCATGGTGGTCTGGTGAAGAGTAATTATTTAAATTGCACCCCCTTCAAGGCCAACCCCTCTATTTGTGCCCTTGACCCCACTCCTTCTTGTCTTCTTCAGCAGATTTCCACCTTAATCATCCTCTGTCTCTATCTTTCTGTCTCTGTCTCTCTTAGGGTCTCTCTCTTTTTCTCTCTGTCCTTCTCCATTTCCCCCCTCCCTGCTCATCCTCAATTTCTCTCTATTTAATGGCCTTTGTATACTGAGCATTGCCTGGTATATGTTAGGTACTTAATAAGTCCTTGTTGATTTATTCCTTATTATTCTAAGCATGGGCAGGGTACATGCTAACATTAGGCAGGGTTACTTCAGACCTGCCCTCAAGAAACATATTTCTTAGTTTTGTTTCTTTTAATGCCCTTTTGAGTGCCACAAAACACAAGAAGTATATAAAAAGGGACTTAGGGAATTCCCTAAGAAACCCCAAACAGGCAAACATAGACATGTGTTGACCTGGGCCAAGTCCAAAAGGGAGAGTAAAACAGAAAATGACAGGCCCTGATCAACAATCCAATTGTTAATTCAATTCAGCTATTATTTATCAAGTACCTAATATACGCAGAGGACTGTGCTAGTCTGGGGTTAGATATAGGTATACAATAAACATCTGTGATTTCATTTATGAAACAAGGTACTCCAAAGTGAAGCATATGTTGTGAGACATCATCAGGTTGATAGTATCTTGTATGAAATCATTCTCTTACAGTTCTGTCACATTTGATGTGCATACATATGCACACCTGCTATAAAACTCTGTTAAGTTCCCCATCAGATACAGAGCATTAGAATCACCACTAGGTTAAGTTCAGATAATGTGTTCTCCCAGAATACATCTCTGCCATTTTGAGTACAAAAACTCCTTTCTAGGGTCTTACAAAAATTCTAGGAAAAGGATCATTGATCTAGTGTTGGAAGAGAGCAAAGGATGATTTAGTCCAATCTTCTACTACAACTAGATCAGTGTTCTCATACTCAAATATCTCTGATAATCATCTGATGTCCAAGATGTACAGCTAATGCAAATATATAAGATGAAGAGAAATTCCCCAAATGATAAAAGAGAAAACTTGGCCACTATTAACAACAAAGTAAAAGACTGCTCTTAATTGCTAAAAACAAGATAAATTCACATCAAAACAACTCTGAGTTTTTCCTCATACCTAGAGAATTGGCAAAGGTGAAAAATATGGGGCTAGTCGATGCTGGAAGTGCTGTAAGAAAGACAGGAACACTAACGTTATTGGTGGAGCTGTGAACTGGTTCAACTATCCTGGAAAATAATTTGGAATTTAAATGTCCATTATTCTTTGACCCAGAGATCCCTTCTGTTAATCATAGACCACAAGGAGGTCAAAGATAGAATGAAAGATCACTTTACACCAAAATAATACTAGCAGCATCATTTATGGTAGTTAAGAAATGGGAAAAAAAATTGGCTTTTGGGGTAGCTAGGTGGTGCAGTGGATAGAGCACTGGCCTCGAAGTCAGGAGGACCTGAGTTCAAATGTGGCCTCAGGCCAAACATTTGACATTTATAGCTGTGTGACCCTGGGCAATTGCCTAAAAAAAAAATGGGGAAAAAAAGGTAGCCTGGAACATGGTTCAGCAAATTGCAGAACATGAACATAATTGCTGCATGTGTTATATGCTATGCTATAAGAAATGATAAATAAGAAGAATTCAGAGAAGACATGAATTTCAGAAATATCATGGTCTATAGGATAGAAAACTCGTCTGGGAATCAGAAAGGCCTGGGTTCAAATCCTGCCTCAGACATTTACTAGCTGTGTAACTAGGAAAATCACTTCAACTTCTTTAAACTTCAGCTTTCTCATCTATAAAATGAGGGAGTTAGGTTCATTAGAAGGTCCCTCCCAGCTCTAAATCTATAATTCTATGAAACAATACAAAGTGAAGCAAGCAGAATTAAGAAAACAATGTATGTAATAACTTTAATTGTTTATATATTATGTTTATAAGCAACATACACAATGACTATATATAATATATATAATGACGGGGCAGCTAGGTGGTACAGTGAATAGAGCACTGGCCCTGGAGTCAGGAGGACCTGAGTTCAAATCCGGCCTCATACCAAACATTTGACACTTACTAACTATGTGACCCTGGGCAAGTCACTTAACCCCAATTGCCTCAATATATAGTGTGTGTGTGTGTGTGTGTGTGTGTGTGTGTGTGTGTGTGTGTAAATGGAAGAACAAAACCTCCCCAAACTAAGCACCATGTAATAAGGACCAAGCTTGGCCCTAGAAAAAGTAAAGTGTACATCCTTTCCTCCTTTTCAGAAGTGTGGGGATCTATGGGTGTGGAACATTGCATATGCTGTCAGACTCAGTGGATGCGTAGTTTTGTTCTGCCAAAGTGCCTTCCCCTCCCCCCCTTTTAAAAAATCCTTTGTTAGAAAGGGTAACTTGCTGGATAGGAGATGGAGTAGTGATAGACAGTACTTGGAAATGACAGTGATGTAAAAACAAAAGACATAAAATTTAAAAAAAAACAGCCCTGGAAAATTAAGAGGATAATAACAAGGACTGACAAATGGTGTTTTCAGGTGTGCAGAGTCTTAGTGCTTGCTATAAAGCTTTAAATTGCACTGAGACCTTTGGGACATGCTGTACTATCTTATTTGAGCATCACAGTGCTCCTGTGAGATAGGTCCTACAGATGTTAGTGCTTTCCGTTTTCCAGAAAACTGAGACTCAGAGAATTTAAGTAACTTGTCCACAATTATACAACCAAAAGTCCCAGAAGCAAGATCTGAACCTAGGACTTCCTGATTCTAAGTTTAGCAATGTATCCACCATGCCACAGCTGCCTCTTGTTTTGACTTGTGCTAATCTTGATAAAATAGCCTGTGCTTATCTTGATTTGCCAACGAAGGCTTCTGAAAATTGGCCCAGTTCTATTCATTGCTATCCACAATTGTGTGTTTAAAAGAAACAAAAAAACAAAAAACCCAACTCACTCTTGGAAAATGTTACCCCTCAATAATGACAACTTACCAGGAAAGTGCTTTTCAGCTTACAGCCTCCGAGGCTGTGCCTTACTGGGAGGGTGTTTATGACCATGTTTGTACAGCTTGACTGAATTGAGCCAAATAGCGGGCACTTTGTCGTTGCTGTTTTATTCTCTCTTTTGTCTCTTTGGGTCTTAATGGCTGAATCAGATTAACTATGTGGCAGTCCTATCAACCCCTTGGCAGGAAAACTGACAAACAGTTGACCTAGTTGGCCCGATAGATTTAGAGGTATTCTATACAGAAAACAAAACAAAACAAAACCAGATTGCTAAATAATTTATCTATAGATTTCACCATAGAATGATAGAATCAGAAGAGACCTTAGAGAGAACATCTCATTTCACAGATGAGAAAACCAAGGCCCAGAAAGGGAAGGTGACTCATTTAAAGTAGTTAATCTGTGAATAATTCAGAGTAAATTCTTTTTTTTTCTTTTCCCTGAACAATCTGGAAGACTGCCTTGACTTTCCATTTCCCTTTGCCAATGTGGAAACACCTTCAGATGGAATAAGAAAAGGAACTTAAAAGCATGCCTGAACCAAAACTCTCTTTTTTGCATGTGGTCTTAACACAACCTTTGAGTGAGAAACTCAGAAGGATGAACTCACCCATTATGTCTTGTTTCTGTTTTGATGAGGCCCAGGGACTTTCATGGGCAAATGAAATATCTCTGTTTTCTTTGCTCTGTTTTTCGGGTTGCCATGACTGAAGAATTTATCACCTAGTGGCCAGTCTGCTGGTGAGCCGCCAATCACAGGCCTAACATTAATCCCCAAATGTGGTGGTTAACTATATAGCCATTTCATGTATGTTTGCCTCCATTTTGAGTCATTATTAGAATATGCATCTGCAGCCAAAGATTTTTAAACCTTAGAATGAGAGGAGAAAAAAAAAACTTGCAGGAAAAGACCACAGGTCGAAAAAATTCCCATTTGTTCCTATGTCTTTGTTTTTCTGTTCCCAAGAAACTGTAGAGAGGCAGCATGGAGTAGAGGCTGGTAGGCCAAACTGGAATCAGGAAGACCTGAGTTCAAGTCCTATCTCCAACACAAACTAACTGTTTGGACGTGAAAAAGATATTTAACTTTGTAGTGTCCCTGCCCAGGCTTTTACTAGCTGCACTGAGAATGCATTTCATCTTCCTTTTTGTGTCCTGGCCTCCCTGGCCTCCCTGACTTCCCTCAGGTTCCAGCTAAAATCTCACCTTCTATAGGAAGCCTTTGCTGATTTCCTTTCATTTTAGTGCCTTCCTTTTGTTGATTATTTCCTTTTTACCCTACATACATGTTGTTTGTCCTTAATTGTTTGCATGTTGTCTTCCCCATCAGATTGTGCGCTCCTGAGGGCAGGGAGCCTTTCTTTTTATCACCAGAGCCTAGGAGAGTGCCTGGTATGTTGAGAGGAACCTAATAAATATTTACTAATTGACTGGCAGCCTGAGACCATAAGGTAGAGAAGAACTATTGAACTCCATCACTGCAGAGTTTCCACACTAAGGAGTTTCCCCACACTGATAAAATCAAATTTTGAGACAACTATATAAATAGTCTGTGACTGGAAAGGTTGGCTAGCTGCAGATCATTGGAGATTTTAGCAATGGGCAAAGGTTGGGTACCCAAATAGCATTTTATGCATCTTTCTTGAAGGTTTACAAAACACTTCCTTTTAAAATATATATTTTATTTCCAGCCCTCTCCCCATTACATGTTAAGATGATTTTAAACATTTTTTTAAAAGTTTTGATTTCCAAATTCTATCTCTCCTTCCCTCTTTCCCTCTCTCCCTTTAAGCAATCAGATGTGCAATCATGTAAAACGTTTCATATTAGTCATTTTTACAAAACACTTTCAATAGATAACCTATGGAAGTAGAAGATGTAAGTATTTTTACACCCATTTTCAGATGAGGAAAACTGAAACTTAAAAAGATTAAGTAACTTGTCTTAAGTAACATAACTGGTAGATCCCAGGATCTGGAATGGATGTCAGGCCTTCTAGTCAAGTCCTCTCATTTTACAGATGGAAGTTAAATACTCGACCAAGGTCACATAAGGACTAAGTGTCAGATGTGGGATGTGACCTAAGTCCTCTTGATTCTGGACCAGTAGTCTTTTTCAGAACCAAGATTTGAATCCAATTCCTCTAATTCCAAGTCCAACACTCATTCTACTGTACAAGGCTGCTTCAAATACTGTGCAAATTGAGATTAATCTATACATGGGAGGTTAATTCAGTTGTCTCTGAACCTTACTGTTTAGGCAAAGTCAAAGCAGATGGTAATTCATCTTCTTTAATGTCATCTCCAGGGATAAAATCATATTTGTTTCTGATGTTGAGCCATGTAACCAAGGACTTTGGTATTGAGAGCTTTATTTTCTGGGTCTTCAGTAGCTGTGATTGCCAAGGAAGCAGGGGCTTAGAAGCAGTTGCCAGGTCATATCTCCAGACTCCGTAGGAGTTGCTTCCTTAGACAATAGCTACAGGGCTCGTCTGGAAGCAGTACTTAAGGGGAGAGATGGAACCTTCCATTCCCAACGGCCCTTGGTTTTATTTACCTCTAGGGGACAGTTGGTCACGGTTGATATTAATGGAGTTGAGGAAGGATTGCTCCCCTTAATGATGGCTGTAGGGGCCAGCTACAGGTAGGGCTAATGATGGTTTGGGAGGCACTGTTATTCCTTGAGCTCTTAGGTTCAGGTCCTAGGTCATCCCCCTCCTCATCTCAGAGGAGGTACTGGTCATTGTTGGACTTGGAATCAAAGAACCTTGACTCAAGCCCTGTTTCCTCTACCAGCTCAAGGCTTAACTCAGATTACACCCTTTCCACAAAGTTTTTACTGATCTCTTGCTCCAGCCCCCACCCCCCCCAACTCTAAATGTTCTTCCCATCCTCACATAGCATGTGACATTTTGTACTGGTCTTATTATCATCATTATTACATTCTGACCATTGTTCATTTATTGTATGGTGGGTAGAATCTTTCTGCCTTTCTCTTCTTATACTGAGTTAACTTAAGAAGATGGTGACAGCTTGAGGATACACATACTTGGATAACTGATAAAATCACAGCTCTACCTTAGTTAGGGTAGTAATGATAACAACATTTCCACTAATGGTCATGTTAGCTAGCATTTTTATAGCACATTAAGGTTTACAAAGTACTTTACACATTTTATCTCATTTAATGGTCGTGGCAACCCTGTGAGGTGGGTACCATTATTTTCCTCATTTTATAAGATAATGAGTGTGAGGCTGGGAAAGATCGAGTAGATTACCCAGGATTAAACAGCTAGTGGCAAGATTAGGTTGTGACTCCAAGTCCAATACTTTGTCTGTGCCATCTGGTAATCCCCACAGGGAAACCTTGAGGATTATAAGTTGTTTTCCTTATAATTCACCTGTGGAATAAGTAATAACTATCAAAGATTGCTGACAGTCTTGAATGAGTTCAAAACTGTTCCCAAGCACTCAAGAGAACTAACTAGGAAGCATTTGGGGGTGCTCCATTGGTTTCTGAACAAGTGGAGAGTGGGTCCTTGGGTAGACAACCCCTATTAGAGACATTAGACATGTAAAGGATGCAGAGACTGGTTGGCTCCATAGCTGAACCTGAAGTCTGTGGCAGAGACTTCGGAGCACAGTAGGTGACTCTGTCCCTGAGTGAGCTGCTCTGTGTTCAGAGATGATGGGAGAGTAGGAAGGGGGACAAGCCTCGGTAACAAGAAGTCCCAGAACTGCTACTTCTTTACTAGAGCTGGAATTTACTGTGGAGAGAACTATTACCAGGCCTGAGAAGAAATGGGTTTGAATCCTGGCTCTGCCACTTTGTACCTTTGTACCCACTATGGGATCTTGGGCCAGGCAAGGAGAATGAGGTCATCCCCTTGGTGGCTGTTATGGAAACAGATCCAGACCAGGAGCCATTACCAGGAATCTCCCAGGGCTTGTATGTGTCACCTAATGCTGGACTATGCCTGGCACTAGATTTCAGAATTGCACTGTGATGTAAGCATCCTTTGGACCAGGTTGAGCTCAAGATCAGTCCCTTCTGTGGGCAATCTTTGATAAAGAATCTCTATTTAGGCATAATCTAGGTTGGGAGGGGGGAAGGGAATGAAGGCAGGTTTCTCAGCTCTAGCAGAAATCTAGACCTGTGTGGTGTGTACTTCCAGAACCTACCTCCAGTCATAGGAATCCTGGAGGTTTGTGGGGCCCAGGAGACTGGGTAGAACAGCTGTGACTACTCACCCAGAGATGGCTCACATCTATCTCTGTGTAACCCTAAACAATTTAAACCATCTATGACCATACTTTTTGTATCAGGCCATGGGAATTCAACTATGAGTTCCTTTAGACCAGGGACTTTTTTTTTTGCCTTTATTTTTTTGTCCCTAGTACTTAGCATAATGCCTGGCATACAGTAGGCACTAAATATACACTTATTGATTTCCCTTGTTGACTTTGAATCTAGTAGCTTGGGCCAAGACAGGTTAGATAGTCAAACAAGGAGGATTTTGCCTCAATAGAGGGGATTTGGTCTCTGTGGGCCAAAAGACTTGTGGACATCAGATCAAGATAGAAGAATACCTAGGGCCACCAGAGCTACTAAGGGTGGCATAAAGAATGGCATCACTGAAACCACCAGCAGGGGGCAGGGAGTGGCCATCAGGGAATAGCAGTGAGTCTGTACACAGCACCAGAAAGTGAACTACTGACCATTATACAGAACTATATAGGAGAGAAACTCTCATGTCTGGGCCTGGGGAATTTATATAAATTTAGGGGAAAGGTTGCTCATTAGAGATTTTCTGTTTTGTTTTACAAGGGTTCTTTTATGTTTTTGTTTTGCTCCCCAGTTTTCATTTTGTTCTTCAAGGGTTCTGTTTCATTTTCCCAGTTATTTCAACAAACTGTACTTCCCTCAGTAATTACTGAATTGTATCCTTAGAAGTAGTCTCTGTATGCTACTCTCAGAATGCTGGGGAGTACCATGCATAGATTTTTCTAGTTTTGCTGGGCAGGTCCTACAAGCCAAGAGAATTGAGAACACCTCTCAAAGTATTCCTGAGACCTTTTACCTGTGAGAGTCTTAGACAAAAATGTTAGAATCATTTTGTATGAAATATTTGTGTCTGTGCCATATATCCTCTAGATTGTGAGTGTCTTGAGGGTACAGACTGTGATTTGTATTTTTGTGTCTCTTTCAGCATTTATGAGGCAACATGATTTAGTGGAAGGAGCACCAGAATCCAATCTGGGAGACCCAGGTTTGACTTTTGACTCTACTTTAATTCTTAAGAACCCAGTTTGCTCATTTGTAATGGGAGGGGGTTGGACTAGGTATTCTCTATGACTCTATGGAGAACAAAAGAGGAACCTAAAAACCCTCTGGAGAAAACAAAACAAAATAAAAAAAAAACAGTTTGTTGAAATAACTGGGAAAATGAAACAGAACCCTTGAAGAACAAAATGAAAACTGGGGAGCAAAACAAAGATAAGACACCTGAAACAAGCCTTGGAGAACAAAACAGAAACCTATTGAGCAAGCTATTCCCCCAAACTATGTAAATTCCCAGTAACTTACAGCCCCAAGCATGAGAGTTCCTCTTCTGTGACAGTTCTGTATGATACACAGTAACAATTTCCAGGTGTTGCTCATAATAATTTACTACTATTTATTCTCTCCTGTGCATCTTCTACCCTCTTGCCTTGACCCACTCTAGACTACCCCCTCTTTCTTCTCACCTGTCACTCTAACATTCTGGGTTAACTCCATTCCGGAATACATGTCTCCTCATTGACGTCTTCCTCCCTAGAACTGCCATTTTGGGAAGGCCCCCAGCAATGTTTCACTTCACTCTTATTTACTTATTTCCCTCCTTTCTTTGTATTTCCACCACTTAGCACAGTGTTCAGCGTATACCAGACACTTAAATGCTAATTGACTGATTCTCTCAACTGCTGCTCAGTCCCATGTCCCATACCGTTCCCTCTCCCCCTTTTCAATAACCCTTCATATGATGCCCTTATCTGTTAGCACATAAGCCCCTTAAGGTAAGGGCCGTCTGCTTGCTCATATTTGGTACCCAGCACTTAGCACAATGCCTGGCACATAGTAAGAATTTAATAAATTCTCTACTCGTGCTTAGTGGGCATTTAATAAATGATTGTTGCATGTGTGAACATTAGCACAGCAAATCTGGGCTCCAAAAAAATGACAGTTTTGCTGGCTTTCCTTATAGACTTCATTATTAAAATCTCCCTTTAGTCCTATTACCTCTTGGCTGTACTTTCTCAGTTCCCTTTCCTCTGTCTTTAAGTTGCATGTCAAAATGCTAAGCAATTTGGTTGCTTTATATTCCGTTCCATGTTGTAAAACTCCTTAAAAGACAAAAACAACTGAGGATTACACATGCTTGACATATGTAGCAGGGCACCACTTCTTGCCTAAAATATGTTTTGTCTTTGCAGAGCTTATTGATTGCCACCAATTGGGGCAAGAAGATAAGGATAATAACAGTAGACATATATAGTGATTTAAGCTTTGCAAAGCAATTTACATACGTTATCTAATTGGATCCTTATAACATCCCTATGAGGTAATTACTTCAGATGTTATCTTCATTTTACCAATGAGAAAATTGAGGCTTAGGGAAGTTAAGTAATTTATCCATGGTCACAACTAATAACTGTTGGAGGTGAGATTCAAGCCTGATTCTAGATTCTCCTAGATATCTTCTGATTCTAGGTTCAATATTCTTTTTACTACACAATATCATGTCCCAAGACAGATTATTGATAGCCATCTTTAGAAGAGGATAATATCTAAATGTTTTAAAGTCCTGGAAAAATACAGAAAATTGGTGGGAAGTGGAAATATATTTGCATATATATGTGTATATATATATACATACGTACATACATACATATACATATATATATGTATACACACACACACACACACACATATATATATATGTATATATCTGTGTCTCTCTCTTATAGTGCTTCAGTCATTTTTGTTAGTTTTGGAAGCTAAAACAATATTACACTTAACTTGATTTTTTTTTTGTGTGACCAAGTTACTTTTTTTTACTGTCATGACATAAAATGATACTTTGCTGTGGTGAAGATATCAAAAAATAAAACCTCCTAGATTTCCAACTTATCCTCCTGGCTATCCCATAACAGATTTTTAGATTTGCCACCCACCTCTATCCTCTGATGGATTTACCCAGCTGGGCTCATCATCTAATTTGATTTGCACATAAAATTATCACACTTGCCACAATAAAATGTAAAAGAATATATTTAGGTAATATGTGTACACATTAATATAAGCTTTTAGACACTTTATAAATAAATTTTGCTGAACTTTAAAGAATTAGAATTTTATAAGCATAAAAGACTTTATCAATATTTGAGTAAAATGTTATATATAAAAAATTACATTCTGCACATTATCAGGATATGCAGAAAGTGCTATTTTTCTGGAAAGTCATTGAGGGAAAAAAAGCACCAAACCCAAATTAATTGTTTATACCTTTGGCATATGGAGCTTTGATCAGTTTCATTTTTTTTTAAAAAAAATGAGCTGTTACTGTCATCATTTCCTGCTTCTTCAGGTGTTTCATTTTTTCCCCTTTAATCACTATTATATATTTCCGAAAGCAAACGTTTAGCTACAAATAAAACAAGATCCTCCTAGGTTTCTGTCTTACATATTGGTGTTTTTCTTGATTTCATGTACCTACAAACATAGACAAGTTTATTTTTCCACCTGTAGAAGATGGTGCTTACATGAATTAAGCAGTGATAGTTATAATTGACATTTATATAGAACTTTGAGGCTTACAAATCCAGGATTCAGGAGTCAGAGACTTGTATAAGAATTGTGCCACAACGACACTGGAAATCTATGCTTGTCAGAATCCCACACTCAAGTGCAGATAGTTCCAGGGCTCACTCTTGAATTTTGTCAGTGCTCATGGGAGATTGGTCAAAAGCTTCAAGCCTTTTCAAGGTAGTGTGAACTGGCCTTTTCCAAATAGCTGACAATTACTAGGAGCTGTCTGAGGTTCTGAATGAGCCATGACAAACGGAATACTGTCCCCCAGTAGAAGGTTCCATTTGTTTCCTAGAATTATAGTCACCTCTATGTGATCTCTGAGGTCAATTCAATAGATTCATAGTCCTATCCATTTGGGGGCAAATTTAATGAGACATGCCTCTACAACCCAGCAAATCCCAAGGACTTATTGGGTTCTCTTGGCGTTGGTGTGTATCAATTCAGAGTCACTAGTGACTAAGCATTTTCACAATGGAAGAACTCTTGATAGATTGGCTTTCTTGAGGAACCCTTGCCCTGATGTGTTTAGTCTCTGTCATAATGTCAAGAGTATGCGTATCCTCCCTAACCACTCTTAGGGTTCTGGACAAGTTGGCCTGTTTTATTTCTTCTGTTCCTGGGAATGGAATTCCTTTGTGGGTGTGTGTTTGTCTTTGTATTCCTGTGTAGCAATGAGACAATGTGGTGGGGTGGAGAAAGTGATGAACTAGCAATTGGGAAGGCCTGGGTTCAAGTTTAATTTCAGACACTTACTATCATGTGACTCTGGGAGAGTCTCTCAACCTTAAATGTGTCTCATTCTCCTCATCTTTAAAATGTAGGAGTTGGATTTGATGACCTCAGAGGTCCCTCACAGCTCTAAATCTAAGATCCTATGAACATGTCCTGAAATTGTCAAGTTATTAAGTGTCAGAGGATGGTGATGTGAATTAAACCCATACTAGATTCCGTGGCCCCTCAATTGACTGCTTTATAGGCCCACTAATCATCTCTGCTACTGCCCAGACCAAAACTCCCTTTTCTGACAAATTTTTTCATCTCCCCCCATTAGAATGTGAACTTCTTGAGGGCAAAGACTGTCTCATTTTTGTATTTGTATCTCCAGCACCTAGCACATTGCTCAGTATATAGTAGACACTTAATAAATGCCTTTTCATTCATTCATCCATTCATCAGAGAATCCAAGGAATATTCTCCATAGATCATGCAAAGATAGCATTTGTCCTGAATTGTCTGAGGGTGTTAGCACTGACTTGAGCAACTCCAGTGATGGTGAGGTCTGGCCATTTCTAAAATTTATTGTATTACCAGATGGTTTAAATACATGGCCTTCTCCTAGTAATGTATAGGTACTTCCACAGTTTTTAGGGAGTGTTAACTTATTTGGATGCTTGCCTCATTTTATCAGAAATCCTCATGTGATCCATAAAGAAAGGACCTCTTCCTTTACTTGAGCCCATGCATAAGAATGGACTGTCTCATTCCATAATTTTATTCTGCCATCTCTTGGCTCTATCAGCACCTAACTTCTTTTGCTTTGTGAAGATGTATGTGTCAGGAATTGCTTTGGAGGGATGATGCTTTTGAAAAGCCTCAAAGTGATTCATCTGCCTTGCTTTTGGTAAGGGTTCTCTGCCTACCTATTATTGTAACAGTAGTTACAGTAAGTAATAGTAGTAACAGCAGCAGCAATTGTGATGGTGGTAGTTATAATAAATGACATTTGCATAGCACTTAAAAATTTGCAAAGCGTGCTATATGCTTTCTTGTTTGATAATTTTTCCCAAGAGAAAGAAAATACACAAGTTAGACACAGAGAATTATTAGTAGTGGAGGTAGCAGTAGAAACCTAGTGGGAGTTTAACTGTCAGATACTGGGTTCTTAATTATGGTATTAGCTCATCTCTAGAACTTTAGCTGTTTTATAGAGGCTTACATATCACCAGGTCTCATATTTATGGAATTGATCTTTTTTCACATTTCCACTGGCCATTTTATGGTTTAGGACCCACCTTTCTCATAGACTAGAAGGTCTGGATGGAGGAGCTGATATAGGCCTCACCTTCTTCATAAATTGTCTTTTCAGCTCTACTCCAATTATACTTCCATTAGGAACTAAAATATCTTCAGGACTGAGTTACAGTAGTTCTATTTAAGTGCTAAGAAGAATTTCTTTGCACATGCAAGAAAGCCAATGATGCCACTTTGGCCAGGGACCCACCTAATGATACTGTTATTCAGTTCACATCTTCCCATTTCTCTACAAGAAAATACTGAGAGACTAAGATACTTTGTCAAATGCTTTGTAGAAATAAAAATATGGCAAAGAGATGATACCAGAGTAGAAAAAGCAGTGGACTTTGAGTCAGAACACCAGCTGTGTGAAAATTGGGATGATAATATTTGCAAAACCTAACTTACAGGGTTATTGTAAGGAAAGGACTTTGCAAAGTATAAAATAATATATAAATTTGAATATAGAGAGGCCTCAGAGCCCAGGACACCTGGGTTCAAGTCTTATCTCTAACACATAAGGGCTTTGTGACCTTGGGCAAGTTACTAGCAATTCTCTAAAAGTATAAGTCACAGACCAGAAGCCAATCTTCATTGCAAGAGGAAATTCCATACTGGGACTTCCCTCAATGGTGAAATCACAGGCCTGCCTTTTAAAAATGTGCTGTTATTTCTCAATCTAATACCTCTGTTCATTCAGCAAAAAAGCAAACAGCTACTTTGGACAAATCACTGTTACTACTAGAAAGAAATGAGATTGATTTTGCACAAATTTCTTAATGAACTTAACTTTTTATGTATTTCCTTTCTAAGTGAGCGCTCATAAGCTAAATATTTGTATATTTAATTCATTGCAACAATTTCAGCCTCATTTCTGGGTTTTCTCCATTGTATTCCATTGCTTTCTATCTCTAGATCATTCTTATTCAATGTTTCTGTTCTGTCCACCTTGCAAGAGGAGTGGAGTCTGACTCATTTTATTCTGTCATAGCTCCCTGATAACTGTCACAGTCATTCTATCTCCCTTAGGTCCTGCTCTTGGTTTCTGACTGGAGATGAGGGGAGTGGGAGGGTACCAACTTTATTAATTTTTTTTCTGATACCCGTTATTAATTTTTTTTCTGACACTTTACTCAGTACTAAAAGGGCATCAACTTTAGCCCAGTTTCTCTGTTTCCCTGACACAAACACATTCTCTCTCTCTCTCTCTCTCTCTCACTCTCTCATTTTACTCTCATCTTTTCCCCTTCCTTCCTTTCCCCTCCCTTCCTTTCTTTCTCTCATTCTCTTTTTTTTCTCTCTTTCTTTATTTCTCTCTTTCTTTTGTTTTATGGTATATAGAATCAATATTTCCTGGCCAGAATAATCTTTTCTGCAATGAAAAAAAGAGGCAACTTTGTTTCCATGACAGCCATGCAGATTTTTCCAAAGGTGATTTACTTTAGTGAGGGCCCTTGATCCAGGTTTCTTAATGAGCTCCATTCCTATTAATAAATATTTACCATTGAATTTACCAGTCAACACAGCGAAGACAAAATAGCCCTAACTTGAAATCTGGACCTTTTACTCAAGGCTCTGTGCGTAAGTGGATGCTCCCCTGGGGTATTGTATCTCCCAGGCTGCCTGAGCTGCTTTGTCTTTCACAAAAGGGAGTGCCTTGTTCAAATAAAAAAAGGACAGACGTGAGGGAAGAAAATAGAGCAATTTAAACTAAAAAATGTCATTGGCTAATTTAGGTTCTCCCAGGGAAACCTGTGCAGGGTGCTCTGAATGCCCCTCTAAAATGGCAGAGGAATGCAAACAAATATGACCTACATTTCATATTCCTCCCCCTTCACAACAGTTCAGGTTGGGTTCAACATTTGGCTTGATTAAGGAAGTGAGTAGTAAAGCTGTGTGGAGGGGGTATTTCTTTTTTCTTTCTTCTGCCTGACTCCTCAGGCTGAGCAAAAGCTTTTCATTGTTCCCTCTTTTTCTCATTTTCAACATTCTTTTGGGCAAATAGCCCAGATGAGTTGGAGATAGTAGGTTCTAAAGTTAGAGGATCACGGTTCAAATTCTCCTTCTGACATTTACTATCTTTGTGATCTTCGACAAGTCATTTAAATATTTTGTGCCTCAGTTTCACCGTATGTAAAATGTGAGAGCTAAGCTAGATGACTTTTGAGGTCTCTTTTGACTTTAGATCTAGGATGCTATTTCCTGAGCTTTGCTTTTCATAGACAACATCCTACATAGGCTTGCAAATGGAAGGGACCCTAGAAACCATCTGATCCAAATGGCCAATTTTAAAGGTGAGAAAATTGAGGCCCAGAGACATGAGCAGCTTGCATAACGTCACAAAGCTGGTAAGCATCAGAGGTTGAATTTGATCTGACTCCAAAGCCAGTGCCCTTTACTGTTCTGAGCTGTCTTCCTCTTCTTTGGTTTCATTGGCATTTCTATCTTCATGATTTACAAACCTGTAGTTTTAACCTAAGAAGCTACTTTTAAATTTAATACCTGAAAAGAGAAGCAGGGAGATATAGTGGTTGCAGACTAAAGATGACATGATTTCAACAATCTGAGACAATGAGTTGTAAAACAGTTGCTGATATGCACTGATGGAGGGGGTTTTCTCCCTGGTTTCCTCCTCTCTCATTTTGAGTTCTTTATATCCATCCAAGCACAGGTCCTAGTTAAGAAAAAAATGCACATAACTCACATATATGTATTTTGGTCATTCAGTTGAAACAGCTGAGTCAACAGAGATGCAGGGGAGCAAACCTCTCATCTTGAATTCTTATCATTCTCTTCTTCCTCAATAGTCTTGCTTTTTTTTTGCCTCTACTTTCCTGACTGGCTCTGACTTCCCTTTTCTGTTTTTTGGTTTACGTTCAGTATATATCTTTTCCTCTTGTTCAAATACTGCCTCCTGCACCACAGATTCAATTACCTGAATATAGAACAAAGACCCAAGAGTCAGAGCAGTTGCAAAGGAAGGTATGAGAGGCAAAGCAGAATTGTTTAAATACACACACACACACACACACACACACACACACACACACAGATAATGCTAATGAATGCATCAGTACATGAAAAAAAAATGGTAAGCAGGAAGCATTATTCTCATCCTGACTAGATTCTTAGAATTATGCAGTCTTGGAGACTTTTGAGACCATCTAATAATTATAATATTAGCTAGCATTTACATAAAACTTTATGATTTGCAAAGCACTTTTGCCTATGCTGTCTCACTTGATCCTCATAACAACTCAGAGAGGTCTAAGGTAGAATTTGAAGTCAGGACTTCCTGACTCTACATCCCATTATATTTTATATCCTATATCTACTGAATCACCTAACTGCCTATACTCCTGTCCAGTTTCAACACCTTGAGATTCATCTACCCTCTTATCAAACACTTCCCAGTGATAAGGTATTCACTGCCTTACAAAACAGCTGTTTCCACTTGGAGACAACTCTATTAGAAAGTTACTCTATTATAAAGTGTACTCTTATCACAATTTGAGGAACAGACCAGTTGGAAATTTTCAGAGGATAGTGCCAAAGATCATAATAAAGATGAAGGGGAAAGAATATGAGGAAGATCTGAGGGTAATTAACCCAGAAAATAAATGGCTGAGGATAGACAATATCAATCTTTAAGTCTGTGAGTGATTAATTATTATTAGGAAGATGGTTACCAGCTGTCCTCTTCATTTTTTTTTCTGAAAGCAAAAAAATTGGGAATGGGATGGCACTGCTACAAGATATTGATTCAACGTAATGTGACTTTGTTTCCATGGCAGCCTATCATCAGCCTATCATGGAGTGACTTACTGAATAATTTGGAAATTTCTTTCTTGAACATCTTCACAATGTAGGCTTTGTAGGTGGTGGTAGGGCAATGGATTACATGATTTCTCTTCTAGCCCCATGGCTCTTCCTAGGAATTTAGCAAAGTACAGAATAGCGATTTACATTTTTATTTTGAGTTCACAAGCCATGTCAAATAGGACAATGGACTCTGTGGACCACCCAGCCTGCTCGGTTCTCTTTGGGGATGTTGTAGAAGGGATTCCTGTTGTAGAGGAGATCCCTGAAAAGTCTCTTTTGACTTCTGCACAGAACTCCACTTTTGATTAGACACAAATGAGGAGATGCCTGTTTAAAAATGCAATACCAAAATAAATGTTTGTTGAGTTGACATAGCATAGAAAAATAAATTCACATCAGAATAAAATATATATAGACAAAGCCTTGATGATCTAAACATTAGTACTATGAAAGATCAGCCCATGGACCCTGCAATAGACTCTCCTGACTCACACTTAAAACCACTGTTTAAGGGGACTGTTTTTTTTCACAATGAGGAAATTTGACTCTAAAACTGGTTTGCAAGAGCATTCCCTATTATCTCATTAACCCTATTTTCCCCTCTAGTAACAGAGTTTCTTAATCTTTTTGTGTCTTTGGCAGTCTGATAAAGCCTATGGACCCCTTCTTAGAATATATATATATTTTTTAGGCACTTGGGGTTAAATGACTTGCCCAGGGTCACACAGCTAGTAAGTGTCAAGTGTTTGGTCTGAGATCATATTTGAACTCAGGTCCTCCTAACTTCAGGGCCAGTGCTCTATCCACTGTGCCACCTAGCTGCCCCAGAATAATGTTTTTAACTGCATAAAATAAAATACATAAGATTAAAAGGGAAGTCAATCATATTGAAATAAAGGGGTATTTTTTCCTATCCATGTTCACAGACCCCTCAGCTCTATCTACAGACCTCTAAGTGGTCTGTAGACATGAGATTAAGAAACCTCCCACTAGTTACTTTCTTCACCTTCCTTTGTAGCAAGAACACTCTAGCCTCACCCAAAATCATAATAATAATAATATAATAATAATAATAATAATAATAATAAAAATAATAATGATAGCTAGCATTTAAATAGTACCTATTATTTGCCAGGCACCGTGCTAAGAACTTTATAAAAAAATATCTTAGGTGGTGCAGTAGAGAACTAGCCCTAGAATCAGGAGGACCTGAGTTCAAATCTGGCCTCAGATTCTTGACACTAGCTCTGTGACCCTAGGCAAGTCACTTAATCCCAATTGCTTCACCAAACCAAAAAACCCAAAATATTTCATTTTTGTCCTCACAAGAGCCCTGGGAAATGGGTGTTATTATTATTATTATCCCCATTTTACAACTGAGGAAACTAAGGCAGAGGTTAAGTGACTTGCTCAAGGTCACACAGTTATTTAAGTGTCTGAGAATGGAGTAGAACTCAAGTTCTTCATTCTAGGCTGAGCACTCTATCCACTGTGCCACTTGGAGCGAGGACAACTATATCTCTCCCTCACCCTTAAGGGTTGTAGTAGTACTCTTCAATGGTTGAGGTATCTTTCCTTCAGTGTCATTAACTTAAGCTTCCATCCCAGGTGTGTTCTTCCCTCCATTAGCCCATGACAAGCACTCAATTTCATTTAACTGATTAATATCAATTAGGTTTTACAAAGGGATATTTACTTTGAAGATATATCAAGAACTGAAGAACAATTCTCTCTCTCCCACCCCTGAACACCTAGGGTAAATTTTCTCCTATCCCCCCTTAAATGTCTGTGGGAGAATGGGCTCAGATGCAACACAATTTTTACATAGGTTTGGTCCCATCAAGTTCATGTTCAGATGCAGGATGCTGGCAGATTAGTCTCATCTAAACCCCTGCTGGTCTGGGTCCCAGTTTAGCATTGATTATTGGCATTGATGTTGGTTTGACTTCAAAACCTGGCATGGCCTTGATTCCCATACTCCTAAACTTCCAGTGGCTTATTCTCCTGATATCAAGAAACTCATAAGGTCATAGCCTTCAAATTAATACTTTTCAGCTAAAACAAAAGAATAAAACCCTGAGGCAAGGAACAGAGGTCCATATTTGCAGACAATAGGTCAGTTTCAGTGGGGAGGGTCCCAGGTCTCTCCTCTTATGGCTTCTATATCTATATGTCTATTTTCTCTTGCTAGAATGCTAGCACGAAGGAATAACTCATCTCTAGAAGGGAGGAGGCCAAACCAAGGTGTGTGTTTGGGGGGAGGGTCAGGAGAGAGAGGTAGAATACTGCTTTTTGAATGCGCACTCTGCCAATCCAAAGGACTCTTCTATATTACATGGTCAACAGACCAGAAAAAAGTTATAGAATGTCTAAACATGCTTCAAAGTCTCTCCAGGGCACTTCCTTTACATGTCATCATGACTGTCCCAGAAGCAAGCAAGGTCCCTAGCCTCTTTCATGGAGAGAACACTCATAAGTGTTCTTTGTTTTAGGTGAAAGAGATTAATCTGTCAGCTATAACCTTATTGGTGTCTAAGGGCTCAGTGGACAGTCTCTCATTACAATTCCATAACAAAGCTCCCAAACAAGTGGTCAACACTTGCCCTTCCCTTCCCCCCACCCCCATCAGGTTCATTTTCTCCTTAAAGCAATGCCTTCTGGTTTCTTTCTCCAATGCTCTGTTGATATGGAACTTTGGAGGTTCACTAGCAATCTCCTAGTGACCGAATCCAGCAGTGTTTTTTTCCTTCCATTTCTCAGTCTTCCTTAACACAGATGAACACATTCTTTCTGGAATTCTATGCCACTGTATTCTCCCTTTACCTGTTTTATCATTCCCTTTTTGGCTTTAATCCTAGAACTAGGTTGGCAGAACTGGAGTTTTGCTCCAGAGTAGGAAATTTACAAAACACTGACAATGCTTGTATTCTAAGGAAGAAGGAAGGGGTGGTGTTTCAGGGTAGGAGATGTGGAGAAGTGGTGGGTCCTGATTGTCTCAGGGTTTAGGGGGAGAGACAAGAGAAGGTAGGGAGCATAAATGATAGGATCTGAGATTTATCTATCTACGGGTGGTGAAGGAGGCTCAGCCCTGATTCACTGGTATCCTCAGTGCCAATACTAGTGGCCTGGGGCTCCTGAGTGATGGGGAAGGAAGGGCAGCTAGCAGTAGTGGGCTGCCTTCCCTGGGAAGGAGAGCTTGGGTCCAGGGTAGGACTGCTTGTTCTGAATTCCTACTTGTCCTGAGTCATTAGAGAAGGATTCTGCTCTTCATGAAAGACCCTAGATATAATCTTGGCCATATCTCAAAAGCAACTAGGTTGAAAGTTGTGAATGTTTCCCTCTAGCTGCCAAATTTCACAGGCAGCTAGGTGGTATAGTGGATATAGGGCTAGCCCTAGAGTCAAGAAGACTTATCTCCTTGAATTCAAATCTGGCCTCTGACACTTACTAGCTATGTGACCCTGGGCAGTCACTTAACCCTGTTTGCCTCAGTTGCTTATCTTTAAAATGAGCTAGACAAGGAAATGGCAAACCACTCTAGTATCTTTGCCAAGAAAACTCCAAATAGGGTCACAAAGAGTCAGATAGGACCCAACAGCAACAAACTGCCAAATCTTATCTCATAATTACCCTGAATTTATTTTGTCTCTATATGTAGGTAGTTATATGTGTACATGCTGTCTCCTTCCATAGAATATAAGTTCTTTGAAGAAAGAAACTTTTTTTGTCTTTGATTGCAGAATTGAATTGAAATAAAGATGTGCACATTACATAGGATGTGATTAGGAAATGGATATTTAGCCACAATCTGGATGATTCCTTACCATTTCCCTGGTGTATATCTTCTCCAGGTGGGTGTGCTATTATTCTGAGTGGGTAACTGAATTCCATGTTGTAACAAAACTGTGATAGATACCTGATGGGTTGCTAGTAGGGTTTCTATTCTGCTTTGCTGATGGCCTGCACTGGGCAAAGCGTTTAACTTCTTTGTATTAAGCTGAATAGGTAAAATGGAGATGCCTATCCCCTAACTTAACAAGAATGCTGCATCTATTTAGGAGAGCAAATTAATTGGAGTGCTCTGTCTCCTTAACCAGACAAGACTATAAGCTCTTTTTAGGCAGGGAAAGTCTTCTTGTTTATTTTTTTCTTACCCAGTTCAGTACCTATCAAAATATTAGATGTCTAGTGGGTGCTCAGATACATACTTTTTAAACTGAATTAAACTCAATATTCTAAAAACTATTTTAGTTCCACAGGGGAAAGATGAGCTGTAAGTAATAGATGAAAAAGAAGAAAGATTGTATACAGCGAGCTAGGAAATGAGGTGCTTAATTAAAATCAAAGGTGTGGCAACTAGCAAGAGAGTGACGATATATTTTAGTAGTCAAATCAACATCTTCAAGTGTAAGTATATCATTTACTCATGTAAGCAACTACAATGAATTTCATATTACTTAATTTTTATTGTTTCCTAAAAGTCAAATGACCAAGAATGAGATTTGATTGATTGGTTTTTGAGACTGGGTCTCCCTATCTTGTATGTACTAGAAAAGCAATGGCCTTTCATAGGCTCATGGACCTGAATCCACTGCCCTTAAGATTGGAAGCTTTGACCTGCTCTATTTCCCACTGTGGTCAGTTCATCCTTCCTTAGGCAGTACGGTGGCTCCCTTCTTTTTCAGGCTTATCATATTGGTGCTGGACTTAACATGGACCCCTGATTGGTTTTAGTGTGGAACATTACCTTTTGGAAATCCTAAACTCAAGGAATCTACCACCTTCAGCTTCCTAACTATTAGGTATTACAGATATATACCACCATGCCCAACAGATGAGATTTGATTTTGAAGATTATTTTTGAGGGGAGTTATTTTTGAGTCAAATTTCCTTTGCAGTAAAAATAATTAGAGTTAAAAAGCAGAGAAATTGTGATATAATAGAATTCTAGACTTGAAATGAGGAAGTCTTGGGTTCAAATCCTACCTAAGAAATTTACTAGCCGCATAACCCTGGGCAAATCTCTTACCCTCTCTGTATCTCAGTTTACTTATCTATATAATGGAGATTATAATAGCACCTATCTCCAATGGTTTTTGTGAGGATCAAATGGGATAATATATGTAAAGTGCTTTGTAAACTTTAAAGTACTTTTTAAAATGCAAGGTATTGATACTGTTCATAATTATAGTCATAATCATATGACTTCAGATGTTTTTACCCTATATTCATTGTATATTTGGAAGTTGTCTTCCATCCTTTTGGAAGGTTTCATATTAAAATAATTCTCTTGTCAAAATGTCTAAACACTCCAATAACAGGAGCTGGAGAAATGTTGACAGAAGGAAAGCAGGTGTTTTCAGCCACTGTTTTTAGTTTTTAGTTTTTTTTAGCAAAAATTTCCATACTTAACTCCTTCACTAGAGTAAATATTTGAGAGACATGATTTTGATGAGGTATAAATCTTTTAGGATGAAGAAAACACTGTAGAACAGTGTTCTCCAAATTCACTTAGCCATATCACAACTGAACACTTGATCTTGAGATATATCGAAATATACATAGATGCTGGTCTGGGGAGCCTGAGAGTATGGACAACCCCTGAGATAAAATGGGAAGGATAGGTCCAAAAAGTTAAACCTATTTTTGGTATAAAAATATCTGCATATGGTGTTTAGCCCACATACAAATTCATGTATAATATTTTAAAAGAAAAAAGGCCAGTAGTGCTAACATTTTTGTCATTGTTCATCATGTTTTATAAGAAACACTACTATAGATAGACATTGATCACTTTTAGAGAAAGGAGGATTTTGATCCCAAGATAATTTAAAACAAGACTTTCACCAGCTACTAATTTTCTTCTTGGTTACAAAGACCATTGTTTGAACACTGATGGAAGGTACCTGCTACAGACAGTGGGTATGACTGAAAGAACACTAATTGGAGGTGACATGTATTAATGAGCAAAAGGGGATTTTATTAAGTTGTAATTACAAATGTAAGTATTTTCTTTTTTCTGGAAGTCTGTTGCTTTTGGAAAGAGATTTCTATTTATTAATTTTCCTTGTTCCTACCAATCAAAATTTACCTGTTTTGTATCTGATTCTTTAATGACCCTGCTAGATGACTGGTTGAGTATTCTAATAAACAAACATGATATGAGGTGTTAATGATTGATGATGGCTGACCATGTGACACTTTCTAGGACATATTTGAATTTTAACAGTGGCCTTAATTGTCTGCATCCAAAAGATTAAAATGAGAATTTCAGATCACTAGGGAAGGATTAATGAAAGAGAGCATTTTTTTTTAGGATGACAGTTCTCAGTGTCCTTCAACTCACATAGCCTAGTGGGCTGCTTATACCCAAAGGTTAGCTCCTCTTCCTCCTAAAATCATAAAACTAATCTTCAAGAGCTGAGTTTCTAGTGGAAAAGACCACTTTGGGATTTAAACCCAAGTCAGGAGTATTGTGCGGCCATATGTTTTTATTTATTCATTTTTTCTGCTTTGCCTTAAGGTAAGAGAAGATAGAAATAGAGGGGATATGGCAGAGGTGTCTTAGCTGATAGGCAGTACTACTACAAATTGGAACCTAGACAAGAGCTTCCTTTAAGGCTTTTGATACAAAAGCTTCCTAGATTGCCAAGGCAAACAGGAACCGGGGACAATATCTAGGAAGCTCTATATTTAAGTTAGATTCAGAATGAGTTATCTACTCAAATCTGGGGCAAAATACCACTTCTATCATGTAACATATTACTACAGCCTGATTACATCAGTTTTTCTTCCTTTTTAAAATAAGGCTCTTCCCACTGCTGGTTTATATTAAATTTCTGATTTACTACAAGCCTCTGGAGCTTGTTCACATGAATTGTCGCCCAACTATGTCTCATCCATCCTGTACCTGCTATTTTTTTAACCTTTTATTTTAATCTTTTACAATGAAAAGAATCTATTTTATCTCCCTGCCTTTACTGGAGAAAAACTGAAAACAAAACAAAACAAAACAAGACCCTTGTAACAAATATGCATAGTCAAGCAAAACATTCTCATATTGGCCATATCCAAAAACTTTATGTCTCTTTCTGCCCCCTAAGCCCATCATTTTTCTGTCAGAAGATGAGTAATATGCTTCATCATAGTTCCCCCCAGAATTGTGGTTCATCATTGTGTATACCAAAGTTAAGTCTTTAAGATTGTTTTTTCTTACAATGTTGCTGCCGTTGCCCAAGCTGTTTTTTCGCATCAGTTCATAAAGCTTTTCCAGGTTTCTCTGAAACCATCCCTTTTGTCATTTCTTCCAGAACAGTAGTATTCCTTTCATATACCATAATTTTTTCAGCCATTCCCCAATTTATGAGCCCTCCTTAGCTTCTAGTTCTCTGCCAACACAAAAAGAACTACTCTATTTTATCTAAATTAGTTGGTTTATAACTAAAATATAGGCTTTTATATTTATCCCTGTTAAATTCCATTTTCTTAGTCTATGATTCCAATCTGCCATGATTATTTATAGTCTTGACTTTGTCATCCAACCCATTAGTTAACCTATTTCATTATTTTGCCACTACCATGTTTAATAAATGTTTTCGATGTCTTCCTACATATAATTGAAATCAATTTGAACAGGTCAAAGCCAAGGACAAAATTCTATAGTAAACATCTGGATACTTCCTTGCATGCTGACACCAATCTATTAACTAATGCTTTTTGTTTAATGAACTAAGAGTTGCCTACCTATACCACATTTCTCAGTCTCATTGAAAAGGATATTATAAGAAATTTTAGTGAAATTTCATGTTAATATCTAGGCATACCAGGTCTATGAAATGTCCTTGAGCCTCTGGTATAACTACCAATTAAAGAAGGAAATGAAGTTTGTTTTGTATTACTTTTTAGTGTATTGAAGCTATCCACTACTACCTCCTTATACTCCCACTAACTGTTGGTAACTATTTGTTTAATAATACATTTTAGAATTTGACCACAGATCAACCTCAAGCTCACTAGTCTCTTGTTACTGGAATTTACATTTGGCTCCTCCATACAATTTAATATAACATTCATTCAGTCCCTACTATCTGCAGAATGTCATGTTAGGTGGTGCAAGAGATACAAAGTTTAGTTTCTAACCTCAAGGAGCTTATAGCCTGGAAAGTTGACACAAATATTGATAATATTTGCCTATCTTCAGTCTTCTGAAACTACTTTTATTCTTAATAAGAAGACAAGCAAGGTGGTGGGTTAACTCACTGGACACATATTATTTCCTATTGATCCCTCAAGGTGCCCTGCTACTTCAGCTAGGCTAGCTTCCCTGCCATAAAGAAACTGAGGCAGACAGTAGTTGAATGACTAATTGAGAGTCATAAAGCTAGTAAATATCTGAGGTTGGATTTGAACCTAGGTCTTCCTGACTCCAAGTCCAGCACCCTATCCATTGTGCCACTTAGGTATGTCAATGGCATCACAAATTGATGGAAGAATCTAGCATGTTGGGATAGTCTGTGGAGGACTTGTGGGAGGACGTGGTCAAGAGTCACAGGGGAACAGAAGGCATGGATAGGTTGAGATCTGTGCTATTGGAGATGAGGGATCTTACCCACGTTGATGAGATCACATATCCATAGAAATATTTAGGTATTTACCTCACAGGGTTATTTTATGAATAAAATAAAATAGTATAAGAAAAGTGCTTTGCAAATCCTAAAGCTAATATAATTTTAGACTGCATTAATGAAAGCATAATGACAAGAATGAAGGAGTTGAGAGTTCTGCTATGTTTTGCCATGCTGGAGTATTATGTTCAATACTGGGCACCATATTTAAGAAAAGTTTTGACAAGCTGGAAGCTATCCAAGGAAGAGTGCCTATGATATCATGGAATACCACACTATCTGAAGATTAATTGAAGGAACTGGGGATGTTTAGCCTGGAAAAAGAGAAGACAGTGGGGACATAATGGATATCTTCAAGTATTTGAAGACCGTCATGTGGAAAAAGGATCATACGTATTCTGTTTAACCCTTCCCCTCCACCCCAGTGGGCAAAACTAGGAGTGACGGGTGGAAGTTGAAGAGTAGAAGATTTAGACTTTATTTAAGGAAGAAGTTAATAATTAATGTTGTCTCAAAGCAGAATGATTTCAGAGGTCCAGGGTTTTTCTTCACCAGATGCTGCAGGACCACTTGTCAGTGATGCCACAGGGAGGATTTTTGTTCAGATTAGACAGGGCAAGTGACCTTGGAGATCACTTCTAACCCTAGTATTCTGTGAAGAGATGGATATTAGAAATAATGTAACATTATAGCCAGAAATTAACTTATTAGAGTTCATTATCCCTTTTAAGCCACATTCTCATTTCTAATCGATGGTCATGGAATCATATCTATATTTTCTTTGAATGCCTAAAGTCAGGGGATATACTTTTTTTGAGACTAGTGCTCACAAGGATGATACAGTGGGAGGAGCATAGGTTCTACAGGCTGACGAATTGGGGTTGAGTCCCAGCTCCAGTACTTACTGCCTGTTTGACCCTGAGCACAACATTACTTTTCTCTGAGCCTCAGTTTCCTTATCCATAAAATGGATAGAGAGAACGACCAGATCTTTGATTCCATTGTATAGGGAATTGCCAGGTCAAGAAAATTCTCTGTACCAATGCAATATCAGTCTGTTCTCTGCAACTAATAACCTAAGAGCAGGAGTTCTTAACCTGGTGTACATTAACTATTGAAAAATGTCGGGGCAGCTAGGTGGAACAGTGGATAGAGCTCTGGCTTTGGAGTCACAAGGGCCTGAGTTCAAATCCAGCCTCAGACATTTGACACTTACTAGTTGTGTGACCCTGGGCAAGTCACTTAACCCCAATTGCCTCACCACAAAGCAAAAAAAAAAAATGTCCAAGGGTCTCATGGTAGAAAATGCTATCTACATCCAAAGAAAGAACTATGGAGTTTGAATGCAGATTGAAGCATACTATTTGCTATTTTTTTCTTCTGTTTTGTTTTGTTTCCTCTTTCTGGTGGTTCTTCCTATTGGTTCTAATTCTTCCTTACAGCATCATTAATGTGAAAATATGTTTAATAGGAATGTATATATGTAGCCTAAATCAGATTATGCACTATCTTGGGGAGGGAGGGGGAAAAATTTAAAACTCAAAAGCTTATGGAAGTGATTGTCAATAAATCAAAATAAATAAATTAATAAAAATGTCAACTATATTTTATTATATTTAGTTTTCTTTGTAATCTTGTGTATTTTATTTTTATGCATTTATAAACATTTTTCAGGGAAGAGATCCATAGACTATTGGTGTTATTTACATGACAGCATTTTGTTGTTGATGTTGTTGTCTAACATGTCAAGATCGCTGATTTTGTTCCCTCTTCACATTTAGCATATAGACATGTGAGCTCATATTATAGGTTTTTCTGTTGGGTATTGCTTAACATTACCTAAATTATAGTATATTATAATTGTACTCTATCATATCTTATTTTGCAATTCATTTGGGCATTTAGCAAATTCCCTTTCAATTTCATGTTTACATCTCTCTCAAGCTGATGAATCTCATGCCAGAGATATTCAATCATCCTCTTATCATAAAATAACTTCCAAAAACTATGACTACCATCTACCTAACTGACAGTTCACTTCCCATAATTTCCTTTTTTCCCCCAAAGTCCCCAGGGACCTTCAATGGATAAGAAGCCTAAAACATTGTCTGTGCTTCTAGGTCCCTAGGTTTCCTAGCCAGAATCAAATGAGATTGCATTGGATTGAGGCTGGAACCTGATAGACCATTTAGGAAGCTATTGAGAAGTCTCCACAGGACATATTGGTGGATTAAAGAAGAGTCATGGTGGGAATAAAGAAAAAGGGATTGATCTGAAAGATTTCATAGCATTATTGGAAATAGGTTGTTAAAGTGAGGGAAGAGTCCAAGGTGACCAGAATTGTTGAGCTTGGATGACTGGGGAATGGTGGTGCCATTGACTAAAATGGGAAACTCAGAAAGTGAAACAGATTTTTCAGGGGGGTGGGAAGGATGTGATATGGGGAGGGAAATAGAATTTAATTTTAGACATATTGAGTTGAAATGTTCAGAAGATGTCTAGGTGGTGAAACTGAGGGTATAGGTATAAATTCTAATATGGGGTTTGACTGTGGATATAGAGCTGGGAGTTAATTTGCATGAGTGAAGTCATGGAAATAGACAAAATGGCAAAGTGAGAGAGTGCAGACAGAGAAGAGGAACAAAAACAACCCTGGGGAATGCCAGCGTTTAGAGGGGGGAAAGAAAAGGAGCTTGTGAAGAGTATGGAGAAGGGCAATCAGAATTAAAAGGAGAGCTAGGAATTACTGAAGGCTAAAAAAGTTTTGAAACGGTAATCATATTGTCAAATGTATCAGAGAGATCAAAGATGATTAGGAATGAGAAAATGTCATTGGATTGGGTAACTACAAGGTTACCGGTGACCTTTGTGAGTGTATATTTAGTGGAGGGATGTACATGGAAACCAGATTGCAAAGGTGGCAGTGGGTGCTGAGAAAGTGTAGACGGCAATGGTGGGCTAATTATTTAAAAATTTGGCAGTGGAAGAAAGGGAGAGAGATGGGACAGCACCTTGAGTGGAGAGCAAGGTAGAGCAAAGGTTTCTTTTAGAACAGGAAAGTAAGTTTATTAATTGTGGAGAGGTAGTCACCAAAAGAGAGAATGCCAGAGAGAAGGGGATGTTAAATAATGGAGAGTGACATCTCCGGAGGTGCTGGGGATGATGGAGGGGAACGAAGACACAAATGGAGGTGTTTGGTCTTGAAAATAAGGAGAGATGCTTCTTCCTCTGAGACAGGCAAGAACGAAGAAAGGAAGAATGAAGATACTGAAAGATTTATTGGAAATCTGGTGGAAAGAAGGGAAGTTGAGGGAATTCATGGTAAAGGAGTTGGAATGAGCTTGAGAAAGGTTAAGACTGAGGAGAATGGAGATGAGAAGACAGTACAGAAGAAGATAACATGGGGTAGGGGTTTATAACTAGGCATTGATTTTATTGGAAAGTAATTTGAAGATTAGCTACAGTCACACTTTAAAAAAAACCTGTTTTTCAATGAACACAAAACCCCATATTTTCTCTTTCTCCTTTCCTGCCTTGAGAAAATACTCATAGTCAAGCAAAGCAAATTCTTTTATTTGACATGTCCAAAAAATTATTCCAGTCTACCCCCTGAGTCTATCACCTCTCTGTAGTTGCATTTATGCATATGAGCTGATGGGGTGGAAGGTGGGGGAAGGTGGAATGGTGAAAAGGCTGAGTTATCTATCATACTGGAAGAATTTATAGAATATTCAGCTCCAAAGTTCCAAACAGAAAGGTAATTTTTAAAAATAATTTTTATTGCTATTCTTTGTTTTTACTTCAACTTTCTTATATATCCTTCTCTCCTCCCCCCTCCCCCCTACCAAAGCCATCTCATAGAAAGGCATTGTTTTAATGCTGATGTGGTCTGGGCTGGACCTTACAAAATCAGGAGCTGCATTTGATGCTTCTGGCATGAAGTTTTCTTTCCTTTTATTTGTCAAGCATGTAGTATTTATGGAATTATACATTTAGAGCTGGAAGTGACCTCGGAGGCCATCTAGCCCAACATTTTATTGATGAGGAAACTGAGGCCCCGAGACATTAAGCTATTTACCCGGGGTCGCACAACTACTAAGAGTCAAGGGTGGGATTTGAATCCAGGTTTTCTTGGCTTCATGTCTGGCACCCTGTCTATCACACCATGCTGTTTCTCACTTGCCACTGGTTTGTACTCCCTCTGCTCATCTGGATGTGTTTACTCTCTGCCTTCTTTTGCAGATCATGCCCCCAGCCTGTCTAGGGAACTTTCATCTACGCTGATAAGATAGAGGACAAAATCACTCCTGTACTCCATCTTCACTTCTAATGGTAAGCTCATCTTGCATTTTGCAAAGCTGATAATTGGTGCTCATCTCAGACAAGAAGACATTTGCACATATCCAGCAGGTCATTACAACAGTTACCTTGGTGACCATGCTTGAAGATGAACTAATAGTCTTTTGTGGCTTACCCTGGAAACTCCCCCTGGAAGCAAACTGCCTGTTTCCCCCAACTGTTCCCTGTATTGTTTGTCATGGGAGCTCTTGTGAAAACTGATTTCAAACTTCCATAGAATCAGAGAATCTCAGAGTTGCAAGGGACCTCTGAGGTAATCTAGTCCAAGTCATGCCTGAATAAGAATCCCTACTATATTAAACCCAATAAATCGTCATCAAGCTTCAGCTTAAGACTCTTAATGTGTGCATGTTTATGGAAGGAGGCTCACTCTCTCCCAAGACATCCCATTCAGTAGTCAATACGCATTTATTAATGTGCCAGGTACTGTGCTAAGGTGCTGATGGTACAAAGAAAAGTAAAAGATAGTCCTTGCCCTCAAGGAGGTCCCAAGCTAATGGATTCCATGTTTGGACAGCTCTAATTGTTAGGAAGTTTTTCCTGATATCTTGCAGAAATCTGCCTGTCCACCACTCCCACCTATTGCTTCTAATTCTGTCCTTAGGACTCAGGAAGAATAGTAATCTCTTTTCCATAGCCCTTGAAATGCTTGAAAATAGCTATCATGGGGATAGCTAAGTCCTGAGTCTTTTCTTCTAAAGGCTAAACATTTTTAGTTCCTTCATCTGCTCCTCATGGCATGGTCCCTAGTTTCCTCACCATCTTGATCTTCCTCTTGTCAATGCTCTGTCTCATTCTAAAATATGACTCATAGAATTGAACACAATACTCCAGATGTGGTTTTTTTGTGTTTTTGCTTTTTGGTGAGTTAATCAGGGTTAAGTGACTTGTCCATGGTCATATAGCTAGTAAGTTGTTCGAGGCTGGATTTGAACTCAGGTCCTCCTGACTCCAAGGCCAGAGCTCTATCCACCGTGCCTCCTAGCTGCCCCTTCCATCTGTGTTTTCAGTCAGGGCAGAGTACACAGAAGACACCACCTACCATATTCGGAATATCACACCTCATTTCAATCATCTCAGCAATAGATTTTTTCACAGCCAAATTGCCCTGCTGAGTCCTGCTGAGTTTGCAATCTACTAAATCCCCTCCATCTTTCATATAAACTGTTGTATATCTACCCTTGACTGTCTTTTACTTGTAAAGTTGCTTTTTGAACGTGGATATGGAAGGCATATGCAAGACTCGTGTATTCATATTACATTTCATCTTATTAGCCAGCATTCTAGCCTATTTGTTTTGTCTTTGGTTTTGGATTCTGACTTTGTCATACATCTTCTTAGGTATCCCTCTCAGGTTTGTCCCATCTGCAAATTTAATAAGTATGTCATCTATGCCTTTTTCCAAGTCACTGATAAAAATGTTAAACAGTACAAGACAGATCCCTGAGTCACTCCACTAGATATCTCCTTCTGACATTATTTCATTAAGAACTGCTCTTTGGGTTCAACCATTTCATCAATTTTGATCCATCTCTATATACCCATCTAATCCACATCTCTCCATATTTATCTACGTGAATGAAGAACACGAATGACTTTGTCAGATGTTTTGTTAAAATCCATTTTAAATTATATCTATAGGGGCAGCTAGGTGGCGCAGTGGATAGAGCATTGGCCCTGAAGTCAGGAGGAACTGAGTTCAAATCTAGCCTCAGACCAAACACTTGACACTTACTAGCTGTGTGACCCTGGGCAAGTCACTTAACCCTAATTGCCTAAAAGCAAAAAAAAAAAAAATTATCTATAGCATTCTGATGTGGGTTGCCTGATCCAATAAAGAAACGGATATAGGACTAGTTGGCCAGGATCTGGTTTTGATAAAATCAACTCTTGATGAACACTATTTCTTTTTTCTAATTGTTCATGAGCAATTTCTTTAATAATATGGTCTAGAATTTTGAGAGTAACCAAAGTCAAATCCATTGACCTAAATCTTGAAGACTCTACTCTTCCTCTTTCAAAAATTTTTTAAAACTGGGGTGATATTTGCCTTTCTCCAATCCTCTAGTACATATCCTGTTTCCAAAAAACCTTTCAAAGATTGATCACTGTGGCTCAGTAATCATATTTGTCAGTTCTTTCATTACTTAGTCCTGGTGATTTAATCTCATTGAGACCATGTATACAATCTCTTAGTAATTCTGTATTTAATTTGAAAGCCAAAAATCATTCTCCTTGGTAGAAAAAAATAGAAGTAAAGTAAGAATTTGGAATAGATTTCTGCCTTTTCTCCATCTTCTGTTATCTTCATCTCTTCTCCCCCAAGCACTAGACTTATGTCTACTTTGATTCTCTTTTCCCCAGTGTTATCTTTTTTGTTTTTCTGAGCTTTTGATAACTATTCAGTTCAGCTTATTATGCACTTTAGCCTTCTTGACACTATGTGTACAGGACCACAATCTGCTTTTTTATGTCTCCTCCATTATTGCTCCTTGTCTTCATCCTTTTTACAGGTCTTTGGTCTCGTTAGACAATTCCCACCCCTTCTTTTTGCCTCATCAGAATTAGTGTTCTTTAAGTCTTCAAAATTTCAATCTTGATTTTCCTTTCAGAGTTGACTAGCCCAGTCAAGTATAGTCCATCAGATTCCACCTACCTTTCCTCTCACACATTTCAAGTTTCTGCTCCTAAAAATCTAATCACATGTCAAATTATTGTTGAGTCTTCTCTCCTGTATCACAAATGATAAGATGGAGTTGTCACTTCCCCTCTAGGTCCCCATCACTTTCATCCCAGCCACTTCCTCTTCATAGATGAGAGCAGGTCTAGAACTGAAGTTCCCCTTGTCAGTTTGTTTGCCTTCTGAAAAATGAAATTATCATTGAGGCAAAATAGGGTTTTTTTTCCCCCCAGTTGCTCTGTTTTTATCAGAGAGGAACTCTAGCAGGTGCCTGGATAGTTGAGGTCCCCATATCACTACAATAACACATCCACATGCCATATTTGTGATCTCTTTCTTGAGCTACTTCTGTATACATCCTCCATGTGACCAGGGTTCCATGGTGCAATTGTGTATTCTGATGATAACATCACTTCTGTTGTAGTGCTAAACCAGATGATCTCCAAAGTATTTCACCATTCAGGTTTCTAGATTTTGTTGAATATATCCTACCATTATTATTTACAACAATAATAATCACTAGCATCTATAGGGTGTTTTACAGTTTACTAAAGGTTTAATTTTGTTACCTCAATTGATCCTCATACCAATTGAGGTAGATATTATTGTTATGCAGTGATATTCCCACTACTCTTTGGTCAATTCTTATTCTCTTATTCCCTCTCACCTTATGAGAAGAAGGAATAAGCATATAGTGGAGAGAGGATTAACCTTGGGAGTCTGGAAGGCCTGGATTCAAATCCCATTTCTGAGACATGCTGGTTGGCTGTTACATCCATATAATCATGGGCAGAACACTTCTCAATGCACCAGGCAACTTGCTAAGTCTGCATGTTACAGATGAGTTGCTTTGGTAAAAGAGCTTCCACGCTGGGACTTTCTTATGTTGATGAAATGGTAGATCAGGACCCCTCCTCCACTTTCTCTCAATACCCCTTTCATCTGATTAGATGTTTCAGTGTTCTAGCCAGCCAAGATCCCTTGAGAAAGATATCTTGTCATGAGTTTCATCTCAGTGATAGCTATGAAGTCAAATTTATCCACTTGCTTTAGACTCTCTAATATACCTTATTTTTTACTTGTGCTTTGTGCATTTGTATAGAAACCTCTAAATGATTTTTATTGTGGATTCTCTTCCTGTATACCATAATGAGAATTTCTGGTTCTCTCTTCTGTTATTCTTCTTAAGTTTCACCTATTATGCTTCATGACTGTAGGCTAAGCAGGTCCATGAAGGGAGTTTTCTCACTCCTCCTCCATTTTCATTTTAAAGCCCTCTTGATTTGATTCACAAGATTTCAGGCAGATAGACCTTGTTAGGTATATATATATACTCCATCCTTGGCCAAGAGCCTATCATTCCCATGCTCTAAGTAAAAGTCCAGAAATCTAAGGTAGTTAGCATTGCCTAGTGGATAAAAAGAGCTTGTGTGACCCTGGGAAAAGTCACTTAAATTCTCAGGCAATTTTCTAAGTCATATGGCAAATCTGCATGGGTACAGAGAGATTTTTCTTACTGAGAGCTCTCTATACCAACAAAATTCCTAGTCTGGTCCAATTCCTAAACACTATCTGATTAGCCAGCTTTTCATTTGCCAAATCTTTTCTCTACCAAATATTCTTTTTCAATCAGTGGGAGTAATGAAAACACCGCTTGTACACTCAATGGCTGTCTCTGTCTCTGCCTTTCTATGTTTCTGTCTCTGTCTTACTGCCCATCTCTTTTTGTCTCTTAGGAGGCAGCTGGTGATGCGATGGATAGAGTGCTAGTCTTGGAATCATGATGACCTGAGTTCAAATCTGATCCTAGACACTAGCTGAATGACACTGGGCAAGTCACTTAACTTCAGTTTCCTCATCTGGAAAACGGGGATAACAATAGCCTTTACCTTTCAGTATTGTTGTGAGGATCAAATGAGATATTTGTTTAAAAAAAAGTCTTAGCATAGTACCTGGCACATAGTAAGTTCTATATATAAATGCTTGTTCTTCTGTCTGCCTTTCCCCTCCTCCTCTTCCTCTTAGCAGTGTTTTCTAGAGATGTCATTTGTTCTCACTTGAATCAATTAGAGTTGGGGAAGAGGAGAGGGTAATGGTCATAGTCATGAGGTCTGATGAATCTTGGGGCTCTAGGTACATCTTGGATACATGCCCTGGGAAAGTAGCAATTATTGTTTATGTTAGCTTGAGGATTGACCTTGATACCCCTCAGCAGGAATGGAGCAATCACTACCACTTGTCCTTTCTTCTGCTGACCCTTACTGGAGGAGCTCTTACCTCCTGATGCCTATGAATCCACATCATCATTTCTTGCAGGACGAGCATTGGCTCCTCACTCAAAGGCCAGTTCCCACCTCCTGGAGAAAAGCCTCAGCTGCTTTACTCAGCTCTAAATATTAGGTAGTCCTTTCTCCCTCACTTCTCAATGTTCCATTATTCCACACCATCACTTCCTGATGCCTCCTTTTTTACCTTTTCTCTGCCTCTTTGTTTATTTTTTCTTTGTTTCCTCTTGAAGCACTTCTCTCATTCTTTAAAGGAGCACTGCATCCTACTTGATAACCCAGAGAGTAGGCATGATTTCCTCTAGCTTTTCTACCTTCTTACATCCCAAGTCACTTCCTTGACAATTCATCCTCCACATAACTGCCAAAGTGACCTTGTCGCTCCCTTACTCAGGAAACTCCAGTGGCTTCCTGTTATGTCTGTGATCAAATAGACACTCTTCTGCTTAGCATTTAAAACCCTTCAGGTGGCTCCCACCTACCTTTTCAGTTTTATTATGCATTACAGTCATTATGCACTGGACAATTTGATCTTCTCTTCATACACTACACTCCAGGTACTATGTGCCTTTACACTGGCTGTCCTTTATGGACAATGGAATGCACAGTGGAATGTACTCACTTCTCACCTCTGCCTCTTAGAATCCCTATTTCCTTTCAAAGACTCAACTCAAGCTCTGCCTTCTACTCGAAGGCTTTCCTGCTCCCCCAGCTGTGAGTGTCTCTTCCCACAGCTCCACCAAATTATGTTGTATCAATTTTGCATCTATTTTGTATTTAACAGTGTACTGCCCAATAGTACCCAATGGTGGGTAAAAAATCCCTCCAGTGTTCCCTTTCATCATCTTCTCGGGAGCTGTCCTATGACGAATGTGGTCAGATTTTGGCTAACAAAATCATCCTTTTGCCTTAAACTACAAGAGAGGCTCATGCACTGAGGTGGGAAGGGGGTTTGTAGGGGAAGGGACTGTATTGTTAGTATGAGAATGGGGGAGGCCCAGTCAGGGAAGTGGAGTTGCTGCTACCACCATGACCACTAAGAAGTTGTGCAGGAGACTGAAAAGAACCCCCAGAGAAACCATGCTCTTAGTCACAAGGCTAAAAATATCTGTAGTAACATGTGTGTCTCAGAAACAATTGAAGGTCTTACCAAGTCACAACGACATTGATCCTCTTCATTGTCTTTTCAGGTACAGCATGTGTTGTAAGAATTTTATAGTGGTTAGGTGAAAGACAAAGGTCTCTAGGAAAGTGCCATAGAGAAGGCATCAATGACCTGCTTATCAGATTTTCAGATGATGGTAAATCTAGGAATGATTACTGATATATTGGATAACAGAGCCAGGACCTAAAAAGATCTTAGCAGTTGAGAACTAGGGATTAAACCTATGAAGATGAAATTTATATTAATCAAGGATCTATAATATTTTTGTGGGTACTTCTTTTGCTAATAGATAATAATAATAAAAAATAACAATAGCATAGTTAGTGTTTATATAGCACTTACTATGTGCCAGGCACTGTGCTAAGCACTTCACAATTATTATCTCATTTGGGAGGTAGGTGCTATCATTATTCCCATCTTTCAAATGAAGAAACAGACAAACAGAAATTAAGTAACTTGCCCAGCTTCACATAGCTAGTTAAGTGTCTGACGTCAGATTTGAACTAAGGTCTCCTGACTCCAAGACCAGTGCTCTATCCACTGTACCATCTAATGGCGAGATCACAATTTCTTTAATACTTACGGGGTGGACTTGGAGAATTCTTATAGTAAACAGTTTGTTATCTTGGGCCTAATCTGAGAAATGCCTCTTCCAATTTAGCTAATCTAGCTTTCAGACAGTGGGCACATGGTCTTCCAAAAGACCTGTGCTGATACCTTTCCAAATGTACAAATTCTTCAGAAGCTTGGGCTCTCCTGGCATGGTCTCCAAAAAGCCATGACATGATGGAGATCGTTTAGCCAAATGCCCTGTATAAAATAGGCGCTGAAGTATTTGGTGAACTGAATTGAAGTATACAACAAGTACAGGATGGGGGAAACATACCATAAAGAAGTTCACATTGAAAAGATCCCAATGTCTTAATAAACCACAAGATGAGTCAGAATGGTGACATAGAAGCCCTAAACCCAAACTGAAACTTAGGACAAGTTCATAGAGGCTTAATGTGAAGACCTAAGGTGATAATCATCCTGGTGTACTCCACTCTAGTCAGCTTATATGTAGAATATTGAGTTAAATTCTAGGCGCCATGTTTAAAGAAGGACATTGATAAGTGGGTATATGTGTTCATAGAATGGTAGATAATAGGATGATAGTATCACATATCTGGAGCTAAAAGGGCCCCCAGAAGCCAGTGCATCAAAATTGTAGGCTATGGTAAGAAGGGGGAGGGAACAGAGAGAGAGAAAGTGAGAGAGAGAGAGAAAAAAAAAGAGAGAAAAACTTCTTAGACTTATTTTTTTTAAAGTGATTTGAATGAAGGCATTGATGACCTGCTTATCAGATTTTCAGATGATGGTAAATCTAGGAATGGTTACTGATACATTGGATAACAGAGCCAGGACCTAAAAAGATCTTAGCAGTTGAGAACTAGGGATTAAATCTATGAAGATGAAATTTATATTAATCAAGGATCTATAATATTTTTGTGGGTACTTAGAGAGCACCCACTTAGAGAGTACTACCTGCTGGTTCGTCTGCCTGCCACAAGTCTCTCTCTACTCCTTCCCAGGCCATCATCCACTCAGTTGCTAAAATGATCTTCCTAAACAGTAGGTCTGACTATGTCACCCTCCTACTCAATAAACTCCAGTGTCTCTCTATCACCTCCAGGATCAAATGTAAAATCCCTACTTTGGCATTCAAAGCTGTTCACAACCTGCCCCCGCTCCACTTTCCAGTCTTCTTACACCTTATATTCCCCCCTCATTTACTCTGCAAGTCAGTAATGCTGGTGTCCTTGCTCTTCCTGGAACAAGACAGTCCATCTCCTGCCACTTAGAGAGAAAGAGAGACTCAGAGAGACAGAGAGACATAGAGAGAGAGTCAGAGAGAATCTCAAAGATAGAGATATTTCATCTTATCAGTGAGAAGTTTTATATGTATATATACATATATATGCCACATATATATGTATACATATATATGCCACATATATATAGATACATATACATATACATACACACACATACTGCACACACACACACACACACACACACACACACACACATATATATATATATATATATAATACTTATACATAAATTCATTTAATGTGAAGGGATGTATAATGAGTGCTTATGTGTTATGGGACATTTCCTCCTCTGTGAGAGAGGATTTTATATACAAAATTTTCTGAGCCCTACATGCACTGGAATACTATTGCATCAGCCTAGCCTTCTCAGTATGTACTTCTGGAAGGTCATGATGGAGTAAAGATGCAAGGGAAATTCATATCTAGAAACATAACTCATTCAGTTCATCTAGTGAATATGGAAACACTCAGATCTGTTTGGCTTGCTGCCCTTTGATTCTGGCCCACTGTTAGAGGTGAAAATAAATACATTGGAAAAATGAGTGTTTCTTCAAATATCAGCTGCACCTTATTGTGCTCCAATTTTCACACTGATAAATAACCTCTTTCTCATTAATGTGCAGGCTCCCTACAATTAGCACTCTCATTTGCACTATGTAAAAAGCTTCTAACTGTGCCTTTTAGCACCTCATTCAAACAAAAAATCAAGAGGGATAACAAAGAGGTATGACAAGCCTCAGTAAGAGGGAACCCTGGCCTCAGTATTGGAGTTACAATGCTAGCTTTTTGCAAAAGTGAGACACATTGTGGGGGAAAATGCAATATTGGCCAAGCTTTCTCTCCACCCTGGTGCCCTTCCCCCAGTGGATTAAACAACCAAGAACTAAACCCAGATGGAATCAGCTTGCTGGGCAGATGAGAGAAGACGCAGAAGATGTAAAGCAGACAGTCACAAGGGGAGGGCATGCTATCAGCTTCAAGGGGACTTCTGGAGGCCCCATCCAGAGGATCCCTCTTACTGGGAGTAAAACTGAAAATTTCAGAGGGAACTTTGGAATTTAGAGCTAGCTTATTGATTTGTTTTTGCCTCTTTTTCCTTCATTCAATAAAACCTTCCCTAGTCAAGCAACTGCTTGATTGAGTACTTAAGATTTCATGTGCTATTCTGAGTCAGAATAGAATAGATTTTTAGCCTTAGTCAGTCAGTCAATAAACACTAAAGCTCTTATAATGAGTCAGGCATTGTGCTAAGTATTGAGGATACAAAGAAAGACAAAAAAAAAATTCTCCCTGACCTTACAGTAAAGTGAGGGAAACAACATAAAGAAAAAAAAAACTATGTACAAACAGGATAAGTATATAGTATAAAATGGGGAAAAAAATCAACAGAAGTAAGGGACTAGAATTTAGGGGGATCAGGAAAGGCTTCTTAGAGAAGGTAGAATTTTGGCTGGGACTTGAAGTCATGGAAGCCAGGAGGTGAAAAAGAGGAGGGAGAGAGAGCATTCCAGGTATGGAGAGATAGCCAGCGAAAATGTCTGGTGGCAGAAGATGGACTGTCTTGTTCCAGGAAGAGCAAGGACACCAGCATTACTGACTTGCAGAGTAAATGAGGGGGGAATATAAGGTGTAAGAAGACTGGAAAGGTGGAGCAGGGGCAGGTTGTGAACAGCTTTGAATGCCAGACTAGGGATTTTATATTTGATCCTGGAGGTGATAGAGAGACACTGGAGTTTATTGAGTAGGAGGGTGACATGGTCAGACCTCCTGTTTAGGAAGATCATTTTAGCAACTGAGTAGATGATGGCCTGGGAAGGAGTAGAGAGAGACTTGTGGCAGGCAGACCAACCAGCAGGTAGTAGTCTAGGAGTGAGGTGATGAAGGCCTGCACTAGAGTGGTCGCAGTGTCTGGCATATCAGACCAGCCCTCCTAAATCCAGAAAACTTCATCACGTATTAGGCCGCAGAGTGATTTTTTGTTTTGTTTTGTTTTGTTTTTGCCACAGGGACTCTTAGAGATTGCCTTCCTTGGAGGGGTTGCAATTTGCATTGGTGGAGGGTTTGGGCATACAGACAAAATCATGACTGTGGATTCTTGAATATTGAAGTAGAAAACAAAATCAGATAATTCAGATTAATTGTAAATAAAGCAAGTCATGGTGGAAATACTGTATCTGCTCCCCAATTACAAGCGGAGTTTAATAAATTCTGGAGTAGGATTTTGCAAAGTTGATTTGTGTAGGGGCAGGTTAAGTAAAAATAAAATCTGTCAAATCTGTCCCTATAAAGCCCAGTAATTTCACAGACTTTTCATTAAAAACAACAACAACAACCCAGAAGTTTAAATCTTCAAGAACATAAGCAATCAACACCTAACATTAAGTCACCACTGCTAGGCCCACAGGAGCTGGAGCACTTAGATCTCCCTGTCCTCATTGAAAAAGGATGACCCTTTGCAGAGGAGCCACTATGGCTGCATTTATGATCCAGGAATTAACACATTTATATGTGCCTCCAGTATGCAGAAGTGTGGCAGCTTCATTCTACTTCTGAAGTTTACAAGTTGTGTCTAGTGTGACCGAGGTTTTTTAAAGTCCCATGCCCTGCTGTAGGTCTTCCTTAGTTATTGGCTCAAGTAGGAAAGAGACCTGCATAGTCAGGCAACTGGATTTATAGGATTTTTTTTTTTTGTGAGGCAATTGGAATTAAGTGACTTGTCCAGAGTCACACAGCTACTAAGTGTCATATATCTGAAGCTGGATTTGAGCTCAGGTCCTCCTGACTCCAAGGCCAGAGCTCTATACACTGTACCACCTAGCTGCCCCAAAACTTTTCTTTTTTTTTTTTTTTTTTGGTGAGTCAGTTGGGGTTAAGTAACTTGCTCAGGGTCACACAGCTAGTAAGTGTTAAGTGTCTGAGGGCAGATTTGAACTCAGGTCCTCCTGACTCCAAGGCCAGAGCTCCATCCACTGTTCCATCTAGCTGCCCTGCATTATAGGATTTTTAAAGAGACCTTGTAGACCATCTAAGTGAACGTCTTCATTTTGCAGATGAGAAAACTGATTATGCAGAGAGATGGTTACTTGCTGAAAGCCACACAGATAGTACAAGGAAGACCCGAGATTCAAACCAAGGTTTTCTGTTTTTCTGGTTTACAGATTCCTTTCTACTGTACAGGATGCCCCAAAGGGCTACAAACCTTTACAGTTTAGGATTATTCCTGGGCCCCTTTGTGTACAAAAACACAAATTTCCCCTACTTGGATCAATTCTTAAAAGGCAGAAATCCTTGAGGATGGTGAAAAGAATGTCAGACCTGAGGTCAGGAGATAGAGATTTGACAGTGTACACTGTCACTTATAAATATAAATGTATATTTATGCATATATATACTTGCAGTTACTAAAATGGACTTGGGATTTCAACAATTCAGAAGCTTTCTCCAGCAAAGTAAATGGAAGCCCATCCATGCCTGTCCATCCTGTGTACCTCTTGTACATATTCTACCAAAGGTTTTCCAGGGTAGTAGTGGGGAAGGGGGTTCACTCAGTATGCTAGATTTTCCTCACTTCCCCCCCCCAACATCTGGAGGATTTCAGTATTTTGCTCTGGTTAGTCCCTGTCACCCTTTGCTTTTGCCATGAGACTAATCCTGTCATACAATGCCATGATGATTCTGTTACTTGTGTTCTTTAGAGTTCCTCATGTGATATATGGTGCAGCCTGCTCATGCCCACCATACATCATTCTGTTGTCCTCTGTGTTATATTCATCTTTAGTTCTCAGGACACAATGGTGTTTCATGTCTTGCCGCCATAGAACTGTCAAATGTTAGCAATTAAAAGATGGGCCTTTACTTTCAAGGAAAGCTTGGGTGTCAATAAAAGAACCTTGCAATCTGGCCCACTTTCCTCCTCCTGCTCAATTCTGGGCCCAGTGGGTGGTCTACCTGTATTGTCTGCCCCAGATAGACTGTTGTATAAACTCCAGATGGGTATAAATGTGGAAATCTGGGCAACTGACATTCTTCAGCCACTAGTACTTTCCTGTATGGATGGATAGACTAGACTCTTTTGAGTGATTAAGGATCTCTTACAGGAGGCTCTGCAATATTCTGTGCTTTGATGCTATCCACACAACATCATTCACAAATACAAGCATCTGAAAGACCTCACCATCCACAGGCAAGCTCTCTTTGATCTGTCCTCTGGCAGGGCGGCAAATACCTTGGCTAAACATATCCTGCTTCATGGCTCATTATCACAGGGTCATTGAGCAGGGTTATTTCTGTTGTTACATTTTCTAGGGAATCTTGAATGATCTTGATGTTTGGAGGATGATGTGAAATGACAAATATGGCAAATATATGCGCATATATACATATGGATGTATATATATATATATATATTTAAATTAAAGGGGCCATGCCTTGATTCACTTCTTAAAGAAGCCCATTTACTGAATGGGCGTTGCCTCCCTCAAAGTGAGAACCTGAAAAGACCTTAACTTAAAAGAGCCAGGGTCTCCCAATGCATCTTGGCCCATCTCTAGTTGTCCTGATCTGTATCTGGCCATTAGATGCAGATGGCTCTGGAGGAGAATGTGAGGCTGATAACCTTGCATAGCCCTCCCTCACTCAAATCAAAGTCAACTGCAAGTCATGTCATCATCTCCCTGATGTCATCGTCCTCTTCGAGAACGAAAGAGAAAACCACAACTACACACAAAAATATACATACAATACAAATATATGCATATGTATTTTTATTTATATACATGTAACACACATGTACATGTAAGTACACATTATAACCTTTTGTTGTTGTTAGCTGTTTTAGTCATGTCTGATTCTCCATGACCCCATTTGGGGTTTTCTTGGCAAAGATACTGGAGTGGTTTGCCATTTCCTTCTCCAGCTTATTTTGCAGATAAAAAACTGAGGCAAACAGGATTAAGGGACTTTCCCAGGGTCATTGCAGCTATTAAGTATCTGAGGCTGCATTTGAACTCAGGTCTTCCTGACTTCAGTCCCAGTGCTCTGTCCCACTATGCCATCTAGCTGCCCCACAACTTGACATATATTGTGTGTGTGTATATATATATATATATATATATATATATATATATATATATATATGTGTGTGTGTGTGTGTGTGTACATATGTATTAGTGTGTATTTATGTGTATATATAGATAAAATGTAAATTATACTGAATATTAATTATGTATTTTATACATGTAAATATTTGAGATATGAGACTATAACAATAGTCCTACTAGGTTACCTTACAACTCATATTTCAATCCAGATATATATGGAAGACAGGGCAATAGGAAGAGAGATGAAATATTGCCTGCTGGCAGTTAGGGGAGGCGAGTTCTGGGAGCAATATAAGCAGAAGCCTATCAGGAAGACAAAGGCCTTGGGCTATACAATTTGAGGGGTACGAGTTCTTAAGCTGTGGATGAGCAGTGAGCTTCTTTCTCCACTCCCATAAAACATTTCTGCCAAATCTATGTAGGCTTAATAAAAGTATTTAGGTTAATGGAAAGAGTCCTGGATTTTGAATCAGAAGGGACTTGGATTCAAAGCCTCTGACGTTCACTAGTTGGGTCAGCATGGCAAAATCATTTAACCTCTTTAGACCTCACCTATAAGATGAAGATAATAGTCTCTGTCCTGTTTATCTCACAGGTCTTGTGAAGACAGAATGGGAAAAAAAATGTATAAGAAATGCTTTGCAAACTGCTAAGTGCTATACATATTCCAGTCATTATTATTATTTTTATTATTCTCTGTAGTACTCTGTGACCCTAGGTAACCACAACTAAAGAAGATCCAGGCTGTAACAGTCACTATTTGGGAGCCAGGCCAGAAATTAGCTGCTGCTATTTGTGTTTCTGTTTGTCAATTAAGACCAGAAAAGTTTTTGTTGTTGTTGTTGTTGTTATTGTTTTGGTTTGGTTTTGGTTTTTTTTTTTTAAGATAGAAAATCAAGGTCTGTAAATAAATATCTTGGGGGAATTAGAGAAGATTTGGAGAACAACAGTCAATCTCAATATAATTAAAAATAAGCTCTCACCTGCTACTAATTTTCTTCTTTCTCACTAACAGAAATCTTTGTTTGAACAAAGAGGTAAAAGGCACAGTTAGAAGCTGTTTACATAGTGCAAATGAGAGTGCTAATTGTAGGGAGCCTGAATGTTAATGAGAAAGAGGTTATTTATCAGTGTGAAATTTGGAGCACAATAAGGTGCAGCTGATATTTCAGGAAACACTCATTTTTCTAATGTATTTATTTTCACCTCTAACAGTGGGTCAGAATCAAAGGGCACCAAGCCAAGCGGCCTGAGAGGATTTTCACATGCGTTGGGTGACCTGAAAGAACTGGGTTCTTAAATGGAGGTATTGGTCTGTAGACCTGTCTTGTGATTTAAATATACGCTCCCTCTTCTCCTTCCTCCTTTCTACTTACTCATTTTCCATCCATTCTTAGGGCCCAACATGAATCTCACCTTCCTGATGAAGTCTTTCCTCATAATTTCAGCCTGCATTGTTCCCTCTTCTCTCTAACTACTTAAACAAATTTATTGTCCACACGAAGCAAAAGTTCTTGTTTTGGTGCCTTGTGCCTCTAGCATTTAATGGCTATCTCCACATTTATTCTCAGTATTTAAGAAAGAAAACTCTCTTCCAATATTCTTTTATGAGACAGCTGTCATCCTAATATTTATACTAGGAAGGGATAAAGCAAAAATTTCTATAAAGAAATATAGAGTGGTGTTGATGCAAAATTTTAAAATAAAATTATAATAAATAAACTTTAGCAATATATCTCAAAATTATTCACTCTGACAGTGTTGTATTTATGCCAGGGATGTGAGGATGGTTCAGTGTTAGGAAAATAATTAACATAACATCATATTAAAAATAAAAAATCAAAACCACATGGTTATTTTGATACAGAAAATATCTTTGATAATATAATGCTAATTTATGTTTAAAGTCCTAAAAAGCATAGAGAGAAAGAACATTTTAAAATATAATAAAAAGTCTATACATAAAACCAAAAGCTAGCATTATTTGCTATTGAGAAACACTAAAAGATTTCCCAATTAGGACAGGAATAAAACTAGGATGCCACATCCATCTCCCTGTTATTATTTGACATAGTTCAAGAAGTGTTAATGATAGCCATAAGACAATAAAAAGAAATTAAAGGTATTGCAATCAGTAAAGAGAAAATGGAATTGTTCCTATTTGCAGACTACAGGATGTTTTCTTTTTTAAATTTAATATGGTTTTAATTTTCAGTTCCAAATTCTCTCCCTCTCTCCACCTCCTCCCTCATCCATTGAGAGGGCAAGAAATATACCTATTTACACGTGAAATCATGCAAAAACATATTTTCACAGCAGCCATACCTTTCCACCCTCTCCCTCCCAAGGGAAAAAAAGCATGAGAAACGAAGAAGGAAAAAAAAAATTCTTCAATCTGCACTCTGAGTCCATCAGTTCTCTATCTGGAGGTGGATAGCATTTTATATTATGAGTCCTTTGGAATTGTGATGGATTGTTGTATTGATCAGATTAGCTGAGTCTTTCATAGTTAAATGTCTTTACAATATTGCTGTTAGTGTATAGATTGTTCTCCTGTTGCATCTACTTTGCATTAGTTCATTTAAGTCTTCCTCCCTTCATCATTTCTTTCAGCACAATAGTATTCTTTCGATTTATATATCATAACTTGTTCAACTATTCCACAATTTATGGACATCCCTTCGGTTTCCAGTTTTTTTTTTCCACTACAAAAAAAGCTGCAGTAAATATTATTGTACATGTGGATCCTTTCCCTTTTTCTTTGATCTCCTTGGGATATAAATCTAGTCATGGTATTGCTGGGTCAAAAGGTATGCACATTTTTATAGCCCTTTATAGTCTGAAATTGTTCTCCAGAATGGTTGGACCAGTTCACAATTCCACCAGGAGTGGAGTTTACCTCTTTAGTTTACCTCTTTCTTCACATTCCCTCTAGCATTTGCCATTTCCCTTTTTTCTGTCATATTAGCCAAACTGCTAGGTGTTAAGAGGTACTTCAAGGTGTTAAGATGTACTTCAAAGTTGTTTTATTTTGTATTTCTCTAGTTATTATTAATTTAAAGCATTTTTATATGATTATTTGTAGCTTTGATTTCTTCCTATGAACACTGCCTGTTAATATCCTTTGACTTTTTATCAATTGGGAAATGGCTCCTATTTTTTATAAATTTAGCTCAGGTCTATATATCATATCATTTGCAAAAAGTGCTATTTTGTTTCCTTATTGCATATGCCTATTTCTTCGATTTCTTTTCTTGTCTTATTACTGTAACTAGCATTTCTAGTATAATATTGAATAATAATGGTAATTATGGACAACCTTGCTTCATCCTTGATCTTATTGGAAAGGCTTCTAGTTTATCTCTATAACAGATAATGCTTGTTCTTGGCTTTATATAGATATTACTTATAATTTTAAAATATGAGTTATTCTTATAAGATTTATTTCTATGCTTTTTAGTGTTTTTAATAGGAATGGATGTTGCATTTTGTAAAAAGCTTTTTTCTACATCTATTGATACAATCATATGATTTTTGTTGTTTTTATTACTGATATGATCAGTTATGCTTACAGTTTTTCTAATGTTAAGCCAACTCTGCATAGTTGATATAAATCCAGCCTGGTAATAATGTGTGATCTTTGTGATATATTGCTAGCATTTTATTTAGAATTTTTTCATCAATATTCATTATGGAAATTGATCTTTAGTCTTCTTTCTCTATCGTTTTCTTTAGCTCTCCCCAGTTTAGGTATCAAAATCACATTTTTGTCAAGTAAGGAATTTGGAAGGACTCCTTTGCCTATTTTTCCAAACAGTTTATATACTATTATAATATTTTTCTTTAAATATTTGGTAGAATTCATTTATGAAACCATCTAATCCTTTGTCTTCCTTAGGGAGCTAATTTATAACTTCGTCAGTATCTTTTTCTAAGATAGGGTAATTTAAGTATTCTAGTTCTTCTTTAATCTGGGCAATTTTAATTTTTTTAGATATTCATTTATTTTATTTAGACTGTCAGTTTTATTGGCATATAGCCAATGGCAATATAGTACCTAATAATTGCTTTAATTTTATCTTCATCAGTTGTGTATTCCATCTTTCCATTTTTGATAATTTGGTTTTCTTCTTTCATTTTAAAAATCAAATTTGCCAATGATTTTTCTATTTTGTTAAGTTTTTTTTTTATAAAACAAGCTTCTAGTTTTATTTGTTAGTTTAATATTTTTCCTTACTTTCAATTTTATTAATCACTCCTTTGATTTTTATGATTTCTATTTTGGTGTTTCATTGAGAATTTTAAATTTGGGTTTTTTCCCTATTTTTTAGTTGCATGCCCAAATCAGTGATTTGCTTTTCCTTTCTTTTATTGATACAAACATTTAGATATATAAATTTTCCCCTAACAAATGCTTTGCCTATATCCCACAAATTTTGTGTGTTGTCTCATTGTTGTTATTATCTTTAATGAAATTACCAATTCTTCCCATGGTTTGTTCTTTGACCCACTGATAATTTAGGCTTAAATTATTTAGTTTCCAAATAATTTTTAATCTCTGCCTCAAAGGCCCTTTATTTAGTATAATTTTTTTGAACTATGGTCCAAAACTTGGACTACGCATTTAACATTTCTGCTGTTCTGCATTTGTTTGTGAGGTTTTTATGCCCTAATAAATGGTCAATTTTTTTTTTTGTGATGGTGCCATGTACAGCTGAGGAAAAGTGTGTATGTTTTTTATTCCTATTCAGTTTTCTGTAGAGGTTTATCATATCTAACTTTTCTAAAATTCTATTCTGTTCTTTAACTTCTTTTTTGTTTATTTTATGGTTAGATTTGTCTAAGTTTGGGAGGGATAAATTGAGGTCTTCCACTAGTATAGTTTTACTGCAAATTTCTTCCTATAACTCACTTAACTTTTCCTTTAAGAATTTGGATTCTGTGTCATTTGGTGCATATATGTTCAGTAGTGATATTAATTCATTGTCTATGGTACCTTTTAGCATAATGCAGTTTCCCTGCTTATCTCTATTTTTACTTTTGCTTTGTCTGGGATCATGATTGCTTCCCCTGCCTTTTTTTACTTCAGTTGAAACATTATAGGTTCTGCTCCCATCACTTACTTTAACCCTGTGTTTCAAAAGTGTCTCTTGTAAACAACATATTGTAGGAGTCTGGTTTCCAATCCATTTTGCTATCTTCTTCCAGGTTATGGGCGACTTCATTCCATTCCCCTTCATAGTTACAATTGCTGTGTATTTCTCTCTATCCCATTCTCTTTTCTTTTTCTTTGTCTTTATTTACCCTGTCTTCTCCTCCAAAGTTTGTTTTGCTTCAGACCACTGCCTCCCTTAATCAATCCTCCCTCTTGTCACCCTCCTCATCTTAGTACCTTCTCCTCTTACTTCCTTCTTGGTTAAGATGAATTTCTATACCCAACTGTGTGTACATATATATTCTTCCTTCTTTAAGCCAATTCAGATTACTGTAAGGTTCAAGCATTACCTGGTCTCCTCCTCTCATTTCACCTCCATTGTAAAAATTCTTTCTAGCATATTTCTTTTATGTGAGATAATTTTCTCTATTCATCTTCTCCCTCCCCCCTTCTAGGCATCCTTCTTTCTCACCCATCCATTCATGTTTTTTGAGATTATCTCAACATAATAGACTCATGCACTCTCTCTAAGTAGACTCCTTCGATGCCCTAATGATGATACATTTCTTAGGGGTTACATTTATCATCTTGAAACCTTGTAAGATATCTTGGAGTTTACAGACTAGATTTTCTTTTAAGGACCATGCTTTAAACTCAAATCACTCTGGCTCTCATTAATTGGCCAACAGTAGGTCCTAGCCCAAGCCTCACTTGGTCATTGTTTGGGTCTTGATGGCGTAGAGTAACTGTAAATAGCAATTGTTTCAGTTTTGACCAGAAACCCTAAAGGTCTTCCTCTCCCAGATTGTTTTTTTTCTTTTTCTTTTTTTGTTTTTGACTAAGTAAAGGAAGCCATTCTTTGCCTCATTTATTACCTATCACTGATTTATTATCTTGATCACTGAATTGGCATTGCCTCAGACAAACTGAGGCCTGGGAGAGACCTTAGCTTAAAGAGGCCAAGGTCTCTCACTGCATCTAGGGCCATTTCTAATCATCCTCATCTGTAACTTGCCACTGGACCCAGATGGCTCCACCAGAGAGAGTGAGGATGGTAACTTTGTATAGCCCTGCCTCACTTAAATCCAATTCACTTGCAAGTCGTTGCATCACCTTCCTGATATCATTGGTCCTCTTCAGGAATGAAGGATAAACAACAATCCCATATAGAAATGTACATGGTTTAATCTTATTAAGTCCCTTATGATTTCTCAATAATGTTTACCTCTTTTATGCTTTTCCTAAATCTTTTGTTTGAATGTCAAATCTTACATTCAACTCTGGTCTTTCTAGCAGAACCAAATTCAGACATGGGACAAGGTGCATCAGTAATATAAGCACCATGGCAAATACTGAAATTACAGTAGACTCAAAATCCACCAAAAGTTCAGGAGTAAAGATTCTCCATGGTAGCAATTGAGCAGAATCTGAACTGCCATCAGACAGCAACAAAATGGATTATCCAGACATGGAGTTATGTGTAATAATCAATAATAAACATTTTCACCCAGACATTGGAATGTCCCTTTGGTCTGGTACAGATGTAGATGCAGCAAACCTTGGGGAAGCATTCAAAAGCTTGAAATATGAAGTCAGAAATAAAATCATCTGACACGTAAAGAAATAATTGAATTAATGCACAATGTTTCTAAAGAAGATCACAGCCAAAGGCACAGTTTTGTTTGTGTGCTTCTAAGTCACGTGAAGAAGGAATCATCTTTGGCACAGATGGATCTGTTGAAATGAAAAGATTAACATATTTCTTCAAAGGGGGTAAGCGTAGAAGTGTAACAGGAAAACCAAGGCTTTTTATTTATTCAGGCATGTAGAGACAGAGTTGAATTGTGGTATTGAGGCAGACAGTGGCACTCATGAGGACATAATATGCCAAAAAATACCTGTTGAGGCAGACTCCTTCTATGCATATTCTACAGCTCCTGGCTACTTTTCTTGGAGAAATTCAAAGAACGGTTCATGGTTTATCCAGTCACTTTGTGTAGTGGTGAGACGGTACGCTTACAAGCTTAAGCTTATGCAAATCCTTACCTCAGTCAATTGGAAAGTAGCCATAAGTTTGAATCTTTTTTCTTAGACATTGCCTTTCATGTAAAGAAGCAGGTGCCATGTATCATGTCCATGCTTACCAAAGAACTATATTTTTTTTCCACTAAGAAAATCATGCATTTTCATTTGTATGCCAAGCTAATGGATGATAGATCTGAGGACTGTATTTCCTTGGTAATTTAGAATGAGCACGTTAAACACAGTATGACAGTGGTGAGGAAGGACTGGAAGGGGTTGGGGAAGAAATCACCATTTCTTCATTTAATAGAACCAATGCATTGCTACCTCAAATTCAGGTAGATGAATTGGAATCTAATTGGGAGTTAATATATTGAGTTTGTAAAGAAAAAAAAGATGACTTTTTTTTGGTAAGTTTTTAAATTTTAAACTTAAATGCAAAATAAGAAAACAAAAAACTTAAATACTAAAACTTTTACAAAATAAGAAAAGAAAAAAAGTTGCCATGTGCACAGCAAAACGTGAGAGAGGATTCAAAATATACAGCAATAAATTTCCATTTCAAGAAAGCCTATATAATAAATACTACGTATTTATTGAGAGCTGTCCATCTTTTCTTTGCTTCCTTGTAAGTTTTCTTTTGTTCTCTGCTGTGAACTTCTTACTTTGTTTTTTTCCCCCTTCTTCCACACTCCTCCCCCCACCAAGAAGGCACAATACATATACAGATATATACATATACATACATATACATATACGCATACATATATGGACATATATATGCATAAAATATACATATATTATATATAAACATACATACACCTATACATACATACACTTACATACCTATACTCAGATATTGACAATCATAGTTATATGTAGACATGTACATTCATATGCATCTATGAAAGACCATACTATACTTATTTATCCTCTGTTTCTCTGAAGTGGATAGCCTCTTCCTTCCAAAGTCCAAGTCTTTCTGCATTTTTCCAAGTCCACAAACTTGTAATTTCCTACACCAGAGCAATATTCCCACATTATACTGTCTAGTTGTTTTAGATAGTCCAAAACAATGTTGATAAATATGGCTCCCACATAGTGTAATTTCCCTATTTTTCTCTTTTGATTAAATCTATTTTAGCCTTAACTTTGTCCGAGATCATTACTACCTCTGCTTCTTTTTCCCTAACACATTCTACTCCTGAACTTTATTTTATGTTTATGCATTTCTCTTATTTCCTATCGCTCCTGACTCCTCTACTTTACTTCTACCTGCTACCTTGCCCTCCTATTACTTAACCTACCCTCCTTCCAAGGATCCCTTCTTTATCCTTCTCTTCTCATTAATCTAAACACCTTTCTATGCAGTCCTTCAGCTTATTCCCTCACACTTCTCTCTAAAGATCCCTTCCTTATCCTCTCTCCCTTTCCTGTCCACTTAGCGTTTTATTTCTTTCTGAAATTAGAAGACTTTTGTACTCTTCTAGATATATTTGTATTTTTCTCTCTTAATTCCATCCTTGATGAAAATAGGTTTCCAGAACTACTAACCCTCCTCTGCCATCTAATTTCTCTGTGTCAGTTCTTCCTTTCACACCTCATTTGTATAAGATAATTTCTCTTTTTAGTCGTTCCTAAATGGTTTTACTTTTTAAAATCACGTCATACTCCTGCCTACCCTAATCTTTCTTGTGAACTACCCAATTACTAATAACAATTTTAGACATATGTTTTACATTGTGCATACATAAAAGGTAAACAATCTGTTCTTATGGGGTCCCTTGTAATTTGTCTTTGGTATGTACCTTATATTTTTCTTGGCTTGTGTATGTCAAATCTTATATTAAGCTCAGGCTTTTTTTTTTTAAACAAAATCCTAGAAGTCTGACAATTCATTAAATGTAGATTTTTTCCATTCAGGATTACACTTAGCTTTGCTGGGCATAATATTTTTGGCCAGAACCCCACTTCTTTTGCTCTTTGATACATGGTGTTCCAAGACCTGCAGTCTTTTAGTGTCACCGCTGCTAGGTCTTGTGTGACTCTAATTGTGGCACCACCATATTTTAATTGTTTTTTTTCTTGTTGCTCAAAATATTTTGTCTTTGAGCTGGGGGTTTTGGAATTTAACTATGATATTCTTGTGAGTTTTCCTTGTAGGGTCTCTTTTGGGTGGTGATCGGTGAATTTTTTCTATTTCTTCTTTCCCCACTTGTTCTAATGCTTCAGGACAATTTTATTTAATTATTTCTTGTATTATTGTGTCAAGATTCTTTTTTTGATCATAGCTTTCAGGTTGTCCAAGTATTCTTATGTTTTCTCTTGTTGACTTGTTCTCCAGGTCAGTTGTTTTTCTTATGAGATGTTTCACATTCTCTTCTATTTTTTCATTCTTTATATGTTGTTTTTTATTTCTTGATCTCTTATAACTTCACTGGCTTCCACCTTGCCCAATTCTGATTTTCAAGGGCTCCCTGAAAGATTCTGGATCTCCTTTGGTTGACTATCTTTTTATAATCTTCATGTTTTTTGTTTGCTTTTTAGTTTTTCCTCATTTTCTCTCATTTGATTTTTAAAGTCTTTTTAAAGTTCTTCTCTGAATTCTTTTTGGACAGGTGACCATTTGACATTACTCTTTGGGATAGAGGAGAGTTTCTTTGCTTCAGTATACTCCTCTGAAGATGAACCCTGTTCTTCTCTATTCCCACAGTAACTGTCTATGGTTGGATTCTTTCTCCTTTGCCTGTTCATTTTTTTTAAAAAAAAATTTGTACCAGCTTAGTTTTTATGATTACCTCTAGCCCTAGTATATGGGGGATGGTGCCTCTGGCCTCAGATCCTCCTTCAGTTCTCCGCTCTAGCCTAGAACCGAAACTAAGCCTGTGGTGTCCCTGCCTACTGTTTCTGCACTCACCAGGTGTGTGCTGGTTCCTTCTTGCCCCTAGCCACATCTCCACAGCTCAGCTGGGTCTGGCATTCCTTGTCAGCAAAGGTTCCTTTGATCTTCTCCAGCTCAGACACTCAGGAATATCCCAGGAGTAAAGGTTTTTGTGACTGGGCCTAGGCTGCCTTTCAACCCAGCTAACTCCAGGGCTTGCCACTTATTGTTTAAGTGGACCTAGCCTAGAGGTATTTACTCTTCACAGGGACCAAACCTCTTCTTGGGATTTTTCTTCAAATCTTCTCGATTGTCCCAGGAGGCCCACTGTTCTGCCCCTACTCTTATTTATTTTTATTACCTTATGTTCACTCTGAGATGCTATTATTATCTCATTTGTGGGGGAAATCTAGAGAGCTTGGAATCTTTTGACCTACTCCACCATCTTCCCAGATTCCTCCCCTAATGGCATTTGTTGTAAGAAGAAGCTATTGTATCTTCAAAGCTTTAATTATTAATTATAGTTAATAATACTTAGGGAATAGAATACTTCTTAGTGATATAATATCATGGGGTTTAAAGGTGTTATGGAAAAATTAGCATATTTTAAAAGTATATATTCAACTTAATTATGAGTGATAGTGGGCAGCTAGGTGGCACAGTGGATAGAGCACCAGGCCTGGTGTCAGGAAAACCTGAGTTCAAATCTGACCTCAGACCCTTACTAGCTATGTGACTCTGGGCAAGTCTTTTAAACTCTTTTTAAAAATAATATAAATTTATTTATTTTATATTTTATTAAAATTTATTTATTTTTAGTTTTCAACATTCCCTTCCACAAGTTTTTGAGTTCCAAATTTTCACCCCATCTCCCCTCCCCCACCCCAAGATGTCATGCATTCTGAATATCCCTTCCCCTACTCTGTCCTCTCTTCTATTTCTCTCCCCTTCTCTTATCCCCTTCCCCTTCTATTTTCCTGTAGGGCAGGATAGACTTCTGTACCCCATTTCCTATATTTATTTCCCAGTAGCATGTGAAAACATTTTTTTTAAACATATGTTTTTAAAACTTTAGGTTTCAAATTCTCTCTTCCTCCCTCCGCACCCACCCTCATTGAAAAGGCAAGCCACTCAATATAAGTTGTACATGTGCAGTTATGCAAAACACGTCCATAGTAGACATGTTGTGAAAAACTAACTCTTATTTCCCTTCATCCTATCCTGCCCTCCCATTTATTCTATTCTTTCTTTTGACCCTGTCTCTCCTCAGAAGTATTTACTTCTGATTAACCCCTTTCCCAATCTGCCCTCCTCTCTATCATCCCCCTGCTCTCTTGTCCCCTTTCCCCCTATTTTCCTGTAGGGTAAGACAGATTTCCATATCCAATTGAATGTGTATGTTATTCCCTCCTTAAGCCAAATCCTATGAGAATAAGATTCACTCATTCCCTCTCACCTTCCCCTGTTTCCCCTTCCACTGTAAGAGACTTTTCTGTTTTTTTTTGTGAGATAATTTACCCCATTCTACCTCTCCCTTTCTTCTTCTCCAATAATCCTCTCATCCCTTAATTTTATTCTCCAGATATGACCCCTTAATCTTCAGCTCACCCTGTGCCCTCTATCTATCTATCTATATATATATATATAATTTTTTTCCTCCAACTACCCTGATACTGACAAAGGTCTCATGAGTTATAAATATCATCTTTCCATGCAGGAATGTAAACAGTTCAATCTTAATAAGTCTCTTATGATTTCTCTTTCCTGTTTACCTCTTCATGTTCCACTTGAGTCCTGTATTTGAAAGTCAAATTTTCTATTCAGCTCTGGTCTTTTCATCAAGAATGCTTGAAAGTCCTCTATTTCACTGAATGACCATTTTTTCCCCTGAAGGATTATACTCAGTTTTGCTGGGTAGGTGATTCTTGGTTGTAATCCTATCTCCTTTGCCCTCCGAATATTATATTCCATGCCCTGCTCCTTTAATGTAGAAGCTGCTAAATCTTGTGTTATCCTGATTGTGTTTCCACAGTACTTGAACTGTTTCCTTCTGGCAGCTTGTAATATTTTCTCCTTGACCTGGGAACTCTGGAATTTGGCTACAATATTCCTAGGAGTTTTCCTTTGGGGATCTCTTTCAGGAGGAGATCTGTGGATTCTTTCAATTTCTATTTTGCCCTCTGGTTCTACTATATCAGGGCAGTTTTCCTTGATAATTTCTTGAAAGATGATGTCTAGGCTCTTTTTTGATCATGGCTTTCAGATAGTCCAATAATTTTTAAATTCTCTCCTGGATCTATTTTCCAGGTCAGTTGTTTTTCCAATGAGATATTTCACATTGTTTTCTAATTTTTCATTCTTTTGGATTTGTTTACTGTCTTGATTTCTCATAAAGTCACTATCTTCCAATTGCTCTATTCTAATTTTTAAGGAAGTATTTTCTTCAGTAATCTTTTGGACTTCCTTTTCCATTGGCCAATTTTTCTTTTTAGGGCATTTTTCTCCTCATTGGCTTTTTGGACCTCTTTTGCCATTTGGGTTAGGCTATTTTTTAAGGTGTTATTTTCTTCAGTATTTTTTTGGGTCTCCTTTAGCATCACTCTCAGTTTTTCCTCTACTTCTCTAACTTGCTTCTCAAAATCGTTTTTGAGCTCTTCCATGGCCTGGGACCAATTCATATTTTTCTTGGAGGCTTTGGATGTAGGGGCTTTGACTTTGTTGTCTTCTTCTGGTTGTATATTTTGGTCTTCTTTTTCACCAAAGTAAGATAATATAGTCTGACTCTTTTTGCGCTGCTTGCTCATGATCCCGGCCAATTACTTGAGTTTTAAACTCTTTGTTAAGGTAGAATCTGCTTCCAATGTGGAGAATGTACTGTCCCAAGCTTCGGGGTTTGTACAGCTGTTTTCAGAGATACTTGTAGGGACCTGTAAATTTTCAGTTCTTCCAAGGTGGTATGATAGGGGGCAAGGTGTTTACTCCTTTCCTGGCCTGCGACTACAAGTACTCCTTTCTGCCCTGTAACTGTGATGAGGGCTCCTCTCTACAACCACTACAAGCTCCACGAAGCCAGTGCTCCTCCTCACCCCAGCACCACCACCCAGAACTGTGGCCAAGATCCAAACACGGGCAAAGCAAGAGATTCCTGCCTCAGCACTGGCAAAGAGATCCCTGCAATCCCTCTCTGATCAGCCACTGGATTCCCCCTCAGTCTGTGGGCCGGAAGCTAGGGAAGCAGCTGCGCCCCCCAGGCCACGTCTTGGGGAATGGAGTTGAAGCCCCACATTCCTTTCTCAGGCACTGACAGAAACAGACTTTTCCCACTGACCTTCTAATTTGTCTTTGGCATTGGTGGATTGAGGAGTCTGGAAACCTCCACAGCTGCCTGAGATTCAGTCCTCTGAGGCCTGCTCCAGGTTTGCTGCAGCCTACGCTCCCATGCTGCGGCCTGTGCACCCATGCTGCGCTCCCAGCCCGGCACCATATGCCTTTCTGATCAATCATCCAGGTTGTCTTGGGCTGGCAATTTGTTTCACTCTGTCTTTTTGTGGGTTCTGCTGCTTTAGAATTTGTTTAGAGCCATTTTTTATGAGTATTTGGAGGGGTTTAGAGGAGAGCTCAAGCAAGTCACTGCTTTCACTCTGCCATCTTGGCTCCACCCCCTCTCTTAACCCTCTTTAACCCAGTTTTCTCATATGTGAAATGAGCTGGAGAAAGAAGTGACAAACTGCTATAGTATCTTTGTCAAGAAAACCCCAAAATGCAGTCACAAAGAGTTGGATGTGACTGAACAACAATAAAAACAACAAACTTTTTTTTCATCAAAAATGCTTTTCATCAGGAATTAATTAAATGTCCATTCCCCCCCCCATAGGATTATACCTAGTTTTGCTGGATAGGTTATTTTTTATTGTAATCAAAGCGCCTCTTGCCTTCCAAAGTATCATATTCCAAGCTCTCTAGTCTTTACAGAGTGGTAGTTGCTAAAGCTTGTGTGATCTTGCCTTTGGCTCCATGATATCTGATTCTTTTCCTTCTGGCTTCTTGTATTTTCTCCTTGATCTTGGAGTTCTGGAATTCGGCTATAACATTCCTGAGAATTTTCATTTTGGGATTTCTTTCAGTAGGTGATTGGTGGATTATTCCAATTTTCACTTTGTTCTCTGATTCTAAGATATCTGGACAATTTTCCTTTATAATTTTGAAAATGTGTCTAGGCTCACTTTTTGATCATGCCCCTCAGATAGTCCAACAAGACTTCTTTTTCCTGTCCTCCTAATTTGCCTTGGGTTGGAAAATTACTTACTATGAGTTTTTGTTAGTTATCTTGCTCAGAATTCAATTTGACATGCTTTTTAACATTTTTTAGAGCGGTGTATTGGGAGACCTCAGAAAAAAAATATTCACTTCTCTCTGCCATTTTGGCTGTGCCCTACCCCTTCCGTATTGCTTTCTTTAGGAAACTGAAGAGAGTCTAATTGAGGCAATTAATAGCTTTAGTAAAATACCATGACACAAAATAAATATGTAAACATTTGAAACATTTTCTATAAAGTAGTAAAAAGTCAGGAGGAAAATATGGGAAAAAAGATTCAAAATAACTATAATGTGTATAAATTATCTGGTAGTCAATCTACCAAGATATATTTAGGACTTATAAAAACACATTTTTAAAAAAAACAGAAATGAAGGAAATAAAAAATTGGGGGAGAGTTATTGCTCATGGTTAGGCTGCACTGACATACAAAAGTAATGATACTGGCTATATTAATTTACACTTTTTTTGCTTTCTTTACTAAACTGCTAAGGGATATAACTAGGTAAAATAGCAGCAAAGTTCATTTGAAGGAACAAAAGACACAAAATCACAAGGGATATGATGAAAAACATGTAGCAATTAAGTAGAAATAACATTTCTAGACCTCAACCTATGTTATAAATCAGTGATAATAATATTTGGCCCTAGTTAAAAGACTGAAAGGCCGATCAGTGGAATAGACTAGATTAGCAAGAATCAGAAGCAATTGAACTCAAAAGTCAATATTTGATAACCCCAAGAATTTAAATTATTTAAAAGAACACAATTTATTTGACAATTGATAAGAAATCTGGAAAACAGTTTGGGAAAAAATAAGTTCAGACCAACATCTTACACTATATACTGTAGTAAGTTTTGAAGGATACATGATTTAAATATAAATGGGTACATCATAAAAAGATTGTAGGAAATGGAAGGACTTTTATAACTATACTAGGTAGAAAATTATTATACAAACAAGGGATAGAGAGGATCACGAGGGAAATTTTGATTAAGTTAAATTGGGAAGCTTAAATAATCTCAATGCTGTTGGAGTAAAAATAGAAATTGCCAACTGGAAAATACTTTTTGCATCAAATGTCTTTGAAAAAAGTCTGATAGTCAATACATACAGGAAATTAATACAAATACAGCACCTCCCCGAAGTCTTAAGGCAGTTTTAAGCTACTGAAGTTTAAATACCAGGCTTTAAGACCAATCAATAGCCACTCCCCAGTAGATAAGTGGCAAAGGATGTATCAAATAGTTCTCAAAGGCATTGCAAGCTATTAACAAGTACATGAAGTCCAACAATCACTAAAAAGAAGAGAAATAAGAAATACAACTCTGAGGTTTCACCATATACCCTAAAAATGAGCAAAGATGACAAAAGGTGGAAATAGTCATTGTTGGAACTATTTGTTTGGTGCCATCATTCTGGAAATTATTTAGAATTATGCTAAAATATACTTATCCTTTTACTTAGAGATTCTACTACTGGGTCTATATGTGCCCTGATGAAATTAAAGGCAGAAAGGGCCTGTATATAGCAAGCTAATCTCAGCATCACATTTTGTGATAGGAGAAGAAACAGGATAGATACAAGTTGGTTTTGTTTAATTGGGTTTTTTTTGTTTCTTTGCTTCTTTGTTTGTTTTTGTTTTTTTTTTCTCAAGGAGAGAATCACAAGGTAGAAGCAGAGGAGAGGTATACTTAGAAATATAGGTGATGCAAAAACAAGAGGCATCAATAAAACTTCTTTAAAAAAATAAAAGAAATGACAGGGAGACTATCGCACCTGCTTACATCCCTGCAGAAATTTCTTTAATCTCTTTTTCTGGTCTGCCTGTGCCTTGTGAGTTTCTTTTTCATGTTTGGGCATGATCTGAGGCATCCACAGATAGTCATTTGTGGCTGTTTCAAAGGTCAGTGAGGGAAGGGTAGGAAATATCAAGAATAGTATTCATGTTTTGTAAAGAAAGGACATTTTCTTGGTAAGCAGCATTGTGATTGTGCTATAATCAAGAAGTTGTTCTGTTTTCTTCCACAGCTGTGTTGGAAACATCTACTTCACAGGAATTGTCATGTTGTTATCTGCAGATCCCAAGATCATAAATCATTTCTTGAGAAGGATTAAAGCTTGTTAAGTCTCAAGAATCTTGTGTAAGGGTTAATGCTTCCACAAAATTCTTGTCAAGGGCACTAAGACTGTGGAATGCATCTCAGGTAATATGCCACAAAATTTAAGGATGATTGAAGGTCTTTGATAAATACAGATGCTTTCCACTCTAAGACAGCCATCAATTTTCAAAAATGTGACTCAGAAATTTTACTTAATGGAGGCTGAAGGTTTATTTTTGTAGCTTGGCATGTAGCCAGTGTTACCAGAGCTTATCTCAAACTATGTGGACATAGAAAAGATATTGTCTAGGATGGAATGACCATAAAATGTTGAACAATGGACACAACATTACACAAGTTAGTTGACATCACTATATCAATGAAGTACTCATTCCAGGTCTGGAAGGTTGTCTTTCATCTAGCTGTCATTCCACATTCTAGTTGTTACATTCTTTAAATATCTAGCATTGTTTGAGTGGAGGCTATGCAAAGAAGGTTAAAGAGATAAAGGTATGAATTTTGAACCCATAATGGTGCTAAAGAGACAGAATTCTTCTCTTACTTTTACAGTAAATAGACCTCTGGGTAATTTACAGGCATAGTGTGCTATAGTGAGAAAGAATACTTATTTAAGTCATAGATTTAGAGCTGGTATAACTTAATAGAAAGTATATTATCTTAGGATAATACCAAAATTGTGAGCCTGGGTGACCTGCTAGGATGGTGGTATCCTTGGCAATTAGAGGAAAGTTGGAAAAATTACTATTTTCCTCCTTAGAGAAAGAATAAAGCAAAGTTCAGTTCAAGTTCATAGACAACAAGGATTTCTCTGCCTTGGTGATTTCCTTAGGTGCTTGCCAAAAGGGCAAGCTGTCTTTCATATCCTTGTGCTATTTCTGGGTGTTCTTGAGACCTGAAGAATGATTTCTGGAAAAAATTATCTACAGCTGATATCCTTACTTCCTTGTCACCCACTCTCTTCTCAAACCTTGCATTCTCCAGCATTTTACTGAAACTGCTCCTCAAAGGTCACGATGGTCTCCTAATCACTGCATGCAGTGGTTTAGACTTTATTCAGTTCATGTCTCCCTTGACTCCTCTGTAGCATTTGACGTGATGGATGGCAATGAATGATTCCCTTCATTTGGATACTCTTGATTCCCTTTGCTTCAGGGATACGCTACTCTTCCCATTTAAGTAATGATTTCCCCTGTGGCATCTAAAATAAAATTCAGCTGACTCTAATTTCAACATACTTTTTTAGTTGTATATGTACTGCTTCAAGTGATTGCATTTTCTTTATTATATTCACTGGCTATGCCAATTATTTACTATAAGAAATGTGATAGTGCAGCTACTATTGCAGTAGTCTCATAATTGTTCTTCCTGCCTCACATTCCTCCCCTCTCTAATCCATCCTCCTCTCAGCGGCTAAAGTGATTTTCCTAAAATGTAGATATGATTATGTCCCTTCTTTCCTCAATAAACATCAACATCTCCTTATTGCTTCTAGGGTCAAATATTTACTCTTCCATTTCTCATTTGAATCACTTCACAATCTGACCCTAAACTACTTTTTCAACCTTGTTACAAATTGCTCCCCTTCACCAACTCTGTCAATCTGGCCTTACTGTTCCTCTCATAACGTGCTCTATCTCCTGTCTTTTTACTGTCTTTCCGCCATGTCTGCACTGGCTGTTACCCTACTTGGAATGCACTCTCTCCTCACCTCTGTTTCTAAGAATCCCTAGGTTTCTTTGGAACTCAGTTCAAATGTCACCTTCTGCATGAAGCCTTTTCTCTTCCCTCTGAAAATAATTTTATATTAATTCTGTGTATATCTTTACATACCAATATATGTACACAACTCCAATAGAATGTAAACTCCTGAGGGCAGAAATTATTTCACTTTTCTGTTGGTATCCCTAGCACTGTCACAGTGCCTGGAACAGAGTAAGTACTTAATAAATTGATTGTATGGCAGAAGAAAGAACACTTCTTTTAGTATCAGCTCTATGCTTTGTTCCTGGCTTTGCCATGTTTTGGCTGTATAACTCTGGGCAAGCTGCATAATTTCTGTGAGTCTCAGTTTTCTCATTTGTAGAATTGGGATAGCAATATTCACACTACCTCCCTTCTAGTGTGGCTATGAGAAAAATGCTTTGTAAGCTTAAAAAAAAGCTATTTTAATGTAATTTGTATTAATATTAATAATAAAATTATCATAATGACATTCAATGAGGCAATTAATAGTTACAGCTTACAGTCCCTTGACCAGTTAATCAATCATTCATCAAATTAAATTCAATAGACTTTAAAAAATTGGTTCTCAAAGTATGGTTTGGGGATCCCGAGGGTCCCCCAGACCTCTTTTAGGGGATCTATGAGGACAAAACTATTTTCATAATAATACTAAGATGTTTTACTTCTAATATGGTAAATATCAATAGATAGAACCCACTTTAACAAAAGCTCCTTAGTAGAGAGGCGGGTGGGAGAGGATTCTCTTTCAATTTTTTAAGAGTGTAAAGGGGTCCTGAGACCAAAAATTTTATATCCCAGGCACTGGAGATAGAAGATGTTTCAAGGAGTTTATCTGTATGTGTATGTATGTAATAACATGTACACAGATATGCCAGTACTATACACACACACACACACACAGAGATTTATATATATACATATACTACACACACACACACACACACACACACACACACACACACAGAGAGAAAGAGAGAGAGAGAGAGAGAGAGAGAGAGAGAAACTGGAGGAACTAAGAAAGACTTCTTGAAGGGAGTGACACATCATAATGATTTCCAGGAGGCAGAGGACAGGAGGAAGAAAATTCTAGGGTCTGGGAACAGTTGGTTCAAAGACAGACGTGGGAGAAGAGCAAAGAGCCCAATTTGGCTGGAATGTAGTAGTGCACATGTGTGTATGTGTATGTGCATGTGTGTATGTAGCAATGTGAATAGTCTAGAAAGGTGGATTAGAGTCAGACTGTGAAAGGGCTTTAAGTGACTAACTGAAGAGTTTGAATGTTATCCTAAAGACAATAGACCACTGACATTAGGCAGAAGGGATGATGTGGTCAAACCTGAGCTTTGGGAATATCAACTTGGCAGTAGTATAGAGGATGGGATTGGAGAAGAAACTGGATGTGGGGGGACCAAACAGTTATTGCATTAGTCCAAGGGAGAGGAGACCAGGTTGGTGGCCATATAAGTGGAGAAAAAGGAAAGGATGTGAGAGATGTTGTAGAGGTAGAATTCTTGAACACATTGCTTATGGCAGGAGAGTGGTGGTGGTGGTGAATCAGAATGAAGAGTTGAGGATGACTCAGATGTTATTAGTGAGCTCATAAGAAATAGAAAATATGCTGGTGCCTTCCATAGAAATAGGAAGGTTAGAAAGAAGGATAACTTCAGAAGAAAAGATATCCTTTTTATCAGAAAGATATGTATAGAACCTTAGGAAAACTGAAAAACCTCTCCAGGACTTGCTTTGTAAATTGAAAATCTTTTTAGTGACAGAAATATTACAAGAATACATTTGTATGTCAGAAAAAAACAACAACAAACAAACCCAAAAACAAAAACAAAAGCAAAAAACAAACAAAAACTCCACATTACCTGTCATAAGCAATAACCCCATAACTTGTCTCTCCCACCTCCATAACTATCAAAAGATAACCTACATCAATAGGTTGAAGTTTCCTCCCTTTAGTAGGACAGAGAAGAGAATAATAGCCTTCATGTAGTTTCTGATCATGCACACAAGGATCAGAATATAATTAGGAGAACAGGACATTGCGGGGACAGGTGAAATAATCTTGTTGGGCATTTGAGGAAATGAGGGTCTTTCTCTCTCCCCAATTCCCCCAAGCGTAGACTAGGACCAATTGGTAGAAGCTGCAAAGAGAAAGATTTAGATTAGATGTAAGGAAAAGTGTTCTAACAATTAGAACTACTCCAGAATGGAACAACTTACCTTGGGATGTGGCACAGTAGACATGGCTAGCATTTGGATTCAGAAAGAGCTAAGTTTGAATCCTGCCTCAGACAGTTACTAGTTGACTGAACAAGTCATTTAACCCTTTGTAATATGAGAGTCTTGGTCTCTAAGCTTTCTTCAAGTTTTAAAGCTGTAATCCTATGGCCACTTGCAGTCTTCAAGTAGAGACTGGATGACTTTGTTGAGGGGTTTTTGTTTAGATATAGGTCTAACCAAATGGTCTCTGAGATCTTGTCCAAATTCTATGATTCTGTCACAGCTTTAGAATATAGTCAGAGTAGGTTTGCAGAAAAAGTATTTTAGGGGTCCAGAGTCAGGAAATCTGATTTCTTTGATCTTATAGTTCCATTATGTGACCATTGGCAGCTGTGTATGCTTTCTGCTTCTCAATTTCATTACCTGCAAAAACTGCAGAAAAATGATCTCAGATATTAAGAAGGTATTAAAGAGGAAAATGAGAAAATGTATAAAAATATTTTGGGTTCTATAATTGTGTACAAGGTAAAGATAAGGTATAAGTAATAATATTATTACACAAATGCGCAAGTCTTAAAGGTTATAGTTCCTAGATTTATTTTTTGATTCTTTTGTTCTCCTGGATTCACAAAGAAGAAGCGAACAGTCTGTGAATTTGCCAGTCAAGGTCTTATTACTGATCTTTGCTTTGCCTAATTTTACCCAATTAGGAAACTTGATCATGGAGGGAAGTAGATTCTTCCTTTCCCCATTAATGAGTGGAAAGTGATGACAATCATGTGATACAAGAGTTTTTTTCCATATTTGTTGAAATTGAAGAATTGAAATCATCCCTGACGGAGGTGATATGATATCACTCTGCTATCTACCATGTCTGAGAAGCCACTTCCTCTTTATGAGGTCCCATGACTGAAACTCAGTATGGTCCGTCTTATAAGTGATGTCAAAGAGCTAAGAGGTTGGGTTTGCATGGAATATTTTTACTGCTCAAGTATTCAGCTACCTAGGTGTGAGATAAATACTCCTGGAATTAAAATAAGCTATGTTATAGACAAAAAGCAAATAATTTAGAAATGAATACAAAAGTAATTTTTGCTTTTGGACACATGACTTGAAAGTCATAATACCAACGATACTTACTGATGCCTATAGTAGAGATATAGTTCATTGTTGTATAGATTTGCATTTAAATAAGCCAAATAATATCTCTGAAACAGACTGATGATCTACAATGTAACTGAAGTCTGATATCATGTAGGTGTTAGCGTATGATAGAAATATTAGTCCAGTCCTTGATTTTCCAAAGGATGAATAAAAGCAAGCATATCTAGATGACCTGAGTACAGTCTCTGAGATCTGTTTTATGCTAGAATGATATGTTTTGTTTATTTATGGTATAATGTTACAGCTTTTTTTCTAAGATTCAATATATCCATCTGTAAAATGCAATGATATTGTTATCAGGAAAAATACTGCAGGAATTTCTCTAATTTCTAGGTAGGAGGAAAGGGTGCCACAAACCTCTGTGTAGTAGACAGTGAACTTTTTTCTCTAACTAAAATTCAATACCAATTCATGCTACTGGTAGAAACACATAATAAAGGTAGGAATTCAGCTAGAATTGTGGAAAAGAACGACTTTTCCCTTCTTGCTTACATTTTATTCTGGTTCAAGTTCATTTGCTTGTTGGCCAGAGAAGATCTTGGCTATTTCTAACCCCAAATGAGATAATTCTTTGGGACAGGGGACTGAAATCTCTGGCCCAGACAAAGGCTAAAAACAAAAGACTGAAACATAAGCTGGAGATATTAACTAGCTTTGGTTAGCTCAGAGTGGTGGCTATAACTAAAGAACTGTTAGCCTACTCCTATCAGGGAGAGGTTTTCTAACCATTATACTCTACCTGATTAGAGCTGGGATGGTCAGCAGATGGCCTTGAAGAAATGGAGGCCAGAAGTTGATAATAAGGAGCAATGTTCAGGTGAGACTATGTAACCATGAGATCTCTAGAGACCAGTAGAACAATGCCCAGTAAGGCTATGGGCCCAGCAGCAATTAGCAGTTACCATGAGGCTAGCAACAAGACCAGAAGTTATGCCATATTCAGCAGACAGCAGGCCCATCATGAGCTTCCTTGTGACATCACCAGATGAAACTTGGTGGTCCAACATCATCAAAGACATTTTGCCTTATTCACATGTGTTCCTTAACATGTTCCCCTTATGCAGGGTCCCTGTTCTTGATTACTCCTTTTTTTTTTTCCACTGGTGGTATATTTATTTGTGGGAGTGACTCCAGGTTTATGGTAGTGGGGATATTTTACTTTTGATTTTTCTTACTATGCTTTTTCATTAAATGTCTTTCCTTTGAACTAAATTCCCTCTTCCTGAAGTAAAGGGTTAAACATATTTGTAGATGCTTGTGAATTGTGGTTTTGAGTTGTTTCTCCTTTGTCCTCAAAGAGGGCCATGACATCAGGAAGGTTATGCCATGACTGGCAAGTGACTTGGATTTAAGTGAGGGAGAATCATGCAAAGTCACCAGCCTCACTCTCTCCTGTGGAGCCATCTCAGTCCAGTGGCAAGATAAAGATCAGGCCAACTGGAGATGGCCCTGGATGCAGTGAGAGACCTTGACCTTTTTAAACTAAGGTCTTCAACAGGTCTCAGTTTGACTGAGGCAACACCCATTCAGTAAGAAATGAGGCAAAATATGGCCTAGGTTTTGAGTGTATAAGGACACAAAAACACATCTTGGACCTGGAGTAGCTATTAAGAAGGTTCCATGTGTGAGACTTGGGTATTTTAGGTGCTACATGTAGAAGGAAATGCTCTGTGTGTGTGTGTGTGTGTGTTGGAACATGAAAAAGTATTGTGGTCTCAAGAGTCAGGGTAAATGATAACAAAGGCTGAGTGCTAGAAGAGTTCATGTATTTATAAGCTTTTACCACCTTGGAGTCCTTCTATTTCTTGAGTTCTGCTTAAGAGAAGATAAGGAACAACTTGCTGGTCTATGAATGTTTTTATGCAGATACTCTGAAAACCTTTCCTATAACTCATACCTCAAACTTCCCACATGATTATCCTTTTGCCCATACAAAAAAATCAAGGGAGCCTAATTCACACACACACACACACACACACACACACACACACACACGTACATACATACACATACATACACACACATATATATGTGTATATTATAAAATGCATATTCTCATGTATGTGCGTATTATATATGTATGTCCTTGGTTATTTAACTATTGCTTTATTTCTTTAGAAATCAGAAAACTTTAAAAAAAATCTTAGCTATGTTTACGTGATTTTAGTGTTGTCTCTCTCATGCCTTATTCAATTCTATTCTACTCAACACATACTCATTCACAAGTACACCCAGCACATTTCATTGAAGTGTGCAAAAAAAAACCCCTTTTATTTTAATTTTTAAGGAGAACATTTATTGAATACTCAAACATAAAAGATGTTACTTTTACTCATTAAAAACTTGAAGTAACTTAAACTTGACTAAATACATTTTAAAAAAGTAAACTTAAAAGAACTTTGAAAGTGAAACTCAAAATGCCATTTTTGGGGAGGGGGTAGAAATTAGGGTAAGCTTAAGTACATGCTTACTGAATACCTATTATGGGCAAAAACTCAGTGTATTTTCCATTTTGTTCTCATCATGATACTGATGTCCTACCACTGACAGCTCAAAGCATGTCTTAATCACTTCACCATTGAATTCTTCCCCCAGAAAGTGATAATAATAACAATTGCCCAATCCAAATTCCGGTGCAAGACTTCACATATAGTTTCTTTGTAATATTCAAATACCCTGATGATGAAATAACATGTGATCTTTAGTAATTACCCAATGTTTATAAACAACTCTGACCTTAACTACAATGAGATAGAACAACCATGATGCCTATAGAAGAGTTTTATAGGAAAAAAAAAAGAAATGGCTTTATGAAAGAAGCTGAAGGAAATCATAGGATCAGAATAGATTTAGAGCTGGAAGGAATCTTAGACACCATCAAGCCCAACCCTCTTGTTTTGGAGGAAATGCTGCCACAGAGAGGCTAAGTGCAGTCTTATGCAGTGTCATGGAGCTAGTAAAGGTCTGAGGTAGGATCTGAGCACTGATTCCATGTCCAATGCCTTATCTACTATATTGTGCTGCCGGGATAAAACTTTTATCTCTGCTAAGATTTTGATGTTTAGAAGACATTTAAAAGTGGTAAATTGTATAGAGCTGAAATTATCTTGGAACTATTATCCTCATAATTCTGAATGTAAAATGGGATGATATCAAATAACACTACAAACATTTTTCCATCTTGTAGGCTGGGGGAAAGAGTGTTATGAGCCTATACATAAGGAGACAGTGAGGTTTTTCTCTAAGTAAAATACGCCCCAAAGCTATGGTGCTATGCTGCTGGATTATGCAGAGGTCTGTCTTTGACCTCTGCCTGAGTTTTGATACTCAGAAGGCTTGCAGGGAGCTTAGAGCTACAAGATCTCCCATCTTACATTTGTCAACATTCTGATCTTGCTCTATAGTAACTTAGTTCAATTGCATTGCAGGAAATGGTGATTTTAGGCAATCTGAAAGATCAATGACCCTTTAAAATAGATTTTTATTGATACCTTTTGTTTTTATGTCACTTATACTTCCCTTGTATCCCACCTTAATAGTTAGAATTAAAGAAGAAGAAAAGGGGGGAAAAGTTTGTCAGAACCAATCATCAACAAAGTTGATATTACATGCAATGCTCCACATCTGTAGACTCCTTCCTCTGCAAAGGAAATGGGGTGGAGAGGGGGGTGAATTCTTATATTTCTTTTTTAAGGTATAGCTTCATCATTGTAATTTCACAATATTCAGTTTCAATTTTTTTCTTGGTCTTTTCATTTACATTATTGTAGTTATTGTTTACATTGTTTTCTTGGTTCTGCTTTCTTTGCTTGGCTTCAGTTCATGCCTTTCCATGCTTTTCTGTATTCATCATGCTTGTCATTTTTTCCTTTGCATTCACGTACCACAATCGAGCCATGTTCCAGTTAATGGGCCTCTACTTTTGTTTCCAGTTTTTTAACATTGCAAAAGTGCTGCTATCAATATTTCAATGCGTGTAAATTTTTTTTATTTTTTTGTCATTGACTTCCTTGGGATGTGTACATCTAGCAGTGGAATCTCTGGGTCAAAGGGTATGGATGATTTAGTCACTACATTTGAATGATTCCGGATTGCTTTCCATAATGGTTGGACCAAGTCACAGTTCCACCATTAGTGTGCCTGTCTTTCCATAATACCTCCAACACTGACTGTCTTTGCCAATTCTCTTTGTATGAGGTGAAAGCTTCAGCTTTTTAAAAAAAATCAGATTGCTCTTTCTTTTTTTAAAACAACTTTTGGATTTAGTATTTGAATTATTTTCTTATTTCCATTTTTAACTGTATTAATTCCTATTCTGATCTTAGTTATTTCTTTTTGCCTGTTTTCTCTTGGTATGTTTCTTTATATGTATTCTAGATTTTTAAAGTATAGCATAAACTTGCTAAGTTTTTTTCCTCTTTTTTATTGAAAAATGCAGTAAGAACAATAAATTTGCTTATGAACACAACTTTTATTGTATACCATAGGTTTGATAGGTTCTATTTGCATTGTCTTCTTAAATATAATTTGCTATTAAAAATAATTTCCCTTTTTAAGCATTATTTAGTTTAAAAAATTTAATTTGTATAAGAGTCTTTGTATTTTACTTATTGTATGATGATTTACTTCTAACTTCATTGCATGATGATAAGTATTGAAAAATTTTTGCTTTTCACATTGGCCTATATCCTCTTTGTGACCAAACAAATGATCAATTGTTGTGTTAAAATATATAGTATATCATTTCCATTGATTTTTAATATGCTGTAAAAATCTATAGTTTATTTCTCACTTATCTTTTTAATAGGTTTATTATATTTCCATCACAGGTCATTTTAGGTAGTTTTTTTCTTGCCAGAATGCAAGGCTTTTCTTACAAATTTAAGTGTAGAATTATTAGGTTATTATGTATTTAAATTGGCATATTCTAATTTTGGATATAACCTTTTAGTATAATATTTTTATCTCTTTTAATGTTTTCTGGTATGAATTTGACTTTATCCTCAATGCCAATCCCACATTTCATGATTTGGAAATACTGTGGTCGAGTTTAGATCACACATTAAGTCTGAATTTCTTAAAGTATTACTGCATTAAATGTGTTCCTCTAAAGAGTTTATCTCTACATTCTGTTTTTAAATTCATCTTGCAACTGCTTTTTTTTTTTCTTGAGTTCAGTCCACTTACATTTGTGCAGCTTATCTTTTCTTATGGTATATGATTTAGTGGTAGGGAACATAAACTTCCTTATTCTCAATTTTTTTGTTATTAATTTGAATTTATCAAAGTTACTCTAAACACAATTCCTGTTTTACTAGTAGCTGTATCATACTTCCTCTTTATCAGATGGGATCTTCCTTTTGGGATTACCCTGTGCTTCTTCCCTTCTTATTTTCCTAGTATTCTCTTTGTTTGTCTGAAACACTCATTTAAAACACTTAGTAGTTTAGCTAATAGAGAACTCTGAGTGTTGTCACATTTTGTCAGCGACTGGTTAATCCTGATTTGAGAAATGCGACAAGACGTTTATCTCTTTGGTCTTGGACCCTCGTTTGTTGTTCAGACTTATTTGAAGGGCTTGTCTGCAAACTTTTCAAAGTCCATATCCTTCTCATGCTTCCTAATCCTCCTTAGCATATTTAAGTTCTAGTTTCAATTCCTCTTGTAATTTTTTGCATTTTGTAAAACCTTATATTTATTTGCTCTTTTTTTTCCACAAGTTTTAGTTCTTGCTTAATATCTTTAAAAGCATCATTTTATCCATTTGAGGACCTCTCTAGGTATGAATTTGTCTGATTTCTTTTTTTATCTGTTTAGCTACTTTACTGTCTCTAAGTATTTTTTAAAAATTAGTATTATATTGGCAGTCTTCACTCCTTTTCTATCTTCCTTGAGTCTCATATTCAGCTTTTAGGATCACTATATTTTTCAAAGATCACTTCAGGTGCTATTCTATATGAAGCTTTCCTGATTCACTCCCACACCCACCTCTATCTTCACACCATCTAGGCTTCTGAAACAGTTACTTTGACATCATGACTCAGCTGCCCTCTCATCCTGCAACTTACCCTAATGCCTGGGGCCTCCTCACCCTGTAGTATCCTTCTACCACGCTGGTCCCCTTCTCCTAATTGTGAGCTCCTTTCAAGGCCTCTTTTTTTTGGAGCTGGGTCCAGGGCAGGTCATGTTTCATTTCCTTTCTTGTTATGTATCTGACTCTACAGACTTTACCAGCATACCCCATATTAGAATATAAGCACTTTGAGGGTAAAAACTGTCTTTCTTTTTTGTTCTATTTGCATCCTCAGCACTGACCACAGCGCCTGAATCTAAGTATTAAATAAATGCTTGTTACCTATCTACTTGTCCAGCTTCTAGTCTCTCCCCCTCAAAAAGGTTACCGTATTTTTTTACATTTTTATATGTTTTGTATCAAAATATGTGTACAAGTTAATCCCTGAATAGAACGCAAGGTCCCTCAGCACAGGGACTTCACATTTTTGTATTTGTATCTCCTAGCACAATGCCAGAAACATAGTAATTGCTTATTAAATGCAGATCGATTGATTTCTCTCCTAATCAGGAGGTGATTACTGGGATGATGACTGGGAGAATCTGCAAAGAAGCACATTGAGTTTTGAAATCAGGGAACATTTTCTGACACTTTAGCGTGGATCTTTCTAGTTTGGAACTTGTCAAACAGTGACTGCATTATTGGTTTGGTATGTTTTAGGCTTATTTTTCAGGTATAGGTTAGACTAAGTGACCTCTAAATTATATCATTTGATTTTTATCTTGTTATGTGATTTTAGATATTTATCTTCTCTTTGTATTTCTACAGTTGCTTTTTTTTTTAAAGGAAACATTAGGAGCTTGGCCCCATCTGAACCTCTTACTTTGCCACATTTACTGAAAAAGCCCATAGAAGCCAGTTGTAATCGGACATTTCCCAGAAGTTGAAATCCTTTTGGAATTGTACCATCTTTTTCTCTTGTACCCTAGCATGGATAATGCATATGTTAAAACAGTGACCTTTTATGGCACATATTTCCATATTATCTTTTGAGAATAACTATTCTAGCATTCTGTTTCAATACTTACTGGTGTAAGGTAATTTTGATTTGACAAACTTTCCTGAGAACTGCCCATCTCCCCATACAGCTTGTTTTCCGTTTCATTTTATTCACTGTAGTAGAGAGTGTGTGATGCAAAATAGTTTATAATGGATAAGAAAACGTGCAATCATTCAGAATAGACAACTCTCATGGGCCACCCAATTACTATGGTCAGTTGTGTGGTATGAGGTAGAACTCAAGATGCGAGAGAGTCTTATGGGTGAAGTAAATGTTTTTCTGAATGACAGATAAAAGATATTTTTTCCTTTAATTTTCTGTCTCAGCTTAGATGTAAGAAAGCCATTTCTGAAGTGCAACACCTGAAACCACAATCTTCTACACTTTCTTTTCTTCTGAGTTTATTCACTAATGTAATGAATTAATAACGCAAATCATTTACTTTAATTAGATCTGAACTCCAATTCCACTGCACGGAAAATGGTTGGAGACCTTATAAGGATCATAGGATTGTAGATTTTGAGTTAGAATGGATTTCATAAGTAATTGAATTCAGCTCCCTCATTTTGCCTGTGATTCATTAGCATATGGAACTTCCAGTGAGAGAGCTCCCTTCACCAATGCAGATCAATAACTGCTCTGAAACTTAGTCTTTGAGAGTTGGCAGGGGGCACTGAGAAATTAAATGAATTGCCAAGGGTCACACTGCTAGTAAATTTCTGAGTTAAGATTTGAACCCAGGTCTCCCTACACCCAAGAATATCTCTTTGCTCCCTAATCTTGTCTTGCAGTGTTAATTTATTACCTGAAGACAAGTTTGATGGGTAGTGAAAAAAGTTTTGTGAAAGAAATTAAATAAATTCTCTTTTGATCTCAGTTTAAAATTTTTCAAGCAATTTTTGAAAATTGACTAATTTTTAAATGGCAAAACTACTCAAGTCTTTGTTTTGTCTTTCATATTTCTTCCCATTTGTAGAACAGAAGAGGCTCATCATCTATTTGGGGCAAAATAAAAGGTATACATGGAGAATGATTGGGCACTTTAAGAGACTACCTTTTTAGAATTGTCATCACTATATTCTTGCTATGAGTTAGTACAATTGTGCCACATTTAAAGAATTTTATAGGTAGAACAACTTATTTTTGGAATAATGGTTAAAAGAAGTCTTCTCTATTTTTTGTTTCAGTTTTATTACTAGAAGCCACTTGTAAGTAGGAAATGGTCTGAAATTCTCTTGAGCATATGTAGTCTTTCACTTTCTGCCCCAATATGGAAAATAGATATGCCAAATAATTTATTTTAGATAAAAGATATTCAGAATGGTTGATGGTATTCCAAAAAGTCACCCAATTATTTCTGTTCTTTCAGCAATAAGTTAATATAATTATGTGAAATGGCAAATAATTTTATAGGCCAAGAAAATGATTTTCTGAAGCAAGGTTAACAAAGAACCTGGAATTTATATACTGTTCTCTTCCAAATCAACTTCTATATCATTCTGTGCTTTTGTTTTGGTGTGTAGAAGGTAATTTGGATTTGGCAATCTGTTATGAGCTAAAAAGCACTTGCAAACATATTCTGTTTCCCTGGTTCCACCACTGTGGAGATGTGCATTGCAAATTCTTTCATTTTGGATAGAAACACAAGTAGTGATTTAGAACAGCTGAAGAGCTTCCCATGATCACCATATTATTTCAGTCAACAGCCTGATTTCTCAGCAACGAGGTGAAACAATTGTGATGAACAGTTTTATAGATGAATCAAATGGTTTCCTTTAATGAAGGTGAAAAATCTCTTTCAAATCTGTGTTTCAGTTTTCATATAGCTGGTAATTACTATTTGGCAAACTATCTTGCACTGACAATCTTTTGTAATTGTGTTGTCTTCCATTTTTCTTCACCAGCATAGAGAGCGAGCAAACCAAATCATTCACTTTGGACGTAAATACAACAACTGGTTGGAAATGTTCCATTTATCACCCAATTATTTTGGTACACATTGGGTATGCTGCAGTGATATGGAACAACTGTGAGTTATTTTAGAGCAGTTTTTGTAGGTACGATAAATGGGTTTCAGAAGGAATGTTTTCAGAAAAAAAGGTTAAATGAAGTCTTCACTCCTCGCAAAAGATGGGAGTAAGAGCATGCAATGGAGTATGAATACAAGAATTGTCAGGGTTGTGCAAGCTCAGAGAGAGCAGAGGCTGGCAAGGCATACTAAGGACAACAAAAAGTTTTTTTTCAATTTAAATTTTAAAATATACTGAGAAATAGAAGAAAGCCGAGGAAGGACCACTGATTAAAGTGTTTATGATAGTGACAATAGATGACACAGAAAACAATACTCAACTCTTATTTTGCTTGTTTTCTTTGCCAAGGATAATGATCTTTGGAATAAAAAGGAAATAATAAAAATGGCTAAGGGGGAATTGTAAATAAAGATAAAAAAAGACACAAAGCACCTAGCTGACTTGGAAGGTTCCAGTTACCAGTCCCATTGTTAATGATCTTTGAATAATTATGAAAGTCTGGAGAGTGCCTACAGACCTGAAGAAGGCTGGGTTTTACTCATTTAATAAAATAGGAGAGAGTAGAATCTGCCAACTCTAGCCTTCATTAAGAGAAGACTAGTTGCCCAAAATAAATGATGTGTTAGTTGCAGCGTATGCAGTCCTGATCATATCCTATCAGGAGTATTTATGTTCAGTTGCAAGGCATCGCCTTACAAGGAGGCCATTGATAAATCAGGATGGTGAAAGGCCTTGATACTGTGTCATTTGAGGGAGGATCTGTTGAAGGAATAAGTTGAATATGTTTAGCCTGGGGAAGAGAAGACTTAGTGATCGTATTCTTTTGGGATTTAAAAGGCTGATGGTGAAAAACAAAAACTAACACAAATAAAAAAAATAAAAAACTGATAGTGGAAGAGCAATTAGACCTGCTCTGCTTGACCTCAGAGGGCAGAACAAAAAATGATAGGTAGAAATTTCAGAAACAGATTTGAACTTGATATGAGGGGAAACTTCCTAAAAATCATATCTACCCAAAGTTAGAATGGAAGATAGTGGATTTTTCTTCATTAAAGAGCTTCAAGCAAAGATCACAAAAACTTAGGTACAGGCTGTACCAAATGCCCTCAGGTGGGATCCCACTCAATTGTAAGAGTCTGTTATTCTCTGCTGTAGTTTTTTCTTTTTTTTTTTTTTGATAAGGCAATTGGGGTTAAGTGACTTGCCCATGGTCACACAGCTAGTAAGTGTCAAGCGTCTGAAGTCATAGTTGAACTCAGGTCCTCCTGACTCCAAGGCCAGAGCTCTGTCCTCTTTGCCACTTCATTGCCCCTCTCTGTTGTCGTTTTGATGTAGCACAAGGAAAAAAGCACTGGACTCTGGAGTTAGAGAACTCGGGTTCAAATTGTATCACTCATGCTTGCTCTCTCGTTGACCTTGGGCAAGCGGTAAATCTCTGTCATCCAAAATCTGCTTTGAAAAGTAATTGTCTGTCTTGAACATTTGCTCATCCATACAAAGAGGCAGCATGCTACATTAATGATATGGTTGTATACAGGTGACCAACTGTCTAGCGTGTGTGGTGGTTTTCCATGGATCACTACTCAATGCCCTCTACACTTTGCAGAAGTTACTTGTTTACTGAAGATAAGCAGCTCTCAGCTCTTTACATTTCCTTGAGGAAAATAGTAGTTACTCACTTACTGGAGAGAAATGAAGTGAAATTTGTCCTGGTAGCTTTTATCCTTAGTTTAGACATGGACTAGTTCTTCCAAGTCTTTTGTGAGTTGCAAAACTATTGTACTCTTATTGTTCATTTTGTCTAGGATGTTTTTAATAGCAGAAAATATAGTGCTTCATGGCATGCATTTATATATTCAAGTGTTAGTATTTCCTGAGTACCTGAAGTGAATTATAAATTGAATGATTCTTGTAGAAATTCAGACACATTCACATTTACTCATGGACAATAATGGTTCTAATGGAGATGTCCTGACATGGTGTTTACAATGATTTATCTTTATTCAGGATGATTAGACCATAATTAATGAAATTTCTAACCTCTGTTGCATATATTAGTGGTTCTTTTTCTGAAAAGTGTGAATTAGAATAAATTATTCTAGTAAAATTGTTATTGACCCAGAAGTTATAAGCATTTTGATGTCATAGAAAGCACTAGAAGACAGGAGACCTAATTTCTAGTTCTGGCTATGTCATTTACTGTGTGACCTTGAGCAAGTCCATTAACTTGTTGGTGTTTGCATTTCTTCATGTGTAAAATATTAATAACTATATTGCCTGCCTGACAGGTTTAATTATGAGGATTAAAATAATGTGTTCAAGAGTGGTATGTTTATGTGGATTCCCCATTATGTGAGTTTCAACAGAAGATGTAGGCTCTTCTAAGGAGATCCATAATTGAATCCATTAAATTGGAACAATACTGAGTTTAATTGAAAGAAACTAAACATTCCAACGAGCTTATCCTACAGATAGAATTTATTAAAATTGTGGAAAGTGAGGTATAGTTCCTTACTACAAAAGAGAAAATAGTAAACATGATATATTGTAAAAACACACATATCTTGTTAATTTAAAAATGCTAACAAATTGACATTGAGTTCAAAATCAGTGAAAATTATGAAAAAATATTAAAGGGAGGATAGAGTTTATTTCTCATGTACAAACTTCGAGAATAATTCCAAATTATTGCGAAGCTTGAAAAATACAAAACAGCATTTATGGACTCAAAGAACTTCACAGGGCATCAGTGTCAGAGTCTGGCCAATTTGGGTCCCTTCAAGGATCAGAAGGTCTCAAAGCATATGTTCTGACTGCAGGGTTCTTCCGGATACCTGTGGTAAGCATGCTCTGGATCCCTCTTCCAGCCAGGGATCATTCCCAGAGGGGTTTGTGGGGATGTCTCTTCAAAAACTTCATAGGTTCAATTCCCTACTTGCTTTTTAGCCATTGTTAGGTGCCAGTGACTAGTGCCCCAATTCTATTTAATCACTTAATATCAATTAGCTTTTACAAAAGGATATGTACTTAGAAGATCTAGTAAGAGCAAAGGACAAACATTTTCCCCCAATACCTTGGGGCCATATTATTTCCCTATAACAACCTGATCCCTGAGAAAGAGTAAGGGTTCTCATAGTGCAACTCCTATATAAAACTGGTCACACCAAGTTCAAATCCAGATGTAGCATGACTGTCAAATGAGTCTTGGACTCAATTTCCACTGGCCTGGGTCCAGAAGATCACTCCCAAAGATCATTCCTTGCCTCCTAGCGGTGTCAATGCTGCATTGACTTCAGAATTAAACTCTGGGCTCCTGGGATACTGAGACATTCTTCTGACCTTCTGAAACTCACTGAATCAGAGGTTCCAATCCCTTCACCTAAAAGGGAAAGGAACAAAAAGAGAAGCCAAGGACAGAGGCCCTTTCACGGGATCACAGGGCCTCAAGAAGGCTTCAAGGTCTATACAGGACAAGGAATTTACTATATTCTTGTGGCTCAAGCCTAAGTTCAAAGAGGCTTGTCATTAGATTGGCCAGTAGGTGATAATTTTTACAGCTCCAGCAAGGGCTGAAGAATATATAATGGCAAAACAGCCAAAATTTTCAACCTGTTAAGCTGTAGAGGGAGGGATTACAGTCAGCATCAGTGGAGGCAGTGTCTGCCCTGAAGAATTCATGGATCTTTACAGTACTGGTGTTATCCTACAAAGTATAAGGAAAGGCCATCATTCTATGCCAGGCCTGATTCAGTCTAGTCTGGTGCTTCCCATTTGAAATGAGGGACTTGTAGATCTAACAGTAAATAAAAGATTTACTTAACCACAGGAGGGAAAGGATACTGAACAAGAATATAGCATTGATTCAATTGGGTAATTGGGTGAAGCCTTCCCGAGTTGGCCATGAGGCAATCAATCAGAAGCTTGAGGTAGGAGCCACTCCTGCCTCCTAGTGGGCTGTATAAGTGGCCTGAGCTTCAGTACCCTAAGCTGATTAAATCTTGAGGATGGTTTCAATACCTTTTAAGGGAAAATTAACCTATCATACATACATGGCATATATGGCTTCTACCACAGACACCAAAGTCCTTGTCCATAGGAATATCAGGTCTTAATTAGTCACCATAATCATCCATTTAACTTGATTGGGGAAGAAGTAATAGAGAAGGGAGTATATAATTAGTTAGGCACTCCTCCTGAAGCTTGATGTTTGACAGATTGAGTATTTGCAGCTGTTAGCTTTTTGCAAATAAACTTGTTTGAAATGAGAAAAAAGGAAATGGGATGGTTTGTGTATCGTTTTGAGGGGAGAAAAAGAAACAGGGTGATTTGTCCCAGGGCTTCAAGTGAGAAAATATGGGAAATAGAGGTATGTCAGGCCTCAGTGAAAAGATATGGTATATTATTTTGCCTTATCCACTTCTTATGATAAATATTGTCGCGTTGTTGTTGTTTTTTTTTTTTATCTAGCAGTAGTTGGTTTCTTTTTGGATCCTGTACCCACTCTGAAATTTAAATTGAGCTTTGTAGAAGAATTAGATCAGTAATCATGGTGAAAATAATAGGCTTGAAATTAATAAAACAAAACAAAGAATCTTTGAATGAAAAGTCATTTGTCAGGAGAAGGAGGAGCAAAAGATGTGATTTAGTCATTGGACTGTGCTACAGACCACCTGGACGGAAAGAAGAAATAGATCAGGAGTTTGGGAAGTAAATCATAGCATGGCATAGAGGTATAATATAATAGTGTTCGTTTGGGGACTTTAGTCTTCCAGACATCTGCTGAAACTCTCTCTACCAAACCAGAGTAGCTAATAACTTCTCAACTTGCTTTAGTGATTATTTCATCCTTTAAAAAGTGGAGGAATTAATAAGGGGAAATCTGATTCTACATCTCATTTCTCACTAACAGGGATGGGCTGCTTGCTGTCTTGGAAGTGATAGGAACCCTGGTGGTAAGTGACTACTCCTTCCTAGATTTTATGATAGAAGAGATGAAAACTGGGCACAGCACTTTAGATTTTGGGAAAGCAAATTTCAAAACGTACAGAGATAAGATTCTATGAACTAAAATGGTTACAGGGGAAGCCATCACAGAAGGGATGTTTAAGAATAAAATTCTGAAGACAAAAGGGAAACAATTCTAATAAGAAGGGGAAAATGGGATTTATCTGAAGAGACCAATGTGGAAGCACAGGGAACTTATCAGGCAACTTAGATTTTAAAGTGAAATATAAAGAATATGGAAGCAAGGCTAGGTATGGCCCAGTTCTGTAAAAATAGTCAAGAATGCTGAAGCTTAGAGTAAGCTGAGGTTGTCAACAAAAGCTGAGGCCCACAAAAATGTTTATAAAACTATATTGGGAGAAAAAGAAATGTTAGAGAAGGGACAAGATGTATGCTTGGGGTGGTTGAGATGATTGCTGACAGCAGAGAGAAGGCAAAGCTGCTTAATTCTTGCTTTGGTTCTTTTTTCTCTGCCAAGGAAAATGATCTTTGCACTGGAAATGGCAGAACAAAAATGACCAACATGGAGTTGATAAAAAAAAAAGGAAGAAAGCGTCTCATTGCCCTTGATGAATTCATGAATTACATTTTCAAGTAGAGGGGGAAAAATCTGACAGATGTGATTGATGAGTATTGTTGTCTATGATATTTTAGAGATCTAAGGAAATGGGAGAGGTACCATATTGGGGAAAGGTATATGTTGTCTTGTTTTTCAGAAAAGAGAATAGAGCAGTTTGCTGACTACAGGTTGATGAGTTTGACTTTGATTTCTGAAAAATTCTAGAACAGTTATGAAAGATTGGTGCACATCTAGCAAGGGTAACAGTGATTATAAAGAACTGGTGTGATGTCAATAAGAATAGGTCATGGAACTAGCCTCATTTCCTTTTGTGGACAAGTTTGTTAAACTAAAATGAATGAATGAATAAAAAAAAAGCCATTAAGTGGTTACTAAATGCTAAGCAGTGTGCTAAGCGCTGACAATACATAGACAAAAGATAACGCCTTCCCTTAAGGATCTTACATTCTAGTGGGAGAGATACAGAGAGAAATAGTGTCTTGGGAGTGGTGACAGCCCCTTTCCAGTAGGAATAGCAGTATTGATTTGACTGTGATTCAGTAGAACCATATCAGAGTGACCTACCCTTTCCAGTAGCAATAGTACTATTGATTTACCTGTGGCTCCAAGGCTAGAAAGCAGTGTTTGTGTGCAAATGTGGCCAGGGAATAAAATGAAGCATGACCACAGCAGGCCTAGGTATGGTGGAAATGTGAGGCACTTACCAGTCAGGGCAGCATGGGCCACATAGCTAGAGTTTCAGAGATGAAATGGTGAAGTCCTCTAAGATGTGATCCCTTTTTCCCTCAAAGGAATTGTGGCTAGGCAGTAGAAGAGAAGATGGCCAGAGCATAAAGATTAAAGAATATTGTGGATATATTTTATCTAAATTTCAGTTAAACTTTTGATAAAATATCACATATTTTTGAAAATAATAGGGAAGCAAGGGTTAGATAACAATACAATTAGATGGATTCAAAACTAGTTGGATTATAGTCCTGAGAAGGTAATTGTTAATAATTAAATGTCAACGTAGCAGAAAGCCAATGGTGTAGTACCCCAGGGATTTGTGTTTGGCTCTGTACTGTCTAACATTTTTCTCAGTGACTTGCATAAAGGTGTAGATGGCATGCTCTTCAAATTCGCAAATGACACAGCTGGCAGGGATAGCTTACACATTGCTTGTCCTATTTCTGGCTTCTGTGGGAGAAGTTTGAGGGAGAAGGACAAGATTAAGGGAATGACTTAATGAGAAGCAAAAGAAAAAGGTAATTGCAAGGTAAGGCAAGGAGGAAAAGATAAAGTAAAAATACTGGTAAAGCAAATTTATAAAAAACAGTGGTGGAATAAATCAGAGGACTGTGAGCGAAAGTTGAGCAAAAGAAATAGGTTGTGGCTATCCAGTTGTTGAGACAAAGGAAAGGAAATTGGTGTGGCCATAAAGTTATTAAGAGGTGACAAAAAGCTGGAGAAGTCTTAAGGAGGTATTTAGTTGTAAATGTTCACAAGCAGTTAAAAAAAAAAGCCTGAGTATTTCAGTTAGAGATTACAAAGAAAAGTATACAGTGATTTTCATAGAGTGTGTCTGATCTTATGCTACAACCCAGTGACTACTATCTATTCTTGAAATATAATGCCTGACTTTCTCCTACATGAGAAGGTGAATGACTTTGTGCTCCAGGTTATTCTTTTCATACACCATTAAACGCTTTTTTAAAAAAAGGAAGCAGAGCTTCAATTAGAAAAAAAAAAGAGTGTAAAGTGGTAGAAGGAAAACCTGACCCTTGTGAGGAGGTTAGAGAATAGAAGACTATAATGTGAGATTGTATTACAGTGGAAATATAGTGTACTACAGTGGAAAGATCACTGGCTCTGGAGTCAGAGGACTTGGGTTAAAATATCACTTCTGTTTGACCTTGTTTAAATCACTAAAGCTCCCTGGTCTTCATTTGTGAAAATGAACTAGACCAGGACCAGAAAACTTTTGAAGTCCCTTACAATTTTACATCTATAATCCCACACAGGGTAGGAAAGAAAGAAAAAGGAGAGCTATATGGTTGGGGCTAAAAATCATGAGGAAGGAGCTGGATATGATTGGAGGAGGAAACAACTCTAAGGAATTATAAAGCGGATCCCCAGAAGTCATAGAGTGAGAGATCATCTAGTAAAGGTCAAAGGAAGAGGAAAAGAATAGTGGGGCTTGGTAACTCTGCTCCAGAGAACTGAGGCAGCTATTCGTCTACTTTATAACAAAATGAGACGTGTTGTATTACCAGGATATGTATCACCAGAGGAAGATAAAGAACTTTCCAAGTCTTGTCAAAATGGATCACTACTACCTGCTTCTAAGGATTCATGCAGAAATGACTGATGTTGCCAGAAGGAACTTAGACAGTTTTGCCAACAAATATGAAATCTTGGGAAGGAAACTGAAAATCATATGGGCACTGGTTATGCTTTTCTCACTGATGTCCATTGAAGTCAAGGGATGTAGAAGAGAAAATTTAATTTGGGAAGTGAACAGCTAGCTGAGAATGAGATTTGCATTTCTGGATGATAGATTAAAATATTGGAACAACTGATGCCTGGTCAGGGATAGAGTACACCTAACAAAGGTTAATGAGAATGTATTTGCCATGTGTTTTACAAACATGATCCAAAGGAATTTAAAATAAAAAGTATGAGGGAGACACGGAATTGCTAATGTAAATCTACCAAGCTGAATGCTGTAGAGAGAAGAAAGACGATTAGCGCTTGAGACCCCCAGAAGTTCATAGGAGACAAAACCCAGGAAAGAGCCCAGTTGTAAAACTCATAAACTCAACTGTCTATATATAAATATCCAAAGTGAAGGCACCAGGGAAGAGGAGCTAGAGGTCCTAATGCCAAGAGGAAAATTTGACTTCATAGATGTCATTGAGTCTTGGCGAGATGAAATTCATGGCTAGAATATGACTCAGGATGGATACACTTTGTTCAAAAGTTATAGGTGAAATGAGGTGAATAGAATAGTATTATATAGCAAGACAGTATACCCATGTGAAGAAATCCAGGAATCAGCACAGAACAATTAGGCAAAGCTCAATGGAGGGAGAAAAAGAAATTATTTTTGTCTTGGTAGACTATTTTATACCACCTGAAAATAAAGAAGAAATTGATGAGGGATTTGAGAAACTGATCACAAGCCTGCCGTAGAGGCATGATATGGTAGCAATAGCAGACTTCAATTATCCAGGTGTCTGCTGGAGGTCTTCCTCTGCCAAAAGTAAGGCAGCTAATAATAACTTCTTGACTTGCCTTAATAATTTCACCATTTCAAAAATAGAACTAATCAGGGAAAATCTATGTAAATCTCAACAATGGGGAGGAACTGGCTACCAGAATGGAAAGAATCTTGCTTGAGGGTTAGGGTTAGGGTTAGGATTGCTTGAGGGAAAACTGGCTACTCCCCCCAGAATTTATGATAGAGGGGGGAAAGCTGGGAATATTCTAAAGAGCAACTTATATTTTGGGAGCAGATGTCAAAAAGGTCATGTTTAGGATCCCACAGATTCAACAGGAGAGGTCAGCCCAGGAGGAATGAGGAACTCTCAAGAATGAAATTCTGGGAGATAGAGAACATTACGAAAAGCAAAATGGATAATTTTGATTACATTGAATTGAAAAGTTTTTGCACAAACAAAGCCAATACAACTAAGATTAGAAGGAAGGTAGAAAACTGGGAAAGAATTTTTACAACCAGTCTCTCTGATAAGGGCCTCATTTCTAAAATATATAGAGAATTAAGTCAAATTTATAATACAAGCCACTCCTCAATTGATAAATGTTCAAAGGATATGAACAGACAGTTCTCAGATGAAGAAATTAAAGCCATCTATGGTCATATGAAAAAATGCTCTAAATCATTATTGATTAGAGAAATGCAAATCAAAACAACTCTGAGGTACCATATCACACCTATCAGATTGGCCAACATGACAAAACAGGAAAATGATAAATTTTGGAGAAGACGTGGGAAAATTGGAACATTAATGCATTGTTGGTGGAGTTGTGAAATGATCCAACCATTTTGGAGAACAATTTGGAACTACGCCCAAATGGGCATACCCTTTGACTCAGTAATAGTACTTCTAGGGCTATATCCCAAAGAGATCATACAAATGGGAAAAGGACCCACATATACAAAAATATTCATAGCAGCTCTTTTTGTGGTGGCAAAGAATTGGAAATTGAGAGGATGCCCATCAATTGGGGAATGGCTGAGCAAGTTGTGGTATATGAATGTAATGGAATGCTATTGTGCTATAAGAAATGATGAACAGGCTGACTTCAGAAAAACCTGGGAAGTTTTGCATGGTCTGATGCTGAGTGAAGTGAGTAGAACCAAGAGAACGTTGTACACAATAACAGCCACATTGTGCAATGACTAACGTTGATAAGCTTATCCTTTCTCAGCAATACAAGGATCTAAGATATCTCCAGAGGCCTCGTGATGGAAAATGCTATCCACATCCAAAGAAAGAACTATGGAAGTTACATTGCTATTTTTTTTTCTTTTGTTGAGTTTCGTTTCCTCTTTCTGATGGTTCCTCTTATTGGTTTTAAATTTTACTTACAACATCACTAATGTGAAAATATGTTTAATAGGAATGTAAATGTATAGCCTATATCAGATTGTGCACCGTCTTGGGGAGGGTGGTGGGGAGGAAGGGGGGAGAAAATTTTCAAGTCAAAAGCATATGGAAGTGATCATTGATAAACCAAGATAAATTAATAAAAAAAAAAATAGAATGAAATTCTGAAGCCAGAAAAGGAGGAAAAAGGTGACTGTGTGAATAAATCTATGTAGATCCATAGGAAACTCACCAACCAACCTTAGGTTTAAAAAAATACGTGTACAGAAGATAGAAGCAAGGATGGGTAAGAGAGGACTGATAGGAGAGCATGCTACAGTCTTGTAAAAATAGTTTCAATAACGTGAAAATTCAAAAAAAGTTGAGTAGTTTAAGGAAAACTGTTGCTTTTCCTTTATTCCTTAAGAACACCATGATGTTAGGAAGGTGATGCCATGACTTGCAAGTAAATTGTATTTAAGTGAGTGAGGGCTGTGTAAAGTTACCAGCCTTACTTTCTCCTCTGGAGCCATGTGTGTCCAGTGGTAAGACATAGATCAGGATGACTGGAGATGGCCCCTGATGCAGTGGGAGACCTTGGCCTTTTAAGCTAAGGTCTCTAACATGTCCCAGTTTGACTGAGGCAATGCCTATTCAGTGATTAAGGCCTGATCTAAGGAAAATGAAGGACAACTAAAAGGATTTTGGAGTAGGACCAAAGAGGAAGATTGAAGAAAGGTTAGGATCTGTGCTTGGAGGCACAGATAAGGCAATGATAACTAACAAGAGAAAGTAGAGCAGCTTACTTTAAGTTTTGTTTGTTTTTTCTCTGCCAAGGAGATTGACCTAAAGGTTGTTATACTGGAGATGACAGTACACAAAAAGGTAGCTAGGAGTTGATACCCAAAAGTAAGGATACAGTAAGAGAACCTCTACCTACCTTTGATGAATTCAGAGTTATATGGCCCATGGAACTACATCTTAGATTCAGAAAGAGCTCGTGGATGTGATTGCTGAGCCACTGAGACATCTGAAAGATCATTGAGAATGGGAGAGATTCCATGGAAGTGGAGAAAGAAAAATGTCCCAATTTACAAAAAAGGGAAGAGACCAAAGTCTCCAAACTATAGGCCAGAGAGCTTGATTTTCATTCCTGGGAACATTCTAGAATGGATCATTAAAGAAATAGTTGGTGAATATTTAGAAAGAACAGGTGATTATGAAGAGCCAACATGGTTTCATCAAAAATAGGTCATGTCAGAATAATTTTTTTTTCCTTTTCTGAAGGTAGATTAGGGAAAACCTATAGAATTTGGCAAACACTTTATAAAGTATCTCATACTATTCTTTTGGAAATAATGGATAGAAGAGGACAAGACAGTATTAAATTAGATGGCTTTAAAACTGAATGAATGGCCAAGCAGTTCAACATCAACTTATAGTAGGTCTTCAGTGAAGTATGCCAGCAACTCATGCTTGGGATTGTGCTGTTTAACCACAGTTAGCATAGTTATCCAGTTTTTAGATGACAGAGCCTGGAGGAATAGCTAGCGCACTGGATGACAGTCACTTTTCAAAAAGAGAATTAACCTGAATCTTGTAGGACAAAATTTAAGAAAGATAAACATGTCCTCTTATACTCGGATTTGAAAAATCAATGTTAAAAGTACAAGATAATAGAGATGTGGTTAGGCAGCCAATTTTTCTTTAAAAAGTTTGCGATTTCAGTGGACTTAACATAACATGGCTTAATATGACTTAGCAGTGTGACATGGCAGTCCAAAAGCTAAATGGGATCTTGGGTTCCATTATGAAAGGCACAGCTTTCAGGAATAAGGAATTAGTAGCCCCTTTTTCCTCTGCCTTGGTCAAATTACATTTAGAGTACTGGATTCAATTCTAGGTACTACAGTTTAGGAAGAATATTCATACGCTAGAGATACAGAGTAAGGAAACCAGAAGGGTGAAGGGCCTTGAGTCTATGTTATATGAGTTGAGGGAGCTGGGCATGTTTACGCTGGAAAACAGAAGATGCAGGGGCAATCAAAAAGCCTTCTTCGGTTTTGTGCAAGAGGGATCAAAATTGTTTTGCTTGGCTCTGGAGGGCAGGACCAGGAATAAGGGGAATCAATGTGGTGCAGTGGAAACAGAATGAATTCTAGATTTACAGACAGATAAAGCATTTAAGTGCTTACTATTCTGGGCCCTTTGCTAAGCACTGGGGGCTGTTGTTTGTCCTTCCTTATGGAAGAGGACCATGACATCAGGGAGGTGATGCCGTAACTTGCAAGTGAATTGGATTTAAGTGAGGCAGGGCTGTGTACAGTCACCAGCCTCACTTTCTCCTCTGGAGCCATGTGGGTCCAGTGGCAAGATATAGATCAGGATGAGTGGAGATGGCCCTGAATACAGTGGGGGGCCTTGGCCTTTTTAAACTATATTTTTTTCTAGGTCTCAGTTTGTCTGAGGCTTAATAAGAAATGAGACAGAGAATGCCTTCTTTACCTAGTCCAAAAAAAAAAAAAAAGGAAAAAAATCAGCCTGGGAGGGGAAGACCCTCAGGGTTTCTGGCCAAAAACAGAAACAATTGCTATTTACATTCACTCTCAACCAATCAGGGCCCAAACAATGACCAAGTAGGGCTTGGCCTGGGCCAACAATGACAGCCAAGAGTGATTTGGGTTTAAGGTGTGGTCCCTAAGAAAGAAAGTTTAAGAGATCAAAATTTACATTCCTATTTCCGAATGGTTCTGACTGTTAAGATTTACCTCACATAAAATTACTCAAATGGATCCATGATCTCATTCTTTTGGATTCTCCCTACAATGATGTAGATTATTACCTGTTTCTGTCTGCCCACTCTGGGGACCCTTTGTTATATCTTCCCCTCATCTGCTTCCTTGTAATAACCATCAATGAGTTCTAACTATTCTTTCTGGAGTGAAGAGTAAAAAAGTTTAATCCCTTTTCCATGTAATACCTGTCAACTATTTGAAGAAAACTACCACTCTTGTCCTCCCCCTTTTGTTTGCCTAAGCATCTCCATCTCCAGGTGATTCTCTCTGTCATGTTTTCTAGTTGCCATTTTTTTACCCCTCCTCTGGATGTACACCAGATTGTCAATGTCCCGTCTAAAATGCAACACCTAGAACTGAGCACAACTCTCCAGATGTCATTGGTTCAGGGTTGAGCACAGTGGGAGCTTGATTTTATACTAAATGGACACCATGCTTCTATCAATACAGCCCAAGATAACGTTAGCTTTTTTTGGGGGAGGAGGAGCTGTCACTTCATCCAATATCATGCTGGCAGTCTACAGAAACTTCAATATTATTTTGGCTTGGACTGTTTTCTCCTCATGTCTCTCCTGTCCTATCTGTGAGCTTGATATTTAGAACCCCATAGAAGGACTTCATATTTGTCCCTATTAAATTTCTTTTTATTACATTGGCCCATCATTCTTGTCTGCTGAAGTGTTTTTGGATCTCAAATCTGTCATCCCCAGAATTGTGGATTTCCATTTCAAGAAATATTAGCTAGCCCACTCAGCCATGTGCCTACTGCAAATTTAATAACTGTGCCTTCTGTGTATTTAGTCAACTCATTGATAAAAATACTGAATAAGGATAGGACCAAGCATAAAGTTCTCATCTGATATTACTAGAGACCTTTTTTTCCAGTTTGACATTAGTTTATTAATTGACCTAATTAAGTTACTGTCCTTTAACAACTGACAAATCCACCTCACTGTACCATCATTTCTTCATCTAGTCCACAATGATATTTTAAGATATTTTGTGAAATAACTTACTGAAATTCAGATATACCGTATCTGCATAATTTTCTTAGTAGATCAGGAATTGATGGGACAGGGAAAATTTCTTAGCTGTCACCTTCTTTCTTCAGGAAATGTATTTTTTTTGTGTGTTTCTTTTAAGTATGTGCACAGAAACAGATCTACTGTAATTTCATAGACTTATTCAAATTGTTCCATATTTGTGGGGGTTTGGGACCTGTCAGCTGAATTAAATTTTCCATTCCCTATGTTTTCAAGAATCTGGTGGCCTTCTGCGCTTCTGGTAGATCAAGTTCTGGGTAGGAAATCTGGCACAGGGGCATAATTAACATTCAAGATACCCCCAGTTTCTATGGAGATGAGTATAACCCCCTGGTGAGGAGTGATGGATGTGTAATCTCAGAAATAAGGCACTGACAGGTAAGAAATTTTTCCTTTCGTGAGTGAATTAATCACATTCATTATTCATCAAACACTATGATTTATTATTCAGTAGTCAACCAAACAGCAAGAGAAACATATTCTCCCCAAAATGCTACTTGGAGAGAGAAGGGCATTTGGATGTATATGTAGAGCTGGTATTTGGCCCAATTTTATACAAAGTATAGATATGACTCTATTCTAAAAAACAAAATAAACCTGTCTTATAATACCTTGAACTGTAATACTATGCCTCTTCTACCCTTCACCACAAAACTTGAAATGGGTACCTCTGCTTATTGACTTCACTTTCTTACCATCTACTAATTCTCCAAACCCATCCAATCTGACTTCTGCCTCCTCTGCTCTACTAGAATGTCACCCATTACTTTTTAATCATATAATTCTTGTCTTTTCTGCACCATTTAATTTTACTGATCACCTCTTCCTTTTGGATTCTCTCTCTGTCTCTTTCTTTTTCTCTCTTTCCCACTCTCCCTCTGTTTTATGAATGTCTCTTTTTGTCACATCACAATAATCTGTGGACTTCTCCCCAAGCCATACCCAGTGAGCCTTCTCTTGGTTTTTTTTTTTAGGCAATTGGGGTTAAGTGACTTGCCCAGAGTCACACAGCTGGTAAGTGTCAAGTGTTGGGTCTGAGGCTGAAGTTGAACTCAGGTCCTCCTGACTTCAGGATTGGTGCTCTATCCACCATGCCACCTATCTGCCCCTGAGCCTTCTCTTGTAACTGGGAGCATCAGAAAGCAAAACCCGCTGACACTGTGAACTTGTCTGACAACACGTATAACATTTTATACCCATGGTGCTATACTTCTCCAAAAAAAAGGAAGTAGGTATATTTTATCATCTCTTCTCTGAGGTTACAATTATATTGGCACACTTTTTGTAGTCTTATGTATATAGTTTTCTTGGCTCTGTTTACTTCACTCTGCCTCAGTGCCTGCAAATTTTTCCAAGGTTCTCTGAATTCTTAATAAATTTTTTATTTTTTATGGTGCAATAATGGTTCCATTATAAGCATATACTACTCTTTGTTTATCCATTTATCAACCAATGGGAACCAACTTATTCCCCAGTTTTTCCCACTTAAAAAGTACTGCTATGAATATTTGTTATTTATGGGATCTTTCTGTCTTATGACTTCTCAGGGTATATACCCAACAGTGGAATCTTTGGCCAAAGTATATAAATAGTTTAGTCACTTTTCTTACACAATTACTAATTTTCCCCCCCACAAAATGACTGGATCATTTAATAGTTCCACCATTAACATATTATCTACCCACATATCACTTCTATCATTGACCATATCCATATTTTGTCATCTTAGCCAATTTTCTGGGTATATTTTCACTTCTTTTAGATTCCTGATATCTTCCTGACTCTGTCCTGCTCACACTTTTCCAGGTGCCCAGAATAACATCCCCTCTAAATTCCTTTACAAATCTTGGTCATTTTAAAGACCTAGTTCAAATGCCACCTACTCCATGAAATCTCCCCTGTTCTTCACTGCTGGAAGTGACTTCTCCTTCATATAAACTACTACTATGATATAATGATGATGATAAACTGAAATTTGTCTAGCACCTTAAGGTTTGTAATATTATCTCATTTGGAAGAGACAGAGTGGTTTGTAGTGAAAGGGCTCTGGACCTAGAGGCAGGAAGATGTGGGTTTAAACCTACCTCAGCCAAAATGACCTCCAGTTAATCATTTAGCATCTCTGTGCCTCAGTTTTCTCATTTTTGAAATGAAAAGGTTGGACTTGAATGCTTATAAAGCCCCTTCCAACTCTAAATCCATGATCCTTTGGTCTTCACAAAGAACCCTTGTGAGGTAGGTACTCATGGTATACAGTTGAGGAAGTATGTAATTTCAGTGAGCAAGAGTTGATTGATTGTTCACCTTCTTCCAGGTGCTATGTTAAGTGCTACGGTAGAGGTACAAATACAAAAGTGAGACATACTCTGCCCTGAAATCCATTTTTCCATCTGGTCACACAGCTAGTGAGGGTCAGATGCAGGAATCCAGTGCAGATCTCTTCTGACTCCAAGGCTATCACTTAATTTATTACTATACACTGCCATAGCCCTTTGTACCTCTCATGAAATTTGTCATGTTCTCCCATATGTTATAATTGTCTGTATACTTATCTCTCTGCTGATATGTTTAAGGTCCAGGTTCATATCTTCATTCAATAATAAACATTTGTCAAGTGCCTATTATTTTATGAGAAGTGGCAGCCAGGTTGTACAGTGGATAGAGTACTATGATGGAAATCAGGAAGACACATTTTCTTTAGTTAAAATCTTCAGAACTAGCTGTGTGACCCTGGATGAGTCACTTAATCATTTGACTCTGTTCCTCATCTGTAAAATGATCTAGAGAAAGAAATGGCAAACCACTTCATTATCTTTTCCAAGAAAATCCCACCAACGGGTCACAGAGAGTCTGACATGACTCTGGACAATATTTCATTAGAAAGCACTGTGTGAGGTGCTGGGTAATCAGAAATTCAATAGAAAACAATTACAGGAACTTACAACTTAGAACTGGAATGGAACTTAAAGATAATTTAGCTCAACCTCCTCATTTTATAGATGAAGATAGTGAGGTTGAGGGAGGTGAGGTGTCTTGCCCAGGAACCAAACTGCCCTCAAGGAGCTTACAGTCTTATTACTCTTATAGTCTTATTCATCATGGTATCACTGTGAATACTTGACATCTGGGAGAAGACAATCAGGAACAAACTATTTTGTTGACCGTATCCATAAAATTAGGACCTGTGGAAATGCCAAAGCCAGTGTTGCTAAATGTATAACCCATTCATCTACATTTGCTTCCCTTTTTAGGATTTAGCACTAGGATCCTGCCTTCCCTGATTGTTAATTGATATGGCAATAAAACACAAAGGACTGGCATTTGGAGATGGGCCTTTAGGTTATTGTGTAGCATCCACACTTATAAATAGCCCACTGTATTCTGCTTCAGTTGCTTATCTTTTTAATGATTTCTTTCAGCCTGATTATAACTTAATTCAATAGAATAAAAAAAAAACTCAATCAATTAAATGTTATTAAGCACCTTGAACAAGAAACTGTGCGAAAGCCTAAAAGAACACACAGTCTGGATTATTTGATTCCCAATCCATTCACTCTTGTATTTGGTCTCTATCTGAAATGCAAAGAGAAATGTAGCATTTTTTTTATCGTCTTAAAAGTTCTGGAATGTCTGTCTCGCAAACATTCTATCTTACCTTAATAACTCAATATAACTCTATTCTAATGAATATATTTGAGACTTTTTTGTTTTTTATTTGAGCCTATACTACCTGCTCAGTGGATAGGACCTGGCCTCAAACACTCACAATCCATGTGATTCTGGGCAAGTCACTTAATCTCTTTAGCCTCAGTTTCCTCAACTATAAAATGAGAATAATGATAGCACCTATTTCACAGGGCTGTTGTGATGGTCAAATGAAATAATATTTGTGAAATGCTTAGCACAATGCCTGGCATATAGTACGTATAATATAAATGCTTATTCCTTCCACTCCCTCAACCTCATAAAGTAATGAATTCTCTAAGTTTACTCCACAGTTTAAAAGGCACTATTTGAGGTACATATTACCATAGTGAATCAAATGCTTTCTTGAAATCAACAGTGGGAACTTCCATTCTCTATATTTCTCACTCAGTTATATATCTACAAAGATGGAATCTGCCACAAACAATTACCTGGCAAAAACCAACTTCTGCCCTTCTTATACTTTTATCACTGGTGCCCTTAATATACATAGATCATTCTAATAATGATTTTAAAGAAGAAAGCAGATGTGTAGGCCAATAACTGTTTTCTTTGTAATTTTTTTTATAGTGCTATAATTTTCCCCATTATTTTGGAATCTCCTCTTTAAGATACCATGGAGACTGATGGTTGACTTTCTTTAAAATGGTTTAATTTGGATTTCTTCTGTCGGTATTTGGTCAGGTCCACTTAGTCTTCTGGTTGTCTTCTTCAGTTCCATTTTTCCTTTCTCACATAGAGTGTTGGGTATAGATATAGTGCATCTAATATTGTTGCCAGTGAGAAAAAAATCATTATAAAAATGTTGGCAGGTAATTCCATTTCACCTACAAATGTACTTGGAATAATTTGGCTTGGCTAGAACTCTTGCCATGCTCTCTGCATTCGTGTTTTCTCTACTTCTTTTCACTATTTTGTGAGGTGATATTGCTTATATTCTTTCATTCTCTTCCTCCTTGATAGTTTGCTGATGAACTCATACTTCAAACCCTGGTTGCTTTTGCTTACAATTGCTGCTCTTCCTTGGCTTGGCACAGAGACTAAGGATTTCACTTTGTGAAACAAAATGCACACTTAAACCTTCTCCTCATACAAGATGCATCTCATGGATACAACCAGATCATGTAAGAGTCTAATGGTAAAATTAACTATGGAGGTAATTATGGACGATAGTGATCATCTGAGGATTGGCATAGTAAGGTATTAAGCAGAGAGACATCTTTCCAAGAGGTGTTCACTAATGTCATGGATAATGTCCTGATGATGATCCAATGAGCCTTTCCAAATGCTTCCATTTTCAGATGATATTCTACTAATTCCTCTGAGCTCTGGAATACTACAAATACTCCTCAGAGGTAATCTATAGTCATTTGTAAAAGATCACTGGAAACAAAGTAGATGAAATAGGTTTATTGCTAAGATTATGTAATAGAGCTAGATGGATAGGTAGCTTAATAAAAACAGTTCCCCTATATGTCGATCCTAAAGAAATAGTACAGATGGATGATGAGCTGGGCCTAATATTATTTAATTTATTTAATTATTTAGGATATCCTGTTGGATTCCATTTAGAGAAATTGGATAAGACTCTCAGTGATCCCAAATGGCACTTCTTTTACCCTACTATAAAAACTCATATGTTTAATGCCAGTATTCTCCTGGTGATGCTATATGACTGTGAATTATGGACTGCCATGATCTTAAAAGAGATATTAAAAGCAGCCCAAATTTGTAGGAATGAATAAGATATTAATAAAATTCATTTGGAGTGAAAGAAATATAGAATTTAAGGGGAAACAAAGCCAAAATAATAAGAATGAGGAGGATGAAGTAATCAAAACTATTTAGTACTGGTTAAAAAATAGAAAAGTAGATTGATGGATAAAGACAATAACCCAAATTATAAATAACTCAAAGGGGCATGGAGAGATGCAGGCTGTAGCACATTAGCAATGATGACTTACTTGGGAAGAACCATAAAAAAATGCTTTACTGAAGCTGTTTATGACTCCAAAAAGAAGTGGGCCTATTACACTATGAGAAAAAAGAGACAACAGATGGATATTCTGAGTTGTACAATGATGTCCCAAAGGAAATAAAAAGAACAAGAAGAAGGCCTCTAGCCTGTTGGATAAATGCTCCATGGAACATTTGTGGGAACCTATGGACAAAAACTGCCCAGGATGAAAAAGGGTAAAGGAATCACAATCTATGTCAGGGAAAGGAGTATCCTCACATTATAGATGTATATTCAGAAGTGCTGCTTTTTTTATTTACCCAAACATCAACTTTTCAAATTTTAAGGGGGAGTTCATTCTGAGATCTCAGAACTTGGTGGGAAAAGACCTTGTTCAACTTCCACCATTTTAATTTTAATGACTACAATTATATGCTTTCAGTCTTTATCTGTCCAGAGTAGAATCCTAATAGCTTTTTAATTATGATAACCCAATGTGTATTTGAAGAAATGATATTTAGGTAAGGGAGAGATGGACTTTTGTAAACCTTTTCTAATTCCATTATGTCTTTCTTGAGGTGTTAATGCACCAAAGTTCTGAACTAGATGATTCCCAGAGAGATCTTGGGTTGTAACTGACAATTTGCAGCCCATTATCCTGTCATTCTACTTGGTATCATTTTTTCTTAAGGGTATTGTCTTGTATTTGCTGTGTTAAAACATGTGCCACTTTTCTGCCCACTCACAACCTCAAAGACCTTTTTGAAGTTTATTCCATTTACTTGGCTTTAACTATGCTGAAGATATTTGTGTGTTTGGCAAGTTTATAAATTTCACTATATATTCCTTTGTAGTTCAACATCTTTATCAGTACAAAACAAGATATTATATATGCGGTAATGAGGAGGAGGATCAGCTGGTTAGTTGCACCTTAAGGTTTGCTACATGTGTAGTCTGGCCTCCTAGAATCTAGTCTGACTATTCATCTTGGCAGGTCAATAAACTCTAACACCTAAGAGGTGATCAGGGCATGGCGAATGGATTTACACTAACTAAGCTCCCCAAAGTGATACTAAAATTTTAAGTTACTTGTAAACTTTGATTGTGCAAATAGTTCTTTTCTAACACACTAATGAAATATAGAACTAGCTTATTAATTAAGACTCAGGATATTGAAAGAGGTTGCAGGTGTAATCATAGAAGTACAAGGAGGAATCGGGAATCAAAGAATGGGAGGAATGCCAGAAGACTGAAGATCTGTAAAACTGAACAACAGATTCAAAATTGTTCATTTCTTTTTCTTTTTTGTTACCTTCACTTCACAATATATACCTCCCCTCTCTCCCTTCCAAAGAGCCATTTCTTATAACAAAGGATGTTTGGAAGAAAAAGAGGAGCAAAACTAACATTGATTATGACATTATATACAGGGTCTGAGAAGCATTGTCCCTGCCTCAGTGAAGAAGTGAGGGAGGAAGGTTCACACCTTTTTCCTTTGGGGCCAAGATCAGTTACTATAATGTCACTGCATTCCATTTCCATTCTGTTCTTCTTTCCATTCATATCATTGTAGTCATTGCATATATTGTTTTCCTAGTTTTGCTCACTTCATTTTACATGTTTTATATGTCTTTCCAGGCTTTTCTGAGTTCTTTATATTTCTTGTTTCATACAACACACTCACTTCACTAAACTACAGTTTGTTTAGCTGTGCTCCAATTGATGGGTGTGTATTTTGTTTCCAGTTCTTTGCTGTGATAGAAAATGCTGCTCTTAAATATTTGGTGCATGTGAGAGTTTTTTTAAAAAATCTTTGACCTCCTTGGAATATATGCTTAGCAGAGGGATTGCTAGGTCCAAGGGTATGAATATTTTAGTAACTCTCAGCATAATTTCCAACTTGCTTTCTGGAATGGTGGGACTAGTTTACAGATCTGTCAAAACTGTACCAATATGTCTGTCTTTCCACAATTCCTCCAACATAGACTATTCCCATCTTTTGTCTGGGTTATTAAATTCAGTTGTTTCTAATTCTCTCTAACATATCCATAGATATACTTTTCTATTTTTTTTAAACCAGTACTAAATATTTTTGATGATTATTATTTTATGGCAGTTTTCAAAGTGTGGTCCCTGAGACCATTTTGTAGAGTCTGTGAGGTCAAAATTATTTTCATAATAATTCTAAGATGTTTTCATTTTACTATAGTAAACATTGATAGCTATAATAAACAAAAGCTGTTTGGGGGTACTCCATAATTTTTAATAGTATAAGGAGTCCTAAGAACAAAAAGTTTGAGAACTGCTTTACGATATTTATAATTTGAGGTTTGGAAGTGTTATTCCCTCTAATTCCTACTTTTTCTCCACTAATTTCCTTCTTTTTTCTTTGAAATACATTTTGTTATTATTTTATTTAGCTTTCTATACCATTTCCTTGGTAGTTTGGTGGATATAGCCTAAATCATTAAATTAATTTAATTAGCTTTGCCATTTTTATTACATTGGTGTGATCCATCCATGAGCATGTATTATCCCTCCACTTAATTAAATGCTTTTGTATTAATTTAAGGAGTATTTTGTAATTGTATTTATATAGGTTGTGGGTGTACCTTGGTAGACTGGTTCCCAGATATTTTATGGATTTTGCAGTTACTTTGAATTAAACTTTCCTTTCTTCAATAATAGATTGAATTTCTGTTAATAACAGATTATTAAACACATAGTTTGTTAGTACTTGAGAATGATAATCTCCCAGTAAGTTTGATACAAAGTAATTAATTAAATTTTTTGGATTGTGATTGTTTAGCTAAAAATCTATATGATTATATTATCACCCAGTCTATATTTTTCTCCTTGTCCAAAAGGATATCATATAAAACTTTAATTTCCTTCTTGAAATCAATATTTAAAAAATCAATATTATTATCTATTTCATTCCTCTGATTTTCCACTTCAGTAGCCTGACTCATCAATAAAGGAAATGAGACTAGTTTTGTGTGTCTTAGTGAACCTAAATTGATTCTTAGTGATCACCACTTTCTTCTCTAAGTGTTCATAAAGCATTCTTTTTAGTCATTTATCATAGACTTTGGGCTCTTTCTTTCTTTCTCTTTTCTTCCTTCCTCCCTCCCTCCCTTCCTTCCTTCCTTCCTTCCTTGCTTCCTTCCTTCCTTCCTTCCTTCCTCTTACCTTCTTTCCTCTTTCCTTCCTTCTTCTTTCCTTCCTTCCTCTTTCCTTCCTTTCTTCCTTCAGACTTGAAGTGCCCTAACCATTCATGAACTCAAACCCTCTACTGATATAGAAGGTTTGACTAACTCAGGCCCCAACCTGGGCCTGTTCTCCCCTCCTTAGGTAGCTTGGTGCTCCAATCCCCTACCCACCCCCTCTGCCCCTGGTGGTTTTACTATATTGGTGGTGGAGTCAGTGTGTCCACCAGATTGTCTTTATCCCTACTGTAGTTCAGAACTCTTGAACTCAAGTAATTCACCAGTTTTAGTCTCCCTAACACAGTATGTGTTATGGCTACCCATGGGATTCTTTTTAAAATTTATGAATATATAATTTCAGACATTTTTCCATTTAAAAAAAATAATAACAATCGTACAACTCCAGTTTCCTTACCTCTGCCTTTCTTTGTAATTCATCCAACATTACTGATAGTGATCCTGGAATCAAACCTTTCAGTTCTTTCAATCCCCTAGATCCTGAGACTTGAACTCATTTAAAGTGGCTAGGTGTTCCACCATTATTTCTTCACCTATTGGGAACTTTGATTTCTTCTTCTGTGCTCAGTTCTTTCAAGTTTGATGATGTGATAAACATTTTCCTTGATGGAGAGAGACATAGGCAAAATGGAGTCAAATAGTTCTACTTCCTGTCATCTGCTAAAATCACACCATCTGCCCTAAGCAGTTGGTGTAATATCCCTTGTTCTTCTTGCTCCAAAAATATCTTTAAAGCTTTTTTTGTTTTTTGTTGTTGTCACTGTTGTTGTCCTTAGCATTTCCTGCAAGACTCAGTTCATTCTGGGCTTAGCCTTTCTGACACCAGTCTTCCAGATTTTGCATTTGTCCTTAGTTATATGTCCTTCCTTCTATCATTTGTACTTATTATTTTAAAATCTGAACTCAGCAGGGATCCTGTATGGCCAAATTAATTTCTCTGAATGTATCTTATTCTTTACCAACAGTTAGGATCACTTATGATTATATTAGTTAGACTGTTGCTTTACAGATTCACCTAGACCTCTTGACTGTGTTGCATTTAGTTCTTGAGTCTGTATCAAAGCTCTCATTTCTCCAAATAGTGAGAAAGTTGCTTGTCTAAAATCTACAGTCCATTGCCAAGCTATACCCAACATTTCCTTTTGTTTTCACAAACTCTGATGTGACACCATCACTTTCCCCCACCGCCCTTTTTTGCTTCTATGTCACCAACCAATTCTTTTTTCATCAGAATTAAATCTAGAGTTTCAAGTGCCTTCATAATTTCTCTACCTTCTGGGTAAATACCTATAATTGCCAGGAAGGCAAGTTAAAGAAAACTTACCAGTGCCACTGTTTTTTTGTAGAGAGTATCTTCTAGGAGGTATCTCAACAGATGAAGTAATTCATCACTACTGTGTCTTGCTTCTTCTCTCAGGTTCATGGGTTTACATAAAGGCAAAGCCTCCTTGACATTTAATGACCTGACATTTAATCACTTCCCTCTTTTTTTTATTTGCACAAGATATGAGGATACCACACATAAAATCATTAATTGGTTCTACTAAAATGCACTTTAGATGAAACAATATTGCCCAGGACAGCTAGTTCCAAGCAACAGTGTTATAAATGGAAGGTATGTTTCTTGAAGGGTAAAATTTGAACTAGATAGACTAAAAGCTAGTCTTTCATGAGACTTGAGACCATTGTAGAACTTGGCTGGGTCCTGCATGCTTGAATACGGTAATAAGCTGGAGATGAAAAGGCTTGAGACATCAAATCATCAGAGGGACTCCTAAAGTTTGTGGTTTGCAGCTAATATAATTGTATTAAAAGGCAAAGGACTGTGTTTGTATGCATATTTTCATTTATATGTAGAGAGGAGGTTTCCTATTAAATATCTCTCACTCTAAAATTCTTAAATTAACATTTAAACAATAAAGAAAAGATGTCAGGGAATGTGAATCCTGAATACTACAGTTCTAATTCTAACACTTCTCAATTCCTTATGTTGCATTAGGATTCCATATTTTTCCATCATTTTATTTCTCTAGGAAGATACACGGTTCCTTCCCCAACTGTGGACAAAAATGTTTCTTGTTTTGAAAAGAAAATGCTGAAAGTTATCATCTCTAGTTAAATCTTAAATTTGAAGTTGAGAATTCCAGAAAAGCAAAGAATTTATTAATACCCTTATAGGAAGGGATTAGGAAAGGGGGCCAAATCTTTCCTTTTCTGGAATTCCCAACTTCAAATTTAAGATTTAACTAGAGATGATAACTTTCAGCATTTTCTTTTCAAAACAAGAAACATTTTTGTCCACAGTTGGGGAAGGAACCGTGTATCTTCCTAGAGAAATAAAATGATGGAAAAATATGGAATCCTAATGCAACATAAGGAATTGAGAAGTGTTAGAATTAGAACTGTAGTATTCAGGATTCACATTCCCTGACATCTTTTCTTTATTGTTTAAATGTTAATTTAAGAATTTTAGAGTGAGAGATATTTAATAGGAACTCTCCTCTCTCTATATAAACGCAAATATGTATACAAACACAGTTCTGTAGGTTTGTTGTTCTACAACAAACAACATGCCTTTATTAAGTACCCATATGTATCAGGAACCATACTAGGTGTCACCATGCCAGGTAAGTATATCACAAAAATGATATACTTCCTGTCCTCAAGGTCTATTCTTGTCTGTCTACTCCCTCCATATTATTTCTCTTTGGGATCTCATCAGCTCCCATGGGTTCAATTATAATCTCTATGCAGATGATTCTCAGATCTATTTATCCAGCCCTAATAATGTCTCTTCTGACTTCCAGTTTTGCATCACCATCTGCCTACTGGACATCTCCAATTAGATGTCCTGTTGACAACTCAACCTCAACATGTCCAAAACAGAACTTGTCTGTCTCTTCAGACTTTCCACTTTACCAACCTTCCTCTCATTATCAAGGGCACCACCAATTCTACCATTCACCCAGGCTCACAGCCTCAGTGTGATACTTGAGTTTTTACTTGCATACCCCGCACATTCATTCTGCTTTCATATCTTGTTGCTTCCACATTCACAACAACTCTCATATACATTCTCTTCTCTTCACTTAGCACATTGCTTGGCCCATATCATATTCTTAATAAATACTTATTGATTGACTGGATTAAGCTGAAGCATAATTTTATTCCATTTTCCCCTCACTTTAAATATGCAGAAGTCCTTATGATTGTGTTTCCTGTATATAAAATATTATTGGGTTGTATTTTCTAATTCTATCTGCAACTTTCTTCCTTTTTATGGGTGTTTTATGGGTGTTGAAGGTAGTTTGGTTTTTCCTCCATCTTATCACATTTTATTGCTTATGTTTATTAGCACAAGGTATAGTACAGTTCGTTTTACTTGTGTCTCTACAATCCTGGCTTCTTTACACAGAGACAAACATCAACCCAATTCCCACTTCCCACTTTAATGTTTAACATACTCTGGAATTCCATTTTTAATGACAAAATCATTTACAAACTTCTCACCTATCCACTTGATTCAGGTAGGGGTGTGGTTTATTTTCCCCTGAGAAGCCCAAATTCAAAGTAACATATAATAATTATCTCCACTCCCCCTCTTCCCATTCCTCATCAAGGTCTGACTACTCCCTTTATATGGAGGGAGGGGTGTGGATTAATTCCTTGTCTTTCCTTAGTGTACTTTTTGTGAGATAGGTATTCAAAGACACAATACCCTTTAATTTCTTATAGAATACAAGACTTTGTGAAGCATTACTTACATATTCCTAAAATGTTGATTATGATGTGAAGGAGCTATTCTGTGGTCAATATGCATGGCAAAAACCCTACCCAGAGCTGTTTCCCCTCTTCCACCCCACAGGAAGCTCTGGAATATTTTAATTGTATTAAAACCTAATTTTTTCTCATGAAAGCACATGCCAAGATTTGCTAGGACAGGCAATTTTAGAGTGATGACCTAAATTTGGTATATTGAACTGCAATAACTTCTCTCATTTCTTGTCCTCAATGAGAAGTTCTGGATGATTCACACTGAAACATTTTTATGTGATTGACTTCTTTCTAGCTTCTTGTAAAACCTTTTTTTTTTTTTGGTTACTGAAGCTCTAGAGTTTTATGACTATATTTCAATGAGTTGAATTTGGTGTTTATTTCTGTGCCAGGTAGATTCTCATAATAATATTAGAGGCATGATAATAATTAGAAGCAGCTGGTGGCACAGGGAATAGAGCCTAGAGTTAGGAAGACCTGAGTTTAAATCTGGTCTCAGACGCTCACTAGCCGTGTAAATCTAAGCAAGTCACTAGACCTCTGTTTGCTTTAGTTTCTTCAACTATAAAATGGGGATAATAACAGCGCCTACCCCACAGGATTATTTTGAGGATCAAAAGGGATATTTTTAGAAAGTGCTTAGCACAGTGCCTGACACAGAGTAGGTGCTATATGCTTATTCCTTTCCCCCTTCCTCCTTTAACAAAAATAACAATAATAATAACAATAACATTTATCTGGCACTTAAAAGCTTTGCAAAGCACTTTATATATATTATCTTGTTTGATCATTATAGGTGCTATTATTATTATTATTATTATTATTATCATCATCCCAAATTATAAAAGTGAGACTGAGAGAAGTTATGTCCTGGGCCACATGGATAATAGGTTTCTGCTAATAATTTGAACTCATGTCTTCTTATTTCCAAATCCAGTACCCAATCAACTATACCACCCAGTGGATCTTTCCTCTATTTTCAGTACTTCTGGAAAATTTTCTCATTTTGTAAAATATTATATTTAACTTCTATGTTCCTACATGTTTTTCTGAGAGGCCAGCAATTTTTGAGTTTCCTTGCCTAGCTCTGGTTCTCTGATTTCTTTATTAGTAGGGATCTCAGATCTTTCAGTTGTGCTGTTTGAAAATTTTGTTGTGTTATTCATTCACCCACCTCTGCAATTTGTTGTCCATTTAGGCCATTCTATTCCTCAGAAAAACCACTGATTTAGATTTTCTTCTGACTTCTAACTTGATGAGTCTCATGTTCATTTTCTTCCATTCTTCTTTCCTTCATTTTGGATCATTTTTTATCATAACAAGATCCTGAAGATCCTTATGGTAGATACATTTTTCCTTCTGAGTGACTTGTGTTGGTCTTTCCTTCTGAAGATTTTTTTTTTCTTTTTTAAGCCCCAGAAAATGTATTTACATTATGGTGCTCCCCCCCCCACCCCTTACTTATTTCATCAGACACTGTTTTTCTGCTCGATGATTTTTTCAGTGAATTTTTTTTTTCATTTCCCCTTCTTTATGGTTGTTGTGTTTCTTTAATTCTGTTTTGTTCATTTGCTGTTCTTTTGGGGTGAAGGGGAGAACTGGATTTAATCCCAATCACTTGCTTAACCATCTCAGAAGCTCTCTACCCTTTGTTCAAACTGCTCCACTCTGCTCTTCCCATACCTAGTTATTTATTATCAATCTTTTTAGACCCAGTACAAAATGCATCTTATTTAGTACTATTTCCTGGTAATTCCAGACCACCAATGTTCTCTCCATCATCTGGATTCCTATAGGATTTGTCTATACAACAGCATTGAATATATTCTAAAAATAATAGTTATGTAAATAATGTGATTATTTTAATATGTTGTATGCGTATGTCTTTTGCCCCTTGGCTAGGAGACTAGGATAAAAGCTCCTTGTGGACTAAGACTATGCCTTATCTTGGTTTTATAGCCTTTTCAAATTATCTAGCATGATGTTAAGCATTCACATAATAGGTTTTCTGAAAATACTTGTCAAATTAATGAATGAGAGTAGCAGTAACAATGTATAGAGTAAAGTTTACAAAGAACTTCCCTACAAAGTGGGTTTTTTTTTTTTTTTGCAAATGCTCTTTCCCGCATTTTATAGATGTGGTAACTTAGGCTCAAAAGAGCCCAAACAGCTTGCCCAGGGGTGCATAGTCATCACTAGTTCATGTCCTAGGCTTCAGATTCAGACCAACTGCTGTTAAGATCAGTGTTTACTCCTTTATGAATCTCTACTTTCACTGCTTAGCAATGGTTTTCAACGAGGAAAAACAAAATAAAACAACAATGAAAAAAACTCATCCCACTTCTTTTTTCACCAAGAAACATGATGGCTCACTGCAGTAATACCTGTAATGTATCCAGACAACTCAAATGCAAGTAACATTTTTCTTCTTTTTTTAGGCAGCTGTTGTGAGGTCTGGAAGTGTTATCATATAGACACCTTTTGTAAGGGGGAGAAGAGCTCCAAAAGCCTGTGAAAAGTAGGCCTTTCTCCAGGCTACCCTGTTTGCCGGCCAATCTGATCACTTGAATCATCCCTCATGTTGATTCAGTTTATAATTTATATGCCATGCAGTCTTGAATACTAATCTTTTAATGCCAGGTTCTGCTTTGAACTAATTGGACCTTGTTGCTGATGTCATATCTATATTTGTATTTGCTGAGAATGTAGCAGTGATAGCTCAAATCTCATTACCATTATATTACCATATTTAAAAATGGATTAACCAGCCTCCCCTCCCTCACAGCCCACCATCACATCTTTTGTTCCATTGTTTCCTTCAGTCTCTTGGCAGTGAGTGGGTGAGCTGGATATTCCCTGTATACAGAATCTTTTCCGTCCTCCCATACTATGTGTTTGCATGTCATCTTCTATTAACATTTTGAAAATAAAATAGAGGGGAAGAGAGTAGAAGTTGTGTTTACTGATTTGTGAGCTTTTGGCTAGGGTAGTTTTGACTTTCTAAGGATAATTTCCAGGCCCAGATCTTGTCCTTAATTCTATGGTCTGTCCTCCTCTCAAACTCTACCACTCCTGTTATTCTTGGATATCCATAGTGGAAGGTTTCCCTGATATCTCTTCACTTCGTGACCCTCTTTGGCCCTTGGCCCAATGGTCTCTTATGCTTCTCAGATCATTCATTGGAGGAAAAAAAGCCTTATGGCTGAGTTTCTTTTTGAAAGTTTCAGTTTCTACCATCCTTAATTAAGAAATGAGTTTTCAAAGCTAAAGAGAAAGGGTCAATTCATGACTCCAGAAAAGACCTTAGAGTTGATTTTGTCCAAACTCATCATTTAACATATGAGAAACCTGAGCTCCAGAGATGGGAAGCCACTTGGCCACACAGCTAGCAAAGGTCATACAGCAGTTGAAGTCACATTGTAGCAGAGATAGGACTGGTGTCCAGGTTGTCTGACTCCACTATCCAGGCTCTTCTAAATATACCACACTGTCTCCTCTATCTTTTCACCAACATTTTTCCTTTTCTGAGGTATAAAGCATGTTTGTAGGGTTTGGGAATATTTCCCAGGTGGCCACAAACCTGCGAATATTATCTGAAATACTAGGGTGCACCTCTGAGACAAAGGTGTGAGAAATAGGACTAATGCCTTCATTTGAAGTTGACTGCTCTAACAAGGCTTCAAATGTGAGAAGTTATGCTGGGGGGGGCATGGGGAAGGGAACTATGATTTACCTCTTCACCATCTAAATCAAAGGGAGAAGCTGCCTAGCCCAGTCAAAGTGAATCTGTTGCTAATTATGGGGCAGATTTTAATGTTCCATTTGTTTTAAAGTGAAATGTCTCACCAAGATGTACTCCACACTTGTTCACCATGCTCCAGAAACTTCTTCATACTGAGATATCACTTCAGGCCCATAATTCACACCTCAGAAATACTCTTAGCCTGGCCTCTTTCAGACCCTCCATTTAAAGAAGGCACCCATGCCAGGTGTCTCTTATGAACACACCAGGCTGCACTCTACACTTCTTCGTGCCCCAGGCATCTCTTCATCCTAGAAAATCACTTTGGCCCTGGAGTTTATTCCTTGGAAGTACCCTCAGCCCTAGTGGCCCCTTCCTCTGATTGGGTGGCTTTACCCCAGAACCTCCATTTAAGCCTTTTCCTCATTCTCACCAGGCTGCAATATGGACTTCTCTACCATGTCCCAGAAATCTTTTCCTCCTGGAAGATCATTTCAGCCCTGAGAGTCACACCTTGGAAGTACTTTTACCACACCCTAACACCCCCTCCACTCACCTCCCTAACCCTCTCCCCACTTTAATGAGCCTTAAATGGTTCATGGCCAGCTATCTCTTCATTTCTCACCAGGCTGCTATATGGACTTCTTCATTGTGTGCCAGCAGGTCCCTTTCCATCCTCTATTTCCCACTCCACCCCTACTCCCAGCTTCCTTTTACAAGTCCCCTTTCTCCATTAGAATATAGGCTTCTTGAGGGCAAGGACTGTCTTTTTGCTTTTATTTGTATTCTCAGTGCTTAGCACAGTGCCTAGCCCTTTAGTAAGTTCTTAATAAATGCTTATTGACCCATAATGGACTGATAATAGTTTTGGGACAGATTGGTATTAATTATTCACAACATATGGTGTCCTTCTTTTAGATAAGCACCTAACAATTAGTTGAATAGTTTCTAGTCCTAATGAAGAATGTGCTAGTTTTCATAAAATAGACCTTTGATCATTTCATCCCTCTCCTCAAAAAAACTTTCAATGGCTTCCTCTTCCTTACTATACATATACATACAAACACATGTATATGTGTATATATATGTATGTATGTATGCTTATGTATATATATATATATATACATACACACATACACATACATATATATAGTCCAAATGCCTTTGCCTAGCATTCAAAGCCTTCTGAAATTTGTGCCCAGGTTACTTTTTGAGTCTTACTCCCTTTCAGTCATCCTCAGGTTCTAGTCAATCTGAACTTTATTTTTCTCAAAACATATGCCATGATTTCCTAATTTTATGCTATTCTTTTTAATAGACTTCCCTTTTCCCCATTCCTCCATGTCCCAAACACACAACTCTAATCCTCATCACTTTTTCAAGTCCCAGACCAAATGTTGCTTTTCCCATGAATTCTCTCTTTCCTCTCAACAAATATTATGTTTTGTACCTCTCACTGCATTTTCACAGTCCATCTTATATTGTAGCGATTTGTGCATGTGTATTATTTTCCTTACTAATCTGTCAGGCAAGTGCGTTCTGATTCGTATCCCCCATATTGCCTAGTATAGAGTAAAATACTTGGTACATATGTGTTGAATCAAGGAATTTGCAAAAGTTACTTATTCACAATGTTTTCTAGTATTTTTTTTACTTATTCATCTATACTTTCTTACCCTAAAACACAGATCTGACCATGTCACTTCCACTTGAAAAATCTTCAATGGCTCCTTGTTACCTCCAGGATAAAACAGAAAATTCTCAATCTGCTATTTAAATGCCTCTATCATCAGGTTCCCATCTACCTTTTGCAGTCTTAATTCATTTAAACCCCTTTTACACATTCAATGTGTCTTCTTTTCAAACTGGCCTGATGGCTGTTCCCATACTAAACAGGTCGCCATGTCTGCAAAGTATTTCCTCCTGGAATCCCTGGCTTCCTGCAAAGCACAGCTCAGGTGCAATGCCCACTGTGAGGCCTTTCCTCCTCTTCCTTATTATTATCACCCTTGAAATTACTTTGTATTTAGTAACTTATATACCCAACAGAATCTAAGCTCCTTGTGGGCAAGGATGACTTCATTTTTGTCTTTGTGTTCTTAGCATCTAGCAGGGGACCTTGTACAATGAAAAGCCTAATGAATATTTGTTGAATAGAATTGAATTATATCTACAAGACACATTGAAAGGCAAAACGTGGAACAGACTGTAACTAGCTGTTTCTTATCAAGATTGAATCTATGACCTTACCCTCATTCATAGCATATAACTAATTGAACCAGTTGGTACTAAATACTGAACAATCTAAAAATAATTTTCAAAATTTAAATTTACTTTGTTTTTAAAAAACAGGTTAACCTCGTCTTTTTTTCGGGGGGAGGACCAAAGACTGTTTTATGCCTAGTACAATACCTTGCAGCCAACTTCATTTTTGGGAAGTGCTTTGATCTAGGGGAGTAATCACCTCACTAGCACAAAATCACTTAGGATATGCCCAAGTAATGTATAAATTCAGATGATAGATACTTTCCCAACTTTTCTCACACTATAGAAATTCAATTGAATTTAATTTACATTTATTAAATGGCTTTGTTGTTGTTCACTCATGTTTAACTCTTCATGACCCAGTAGACCATAGCACACCAGGCCCTTCTATCTTCCACTATCACCTATCTGTCCAGGTTCATGTTCATTGTTTCCATGATACTATCTATCCATTTCTTTCTCTACTGTCCTCTTTTCCTTTATTCTTTCTCATCACCAGAGTCTTGTCCAATGTGTCCTATCTTTTCATTTTGTGGCCAAAGTATTTAAGCTTTAGCTTCATTATTTGACCTTCCAGTGAATAGCCTGAGCCAATGTAAGTATTGACTGATTTGACCTCCTTGCTATCCAAGGGACTTAAAAGTCTTCTCCAGCCCAATAATTCAATAGCATCAATTCTGTGGGCTCAGCTTTCTATATAGTCCAACTCTCACAGCTATGCATTATTACTGGAAAAAATATAGCTTTGACTATGCAGACCTTTGTCAGCAAGGTGATATCTCTGCTTTTTAGTATGCTGTCCAGATTTGCCATAGCTTTCCTTCCAAAGAGTGTCTTTTAATTTCATGGCTGCAGTCACCATCTGCAGTGATCTTTGAGCCCAATATAAAATCTGACACTGCTTCCATTTCTTCTTCCTTTATTTGCCAGAGAGTGATGGGACCAGTTGCCAAGATCTTAGATTTTTGGATGTTAAGTTTCAAGCCAGCTTTTACAATCTCCTCTTTTACCCTCATCAAAAGGCTTCTTAATTCCTTTACTTTCTGCCATCAGGGTTGTATCATTTGCATATCTGAAATTATTGATATTTCTCCCAGCAATCTTAATTCTAGCTTTTGATTTACACACCCTGGCATTTCACAAGATGTACTCTGCATATAAATTAAAGAAGGTGACAATATGCAGTCATGTCATCCTTTTTTTTTTTTCCAATCTTAAACCACTCAGTTGCTCCATGTTCAATTCTAAGTGTTGCTTCTTAGCTCAGATACAGGTTCCTCAGGAGACAAGTAAGATGATCTGGTACTCCTGTCTCTTTGAAGGCTGGCCACATTTTGTTGTGATCCATACAAAAGCTTTAGTATAGTCAATGAAGCAGAAATAGTTCTGGAATACCCTTGCTTTCTCCATAATCCTATGAATGTTGGCAATTTGGTCTCTAGTTCCTCTGCCTCTTCAAAAAATGAACCTGCTCTTCTGGTAATTCTCAGGTCACATATTACTGAAGCCTAGCTGCATAACTTTGCTGATGTGTGAAATGAGTGCAATTGTTTGGTCATTTGAATGTTCTTTGGCATCGTCCTTCTTTAGGATTGGGATGTAAACTGATCTTTTCCAATCCAGTGGCCACCGGTGTGCTTTCCAAATTCATTGGCATATTGAGTGCAACACTTTAACAGCATCACTTTTTAGGATTTTAAGTAGCTCAGCTGGGACTCTGTCACCTCCATTAGCCTTATTGTTAGCCATGCTTCCTGAGGTCTACTTGACTTCATTCTCCAGGATGTCTGGTTCTAGATCAGTAATGACACCAACACCATCATGGTTATCAGTGATATTAAGATCTTTCTTCACTCATTCATTTGCATCTTCTTGCCACCTCTTCTTAATCTCTTCTGCTTCTGTTAAATCCATACTATTTTTGTATTTTATCATGCCCATTTTTGCACGAAACTTTCCCTTGACGTCTCTAATTTTCTTGGAGTGAATAATGTCTTTCCCCTTCTACTGTTTTCTTCTATTTCTTTACATTGCTCATTTAATGAAATGTTCTTATCTCTCTTTACTATTCTTGGAATTCTGCATTGAGTTGGATATATCTTTCCCTTTCTCCTTTACCTTTTGCTTTCCTTCTTTCCTCAGCTATTTGCAAAGCCTCATCAGACAGCTATTTTGCTTTCTTGCTCTTCTTCTTTGGAATGTTTTTTGTTGTGCTACTATATGAACTTGGGTGGCTAGATGACACAGAGGATAGAATACTGGGCTTGAAGTCATGAAGATTCATCTTCCTGAATTCAAATCTGGCCTCAGACAGTTACTAGCTGTGTGACCCTGGAAAAGTTACTTAACCCTGTTTGCCTTAGTTTCCTCACCTGTAAAATCAACTGGAGAAGGAAATGGCAAACCACTCCAGTATCTTTGCTGAGACAACCCCAAATGGGGTCATGAAGAGTCGGATGCAACTAAAACGACTGAACAACAACAACTATATGAAAGACCTTAGAGATACAAGGTTGAAAAATGGCAGTCATTTTGAATAAAGTTACAACATACTGGAAGGGATGTGATCTGTACAATAACAATTATTACCACAATCAGGGAGATTCTGAGCGGGGAGGCAGCAGATGCTGCCAATACCTCTTATGAGAGCATCTGCCCTTTCTCCTACTCTGATGGTGCATGTAAGAGGAGAAAGGCAGGGAAGTCCTCTGTCCTGCTTCCATTAAACTGGTTCTCACACTGTAACTGTAGAGCTGAATATGTTAATATGAAGGAGAATAAGAGTAAAGAGACTTCCTCAGGGTAGAATGGTGTGGCTTTGGGGAATAGGATTACATGGGGAACTTCTCCTCTAAGATCTCTTATAGTGTGTGTTCCTGGGAAAACTTTATGTATCAGCTTGTTCCATTTGCTTCCAGAGGTCTTAGGCATAAAGTGAACCAGAAGGGTAAATTGTGATGACTCTGTGTTAAAAGATCGATGATAGCTATATCCTTCACACCTTCTTAGCCCTTTGTCATTGTTTTCTAGTGAGCCTGGGTAAGAAGAGTGGGACTCTTGTTGTCAGTCCCTCTATTAAACCTTTGCTATCCTTTCCCCTCTTCTCTCCCCTTCTTCTTGGGCTGTGTTTATTAAACTACTTCAGGTCCTGACTGCATTTGCATTCTTATAGTAATTAAACTTCAGGTAGATTCTACTAAGGGCAGGTATTTGACCAGTGTGAATATATGGTAGATATTATCTTCTGCTTACAAGCAGAAAAAAATACTCAGCTCGTTTAATAGTTAATAATGACTTTCTCTGCTTCTCTAATAGCAGCAGCTTCAACATCTAATTTGCGAGGATAGAACAGATAATTGATATGAAAATGAGGACTTGAAAAAAAAATGTCAAACTTCCCTTAAGCCAGTCCATCAGCATGTAATCACAGCCTCATTTTAAAAGTCCAACGAAAAAATAAAAATCAACCAGAGATTCATTTAAGGTTTTTCATGTTGTAGTCTCCATATTTATCACTTCCCTAAGAATCCCCAACTCAATAGAACCTTAATTTTCTGAAATATGTAGTATATTTTAGCTCCATGCAAGTATGCATTTATTTGCTTTCTGCAAGAGGAATTGTAGCACAAATTTCTATTGATGAATGGACAAGTTATTTCATTCAACCATTTTACTTTTTGCACTCCATAGATTTCCAGGTGCTACTCAACAAAATTGTTTGGCTTAGATTTTCAATCTAGTTATCTCTCATTAAGACCAAGCAAGTTTAAGGAATAGTTATTCCGCTACCAAACACTGCTACAAAGTAAGAGTTCTTAAAGAATTTTATCTATTTCTTGGTCACCTTTGATTTCATATGCAGGAGTTGACTGTGGACTAATTATAATCCCCACAGATTCTAGGTTATTAATGCTTTATCAGTGCTACTTCCAGAGTCAAGAGTGGACAAGGATGATCTTCTGACAGTTGGAATTCTAAATTGCAAATAATGTATCCCCACTTTCATTGTGGAAATGGTGATAGATATGTAGAGTTTTAGGAACCCCTTCCCTGCCTTCTTTGTCACCATGATAGGGAAAGGCAACTCAATTAAGAGCTATATTTCTTTTTAAAAACAATTTTGACTTTTACCTTTTGAAAAACTTTTTTTAATGTGGCTTATTTAATTCATTTAGGCTATTCACTTGACTATAGATCCTTGGATTTAAAACAAGTATGCCAGGCTCTAGGCAAGCTGATTTTGAAAGTCTTGTTCCAGAAAGATTTTCTATAGCTTAAACTTTAATTTCCAAAACTTTATAATAAGAATGTTGAATATCATGGAATGGTTAATCATAATGATTATAAACAGAAGCCCAACACTTTCTGAAAACCACAAGGTTAGAGCAAACCATTTATTGTTATTTACTATGAACCAAAAGAAATCCAGGCAGACAATGAAATGACACATACTCACTGATGCATCTTCCCTCCAAACCTCTCCCCCCATAGCACAAATCATTCAATTTGATAGTTCATTTCCCCTGCATACTATGAAATATCCATCTTATACCCATGTTTCTCCAATTTAACTCATAACAGTTTGGAGAAGCAGTCCTTGTCTGGTTCACTAGTAAGGTATGAACTTGAGTTTAGATGATTTTGGGAGTTCCTAGCTCACCTAGGATTGGGGCTCAAGCCAGCTAAAATATTCAATCTTCAGTGTACCTAGTAATTCACAAGTCCAAAGAATCACTAAATATCAGTGTTAGAATTAGAAGGAATCTTAATGGTCATTTAAGTGAACCCATACCCGAACAACGGCCTCATTTTCAGCATACCTAGTAAGCATTAATCCAGTCTTTGCTTGAAAACATAAATTGAGGATAGACTCACTATCTTCCAAAGCAGTCCATTCTATTCTTGGATGACTATTCATTAGTAAGATTTTTAAAAAACATCAAACCAAAATTTGCCTCTTTTTACAACTTCCACCCACTACTCCTCATTCTACCCTTTGGGATCAAGGAGTAGTGTGCTGCTAAATGTTAATAACTGGCTTTATTAAAATATGAGCTCAACATATTTTTAAGATTAACTTGCATTAGTAACAATTTCTCCATCACTTTACTAAGTGTAGACATCAACAAAACAATAAATTAAACCCTGACTTTCAGCATTTGTTGATTTCCAAGTTGTAAAAGCTCATGCTGAAAATTTAACAATTAGCCCTCAAGAGCCAGTTTGAGCCAGCTCCAGAACATTCTGGCTAATATCCCTTTGACAAAGACAGCCCATCTAAAGCCAGCTACCATGCCCACCCTAAATATAATCAGATTCCGCATCCTCAGTTCTTCCACTTATCTTCATGTGGTGCTTCACTGACCTGGTTGTCTTCCTCTGCATACTATGCAGTTTCTCATTTGAGTGGAATGTGAACTACTTAACTTCTGTTTAAATAATTTGGCATAATTGTTGGATGAGTTAAAGGCATACCTCTGATCATATCAAAAAAGAATTTCTTTGAAGGCAGCAGAGGTGTAATAGAAAGGATCGCTGAACAAGGAATCATGAACCTTGGGTCCTGTTCCAAGCTCTAATGCTTACTATACATATGACCTAGAATAAAAGTAATTTAGTGTTTTTGACTTTTTTTTGAGAGTGTTGAAATGTGTAAGTCTAATCTTCCAGGATTCTAGAAAAATAAGCAGTATGTTTTAATTTTTTTGAACTATGAGCAACCTAAAATGAATTTCTTGATAAATTATTAACAAAAGATCCTGCTAAAGCCAAAATAAATCACTACACTGGGAAGACATTTTCCAACATTTAAAGGGATAAAAATGACGCATGTACTCAACAATAGCATGAAAAGGATATTCAATGCAAGCTATACAGCATTTGTACAGGGAGACCCAGATTCTTTAGTTTCCATACAGAAACACAGCTGGTTAGAAGGGGGCTTTGAGTCTGAAGAGTGTATTGACAAGCGAGCAGTAGGGACATATATTCAACCTGAGGGTCATATACATGTGACTTTTTTATGCTGTAGGCAAATGGGAAACAGTATCAACAGCTCCAGTCTTCATATTTTTTGTCTGTATCAATAATTTCTGTGTCTTTTAGGGAAAAACTAGCCAAGCAGTTACTTAGTAGGGACTCTAGTAGATATTGCTCCTACTATACAGTGCCTTATATATTCACACCATGAATAAATTGGATGAGTGTACAGTTGGATGCCTTCATCTAAATCATTGATAAAATACTAAACAGAACAAGGTCATGAACGGAATCCATGTATAGACTATAGACTTCCCTCTAGATTGACATTGAACCATAAATCATCACTCTTTAAATCTGGTCATTCAGCTAATTCTGAACTCAACTAACTATGTTAATACCTAGTCCATAAGAAATTTCTTTCCTTTTATTAATTTTATTTTGTATTAAGAACTTATTATCAAGCACGAACATTTCAATATACAAAGAACAAAAAAAAAGAAGACAGAATGAGAGACTGTGAACTTTCGTTACATAGTTTTTAAGTGTATATTGTTGAGATACAGATTACCAGACCATTGCTACCCAACCTATTTGTCTAGTAATTTTATACAAAAGGAAAGGAGGTTAATTTGTCATGGACTTGTTCTTAATGAATCCATGCTGTCTCTTAATCATTACTTCCTCCTTTTCTAAGTGATCATACATTACCCCTATAATGTGCTAAAATTTATCAAGGACTGATACCAAGCTCACCAGCCTGTTGCATTCACTTTCTTCCCCCTTTTGAAAACTAGAATAATATTTGTACATTTCCAATCCTGTGATGCTTCTTCCATTTGCCATGATCCTTTACCTATGACCAACTCAGCAAACATTTACATGAGTTCTTTCAGTGCGCTTAGTTGGTTTGGGGCTAGTAAATTTGAACTCATTAAGGGCAGGTAGGTGCTTTCTCATTACCTTCTAATTGGCCTTTCATTTCAAATTTTTGTTCTTATCCTTACAAGTCTAAAAATTCTTCTTAGTAGAGAAAACAGAAGCAAAATAGGAGTTTCTTAGCACTGTCTGAATTCTGTCATTTGATATTATCTTATCATCTGCCTCAATCAGAGGCAGATCATCTCTCAATCATCTCTCCTGGGATAATCCTTTTGACACCAAAATAGGTCTCTCTTTGTTGTTTCCCTTGGTGTTTATGAACATTTTGTCTCATATTGTGCTTTAGACTTCCTGAAACTCTTTATAGGACATTTCTCTCTTTTAAATTCATTCTCTCTTCCATCTTCTATGCTTCCTTTTAAAATTTGATTTTGTCAATGAGCTCCCCATGCAGCCACATTGCTCTCCATCAGTACCGCCTCCCTTTATTCCTCACCATGTCCAATCGTAGCTATATCATCATGGAGAGCCTTCTATCCTGTTTGAGCTGACATGACCTGAAATGTTGTCAACTTTATTTTGCAGAAGTACGAGTACCACATATTCAGACATGGTAATGAAGCTCTGTGGTAATGTCAGTTAACAGAAGTTGTGGTGTCTGAAAATTATGGCTGGAATATTTGGAATTCTTAATAAACAATCTGGGCTGCATATGGGAATTTAAGTGAAAGAAACATTCTGTCTTCTGGGAAAGCTCCAACCACAAAGCACTGACTCTTGTTGGTAAGGTGTCAGCAAGGTGAAAGAGGTCAGTTAGTATATTGAGACACTTTTCCCTTCTTTATCCAGATCCTGTGTGTTCTCTTACAACCCCAGACTAACACTGTTTAGTCAAAGACAGATGCTCACCTATTTCTTCTCTTTCTCTCCCTCTTTTTGTTAGTTATACTTTCTCTAGTCCGTTTTGATGGGGCTAATTTCTGGTGTGAATTCAAGCTGCCAATTTCTCCCAGGGAAGCACATGTGATATAGAGTGGGATCTGATTAAGGGAGGTCTTTTCTTTGTTTTTATTATAGGAATATATTTCCTGAATTTCTAATTGTACCAGTCAGGGTTGCGTGTAATTGGGGTCTCTGACCAGCTTTTTTAGAAGATGATGTGAAGGACAAATACAAGTTTAGAAGACCCAGGGCTAAGTCCCTAGAGTATTTGGATCAGGAAATGGCATGACTGGGAGAAAGGGAGTGAGTATAATTGCTGTCATTCTCTTCTGTGAATGGGAGGGGCTGTCTTTGGATGCTCCCTTGCTGCTGAAACATAGCTAAAGCAACTGGAGGCTGATGGTGTGAAAACCTTCTGCTTGCATATTTAGGGGTGCTAGACAGAGAGTTGGTGTATAAGTGGTTTGGTGGATGCAAAGACTTATCATTATTTGGTGACAGAGTGATGGAGCAGAAAGTATATTTGTTATTTGGCCTGGATATATTTTGTGACATCGGTGGAGTTCTTATCAGTGGAGACTGATAGTATCTGAAAGGTGTAGAATGTTTAGCACATATGGCCAATCTTTATACCAAATTTCAGTCTACCTCTCTGCTACTTCCAACCATTCCTCCTAGTTCTATCTCTGGGGTCAGGCAAAACAAATCTTATCTTTCTTTAATATAGCAGCCGTTCAAATACTTGAGGACATGAGTATTCTCTTCTGAAGCATAAATCACAGTTTGTTTTCAGTTGACCCTCATGCACTCTAAACGTGATGCTCTTTCTCAAACTGGTGACCATCCCTTGGACCTTGTCCAATTTATAGTCATCCCTATTCAATTCCATTTTATTAGAGTCAGATCAATCTTAAAGTCTGCTATGAATTCAAAAGATCAACTTAATAAGTACAAGTGGGGGAAGCATGATTAGAGTTCTGATCTGAAAATAAATCTGGACATTTTAGTGGCCAGCAAGCTCAATGTGAGTCAAGGGTATAATATGACAGCCTTTTAGACAGCAAATGTATAAGCTTATTTTAGGCTTCATTATGAGGGAATAATCACAGTAGTAATTATGTCACAGGGTGATAGTGAAGCTCAAATGCAACAGTTTGCATAAAGTGCTATACAAACTTTAAAGCATTATATAAATATTATTATTGGAGAGGGTAAAGACCAGAAAGAGTGTCAATGAGAAAGCTATTATAATAGTCTCGGCAAGAGGTAATAATGACCTGACTTAGCATAGTGCCTTCATAAGTGGAGATATAGGGATGGAGGCATAGGGATGGATGTGAGAGATGTCATGAGGGTAACCTGGGAGTAAGCATTAGGAAAGAGTAAGAATGACTTCTAGAAATGACTGGATGATGATGCTCACAATAGGAATAGGAAATATTTAAGGAAGGGAGGCTTGTGGTATAGATGATAATTTTCGTTTGGTACATGATGAGCTAAAGATGTTATTAGGATGTTTGGGTGGAGATGTTTAGTGGACAGCCATATGGGACCAACAGTCAGGAGAAAGATTAATGCCAGATATATGAATTTAAGAGTCATCTGCATAGAGATGATAATCAAAATCATGGGAGTAAATGAGATCACCCAGGAAAACACTATATATATGTATGTATGTATGTATGTATGTATGTATGTATGTATGTATCTGTCTATCTATCTACATTTATAGTTTTATATATATACATAGAGAGAGAGAGAAGGGGAGCATGCTAGGATGTATCCTTGGGCAATACATAAGGTTATGGGATAAAGGAGAAAGTCTGAAGGGTTAGAAGGCAATCCAGGAGAGAATAGTTTCTCAGAAACCAAGAGAGAAAAGAGTATTTAGAAGTGGGAGGTGGGAGGGGAGACAAAAATGTTAAGATATATAGAAAGGTTAAGGGGATGAAAACTAAAGAAAGGTCATTGGATTTAACAGCTAAAGAAATATTGGTAATATTAATTGAACAGTTTCAGTAGATTGGTGGGGGTCAGATGACAGACTGAAAGGGTTGAGAAGTGAGTGGATGATGAGGAAGTAGGTAGTATGTGTAGACAACTTTTTCTAGGAGTTTCACAGTGAAAAGAAGAGGCTAATAGCACAATAGATTGAGCATATTATAGGCTCAGATAAAGATTTTCAAGGGTTAGGTAGAGCTGGGAATGTTAGTAGGCTTTGGCGAAGGAGCCCATAAATAGGCAGGGATTGGGTATGACAGAAAAGGAATGATTAATCTGTCAAACTCCTGAAGATTAGATGGGATGGGAAGGAGTCAAGGGCAAAAGCAGAAAAGTTTTATTTGACAATGAGAAAACCACTTCTTAGAGATTGGAACAAATAAAAGTATATGGAGAAATATAGAGGAATTCTGAGGTATTAGGGTAGGGGAGGTAAATTCATAATGCATGGCTACGATTTTGAAAGTAAAGGAAATGGCGAAGTCATCTACTGAGGGTGGCAGGTAGAGGTGGCACTTGTAGTTTGAGTAGAGGAGGAAGAGAGGGAGGTGCTTTTAATCACTTGGAGAGGTGATAGAGAATCTATCAGGAAGTCATGAATGGACTGCTATATGGCAGTGGGGACCAAATTAGATTAAATAACAAACTCATAGCAGATCCAGGTACTATAGTTGCATGCCTTCCTCAAGCTCTATTTAGTGGCTTGGAATAGGAGTGGAGAAGGAAAATCATGGGGATGATGCAGGATCATAGAAGTAGCAACAATTGGAGTGACAGTCAGGTGTGTAAGGGGTGACAACCTCTGTACACCCTGTTCACAAGTGAAGATGTGGGGCATAAGGAATGAGCTAAACAAACTGAGTTTGAGGCATTTGAAGGGGCACCAGGGTAAATATATTTCAGTCCCTTGGTATAATGATAGAGACTGGAGTGGAGAAGATAGGGAATCAGCTTCTGAACTCCTTGAAAAAGGAAAGAGATACCTTGAAGCTAATAGATGACAGCAATAAAATCTGGGTTGAGTGCTATAAATGAATGAAGAAAGCTTCAAAGAAGGTTTCTAAGTGATGGTAGCAGAGGCATTGGAAAGCAAAGCATTTGCCAATTTCTCCTCCTGGCCCAATGTGTCCAGGGGTATGAGAGAAGTAACTGAAGAGTATGACCAGTGATGAGATATCTTCCAGAAAAAATTCAGGTAGCAAATCAATTAATCAATTAGCATTTATCAAGTGCCTACTGTGAACCAGATGCTGTGGCAGGCACTAGTGATATAAAAACAACATTCTATAGAAGGAATGCAACACATTCACTAATAGGTAAAAAAAAAAACCCCATGTTATATAAAAATGATTTTCAGGTAGGGGAGAGGACTAACTAGAGTAATCAGGAAAGGCCTTTTAAAGGAGGTGCATTTCAACTGAGTCTTAAAAGGAACTAGAAGTTATAAGAGCCATAGTTGAGGAGGGAGAGTATCCCAAGCATGGGGATCTGTCCTTATGCAAAGGCATGGAGGTAGAAGATGAAATATCCTACAGAAGGAATAGGAAGTAGGAAAATTTTGACTGCATCTTAGGAAATGCATCCCATAGAGTTAGGGAAGAAAGGGTATGGGTGGCCATCAGAATTTCAAAGGTAGAATGGAACTCAGATCCTGTCTGGTCCATACCATACCTGATCAAACATGCCCCGAATAATAATCTTGGACATATGTCTTACATTTTACATATGTAAAAGGTAAATAATCTGTCCTTATTGAGTCCCTTGGACTTAGTCTTTGGTATGTACCTTATATTTCTCTTGGATCTTGTATGTCAAATCTTCTATTAAGTTCAGATTTTTTTTTTAAACTAAATCCTGAAAGCCTGAGAGTTCATTAAAAGTCCATTTTTTTCCCATTCAGGATTATGCTTAGCTTTACTGGGCATGATATTTTTAGTCAGAACATTGATATATAGTGTTCCAAGACCTGCAGTCTTTTAGTGTCTTGTGTGATCCTAATTGTGGCACTGCCATATTTAAATTGTTTTTTTTTTCCTTGCTGATCATAATATTTTAATCCTTGATCTGGGGGGTTTCAAAATTTGACTATGATATTCCTGTGGGTTTTCTGCATAGGATCTCTTTCAGGTGGTGATCAGTAGATTTTTTTCTATTTATACTTTTCCCTCTTGTTCTAATTGTCCAGGACAATTTTCTTCAATTATTTATTGTATTATTGTGTCAAGATTATTTTTGTGATCATAGCTTTCAAGTAGTCTGATTATTCTTATATTTTCTCTTCTTGATCTGTTCTCCAGATGAGTTGTTTTTCTTCTGTTTTTCAAGGAGTTGTTTTCTTCCTTAAGATTCTGGATCTCCTTTTCTAATCGGTTGACTTTCTCTTCATAATCTTGGATTTTTTTTTTAGTTCCTCAATCTCATTTGATTTTTAGTCTTTTTAAAGTTCTTCTATGAATTCTTTTTGAGCAGGTGACCATTTAACATCACTTTATGGGGTAGAAGAGGATTTCTTTGCTTCAGTATACTCCTCTGAAAATGAACCATGGTCTATTCCCATAGTAACTGTCTATGGTTGGATTCTTTCTCCTTTGCCTGTTCATTTTTAAAAAAAAAATTATTTGTAGCAGCTTAGTTTTTGTAATCACCTATAGTCCTGGGATATGGGGGATGGTGACTCTGGCCTCAGATCCTCTGTCTGGCCTGGAACCAAAACTAACACCTCCATCCTCCTCTAAGTACCCACAGCCAGCAAAGTCCCTGCCCTACTGCTTCTGCACTCACCAAGTATATGCTGATTCCTTCTCACTCCTTCCTGGTTGTGTCTCTACAGAACAACTATGTCTGGCATTCCATGTCAGCAGAGGTTCCTTCCATCTTCCCTGACTCAGAGGCCCAACTTCACTCACTGTCCAGTGGTAAAAGCTCCTATGCTGGGGCCAGCTAACCACCCAGCTAACCACAAGGCTTGCTGCTTATTGTTTAATTGGACCTAGCCTAGAGGTATTTACTCTTCATAGGGACCAAACCTCTTGAGATTTTTCTTCAGATCTTCTCTGATTGTCCCAGGAGGACCACTGTTCTGCCCCTACTCTTATTTATTTTTACTGCTCTTTGTTCGTATGTCTTATTTGTGGAAGAAATCTAGAGAGCTTGGAATTTTCTGACCTACTCTATCATCTTCCCAGAATCCTCTCTAATCTGGGGCAGTCTTCATGAAAGGGGTGACACCTGAGTTGAACCTTGAAGATAAGACTCTGCGAGGTGAAGAATTTAGGTGTCACAGACCAACTCTAATTCTTCTTCCATGCAAGAAATAGCCTTGCAAATATTCGAACGTAACAATCATCTCTCCATAATTCTTATCTTCCTTAGGTTAAATATCTCTGGTGCCTTTAATCAATCCTCATATGTTACAATCTCAAGTCCACGATCTTGGTCACTCCCCTCTGAATGTTCTCCATTTCATCAATGTCCTTTCTAAAATGTAATATCTAGTACTGAACACAATAATCCAAATATGGTTTTGTCAAGGCAGAGCACAGTAGAACTATTTTCTCTCATTTGGAACACTATTCTTCCATAACAAAGCCTAATACTTGATCACCTTTTGGGGTTGCCATATTGCGCTATTGACATATTCAAGCATACAGTCTGCTGAAATGCCCATATCCTTTTTGGATGACTTATTATCTAGCTTTACCTTCCATTCATGTATGTGAAATTTCACTTTTGTAATGCAAGTGTAAGACTTTACATTTTATATCTATTAAATTTCATCTTACTGCATTTGGCCTCAAATTCTAGCTTGTCATTCAGTGTGTGCCATCTCACCTACCTTTTTGTCATCTGAGACTTTAAAAAGTTAATAATCTATTCTGTTACCTAAGCTATTGCTCTAAAAACATATTAAATAGCACAGGCTCTAGAATATATTCCTAGGATATTTCACTAGAAACTTAGCTGACATAAGACCACTAATCACTGACCACTCTTTGAGCCTAATTCATTCAGCCAGTTTCTACTCTACCTATATTTATTATTGTGTAGCTGATATTTCTCTATATTTACACAAATAGCATGAGGATTTTTAAATGTTTCATTGACATCTAGGTAAAATAAGTTGATAGCATTCCCCCAATCTATCTAGTAAGGAGCCAAGTCATAAAAGATAAATGAAATTAGTTTGACATAACCTCCTTTTCATAGGGAGAGATCAGCTCTTTTTGGTAACTGTTCCCTAGAATTCATCATTATTCTCTTTAGAATTTTCCTAACAACTGAAGCCAAGACTACAGCTTGTAGGGTCCACTCTCTTCCTACTTGTGACAATCAGAAAAGCTTGTGTACTTCTTGCTCCTGGGATAATTCTCTTGTTCTCCATGATTTTTCAAAGATCACTGAAAGCAGTCTGGCTATCCCATCTGGAAAACCTTTTAGGACCCTGGGAAATGCTTTGTCTGGGCCTGTTGACTTGAAACTTCTTTAGAGTAGTCAGGTACCATTTTTACTAATTCTAGACCTATCTAGGAGATTTCAGCTCTTTGTTAACCAAACATGTTCCATTCTTTCCAGTTTATTTTCATTGGTAGAGCAAATAAAAGCAAAAAAAAAAAGTTGAGCAGAATGTTCTTCCTGTTATAATTATCCAATTCACCCTGAGCAATAGTCCTTTATTCTTTCTCTTATCCTTTTTCTGCATTTAGCCACAAAAAGTTATCTTTGTGATTTCTAAATCATCTCAGCTCATTATGAGCTTTACCTTTCATAACTGAGCATCTTTTGTTTTCATATTACCTTCATATACAAATACATCCCACTCTGTCTCCTATACAGCAAGCTCTCCCCTGTAACAAAGATTGAAAAAGACAGGGTAAAAAAAGTTCAGCAAAACTAACCAACACGTCATCTGTATCTGATTGTACGTGTGATACTTCACCACCCCAAGGTCCCCCACCTCTGCAAAGAAGGGATAGAGGTACATTTTTTCTTCCCTACTTTAGAGCCAAGCTTGATCATTATAATGACATAGCATCCAGCTTCATTTTTATTATTTACATTGTTGTAGTCATGGCTAGTATCAAGATTGTACTTAGCCACCATCCAATTCATCTATACTACTCATTTGATGATTGCAGTGTTCGCGCAGGGAGACCAGCTTGCACTTAGAAGGTAGGTGTCAACTCCTTGGCTCTGGCAAAAAGATAATGTGCTATGAAGGTCACTGCAAAATTCTGCTTGCTGTTCACATACTTTGGAAGCAAGAACTTCATTTAGGAAGTTTGTCAATTCATAAAGTTTTTTCTCATAGGGCAGAGGACCTAAAGGGCAGAGTGGAAAGGGAAGGTGGTGGAGGAAATGGACTAGAGAGGTGGACTATGCTGGACAAAGATGAGAGTATAGAGAGAGGGAGTAAGAAATTTTTGTCTCCACTGATAATGACTAACTTCAATTTGGGAGGTGGGAAGGGGTGGTTCATTAGATATGAGACAAGGGAATCATCAGTTTACCAGAGTATTCAGATTATCAGGACAGGGAATGAGAGGTTTGATCTGGTTCAATTCAGCAAGCATTAAGTACCTACTATGTGCTAGGTGTTGGGGATAGGAGGACAAAAAGGCCTTTAGCCTCAAGGGTCTGACTTTCTATAAGGGTATGAGTGGGGGGATACAACAGGTACACTGATGAGTAAATACTAAGTGTATACAAAGTGTGTGTATATGTGTGTTCATTAACAACTGAGGGAATAAAAAAGGCTCATTGTGGGGCAGCTAGGTGACACAGTGGATAGAACTCTGTTTGACCTTGGAGTCAAGAGGACCTGAGTTCAAATCTGACCTCAGACACTTGACACTAGCTGTGTGACCCTGGGCAAGTCATGGGGTTACCATTGCCTAGCAAAAAAAAAAAAGGAAAAGAAAAAGGCTCGTTGGTATGAGGTGGCACCTGAGCTGAACCTAGAATAGAACTAGTAGTCCCAAGAATCAATGGCACAGCAGTGCAGGTGTGGAGATAGCCTGTACAAAGACACAGAGACAAGATATAGAATGTCGGATGTGGAAAACACTGAGTATGCCAGTTTGGTAAACACAAATAATATGTAAACCACATGTTGGAAGAGAGGTTGAACCCAGGTTGTGAATGGAGAGGAGTTTGAATTTTACCCTAGAGGCAATAGAGAATCACTGAAGCATTTTGAGCAGGGGAATGAGCTGGTCAAACCCCTCCTTTAGGAATTGGCAGCATTGTGGAGAATGGATTGGGTAGGGTAGAAGAAGCTGGGTGCAACAAGATTGATCAGGAGGCTGTCACAATAGTCCAGATGAGAGAAGATGAGGTCCTGAATTAGTACAACGACTGCTTGTGTAGAGAGAAGGGGATGGATGACAACAATATTGTGGAGGTAGAATTGACAAGACTTGGCAGTTAGTTAGATTTGGGGAATGGAGGTCAGGAGAGAGAAGAGTTGATGATGACTTCAAAGTCACAAACCCAGGTAACTGGAAGAATGGTGGTACTTTTGACACAAACAGGGACAATGGGAATGGCAATCTAGAAGGTCATACGATCGAAGAGATCACTAATCCAGGGCAGTAGGTGACTACAGCCACACTATTCTCTCCACTTTGCTCAGAGTCCTTGAGAGGCATTGGTGCCAGACTTAGAAGAAGCTCATCATGAGAGAGGCCTCTGGGCCCCGGGAGGCCCCTGCAAGCTCCTTTCCTCCATCATTTCTCTGTCACAAGCCAGTGAGTAGCCATGGTTGTGGGTGAGACCAGGGCAGTGACATCAGCAGTGGTGGCATTGGGCCTTCATCTCTCCTCATCAGTAATGCTGTCAGTGATGATGGAGGAATGAGGCACTGATTCCTCAGGCAAAGGAGGTAGTACAGCATAATGAATAGATGGGTGGCCTTAGAATCAAGGAAGACTGTGATGCACTCTAGCTGTATGACCATGGGAAAGTTGCTGAACCCCTTGGTACCTTACATAATTCTTCAAAATTATGAATTGGAGCCCACTTGGCCACTGAAGGAGATTTTGCACTAGGGAGTTCCCTATACCAGGACAAAGTCACAGCTCAGGACAAAAACAATTAATTGGCAGAGGAAGTACCTGGTGACAGACTGTGTGCTGGGAGTCACTTCTGCAAATGACAGGTAGAAGGACCATGTGACAAGGAGGCCTCCAATTCCAATCTCTTAGAAAAGCCAGGGCTGAGGCCATTCCTCTCCCCACCCCCTCTTTCCTGAACTCTGCAATGAGCTAGAGAATGTACAGGTATCCAGTAGTGATCCTGGCCTTGGTGTGCAGCTCCTCCTTTCTCCTCAGTGGCCAATAGGGGCCTTCAGAAACAAGGAATCTGGTTAACTATTGAACAGCCTTGGGATTGGCTCACTAAGAAGCCAGTGCTAAAGTAGGCTCTTTCTGTCTTCCCCAGCTCAACCAAGTATGGTTGCAGACCATGTCTTTAGACTAGGAAAAATGTGGGTTGGATAACAGGAGAGTGAGGTGGATTTATAACTGGTTGAATGATTGTACTTGAAGAGTTAAGAACGATACCCTGAAAAGAGGCCAATGGAAAACCACAGTGGAGCAGTCGAGGGGCTCTCAAGGCTCTAGCAAAACACCTTGAAAGAAAATGCTGCTTGACAGGAACCTACTATTTAGTACTCATAAATTATACTTGGGTAAAGCAGGTCAGATAACCTGAAGAATATGCAGAAGTCCACAAGAGTACACCACTGAAAAAGTCTGAGAGAGGACTACTAACATTTCTAGTGTCTTTCATTATCAAATTCTTGATGAAACAGTGTGGATAATAGAAAGGGCACTGGATTTGGAACCAGAAGATCAGGGTTTAAAACCTAGTGGTGTTGCTTCCTGTGCAACCCTGAGCACATTGTCTAACCTCCCTGAGCCTTCATCTTCTGATTTCCTAAAACGAAAATAGCACATTTGTGTTGGACTTGGAGTCAAGAAGACCTGAGTTTGAATTCTGCCTTAGACACTTACTAGCTGTGTGACCCTCGACAAGTCATTCATCTCTCTCAGCCTGTTCAGCAGGCATTTCGGTTATTTGGTTTAGTGGTCTTTTAATCCCAGTTAGGCTATCTGTCTGTGATATGCAAACAGGGGGAATATAGATGAACTACAGAAAATCTGAAGATCTCGATCATTCAGGCCAATTCATGTGCAATTTTTGCCTTGGAATCATCATCTTTGACTCCACTTGGACTCTAATCATTACCCATGACTGAGATGTAGCAAGTGACTTCACAAAGAACAAAGTCACGGAGGGACTTGATGTTTATTGTAGGTGTACATAGGGATGGATTGTCAAGCAGCAGACCAGAGTTGTGTGTCATCTCGCGACATGGGCTCCTAACTATTAGTGATGTGGGCAGGGGGTGGGATTGACTAGAAAGGTATCTGTGGCATTCAGGACCACTACCTCAAAAGCTGGATGATTCAAAAGGTCTAAATCTCTCCCGTTTCTTTTCTTCTCCAGTCAAAGTGGCCTTTTCTCTGTTCCTCACATACGGTGCTCCCTCTAATCTCTGTGCTCTCTCCCATGCCTGGTAAGTGTTCTTTTCTCATCTCTACCTCTTAGACTCCCTTTGAGACCGTTGAAGTGTTTTCTGTGTGAAGCTTTTCTTGAACCCAATTATTAGTACTCTACCTTGTATTTATTTTTTATTTAATCTCTATGCAGTCATTCTGTACATTCTTACTTATACATATGTTTTCTTCTCTCCTCCTGCAACCCCCCACAATGTAAAGTCATTGAGAGTAGTGATTGCTTCATTAATTGTATCCCCAAGTGCTTAGCACAGTACCTCACACATGGTAGATGCTTAATAACTAAGTCTGGTATGAGTTTGGTAGTTTTGATTGTAAGTGAGGATCTGCTATCTGCTTTCAATCTCATTAAATGAATAGGATGACTTATATAGGAACAATAATGTTGTACAGAATAACAACTTTGAAAGACTTAGGAACTCTGATGAACACAATGACCAGCTACAGTTCCAGAGGACTCATAATGAAACACGCTGCCCACTTCCAGATAGATCTGATGGACTTAAGAGTGCAGATCAAAGCCATGTTTTTTGGACATGGCTAATTCTGGAATTTGTTTTGCTTCACCATACAGTTTATAACAAGTTTTGCTTTTCTTTTGCAATGGGTGGGAGAGTGTGTGTGAGAGGGAGAGAATTCAAAAGTGAAAATAAAATTGAATCTAAAAAAACCTATTAAGAGACACAGTAGAGGTAGCCCCACATAGTGGACAGTTCAGGCCCTCCTCACCTCCTCCGTAGCCTATGGCAAAATAGCCTCCATGTTGGTCTCCCTACCCCAATTCATATTGTACATAGATGCCAGAGTGCTATTCCTAAACCATAGATCACAGCCCTATCCAAGAAGCTCCAGTGGGCTTCTTATTTCCTTAACCTCCATTGTTTGGCATTTAAAACCTTGTAGTATCTGGCTTCAGCCTACCTTTCCAGGCTTATTATACATTGCTCCTTTTCAAAGTTCATTTCAAGCATCATCTCCTGAATGAGGCCTTTCTCAATAGCCCAGAAGTTATTAGTGCCTTCCCCACCTCCAAATTACCTTCTATTTACTTTGTAGATAAAAATGCTGTTTACTCAGAGAAATGTAAGCTTCTGGAGAGCAGGGACTATTTTGATTCTATTTTGATTTTGCCTGGAACATAGTAATAAATGCTTCTTGATTAATTCATCGATTAGAGCAAAGGTTGGCAAACTTTTTCTGTTAAGGGTCAGATAATAAATATTTTAGGCTTTGCAGATTGAGAGGCAAAGCAGAGGATATTATGTAGGCACTTATATAATGAGAGAAAACAAATTTCCATAAACTTTTATTGATGAAATTCAAATTATAATGATAACAGATTTTTTTTTTATAATACAGGTCTACTAATGAGAAGAATGGAATTCTTTTTAGGAGGGAATAAATTAATTGGGGTTCAAAATTTCTCTATCATCAAAATCATTCGCAAATGTTTATCTGTTAATGTTGATCTAGAATGAGATTTTGTGTTATTTCATCTTTGAAAGTGTCTTTTCACAAAGATAGGGTTATCAATCCACAAGCATATCATTTTAATTGATCATATTCATCACTTGGACAACATTTATAGTAGTCTATTAGAATCTTCTCTTGATATTCTCCTTTTAGCAAGCAAGTCATTGCACTGCATTGTAACTGAAGATCCGGTAGAAGGTCCTCAACTGCACAGATCTTGAAATTTGGAAATTTCCTTTGTACTTGCATTGAGGTCTGAAAAACAGTGCTGAAACTGTAGTTTGAACTCAAAAAACACATCCCCTGCAAATCTGTGTGGGAATGGAAATCTCTATTCTCGTTTTAACTTTTGACAGCACAGGAAGTTTCTAAAGCAGCTTGACATTACTTGTGATTCAAGCTATGTTACTTGTTGTTGAATTGACTATCTCAGTTAAGTTTCACATGTAAGTGCTATTTTGCCTCGTACTTTTAGACGAATTCATTAAGAAACATTAGCAAACTGTAGCAAAGGCTAATTTCCAAAGCCATTTAGTGTTCAATAATAGTGGTTGAAGGTGATTCTTTTTATTTGGAAAAATTTCAATTTTGTCCCTGAGCTCAAAAAATTCTAGTAAAACTTTTGTTCTCTTGTTTTGACATGATGGGTATGCATTGGTAATTTTAAAAAATAGCTGAGGTGTGGAGATATGTGTGGCCCTCACTACCCTGTTGAGCTATAACTGCATCATGGCAACTTGTTGTGCACCAAATAGCAATACGAAATGATAAGAGTGCCCATACAGCTTCTATCACAAGCCTGGACCAAAATACTTTCAGCCCCATCACCCAGATTCTATGACCATCAATAATGGACAAATAATATTTTGACTTAGAGGTCAAAAGATGTTTGTAGAAGTAATGAGGTTTCAACATTCCTTATACCTCCCTCCCTCCTTAGTTCCCCTTTCCTTCCTTCCTTCCTTCCTTCCTTCCTTCCTTCCTTCCTTCCTTCCTTCCTTCCTTCCTTCCTTCCTTCCCTCCTTCCTTCCCTCCTTCCTTCCCTCCTTCCTTCCCTCCTTCCTTCCCTCCTTCCTTCCCTCCTTCCTTCCTTCCCTCCTTCCTTCCCTCCTTCCTTCCCTCCTTCCTTCCTTCCTTCCTTCCTTCCTTCCTTCCTTCCTTCCTTCCTTCCTTCCTTCCTTCCTTCCTTCCTTCCTTCCTTCCTTCCTTCCTTCCTTCCTTTCCATTCATTTTCAAATAAACAATAACATAGGAAAAGAAAAAAATTCAACAAAGGCATCATACTATCTTTTCAGAGAATGTGGAATTAGCATTATATTTGTTGTCAGATGACCTGAGTTCAAACTCCAGCTCTGTTAATTACTCCCTGTGACCCTGGGCAAGTCATTTAACGTTTTTGAGTCTTACTTCCTCACCTGTAAAATGAGGGGGTTGGATTATATGGCCTCATTCTAAATCTGTAATTCTATTAATAATAATTGTTGGCCTTACAATGGAATTGGCAAAGCACTTTATATGCATGATTTAATTTGAGCCCCACAACTTCTTTGCGTGGTAAAGTACTGCAGATATTATCATCCCCATTTTACAACTAAGGGAAACTAAGGCTGAGTGTTTAAGTTACCTCCCCCTGGTCACACAGCCAATAAAATGTCATGTCAGAGAAGAGTTTTAAACTCAGGTTTCTCCTGCCTCTAGGTTCAGCATTCTCAACATTATACCATGCTGCCTCTAACATAGCAAGGCAGAGTTTACACTACTCAAGTACTACGGGACATGGTAAAAATCAGAGGTCTAGACTCACATAGCATATAGTGAGAAAAGCTCTAGACTGGTAGCCTGGAGATCTGAGTTCTAGTTTTTCTTTTTTGTTTCTTATTTTTTGACAGGGTTATTAAGACTGTTAGATTTGGGGAATATTGTAGATAAGCAGTATTCTGAATGTCAGCAAGATATTTGACAGTCTCTTACATATCTTTGCACATAGGATGGAAGGGTATGGGAGACATGATGGCACAGTTAGATGGATTCAAAAGTGGTTTTGTGAACAGACACTCAAAGTGATGATTGATGTCAACCTAGAGGGAGGCTGCTAGTGGAGCTCCAACAAGGCTCTATTTTTGACTTACTGTTCAGCATTTTTTAAATCAAGGACTTGTATCAAGGCATAGATGACATATATGTCAAATTTGCAGATGACAAGAAACTGGGTGGGATGGACTATCCACTAGATAATAGACTCAGGATCCAGAAAGAGCTCAGTCCTATAAGATGATTGGCCAAATCCAGTGAGATGAAATTTAATAGGAGTAGCTATGAAGTTCTGCACTAATGGATTAAAAAGTAAATTCCTTAAGTATAGAAAGGTTTTAACCACCAGGTGCTACCACTAATCATTCACCCAATCTTTTTCCTCAGGAAATATCAAGTGCTGGGATATCCTGCGTTGATCCTGTTCTACACTCCACCCCTTCCAACAAATGCTGAGTGAAGTCCCAAGCTCTCTGTGGTTCTTAGATAATGGACTATCTTCTATCCCCTATTTCTGCCTCTCTCTGGGGGGCTACACCAATTTTCCAATTTAGGGTAGGTATAGTGAGTGTGAATTTTCCCAATTGGAATTATGACGAGGCTCCGTCCAACTGGCAAGACCCAATATCCTTCTAGAATTCACTGTCTTTCAACAAGGCTTCAGTCATGAGACCCTGGGGTAATGAAGTCAGTCGTTTCTGACAGTAACAAACAGAACATGGTCAACTGCATATAATCTTATACCCTTAGTAAAGGAATGATTAAAAAAAAAACTATAACCTGTACCTAACAAAATATCTATCACACAATTTGGAGTTTGTGGCTTCTCCTTGACCCGGCCTGCCCTGAGATCAAGGGGTTCTTAACTTGTAGTGTGTGAGCTTACTTTTTTTTTTAATAACTATGCTTTAATGTAATTGATTTCCTATTTAATTGTATGTCTTTTATGCATTTAAAAACATGATTCTGAGAAGGGACCCACAGATTTCACCAGACTTCCAGGGGAGTCCATGACACAAAAAAGGCTAAGAACCTCTACCCTAGATAGTACATAGACTTTTCTGAAGCCAAGAGTTCTAGGATAGACACAGTTAAGTTGGTTTGGTACCCATAATTGCTCCTAGTGTGAATGACATGTTTAACTCATGCCCTCCAGAAGAGTGGCCATTAGGAGCAGTTTGAATCTTGGCTTCTCCTCAAAGCATAGAGTACAGATGTGGGGCAGGGTCTCAGATCGGCCAGCTCAAGACTCATGGAGTTCAAAAGCAGGCTCTGGGAAGTAGAAACCTACTACTGTCATTCTACCCTGGCCTCTCTCTGAACTTGTATCCTTCAGTTTCAGTTCCCAGGTGGCCAAGACATATGTAACACCTTTGTCTAAGTTCTAAATATTATCTGTGACACCTTTACCCTTGCTCTCATGTCTTGTCACTCCCCCTACACACCTCTCTCATTCTTCATGGGGGAACCAAAAGTCCTGCTACTCAGGACAAAGAGAGAGGACCCAAAGCTCAAGACTACCATGATGCAGAATACCACTCTAGATATACATGAAGAGGTCTGGGAGTTATGGGGCACTGTGAGCTCGAGAAGAGGCATACAGCATGATGTGGCACCTAAAAGAGCCAATGTCTGATGGACTCAGTACATATTGAAGCATATTTCTCCTCTTCCTTTTTTCTTCTTAAGAACATGGCTAATGCAGAAATTTGTTTTGCATGACTTCATATTTGTAATGGGTTTTGTATTTCATGTCTTCTCAATGAGTTGGGGAGGGAGAGAGTTTGGAACTGGAAATGAAATAAAATTTAATCAAACAAAACATAACAAAAGAGCAAAAGTGATCTTAGGCTGCTGTAGCAGAAGCATGATGTCCAGAAGGAAGCAGTTAATACCAGAGTGTTGGGAGCAATGGAAATTGGGCCCTGAAGCTGTAGGTGGCCTGCCAGGGGTACAGCAGTGGGATTAGAGGGAGATACAAGAGTTCCAAGTCAGGAACCATTGAAGAGGAGAGAGAAAGAGACAGAGAAACAGTGAAATTAGGTTTTGGATCCTCAGAATTTGAGAATACTAGAACAGAGCTAAGGGGCCAGAGGAGTTTGGTTTAGAAGAAAAGAAAGACAGATCTATGCCTAATAACAGTCAGCATTTATATATCACTTCAAAGTTTGGAAAAGCATCTCACTTCATCCTCCCAACAACCTTGGGAGGTAGGCGCTACTATTATGTCAACTTTATAGATATGGAAACTGAGGCTGATGGTGGTTAAGTGATTTGCCCAGGTTCATTTTTTTTACAGCACAATAGTATTCCATCACAATCATATACCACAATTTATTCAGCCATTCTCTGATTGATGGGCACTCCCTCAATTTCCAATTCTTTGTCACCACAAAAAGAGCCACTATAAATATATATTTTGTACATGTAAGTTCTTTTCCTTTTTCCTCAGTCTCTTTGGGATACAGGCCTAGTAGTGGTATTGCTGAGTCAAAGGGTATACAGTTTTGTAGCCCAGTAGGCATAGTTCCAAATTGTTCTCCAGAATTGTTGGGTCAATTCAAAACTCCACCAACAGAGTATTAGTGTCCCTATTTTTCCACATCCTCTCCAACATTTTCCTTTCATCATATTAGTCAATATGTCAGGTGTAAGGTGGTACCTTTAATTTGTATTTTTCTAATTGATAGTGATTTACAACATTATCTCATATGACTGTTGATAGCTTTGATTTCTTCTTCTGAAAATTGCTTGCTTACATTCATTTATCAGTTGGAGAATAACTCATTCTTTTAAATTTGGCTCAGTTCTCTATACATTTGAGAAATGAAGCCTTTATCAAGAAATTTGCTGTAAAAATTCCTCCCCGTCTCCCAGTCTTCTGCTTTCCTTCTAATCGTGGCTGCTTTGGTTCTGTTTGTGCAGACCCTTTTTATTTTAATGTAATCAAAACTACCCATTTTATATCTTGTAATGCTTTTTAGCTGTTGGTCATAAATTCTTCCCTTAGCCACAGATCTGACAGATAACTAAGAGTTTGAACTTAGGTTTACTTGGCTCCAAGTCCATCACTTTGTTTATTGTGCCACCTAGATGCCTAGCTAGTTTAGGGAGTACAGAAAACTAAACAGAGTCTAGAGGGTGGGCATCAGCAGAAGAGAACAGAAAGAAAGGCTGGAGGCACAGAAGTCAAAGTCACAATTTTACACAATTTGGCCCAATTACCTTTAAAGGTTCTCGGGAGAGTAGAAGTTATGATTGAAGGGATATGTTGTCTATATAGCAGGCATAGACATGGATTAAAGGGAACAGTGATAATTCAGTTTGAATTAATAGGCACTTATTATGGCCCTACTATGTGCCAGGCACTTTGTTAGAACTTCATCTTGATGGCATGTATGGCTTCTGAGGGGTGGAGGTAAGGAAAGAGAACATTCTAAACATGGGAAATACTTCATAGTGGAATGTCCTATGTGAAGACCAAGTACACGAATTTGGCTGGAATGTGTGTAGGACAGGGAATAACTTGCAAACAGTCTGCAAATCTAGGTTGGAGGCAGATTATGAAGAGACTTAATTGAATACGATAGAGAGGAGTTTTCATTTGATCCTAAAGGTGGTAGGACACTGATGACACTTCTTGAGCAAAGGACTGTTACATGGTGGGAGACATGCTTGGAAAAATCAGTTGAGCAGCTTGTATGGAAGATGGGTTATAGAGATGAGAGGCTGGTTGTTGGAGTCCACTTAGGAGGCTATCACAATGTCTAGGCAAGAGGTTATAAAGGCCTGCATTAGGATGATTGTGGCATGAGTGTAGGGAAGGGGATGAATGTGAGAGGTGTTACTCAGGTAGAATTGGGTTAAGACATTTGTGCACCATAGGCAGATTTAGAAAATTGTACTTCCTACATGTTATGTCCACAGGAGACTTTCAACCTTCAATAGGTGGCTAGATATAACGCAAAATGCCTAGGTGCTACAGTCAGTAACAATAAAAATGTCACACTCAGAAATATCCCTTGTTGCACACTGAATCTTGTACTGTAGACAACTATCTACTCTGCCTACCCCATGTAGCTGTCCATGTGTTAACCTGCTAGGCAATAAAGTTGTTATAGTGAAATTCCAGCCTAGAGGGCTTTATTTTGAATCATTGTTCTTTATTTGGAGACTAAACCACACCTCGGGATAGGAACTAGGGAGCTTAGGAAATGTGATAAGATTTCGGAATCAAAGTGACTTTTTTGGGGGAACATCCCCACAGCTTCCATTACTATATCATTGGACTTGGGGGGCATAGAGATAAGAATGGAATAGTTTAAATTAAGGGGCTAAAGTATCATTAATATAACCTTCTGCATTTGGTCTAACACTAAGGGTTCTGTGAAAATAAAATTGGACACCTTTCCCTTGGCAGCTCCTGACCTAAGAATTGCCAGCAGAGTCTAATTTGCTCAGAGAGCAGTTCAATGGTGAACAGAATTAGGGGAGTGGTGCCACCGTGGAGTAAAATTGCTCTTGAGAATCAAAGGATCCTTTGGAGGAACTAATGATGATGAATCTAGGGATGTTCCTTTTCTTTCTGTCTGCTCACTGTAACACAAAGAATCCTACAAATCATTACAAAAATGGGGTTAGCTGGTCTTGGTAATTTGAGGATTCTCTTTTCTTTATCTCTGGGCCTTTGTTTCCATCCATGCTTTTCAAAAACTGCTGAATAAAAAGGATGCTTAGAAAAGCTGATAAAAAGAAAATAGAAGTCTCCTGAACCTGGTGGTTTCTTCCTGTGTCACATTAGGCAGGATTTATGGGAAATACAAACATTTCTTTCAGATCAGTACAAGCCCACAACAACAATTGCCCCTGTTCTTTGTTCTCTCATAGGGCAGGAGCTGCCAGGAGTTAATTCTTGTACGCAGAGTAGCTCTCTGACTCCGCAGGCTGAGAAATGGGAAATCTGGTCATCTCTAGAGCTGAGTGACCTGAAAGAACTTGTAAACACAAGCAGCCAAGAATTGCACCATGGGGACAACTTCCCTAGATCTGAGCACCATGCCAAGCTAGTCAGCTCTTAGAGCTGTTCAATTCTTAAAAAGCTTGTGCCTGAGTTCTGGACAGAATTTGTAGGATTTAGACCTAGAAATTATCTTAGGGATCCATCTAGTCCAAGTCCTTTATTAAATCCTAGATCTGAAATTTTTAGCTAAGGGACCATAAGCACGTCACGCCATCTTCTGTGAAATGGGATAATAACATCTGAAACCTGCTTCACATAAAGAAATTAATTTGGAAAACTTGAGGCACTATATAAATAGGAGTTTCTACTGAAATTGAGGGAACTGAGGGTGACAAAGTTTAGTGACTTACCCAAGGTCACAGAGTTAGCAAGTGAAAGAATTGAGATTCAAACCCAATTCTTCTAACTCGAAAGCCAATGAATGCTCTTTCCATCGTACCACACTTAGTGAGTGATTAGGGTGGTGCGACAATAACTTTGCCCCAGGACCCTGAAATTTCGAGGGCATGCTTCTCTTCAGAAGTAAAGAAGCTGTTTGGTATGCTGATTAATTTTCCTGCTTACTAAAATTGTCTTAATTTTAACATCATGAGTTGGTTCATGCTGCTTACCCTGGATGTGTTTCTTGGGAGCCAAAGTTTCTAATTATGGTTCTGTATCACACTGCTTCTCCTATCATCAACGTCCATACAATAAGAAGGAGATTTAGATAGTGAAATTCGAATGAATCTGTTCTTCATCAGTGAAGTCAAGATGGAGGATTAGGGCAGCCACCCAGCTGAACTTTCTCAATATTCCACTCCAAACAACTTAAAAATAATCCCTCAGATCAAATTTTGGAGTGGCAGAGGCAATAAAATGTCAGAGTGAGGTATTTTTCCAGCCTAAGAAAACTTAAGACATAGGCAGTCTGTAAGAGAAGTCTATAACATGGGGGTGGAAATCTGGTGGAGGTCTGTCTGGAGTCCCTATACATGGGCACTGAGGCTGCAGCAGGATCAGCAGCTTTGAGAGTTCTCAGCCCAGAGAGAGTAAGGGTGTCAGACAACTGGTCAAAGAGATTACAGGGGACTCTCCACTGGCGGCACAGCTTGTGCTGATTGGTTACCCCACTGCCATATGCAATTCTGCAGTTCTGAGTTATAGTTCCAAGATGAAGAGAAGCACTGGGGGTTGGTCACAAAAGAGCAGGGGCCCTTGTCAGAGTACCAAATCAGAGAAGTGCACTAGCACTTGTAGCTGCAGGAGAGCAGGAGACAGAGTGCAGACCAAGGCAGCAGTGACCATACCTTTCCCAGGATCACACCATCTTGGAAGCACCAAAAGCATGCAGACTCCCAGAACTAGCCGTGAAAATATCAGCGTGAAAAATCCCCCAGATGAGCAGAGCCCAACTTTAACATAAAATTCAAAGTCAAGAAATTGACTGGAAAATGAGCAAACAACAAAAAAAAAGAATTTGACTACATTGCAGGGAAGACCAAGACATAATTCAGAAGAAGACAACAATGTGAAAACAGCTACAACAAAAGCCTCAAAAAAGGTTCATTGAACCCAAGCCAAGCAAGAATTCCTGGCAGAGTTAAAGAGATAAGAATGGTAGGAGAAAAAGTAGAAAAGAGAGTGATGTAAGAAAATGATGAAAAGAGAATTAACAGTAAAAGAGGCACAAAAGGTAATCCAGTGAAGAAGGAAATGCCAAACCACTCGAAAATATTTGCCAAGAAAATCCCTGGACAGTATTAAAATGTATATGACACTGGAAAACGAGCTCCTCAGGTCAGAAAATGTCCAACATGCTACTAGGAAAGAACAGAGGATATCTTCAAATGGCTCCAGAACTAATGAAGCAGCTGAGCCAAAGCCAAAAGGAAGATCAGCTATGGATTATGTCTGGTGACAAAAGGAAAGTCTGATGCTGTAAAGATACAGACTCTGAGGATAGAAGGGCCTGCTGTGCTATGGTCCATAGAGTCACAAAGAGTCAGACATGACTAAATGACTCAACAACAAAAAAAAAGAGACATAAAAAAGTACTGAAGAAACACCTTAGAAAATAGAATTGGTGGAACACTAATGCATTGTTAGTGGAATTGTGAAATGATCCAACCATTTTGGAGAACAATTTGGAACTATGCCCAAAGGGCTACAAAAATGTGCATACTCTTTGATCCAGCAATAGCACTTCTAGGGCTATATCCCAAAGAGATCAAACAAATGGGAAAAGGACCCACATGTACAAACACATTCATAGCAGCTCTTTTTGTGGTGGCAAAGAATTGGAAATTGAGAGGATGCCCATCAATTGAGGAATGGCTGAGCAAGTTGTGATATAAGAATGTAATGGAATACTATTGTTCTATAAGAAATGATGAATAGGCTGACTTCAGAAAAACCTGGAAAGACCTATATGGTCTGATGCTGAATGAGGTGAGCAGAGCCAAGAGGACGTTGTACATGATAAGATTGTGCATTGTGCAATGACTAATATTGATAAACTTAACCCTTCTCAGCAATACAAGGATCTAAGACATCTCCAGAGGCCTCACGATGGAAAATGCTATCCACATCCAAAGAAAGAGCTATGGAAGTTAAATTGCTATTTTTTTCCTCTTCTGTTGAGTTTTGTTTCCTCATTCTGATGGTTCTTCCTATTGATTTTAATTTTTACTTACAACATCCCTAATGTGAAAATATGTTCAATAGGAATGTAAATGTATAGCTATTGTGTGCCATCTTGGGGAGGGTGGTGGGGAGGAAGGGGGAGAAAAATTTTAAACTCAAAAGCATATGGAAATGATTGTTGATAAATCAAAATAAATTAATAAAATAAATTAAAAAAAAGAAAATAGAATTGGTGTAATGGTAGAAAAAAAACCCAGAAATTCTTTGAAGGAAAAGCATACCTTAAAATGAAGAATAGGCCAAATGTCAAATGGAAGGGGAGGCCCAGAAATTCTGCAAAGGAAAAGAACTTCTTAAAAAGTAGAACTGGCCAAATGGAAAAGAAAGCCCAGAAATTCCTCAGTGAAAAGAATTCTTTAAAAAGCAGATTAAGTCAAATGGAAAAAAAAAGGTACAAAATCTCACTGAAGAACATAGTTGCTTAAAAATTAGAATTGGGCAAGTGGAAGCTAACGAATCCATGAGACATCAGATAACATCTAAAAAGAAAAAAATGAAAAAAATAGAAGAAAATGTGAAATAATAGCTCATTGGAAAAACAACTGACTTGGAAAATATATTGAGGAAAAATAATTTAAAAATTATTGGAATACCTGAAAGCTATGAATTTTAAGAGCTTGGATATCATATTTTAAGAAATAATGAAGAAAACTGCCTCAATATCTTAGGTCTGTGTAGGGCAAAATAGATTGAGAGAATCTACCATCATCTCCTGCAAGAGATCCTAAAATGAAAACTCCCAGAAATATTATAGCCAAATTCCAGAACTCCCAGGCAAAACAGAAATCACTTCAGTCAGAAAGAAACAATTCAAATATCATGGAGACACAGTCAGGATCACACAAGATTTAACAACTTTCACATTAAAGGAGCAAAAGACTTGGAATATGATATTCCAAAGGCAAAGGAATTAGGAATACAATCGAGAATGACCTACCCAGAAACATTTCGTGTAAGCTTTCAGGGTAAAAATAGAGATTTAATGAAATAGAGGACTTTCAAACATTCCTAATGCAAAGAGCAGCAATGAATCAAAAATTTGACATTCAAATACAAGACTCAAGAGAAGCATAAAAAGGTAAGCATGAAAGAATAATTATAAGGAACTCAATAAAGTTTAACTGTTTACATTCCTATATGGGAAGATGATATGTATTAACACCTAAGAATTTTATCATTATTAGGGCAGTTAAAAGGAATTTGGAGCTGCTAGGTGGTACAGTGGATAGAGCACTAGGCTTGGAACTAGGATGATGCTTCTTTCTGAGGTCAAATCTGGCCTCAGACACTTGCTACCTGGTGTGATTCTGGGCAAGTCACTTAATCCTGTTTGTCTCAGTTTCCTCATCTGTAAAACGGTCTGCAGAAAGAAATGGCAAACCACTCCAGTATCTTTGCCAAGAAAATCCCAAATGGGGTCATGAAGAGTCTGACATGACTGAAATAACTGAACAATAAAACAAGGAGTATGCATAGACAGACGGCATGGATATGAGTCAATTATGTTGGAATGACCTTCAAAAAATGAAGGGGTGAGAAAGAGGGATTTACTGGGAGAAGGGAGAAGGGAGAAGTAGAATGGGGAAAATTTTCTCTCATAAAAGAGATGTTAAAGGAAGAGCTTTTACAAGGGAGGGGCAGTACTAGATAATGCTTGGACCTCACTCTCATCAGAATTGGTTCAAAGAAGGAAGAATATGTTTATATATATAATATATATATATATACATACATATACATATATATACATATATACATATATGTATGTATGTACACACACACACACACTCAGTTGTGTATAGAAATGTAATTTACTCAGAGGGAAAATATGAAGGGAAGGGGACAGGAGAAAGGGAGGCGATTATAAAGAGGGAGATTATAAAGGGGTGGGTAAATTAGGGGATGCAGTGGTTAGAAGCAAAATAGCAAAATAGACTTTTGAGGAGAGACAGGATAGAAAGTAAGAGAGTAAGAAACAGAAGATAATGCTATGGAGGGAAATACACATTTAGTAATCCTAACTGTGAATGTGAATGGGATAAGCTCACCTATAAAACTGAAGCAAAAAGCAGAATAGATCAGAAAACAATCCAACACATTTGTTGTTTACAAGAAACACACTTGAAACAGACACAGAGTTAAAATAAAGGGCCAGAACAGAATCTAATATGCTTTAGCTGAAATAAAAAAGGCAGGGGCAGCAATCATGATCCCAGACAAAGCAAAAACAAAAATAGACCTAAAAGAGATAATCAAACTACATTTTGCTAAAAGGTATTCAAAGGGGCAGCTAGGTGGCACAGTGGATAGAGCACTGGCCCTGAAGTCAGGAGGACCTGAGCTCAAATCTGGTCTCAGACCAAACACTTGACACTTACTAGCTGTGTGACCCTGGGCAAGTCACTTAACCCCAACTGCCCAAAACAAACACACACACACACACACACACAAACAAACAAACAAACAAAAAGGTATCCAAAGATAATGAAGTAATATTAAAAAATTATAACAAGTTTCTTTGATAAAGACCTCATTTCTCAAATATATTCTGAGTATAAAACAGTAAAATTTATAAAATAAGAGCCATTCCCCAATTGATAAATAGTCAAAGGATATGAACAGTTTTCAGGAGAAAAAAATTGAACCTATCTATAGTCATATGAAAAAATGCTCTAAATCAGTATTGATTAAAGAAATGCAAATTAAAACCACTGTGAAGTACCACCTCACACTCATCAAAAATGACAAGTGCTGGAGCGGATAAGAGAAAAATAGGTGTACTAATGAACTACTGGTAGAGTAGTGAGCTGGTTCAACCTTTCTGGAAAACAATTTGGAACTATGCCCAAAGGGCTATAAAATTGTGCATACCCTTTGACCCACCAATAGGCTACTATGTTTGTATCTTGAAGATCAAAGAAAAACAAAGAGGACCTATAAGTACAAAAATGTTTATAGCATTTGTTTTGTGGTAGCAAAGAATTAGACATCAAGAGGATGCTAATCGATTGGGAAATAGCTCAGCAAGTTATAGCATATGATTGTGCTGATGTACTTACCACTGTTTTATAAGAAGGATGAGATGGGTGGTTTCAGAAAAAAACATGGCAAGACCAATATGAAGTGATGCAATGTGAGATCATCATGGGAAGTCATTATGCCCAGTAACAGCAACATTGTAATGATGATCAACTGTGAAAGACTTGGCTACTCTTATCAATACAATGATCTAAGACAATTCTAATGGACTCATGATGAACAATGTCATCCAACCCAGAGACAGAATTGATGAACTCTTGAGTGTTAATTGAAACAGAATTTTCTCACTCTTTATTTTTCTTGCTTTTTTTTGAAATATGGCTAATATGGAAATGTTTTGCATGATTTCATATGTATAATTGCTTGCCTTTTCAGTGGGTGAGGGAGGGAATGAAAGGGAAGAACAGAATTTGGAACTAAAATTTAAAAAGAAAAGAATGTTAAAATAAGTAAATAATAAATTTTGGAGAAAAATAACAAATGAATCTCTTCTTATAAAATGCAGTGATTGTGTCAGAGAAAACTTAATTGTCAATATGTTTTAATCTGTCTTGAATTTCATGTGATTTCTAGTCTGCAGAGCAGTAACATACCCTTTTGTAGTGCTGAAAATTTGAATAATATGTGGAAGGAATTAAATGACATTTTTGTGTTTGTTTTTTTAGCAATATTTCTAGATGAGCCCACTTGACTGACTGCCTTTGATTTGATTCAAGTTGATTTTTGTGGTGATCTCAGTGACTAACTTCCTCATAATTCATAAGACTTGCTGTGTGGCTGATTTCATTCATTTATCAAGGTGGCCAAAGAAATAATGCTGGCGGTTTCATTGTCTATTTTTCTATGTAATAGCCAGAGATTTTATAGGCCTGATTCCAAAATAAACTTCCTTCCAGAATCCTGATTATATGATAGGAATATCACTTCAGAGTGAGTAGTAATGGCCCATAGTTCACTTCTGTTTTCTTTGTTCATTGACTTCATTCCCCTCCAGTGATTCCCTTCCTACCCATAGCCAATCCAATCTGATCTAATTAATTATACATTTATTAAGCTAAGCTATGTACAAAGTACTCTGCTAGGCTCTGTGGATAGACAAAATGAAAAATAGCTCCTTCCCTTCAAGGAACTCACATTCTTACAAGTAGGGTGAAGTAGCAAACAGATTTAGCTATATGTGTATGGTTATACATGTATACACACAACTATTTGAGGATTAAGAAAGTATTGGCAAACTAGGCATGGAGTGGTATGGTAATCAGGGAAGGCTTTCCATATGAGTTGTCTTAAACTGAGAACCTTGAATAAAGCTAGGAATTCTAAGAGGCAGAGGTGATGAGGGAGTACATCCTAGGCACAGGGGGCAATCTATATAAAGCATGGCTGCACAAGATGGAATTCTGATTATCTTTGAAAAGCAAGTGAGCCAGTATGACTGGGGGACTAACAGAGGAAGAATATGAAATATACCTGGAAAAGTTGTCTGTACCCTAACAACAAAGGACTTTAAAGCAAAGCTGAGGAGTTTATGGTTGAGCCAAAAGGAAACTATTGAAAGTAATTGAGCATGAGAGTGACATTGCCAGACTTGTGCTTTAGGAAGATTACTTTGGCCATCTGTGTGGAGGATGAATTGGAGAGAGGGAAGAAACTGGAAGCTTAAGAGGTGGTATAGGCTTGAACGAGGGAGGTAACTGTGTAAACAGAGACCAAGGGATAGAGTGGATATATTTTGAGATAGAATCTGCAAGACTTGGCAACTGATTGAACATGGTGGGGGTGGGGATGGAAGGTGGGGAAAACAGAGTGAAAAAAAAGAGTGCAGGATGATAGAGAGGCTGTAAACCTGAGAAACTGGAGTACTGGTGGTGCCATCCACAGAAATAAGGGTGTTCAGAGAAGGATGAGTTTTGGTGGGAGTGGGAAGAAATAATGACTTCTAGTTTGAGTTGCCTCCAGGACAGCCATTTGGAGATGTCTAAGAGGTAGATAATGATATGGTACTTGGGATAAGATAAGAGATAAGGATAAGCTATATAGACTTGAGAGCCATCTGTATAGAGATGATAATTGAACCCATAGGATTTGATAAGATCACCAAGAAAGAGTTTATAGAGAAGAGGGCCCAGGATAGGGAAAATGGTCCATCAAAGAAGTCTTTTAAAAACATTTTCATATTATTTTTATTTTCAGTTCTGAGTTCTATCCCTCTCTTCACTCCCTCTGCCATCCATTGACAAAGCAAGAAATATAATACCCATTATATATATATGAAGTCATGTTAATACCATTCTTTACTCTCCCAGGCAAGTACAGTGAGTGTTTTCTTCCTGATCTTATTACATGTCTAATTTACAGATGTGTGAGCTGGAGGACCAGGCTCAACAGTTTTTTCCAGGGCACAGTATATATTCCTATAGCTGCATCGATAGGGTTAAAAAAAAAAGTTGTTTCTGATATAGGAACATCCCATTATATGTAATGGAATTTTAATGGAAATTCTGGTTTTATGACAGCTACATGGCTATATTGAGGGTGCTGTGCCTTGAATATCGGACCACCTGGGGAGAGAGTGCTAAAGATATCAGGGCAGAATGAGACTGCCCACAGAATTCAAATTTTCACAAGAAAAATCCATGGTGGAAAGAAATGGAGAATGCATAGCTCACCACAGTAGGTCTGTGTGAGCTTCTTGGAAATGATTTGAATTACAAAGAACATGAACTTGGTCTTGAAAACCATTCTGTCATAGGATACATGAGATACCATCTTTGGGAAAGGTCTTTACCCATCTTGCAATTTAAGTATGGCTTTTGTGTTTATTTCTTCTCCCTTCCAGTGTTAGTTGGGAAAGTTATACTGGGAAAGAGTGACGTATTCATGAATCTTCCACAGTCTTCTAATTCATTCATAGTTTTAAACTTATAACCTAGATTTCTCAATCTGTTTCCTCTTATAATGATAAGGGGATGTACAGTGTTTCCCTTAGAGTGATGAGGATTGAGGTAATTTTATGCATTTTAAGTCAGTATAAGGACTGAAAAAATAAAAGGATGTGTTTGAAAAACAAGGATTCCAATTCAATCTCTCTTCTTCTCCCTTTGACTAAAAGATGGGGAGATATAAGATAAATGACCTATATATGTCTATATATATGTATGTGTGAAGAGAGAGAAAGAGAGAGAGGGAGAGTTTCTTAAGGCAAATCAGTTTGTTTCTTTAAATCATATCTGAATGTGCCTCTTTCACATCTCCCTGACTTTATTCCCTTGTAATAAAACACATTCTTTTTTTTAAAAGAAAATTTAAAACTCCACATATAACATACTTAAACTGTTTTAGAAGAAACTATAGGAACAAAAATGTTTGTTATGACAGGCAGTGACACAGTCGCTAAAGAGCTTGCCTCTCAGTCAAAAGAATCCGGGTTCAAGTTCTGTCCCTGCTATAAATTAATTGTGATGTGTGCAATTTGTGTAACCTCTCAGCGACCTGTGACAACTCTTTAAGATTAGAAGTTGCAGATGATATTGACCTGCATTGGTAGAAGGAGTTTCCTCACTTTGGATTTAATGAAATCACAAATCCGATCTCCAAAAAAGCAATGTAGTAGATATAAAATTTCTAGGCACAAAAGACAAATTATATCAAAACGTTAAAGTCTTGAATACTAAGATCACACTTGTACAAATTTTAGTAAAATTTCATTTTTGTTTAAAACCTTTTTGAATTAATGAGAAAGCACTCATAAAGCATTTAAATATGTACCAAAGTCTGTATTAAGTATTGAGATGAAAAAAAAAATGGATGGAGTTCTTGCTCTTAAGGAGCCCACACTGGGAGAGGAGACAGCAAATGTTAAGAGTTCAAATTTGAGTCAAAATGGGCAGGTCCAGGTGTTAGAAAGATGTAGTGGCAGAGAAGATAAGCCCTGGAGGACCTTAGGATATGATGGCAAATCGGCTGGCAAAGCCTGGAGTTCTGCCATTGTACTTGGAAGGATTGTAGTTAGTGAAAGTTCATCTAAGTAGTGTAAGGAGTCATGGAGTTCAACACTGTTAGATAGACACTGTTAAAAAGTGAGAAGAGGGCTAATAGGTTTGAGTGGATCCAGGTAGCATATGATCAGCTTTTCATGTGCTTTGGCTCCCCAGTAAAATTTTAAGTCCCTCAAATGGTTACGTCTCTTTTTTTGGAGGTGGGGGAGACTGTAGTGTCCAACTAGCAGTGGGGAAGGGTAAGGGGAATTGGTAGGCCCCCACTGCTTACTGTTCCCCCCCTAGTATCCAAATGGAGTTTGGGAGAATGGGGAGAAGAGAAGGGTGAAGAGTATTCCCTGGCATCTGTTTTCACTCAGTCAACCCAGATGGGGCCTTAGGTTAACTCAGGGGTGTGCTGGAGCCAGATCAAACCAGCTCAGGAGAGATTGCTAACTTTTCAGTGTGAACATTTATACCTTGGAAATATGGCAGATGCTAAAAATCAGGGACTGATTTTTTTTTTATCATCTAGACTTAAATGATGGAGAAAACATTAATAACACAGCTTAAACTTTAAAGTGTGTCATCCTGTACATTTTTTTCCCCAAGAGAGTTGGTTGCTAAACATTTAGGAGCACCCCCCTGGGGGAGAGGAAGAGCTCTCCCTAGTGACATGTGTGATTGAGTATCCAAAGGTTATTAGGAGAAGTAGAACAGAAAGAGAACAGAACTCTGGCGTGTGGAGAACCCTAAGGTTTGGGAAACCCCAGAGTGGATGACTTATTGAAAGTGGATCTGCTCTTACTTTGTGTGCAAGGAAGTTGGGGGGCTCCGCATCCTGTGCTAATCATCACAGAGTAAAGGTGCTGTGTCATGGATCCCTTTTGCGGTCTGATGAAACCTATGGACTCCTTCTCAGAATCATGTTTTTAAACCAATAAATATATAAGATTACAGCAAAGAAAACCATTTTATATTGAAATGCAGTTACAAAAATATTTTTCAAAAATTAAGTTTATGACTCTGGGTTAAAACTCCACGTACTAGAGCATTTTTTTAAAAAGTAAACCAACTCAGCTTTTTTTTTTTAAGACCTCCCACTCTATATTGATATTGGTAATATCAGCATGTGGAGGACTGTAATGATGAAGCCTTGGTGGAGTCTATTCAGTAAGCATTTTTTTAAGCTCCTCATACCTACTTACTAAGCATTGTGCTGGATGCAAATATCTGATTGACTTACATCTGATTTCCCAGCAGTCTCTGCAGAGAACAAAGAAAATACTTAGGGAGAAGCCAATGGACCCAGAGTCTGCATGATCACTTCTATCAGGGGCATCAGGGAAAAACTGCCAGGAGATGTAATTTTGACCTGGGCTTGTTATAAATGGTGCCCTGGAAGCCAGCTAAGTGTCATCCTTTGGGATGGGAGATGAGGCATTAACTCAGGCATGCTTCTGTTGAACAATCTCTGATGACCAATTGAGAGCAGCAGAGTCTCAGCCGAACCCACACTGCGAATCCGTCGATGTTACAACCTTTAGCAGGAGCAAGACTAGGCCGGGAAAGAAGCAGAACGAGAAAACGAGGCCTGGAACGAAGGGGCAGGAAGAAATGCATGATGTGGTTGTAACTGTGACACCACCAACCCTGGAGTCAAACAGAATAGAGACATACCAAGGAAAAGCTAAGAGAGATGAACCAAGGTTCAAGAGAGATCACGATTCTAATCAATATGGCTTAAATTGGTCCAATGACAGTGCTTCTTTACACCCTAGATCCTTGCCGCCTGCTGGAATGGTATGGCTATCCCAGGATCTTCAAGTCCAGGATCTCAGGGCCCTCACAAGCTCACAAGCAAGACATCGTAGAGAAAGAACATGAAATATCAGGCTCCTTAGGGGTGTGGCCTCAAATTGCAACCCCAGTGCTTGCCATGGTCTTAACTGCTTGGAACCTCAGATAACATTTAGAGACAAGGTCACTCACATTGGTCCTATGAGGAAAGTGTTTTGTAAACCTCAGAGTGCCTTACTAATGGGAATTTGGGTTGTTACTGTTACTGTTTGTAACCATTTGATCAAGGGAAAACATTTCAAAGTTGATACATGAGGCCATTAAAAATTATTTATTAAAATAACATCTAAAACGTTTCCTTGTCCACATTGCTACCATAACCAAAATTCGCTTAATCAGATTCCAAACTTAAAGAACAGATTCCTGCTCAAGAGGAGCATTCCGTGAGTTATAAAGCCATTGTGTGGTCCTTGCTACCATATCCAGCCTTATCTAAGGTAAAAGCTACGATCAGTTTCTGGTGGCACAGTGGTCCTGGAATCAGAAAGACCTATGTTTGTATCTGTTATCAGACCCTTACTGGCTGTGTGCTTCCTGAGCAAATCACAATCTCTGTCAGCCTCATCATGTTCCTCATGTGTTGAATGGTATGATAAATAGCACCTGCCTTCCAGGGTTGTTATGAGGATTAAATGATAACATGTAAAATGCTTTGTAAACTTTAAAGGACTCTATAAACACTAGTTGTTATTAGCATCATCATTATTATTAATAGTAGTCAAGAGTTTGTTAGGTTTCGATATGTCCATGGTGCCCAACTCCAATAGAATCCACTTTGTATTTTAAACTGGAAGACAGTGGGGAAATTATATCCTCTTAGTAGAAATTTTGTAGCAAACCTTGCTGAAATGCGTTCTTCAGTTAAGTTGGGCATTGCTACCAAACCCTCATTATTTTATAGTTACAGCCACAGAATTTTAGAGCTAGAAGGGACCATAGAGGTCACCTAGTCCAATACCCTTCTTTTATAGAAGAGGAAAATGGGCCCCTGAGAGGTGAATGAAGTATGAGATCAAGGCATCACAGTTACGCAAAGCCAGTCCTGCAGCTTTTCTGACTGGACAAACTCTTTTTGCTTAGAGTAAGGCTTCTTTGCTTGCGTGTTATGGGCCCTGTTGGCAGGCTTGTGAAACCTATGGACTCCTCAAAATAATGTTTTTAAATACCTAAAATAAAGTACATAGGAATATAAAGAAAACTAATTATATTGGGACTAGTTATCAATACTTAAAAATTGGTGATAGTTAACACATATTTCTCTATTAATGTATTTAATAACAAGATAATACATTTAAAACAGGCAAATTAAAATTAACTTTATTTTTTAAAGACTTGTCAATGTGAAGACTGTTGTTGCTTAGCTTGATAAGAACATTTAACTTTGGGGTGAACTTTGAAAGTCTAACACGCAACACACATGTTATGTTGGACATCTAATTAATTTTCAACTGTGATGTATGGAAATGTTTTTCATTGCAGTTGGTGACAAAGTCACAGACAACTGTTAATACTAGTTGTGCTTTATTTCCTAGGTACATAGGTATTCATAATTGAACAAAATACTAAATTTTGGATAGAGGTTACTTAAACTAAAGATGCAATTTGTCCCCCCATCTACATTCACAGATCCCCTGAAATCTACAGACCCCCTTTGGGCCAACAGACCACAAGGGGTGCCTGAATTGAGAGACTTGAAGAAAGCTAGGAATTCCCAGCTGTGGAGGTGCATTCCAGGAAGGAGTGCATTCCAGAAATGGAGCATGACTTGTACAAAGCCATGATGTCACAAATAGAATGCCAAGATTGAAAATAGCAATAGAAATAGAAAAGGCAAGTTTGTATGAACAGAAAGTACATGAAGGGGAGATCTATGAAATATACCTGGAAAGGTAGACCGGAGCCAGGTTGTGCAGGGCTTCACATGCCACAATGGGAGACTTCTATTTTATTGTAGATTCCGTAGGGAACCACTGAAGATTGTTGAGCAGGGCAATGACATGACCAGACTTGTGCCTTGAGAAGCTCATTTTGGCAGTTACATGGAGGATGGCTCAGAGTCGAGGAGACATTAGAAGGTGGGAGGAGCACATGGTTAAATGAATGGAGAGGGGACAAATTGGAGATGTGGATGCACCCAGGCATGTGTTCGTGCTGGGTATGGCCTGACTCCAAGTAGAAGGTGGAAAAAGGTCAGACATTTTCAAGGAGAGTAAAGTAGTAGTGCAGGAATATTGCCACATAACATGAACTGACAGCTGTGAAGGAAGCTAGAGATTCTTTAAGCTGGAGACACATGGGGAGAACATTCCAGGCATGGAGAGAAGCCTGAAGAAAGGCCGTGGAGGCAGGAAATTGAGTATCATGTGCCAGGAGGAGTAAAACAGATCCATTTGGTTGGAATGTAGAGTACGTGAGGGGAAGTAATGTGTGGTCAGTCTGGAAAGATAGAATGGAACTAAATTGTTAAGGGCTTTAAATGTCAAAGGAGTGTGTGTTTTATTTTAGAGGAAATAGCCAGGGCCACTGTAGCTTTTTGAGAAGAGCTGTGACTGACAGGTCAGACCCCTGCTTTAGGAATAACAATTGGCAACAGAGAGAAGGATGGATTAGAAAGCAAAGGGATTTGAAAAACAGAGACTAATTAGGAGGCTATTGAAATGACCCAGGCAAGTGATGGAGAGGGACTGGACTAGGGTGGTAGCTATGTGACTGCATCAGTACAAGAGATCTTGTGGAGATATTGGGGTTAGGAAGAGAGTGAGAGGGAAGGGAAAGTCAAGTGTGACTTTGAGGTTGAAAGTCTGATTAGAAATATGGAGCTGCTCTCAACAGAAACAGGGAAATTAAGAAGAGGTGAAGGTTTTCAAGACGAAAAAAGGGACTGTTGTACCTTGTAACCCAACAGGCAAATTCTAGATACCCATTTCATCTTCTGAGAAGAGAGGGGAACTTATGGAAGTAGGGAAAACCATAATTACAATCCCCAGTGACACCTCCGCAGTGGCAGAGGTATTGCTGCTCCAGGGAGCCTCTGATCCTGGCCCCCACAGCATCTGGCTTTTCCTTCACTCCAATCTAGGGCCAGGTAGGGCCTGGTGATGGCTGGCTGACAAGTTTGGAGATGGAACAACCTTACACTCCCTTCCCCTGTCTTCACACTTGTGCCTGGGTATCCAGTACCTACTGTTCCTAACTCTATACCCCAGTACTAGCCTTGACTTGGGTGGGAGGTATCCAGGTTGTTGGAGCATGGAGGGCTATGTGAAGAGTACATGCCTGTCTCTGACTTGCCAGACCGTGCTAGAAGGCCCATAGCTTAAAGCAAGGTTGGCTAGAGATAGGTGAACCCAGTTTTCTAGAGTTGCCTGGGGCTACTGGTAAACCTTCTCTTCACCTTGTGAACAATCCTTGTAGACAGGATATCCTTGGAGCTGGTTTGCTATCCTTTAAATTCCTTGGTACCTAGGGCAATGCCCTGCTTTCTCTCTCATAGTTACTACTCAACTTTCTGTTATACTGTTTTGCCACTGGTTGCTGCACGTAGATGGGGTCACCCATGTTTTACTTAATTTCAGCTCATTCATTTGGTTTGGCACTATGAGGGCTTCCATAAGTTAGGGGAAAAAAAGCACATGCAAATCCAAACATTTGGCCTCCTTTGTCATTCTATTCTTTTGCTCTGCACTTTTTCTACTGCCCACATTACACATTTCATCAGAAATGTTAAAAAAAACCAAACACCAAGACATTTGATTTAAGCAAAACCATATTTGTTTAAATTACTATTTTACTTCTATTCTTATCAAAGGACAGCTTTCAAAAAGGCATATTATTCCTCAAGAAACAGTACCTGGTGACACTGCTGACTTGCTCTCAACTCTGTTGTACTATTTTGTCCTTTAAAACTCTCAATCTGTTTCTCTGATACTGAAGTGAGGCTCACTGGTCTGTGGTACCCAAGTTTTCCATTGGTGCCTCTTAGAAAGATAGGGGCCACATTAGCAAATTTTCAATCTTTAGGAACAATGGCTGTTTTCAAGGATGTCTTTCCTAGCCTCATCACCCAGTCTGCCATTTCACACTTCAATTCTGTCCCCAGGCTTACAAGGAACAAAATCTTCCATTTACACGTGCTGACCCAGGTAGGTTCTGAGAGATTGTTTTGGAATACTTCTTAAATGAGTTTGGAATAGAACCAATGTGTATCAGAAAAGAACTACTGTACTAGCTATCCTGAACCAAAGCAATTACCCTTGGGTAATCAATTCTTTGGGGTTTGGAGTTTTAGCTTAAATATTATGTGGGTTTATTTAATGTTGCTATAATTTATCAGCATAGAAAGATCACTGGACTTGTTTTCAGAAAATCAGACTTCCAGCACTGGCATTGAGACCAGTTATGTGACCTTGGCAATCACCTCTGATTCTTGATATTCTGATTTGTGAAATGAACTTGGGCTAGATGATCTCTAAGCCCCTTCCATCTCAAATATTCTTTGCTTCTATGCAAGCTATGAATCTCTTTAGTGGAGTTAATGATAAGACATATATTTCATAACATTTCCTTTATCCAGAAAATGTAGTGTTCAGAAGTCTTAGATAAAATTAGTTGGATGGAAATATGACAAAAGAATTGAATAGATTATTTAGGGCTATGAACTTGATGTCAAAATGAAGGCAACCAGGGTGGTGAATGGCCTGGAATCCATGTTATACAAGTAGTTGAAAAAAAAAACCAGGAATGTTTCACTTGGAGAAAGGATTCAGGGGGATCATGGTAGCTTTCTTCAAGTATCTGAAGGGCTATCTATCATGTGTAAAAATGATTAGACCTCATTGATTTTCTCAAAATGGCAGAACCAAGTGTAAGATGTAAGAATTGCAAGGAGACAAATTTAGGTTTGATTTCAGTAAAAAAATATGAAGATTAGAGCTGTCTAAAACTGCATTGTGCTGCCCTGAGAGGCGATTGGCTCCCTCTCCTTGGAGGTCTTTAAGCAGAGTATGGTTTAAGGTATTTTATAGTGGGTATTCCTTTTGTGCATGGATTGCATTAGATGACCACTGAGGTCCCTTCCAATTCTTAAAAATTCTGGGAAAATTAGCAGTCCTGGCTTTTGAGGATGATGGACCTACTAAAAGAAAGTAGCATGTTTAGACAGTTTAAAATGGGATTTAGAGAATAGCAGGCACACTTCTATGCAGACCTGTCAACCTTTACCAGATAGCCCTTTAGCTATCTTATGAATAGGTTGCAGAGAATGTTAATATAAGATTGTATGCAGGCACACTATTTTTTTTATTTCATTATTTTACCTTTTCTTTATTTTTATTTTTTAACATTTACTTTTATAAAGTTTTGAGTTCCAAATTTCCCCCCTTCCTTCCCTGTTCCCTCCCCAAGATGGTATGCAATCTGATATAGGCTTATATGTACAATTATATTAAACATATTTCCACATTAGTCATGTGAAAGAAAAATCAGAACAAAAGAAAAACCACAAGAAAAAAAGAGAAAATTGTATATAATTTATTGTAATTGTAATCTGATTTGCATTCAGACTCCATAGTTCTTTCTCCGGATGTGGATAGCACTTTCCATCATGAGTCTTTTGGAATTGTCTTAAATCCTTGTATTATTGAGAAGAGTTAAGTCCATCAAAGTCAGTCATCATACAATGTTGCTGTTATTGTGTACATTGTTCTCCTGGTTCTGCTCACTTCACTCAGCATCAGTTCACGTAAGTCTTTGCTGAAGTCTGCCTTATGCAGGCACATTCTGGAAAGCTATCATTTCACATTTGATTTAGGATACTGGGGAGGAGCTCCAAAATCCTGTATTACCTGCCAACGAGCAATTCCTCTTACTATATTGCCAACATGCCATTCTAATCTCCATTTTATCATGCTAGCTTGTTCGCCAATCTTATCCATTGTTTTACTGTCTTTAGATACAAACTGATTGCCTCTTCTGCCACCTCTGCCTTCATCCCTATTCATAATCATCCATATTCTTTCCCAGGTTGACTCCAGCCTGGATCACCTATCTCCTAAGCCTCATTCTACTGTGCCTTTTGGAACATCCACACTATTATCAACTATCTGGCTTACAACCTCATACTTTTGGACAAAGACTCTTTCTGCCTCCCTTTAACTCAAACATGACTTTCCACCAAGGGTGCCACATCCCTTCAAGTTTTTTTCTTTGGAGGGAACCTTCCCCACATTGCCCCAACATAAAGAGCCAGGAGAAAGAACTGTCATACTTAATGACTTCTCACTGCTGCTTCTGGGACATCCCCCACTGCCATCACTCAGTAAGCAATTCTACCTTCCTCCTCAAAATTCATTTTACCACCCTCTCCCCTACCTTGTTGCCATTACCTGTTGACTTCCTAGGTTCGTCCCCCCACTTTCTCAGTGGCTTCAGCACCTGGTTCATTCTGTACTCTATCAGCTGCTCTCATCATCTTCAATATACATGCTAATAACCCCTGTCACTTACAATTCCTCCACCTCCTTAATTCCAGTAGCCTTGACTCTATTTCAGCCACAAATTGGCATTGTCATACAAACTTATAGAATCGTACCAAGATTATGAACTTGGAAATGCCACCTCGACAATAATCTCCTAGTCTTTCATCTCTCCTGCTTCCTCAATCACTTATGCTAAAAACCTGTTCTTTGCCCTCTACCATAACTTTGATTCCTATTTCCCCTCCCCATCTTCCAAGTTTAACTGCTTCACTCTGGCTTCACTTGCTTCCACACCCAGCCTTGATCCCATGTATTGCCACTTAACCAACCCCATAAGGCCTTCTGCTATGCCCAACCTGCTAGTCTTCAATCCTGTGTATTGTCCAATTGGACTGCTCCTGTCCCCAGGGTGCTGAATGTCAATGTGGAAAACTTAATTGCATGGCCATATATTTCCCTCAAGCTTGGGAGGATCCCTTCACCAACCAGTTCAAGTATTTACAAGAAGATGAAGGAAAATTGAAAACAGTGTGAAGAAATAGGTATGAGAGAGATGATGCCTGCTGGACACTGAACCTACAGAAAAGGTGGGAACCTCATCGAGTAGCATATGAATCCAGATGTTCTTAAGAATATGCAATATATCTCAGGTTCCATGGAGCAATAGAAGATTCTGGTTTTGAAGCAATGCACAGAATCCTCTGACCAGCCCTGAAGCAGAAGAAACCTATCCTCTAAATTGGCAATTCCTTTCTGGAAATATAGAGGTAGCCATTACATATCCAGACAGAGCTAGTCTGTTTACTGACCAGGGGTAGGAGGAGCACAGATATAAACAAAGACACATATGCAATTGTCTTAAGGCACTCTCCATCTTCCCCCTTCCCTGCCTCCAGAAACCAGGCAGCCATCACAGTTGTCTTCTTTCATTCACTTCCCTCAGTCTGCTCTGCATGCATCCCACTGAATCCAAGTCAGTTATTAACTAGGAAATAAAAGCCAGTGAAAGATGCAATTCTCTGCTGAGTTATTTATTGATTAGTCTGGGCCACTCCCCTTTGGCATGCTAGAAATCACTGTGTTTGATGTGCCTCTGGCTGGCAAGAGTGTTGCTTAGAGCTATAGAATAAGGGAATTATCACCAACAGGCATTTGAGAAATCTATTCTTCCAATTCATTTAAGTTTGCTCAAGTCTATGTGTCACATTTAGGTTTTGTCCCATTGGGTGTGAGACTGGTATATAGATATATATCCAGGGAGTAATAATTTTTCTGGTTTAGGATTTATTGATCTGTGGATAAGGTTAAGGGCTTTTAGAATAGACAGAATTAACCATGCAAGTGAATAAGTTATGAAACTAGCCCCAGATTCTTGTAGTGCTCTATGTTTGATAGAGAATTTGTAAAGCTCCCCCTATTCTCAAGGTCCCTACTTGGGAAAGTGAGCATTGTGTCTCACCTTATCAAGAGATGTTAATTAGTAGGATATACACACTAAATTTTAAGAAAGCTTATTTTTAAAAATTCTGAAACTGAATGTTTGATCTCAAGGTCAGAGAAAGTATTGCTCATGTAATATGAGACGATTGAGAAAGTGAAATTCTAATTCTACGATCAGAAATTCTTGAGGAGAAGTGAGATTACATGTGAAGAACCCAGTATGTCTTTGTGGCTATCCTGATCATCAGAACAAGATGATTATTAACCAGAATTCTTTCACAGGTATCCAAGGGAAATGTAATTTGGGGAGACGAAACATTAGCCAATGGAAATAATTTCTTTTTTCAATGATAAATTTTGTTTTAAGAAAACAGATATAAACAAAACCAAAGTATACTTCAAGTTATCAAGCAAAAACAACCCAAAATAATAATTGCAACTGTTTGTAGTTGTAACTAGATTTCATTTTTTAATTCTTTAAAAATTATTTTTTTGATTATTTTAACGCTACTGCACCCTTACTGGTATCTGCTTGCCCTCAACATAACCCACTCTTTTACAAAAAAATAAAAAGAGCTTTAAAACAAACTGAAGCACTTACTGCATCTGATAGCATATATGATAATCAGAACCCATAGTCCACCATCTCTCTACTAAGAGAGGGAGGTATGTTATGTCACTTTTCAGGAACCAAGACTACACATTGCTTATAACCTGAAATATGATATATTTAATTTATTTTATATTACATTGTCATATTATTGTTTGAATTGTTCTGGTTCTGTTTTCTTTGCCTTGTCTTAGTTCATACAAGTCTTTTCATGTTTTTCGGAATTGTGTATTATCTGTTGTTTCCTATGGTATAAGAATGTGTCATGGAACGTTATGTTTTTTGGTTCACATCAATTTGTTCAGGCATTACTCAAACAACAGATGTCCAAGTTGTTTCAAGTTTTTTTTCCCCCATATAACAAAGAATATGGATAGTGGTTTGTATAAGACCTTTGTGTCATTTACTTCCTTGTACATGCATCCATTGATGGAATCACTGGTTAAAAGCTATGAATAATTTAGTAATTTTTCTAGCATAATTCCAAATCATTTTTTGTCAGAATTGTTGAAACAATTCACAACACCAGCAACAGTGTATTAATGCACCTGACTTCCTACAAATCCCTTTCACACTAGGTTTTTCTAATTTTAATAATCTTTTCCAATTTGAAGGTTGTGAGGTAAAACCTAAGGTGTTTTAACCTGTGCTTCTGCTATGATTTGGAACTTTTTAAAATAGGTGGTTGTTGATAGTTTCCATTTTTTTTTTGAGAACTGTTCTTATCTTTTCATTAATTCAACAAACAATAATTAAGCTCCCACTATGTGCAAGGTACCACACCTGATGTCAGGGACACACACACACACACACACACACACACACACACACGCAAATACATGAAACAGCCCCTTATCCTCAAGAAACTTATATTCTGGAAGGGGAAAGAGGATGTAACATGTACACAAGATATACAAAAGAACATAAAGATTTCAAGACAGAGTGTTAACAACTAGGGTAGAAGGCATCAGGAAAGGTTTCATGTACAAAGCGGCACACTTTGAAGGAAGCTAGTATTCTGTTAGGCAAAATAGGCTTTGAGGTGTGTGTTTGGAGAGGTGGGGGGAAAGTGGAATGTGCAAAAGCAGAAAGCTGGGAGATGAACACCATGTATACAGAACAACTAGTTGAAGGGTACACAAAGTGTGTGAAGGGTAATGTGATCCAGATTGGAAAGGTAGATGGAATGCAAGGAAGGCTTTCAATGTCTGCTAAGATCTTGTATTTTATCCTAGAGGAAATAGGGAGCCACTGAAGATTTTTTTGAGGTAGAAGTTAGATCTATGTTTTGGGAATTCAATTTGTCAGCTGTGTGGAGGATAAATGGGAAAGGAAACAGACTGAAGGACGAAAGACAAATCAGAATGCTACTACAATACTTAGTCCAAATGTGAGGTGAAGAGATTCTAAACTAGGGCAGAGACTGTAAGTGGACAGAAAGGGAACGGATGTGGTTGGATCACCAAGATGTGGAAATTGATTGGCTGTGAGTGTTGAGAGGAAAGAGTCAAAGAAAGCTCCAAAGTCTGATTTTGCCTTGATTCCATTTATATTACTTTTAAACCATAATCACAAGTACAATTTGTTTGATTTGTATCAATACAATACCAGATCCTGCAGATACCCCTAAATCATCTCCTACTCACAAAAACCACAGATCCTAGGATTCTTTTACTGATATAATTTTTTCTAGACTTCCTTGCCATCTTCTAGTTCCAGATAGATAGAAGGGTGGTTTAGGAATCACACTCTTCTCTCCTTTTCCACCCTTCCCAAAGCTGAAGCTGACGCCAATCATTCTCTCTTCCTCTCTTTTCTCATGCTCTGCAGTCATCTGCTTTCTATAAACTTTTCCCCTTGATGCCTAGCCCCTGCTTCATTCTTTTGTTTTTGTTTCATTGTTTTATGCTGCTGAATTTTTTTTTTTGTTAGTGTTCTGATCTCTTTATGACAGGGAAACATTGTTATCACTTATCTTTCATCTTTATCTTTTTCTGGGAAACTTCATGTTCTCTTAATTCCTTCATTTTTCCTTGGGACAGCAAATAAGAAGGCAGTGAGTTCCCCTACTCACTTCTTTGACTCCACATTCCCTTGTATAAATGCAAGCTATATTTTTATTTGCAAACACTCTTCCAGTGATTTTGTATGGTGTCGCCAGCAATCAGGTAGCGTCCCAAACAGGAAGGCGGGAAATAAATGTGAGACGTGGGCCAGGCACAGCAGTAAAGACTGACTCAGTTTATTCATCTGAGGGTACAGGATATATAGAAAAAATCTAGCCGAACTTCAAAGAGTCCTCCCTGTGAGATACTTCCCAAAACATCTGCTGAGGACGTGACAACATACATTTCCTCATTATCAGGGTTCCTAGATTGGGTTGTATTTTCCAAGGTTTTCCCAGGCACCTTGGTGCCACCTGCATAGAGGGGTGAATGTGTAAATCTAAGGTTCAAAGAGTGAGAAGGAATGTCTCAGGAGCCTCCCTTGCAGGGGGAGATTTGGAGAGCCCTGCTTCCTAAATGATTGAGCCCTGTGGGTTAAGCCTGGGCAAGAGTCAAACTCTGTCCTGGATCTTAAACCCAGATCTGACTCTTAGAGCCAGCCCTCAACAGTATGGACCTATTTATTGGAAACTACTCCTTGCTTGTGAAGTCAGACGGGATATAGAAATCTATTGGCCCCTGCCTCGTTCCTGTATAATCTCTTAAGTGAGGAGGGAAATAGGATTGGGTCCCCATCTTTATAAAGCCCTTGACCCTCTTTTGAATCATCTGAACCACTCTTGCGTGGAAGTGAATACCCATCCCCTCCTCCTCCCTCAACTAGTAGTGATAAGAACTTGGTGGAACCTGAGTATACAAAGTCTGAGGGCAACCACTCAAGAATTATTGATCTCCCACTTTCTTCTCCCTGTGGCCTGAAAATCATCACACCAAAGACACAGTGACCCCTTTCTGGCAACTGAGACCCAGTACTATTAGCCTTCACCCTGAACTTCTCTACCTTTGCCCTTGTGCCTGCATGTTCTAGCCCCCGGCTATCTCAAAAATAAGCCTCAGGCCTCCTCCTGGAAACCAAAGATTCCTGGAATGAACTGGGACAGAACCAGTGTCAGGAACAGTACCAGGTAAAAATACTTACTCTGATTTTTCCTTTCTTAATTTCCTCATGCTTCCCCCTGCCCATTCTTTTGTACTTGCTGCCACATTTTTTTTTGTTAGTGTTCCGACCTCAGAACAAACTAGGAGAGCTTGAATACATATAAGGTGCATTGGAGATAATAATGCACCCCCTCTACCTCTCCTTCTTACTTGAATTAGGACTAAATCTCCTTTCGTGCTATAGAAATTACAAAAACAGAGCCAAGATGGCAGAGTGAAAAGGTAGCCGCTCTCACTTTCCCCTATCAACCTCTGAAACCCCAGAAAATATCATCCCAGAAAAAAAAACCCGGAACAGCTGAACTAGAAGAAAGACAGGGAGCAGCAGTGCAGCAGCCCAGTGGGTCTCCCAGTGCCTCAGCAAAAATAAGGGAGGCAGAACTACAAGGGGCCCCAGGCAGATAAGTACCCTGTGGCATTCTGATGAAAGGAGGTGAAGAAAACAACCTAAAGGCTTCCTAAAGCCCCCCTTGCTGTTTCCACCCCATAACCAGTGAGCTGTTGGAGCCCTGCAGCCTCCAATTGTGAAGAAATCCTGAAGCCCAGGTGGTAGAGCAGGCAAACACCAACACCTGGACCTCCAGTGCCTGGGGGGGGGAACAGACAGGTGGAAAACAACTCAGAAAACCACCAGGTGCCTCGGCACTCTACTGCAAAGGAATCTCCCAGTTCATTAGCAGAAACGAGGGAGACAACACTGCAGGGGCCCCCAGGGAGATAAACACCCTGCAGCACCCATCTAAAAGGAGTTGAAGAAAGCTAAAGGAAAAAAAGCAGGCAACCTAGAATTGCCTGAAAGTTCCAGCCTTGCTGATTCCAGCCCAACACGAGGTAAGCTGCCAGAAACCTACAGCTCCAATTGCCATATAAGAGGCCTCAGACACAAAGCCAGTGACCAAGACCTAGGCTCCAACACAAGAAGCTTGGTCAGTGTCTGTTCCCCAGCAGGAGAGCTCAATCTCTTTAAAGGCCAGGGAATAAAGAAACACCATGAGTAAAAAGAAACGTACCATAGATTCATATTATGAGAAGAGTGAAGATCAAGACAGAAATTCTGAAGAGGACAACATTGTCAACAAACCCACATCTGCAACAACAAAAGGGAATATGAACTGGTCTGAAGCCCAAAAAGCCTTCTTAGAAGAGCTCAAGAAGGATTTTAATAGTCAAATGAGAGAGGTAGAAGAGTCCTTCAAAAATACAATTGGCCAATTGGAAAAAAAATACACTGAAGAAAACAAGTCCCTAAAAAACACATTGGCCAATTGAAGAAGGAAGGAAAAAACTAACAGAAGAGTACACTGAAGAAAACAAGTCCAAAAAAACAATTGGCCAATTGAAGAAGGAAGTACAAAAACTAACAGAAGAAAACAATCTGTTAAAAACTAGAATTGGACAAATGGAAACTAATGTCTCTATGAGAGAGCAAGAATCAGTCAAACAGAAACAAAAAAATGAAAAAATAGATGAAAATGTAAAATATCAGTAAAACAACCAAAATTCAGGAGAGACAATTTAAAAATTATTGGACTACCTGAAAATCATGGAAAAAAAGAGCCTGGACAGTATCTTTCAGGAAATCATAAAGGAAAACTGCCCTGAAGTCCTAGAACCAGAAGGGAAAATAACCATAGAAAGAATCCACTCACCACCTGAAAGAGATCCCAAATTGACAATGCCAAGGAATATAATAGCAAAATTCCAAAATTACCAGATGAAAGAGAAGGTGCTGCAAGCAGCCAGAAAGAAACAATTTAAATATCATGGAACCACAGTCAGGATTACACAGGACCTTGCAGCTTCTACATTAAAAGACGCAGGGCATGGAACATGATATTCCAAGGCAAAGGAGCTTGGAATGCAGCCAAGGATCAATTACCCAGCAAAAATGAGCATCATTTTTCAAGGGAGGAGATGGATATTCAATGAAATAGGAGACTTCCAAACTTTCCTGATAAAAAGACCAGAGCTCAACAAAAAATTTGATCTTCAAGTACAGGACTCAAGAAGGACTTAAAAAGGTAAATGGGACAGAAAGATACAATATGTTGTTAATAAGGGGGGGGCTGTTTAAACCCTACAAGGGAATATGACTTGCAACCCTTGAGAACTGTATTGTTATTACACCATGTTAAAGGAGTATACATAAAGAGGGTGGATATTAGTTGACTTTGATGTAATGATAAAAAAAATCTAATCAAGTGGGTTAAATGGATCCAAATAAGTGGATCAATCTGATCTTAGAAAATGTACTGAGAAAGGAGGAGGCAGACAAGGGTAAATTACATTACAGGAAAAGACACAAATCCTATTACAGCAGAGGGAAAGAAGGGGGGGGAGCATTGTTTGAACCTTACTCTCATCAGATTTGGCTCAAGAAGGGCATAACATAATCAGTTAGGTATAGAAATCTAACTTGCCCTATAGGCAGTAGGAGGGAAAAGGGGAAAGAAAGGGGGGAAAGAAAAGGGAGGGGGGAAGAAGGGAGGGAAGAAGCAGTAAGAGTAAAGGGGAAGAAAAGGGAAAGGGATAATAAAAGGGAGGAGGGACTGAAGGAGGTGGTGGTCAAAAGCAAAACACTAGTGAAGGGGGGAAAGGAAAAAGGAGAAAGAAAAGCATAAATGGGGGAAAAGGATGGAGAAAAAGACACAGATAGTAATCATAACTGTGAATGTGAATGGGATGAACTCTCCCATAAAACAGAAACATTGCAGAATGGATTAAAAACCATAATCCTACAATATGTTGTTTACAGGAAACACATTTGAAAAAGAGTGACACATACAGGGTAAAGGTAAAAGGCTGGAGCAGAATATATATGCTTAGCTGAAGTAAAAAACAGGGGTAGCAATCCTGATCTCAGACAAAGCAAAAGCAAAAATAGATCTAATCAAAAGAGATAAGGAAGGAAACTACATCCTGCTAAAAGGCACCATAGACAATGAAGTAATATCATTACTAAACATATATGCACCAAATGGTATAGCATCCAAATTCTTACAGGAGAAGTTCAGGGAGTTACAGGAAGAAATAGACAGCAAAACTATACTAGTGGGGGACCTGAACCTCCCCTCTCTGCACTAGATAAATCTAACCACAAAATAAACAAGAAAGAAGTTAAGGAGGTGAATAGAACATTAGAAAAGTTAGGTATGATAGACCTCTGGAGAAAACTGAATGGGGATAGAAAGGAATATACTTTTTTTCAGAGTACATGGCACATACACAAAAATTGACCATGTACTAGGGCATAAAAACCTCACAATCCAATGCAGAAAGGCAGAAATATTAAATGCATCCTTTTCAGATCATGATGCAATAAAAATTATATGTAATAAAGGGCCATGGAAAGATAGACTAAAAAATAATTGGAAACTAAATAATCTAATCCTAAAAAATGATTGGGTCAAACAACAAATCATAGAAACAATCAATAATTTCATTCAAGAGAATGACAATAATGAGACAACATACCAAAACTTGGGATGCAGCGAAAGCAGTTCTTAGGGGAAGTTTTATATCTCTAAATGCTTACATAAATAAAATAGAAAAAGAGGAGATTAATGAATTGGGCATACAACTAAAAAAACTAGAAAAAGAACAAATTAAAAATCCTCAACTAAACACTAAATTAGAAATATAAAAATCAAAGGAAAAATTAATAAAATTGAAATTAAGAAAACTATTGAACTAATAAATAAAACTAAGAGCTGGTTTTATGAAAAAAACCAATAAAATAGATAAACCTTTGGTTAATTTAATTAAAAAAAAGAAAGAAGAAAACCAAATTACTAGTATCAAGAATGAAAAGGGTGAAGCTACCACCAAGGAAGAGGAAATTAAAACAATAATTAGGAATTATTTTGCCCAACTATATGCCAACAAATTTGACAATCTTAGTGAAATGGATACATATTTACAAAAATATAAATTGCCCAGATTAACTGAAGAGGAAGTAAAATACTTAAATAACCCCATCTCAGAAAAAGAAATTGAACAAGCCATTGATGAACTCCCTAGGAAAAAATCTCCAGGGCCAGATGGATTTACATGCAATTCTATCAAACATTTAAAGAACAATTAATTCCAATACTATATAGACTATTTGGGAAAATAGGTGAAGAAGGAGTCTTACCAAATTCTTTTTATGATACAAATATGGTGTTGATACCTAAACCAGGAAGAGTCAAAATAGAGAAAGAAAATTATAGACCAATTTCTCTAATGAATATAGATGCAAAAATTTTAAACAAAATACTAGCAAATAGATTGCAGCAACTTATCACAAGAATAATACACTATGACCAGGTAGTATTTATACCAGGAATGCTGGTTCGATATTAGGAAAATTATCAACATAATTGAGCATATCAACACAAAACCAACAGAAACCACATGATCATCTCAATAGATGCAGAAAAAGCTTTTGATAAAATACAACACCCATTCCTATTAAAAACACTAGAAAGCATAGGTATAAATGGAGTCTTCCTTAAAATAATAAATAGCATTATCTAAAACCTTCAGCAAGCATTATATGTAATGGGGACAGGCTAGAAGCATTTCCAATAAGATTGGGGGTGAAACAAGGATGTCCATTATCACCACTGTTATTCAATATTGTACTGGAAACCTTAGCTTTAGCAATAAGAGAAGAAAAAGAAATTGAAGGCATTAGAATAGGCAAAGAAGAAACAAAGCTATCACTCTTTGCAGATGACATGATGATATACTTAGAGAATCCTAGAGAATCAAGTAAAAAACTACTTGAAATAATAAACAACTTTAGCAAAGTTGCAGGCTATAAAATAAACCCACATAAATCATCAGCATTTCTATATATTACCAACAAAGCCCAACAGCAAGAGATAGAAAGAGAAATCCCATTTAAACTTACTGTAGACATTATAAAATATTTAGGAGTCTACCTACTGAAACAAACCCAGGAACTCTATGAACACAATTACAAAACACTTTTCACACAAATAAAATCAGATCTAAATAATTGGAAAAACATCAGTTGCTCATGGGTAGGGCGAGCTAATATAATAAAAATGACAATCCTACCTAAGCTAATTTACTTATTCAGTGCCATACCAATCAAACTACCAAAAATTATTTTATAGAGTTAGAAAAAAATAATAACAAGATTCATTTGGAAAAACAAAAGGTCCAGAATATCAAAGGAACTAATGAAAAGAAATGCAGGGGAAGGTGGCCTAGCAATTCCAGATCTTAAATTGTATTATAAAGCAGCAATCATCAAAACTGCTTGGTACTGGCTAAGAAATAGGGAGGTGGATCAGTGGAATAGGTTAAATATGCAAGACACAGTAGTCAATGACTATAGTAATCTATTATTTGATAAACCCAAAGACCCCAGCTTCTGGGATAAGAACCCACTCTTTGAAAAAAACTGCTGGGAAAACTGGAAAAGAGTATGGCAGAAACTAGGCATAGACCCAAATCTCACACCATATACCAAAATAAAGTCAAAATGGGTTCAGACTTAGATATAAAGGCTGATACCATAAGTAAACTGGGAGAACAAGGAATAGTTTACCTATCAGATCTATGGAGAACAGAAGAATTCATGACCAAACAGGAGATAGAGAACATTATGACAAGCAAAATGGATAATTTTGATTACATTAAATTGAAAAGTTTTTGCACAAACAAAGCCAATGCAACTAAGATTAGAAGGAAGGTAGAAAATTGGGAAAGAATTTTTACAACCAGTCTCTCTGATAAAGGCCTCATTTCTAAAATATTTAGAGAATTAAGACAAATTTATAAGAACACAAGCCATTCCCCAATTGATAAATGGTCAAAGGATATGAACAGACAGTTCTCAGATGAAGAAATTAAAGCCATCTATAGTCATATGAAAAAATACTCTAAATCATTATGGATTAGAGAAATGCAAATCAAAACAACTCTGAGGTACCACATCACACCTATCAGATTGGCCAACATGACAAAACAGGAAAATGATAAATGTTGGAGAAGATGTGGGAAAATTGGAACACTAATACATTGTTGGTGGAGTTGTGAAATGATCCAACCATTTTGGAGAACAATTTGGAACTATGCCCAAAGGGCTACAAAAATGTGCATACCCTTTGATCCAGCAATAGCACTTCTAGGGCTATATCCCAAAGAGATCAAACAAATGGGAAAAGGACCCATGTACAAAAATATTCATAGCAGCTCTTTTTGTGGTGGCAAAGAATTGGAAATTGAGAGGATGCCCATCAATTGGGGAATGGCTGAGCAAGTTGTGGTATATGAATGTAATGGAATGCTATTGTGCTATAAGAAATGATGAACAGGCTGACTTCAGAAAAACCTGGAAAGACCTATATGGTCTGATGCTGAGTGAAGTGAGCAGAACCAAGAGGACTTTGTACACAATAACAGCCACGTTATGCAATAACTAATATTGTTAAACTGAACCCTTCTCAGCATTACAAGGATCTAAGATATCTCCAGAGGCCTCATGATGGAAAATGCTGTCCACATCCAAAGAAAGAACTATGGAAGTCGAATCGCTATCACTTATTTTTGCCTTCTGTTGAGTTTTGTTTCATCTTTCTGATGGTTCCTCCTATTGGTTTTAATTTTTACTTACAACTTCACTAATGTGAAAATACATTTAATAGGAATGTAAATGTAAAGCCTATATCAAATTGTGTGCCATCTTGGGGAGGTTGGGGAGGAGGAAGGGGGAGAAAAATTTTCAAGTCAAAAGCATATGGAAGTGATTGTTGATAAATCAATAAATTAATAAAATTGAAAAGAAAATTACAGAAACAAGAGTCTATTAAAGAACTGTTAATAAACCAATCCTGTGCTAATGATAATGAAAAAAAAATCTCCTTTCATCTGCCCCATTATCATCTACTAGCTTCCCCAAGTTGTGACCAGAATCACACTATCATAAGGGGTTGGAAAAGCATTCTGTTTCTGGATAGAGGTAGGCTATGGTGGTGGGGTGTGGGGGGAATTCTTAGATTGGGGACAGAGTTCATGCCAACTTTGGTGCCTGGACCTGGGACTAGGGAGGGCTGAGTAATCTTGTTGGTGCTTATCATTCTCCTCTTGGTATATATGTCCCCCAGATCTTATGACTATCTAATCTAGAGGCCCCTGTCATGGGCTGCTTCTCTCTATCTCTCTCTGTCTCTCTGTCTCTCTTTCTCTTTCTCCATTTGATCACTTCTTATGTTAACAAAGCCTTTAAAGGACAAAGCACAGTAGCTTCTGGGTTGGTGAAAGGACTGCAGAAAAACAACAGCAAATCTGTGCAAAGAAGAAGTGGACAAAGTTGTAAAACCTGCCTTGGATCCAAAACGTGAAACTTAATGCTTTAAATTTTTATGCTTATTATTTAAATCTTTTTTATTTTATCAATTTAACATTTGAAAATTTTGTAACAAAGATTCTACAGGTTCCCAGTCTGGCCAGTTAGGAATATTTTTTGCACTCAAATTGTTGTAATAAAGGGAAAGCTAAACATATAGTATGGCTTATGAGTCAGAGTGAAAAATGTTTCTCCATAAAGGAACCACGGGAAGTCTGAATCCTGCTTGATAAACTTTGTTTGCAATTTGATCTCTTAAGTTTGAAATCTTAAAAAGATTCCCTTGACTTTGGCAGCCTACAAATGATAATAGATGGTATGATTCTGGTTGGAGCACTTTCAATACTGTTTGAATTGATAGCATGAGGAAGACTCTGGAACAAAGAAGTGATGAAAATCAGAACAATAAACCCTTCTCAGGTAAGTAGGGCCTCCAAGTCTAATTAATGGAGCCTGGTCTGCCTCTTAAAGAGAAATGAACCAGGAGATAGCTTAGAGGACCCAAGGAACAGACAGATTGATAAAGTATTGCCCCTGGGGGTTTCTGGGATGGCTGTTGTTGTTTCTAAGCGGTCTATCTAATATGATAGTTAACTCTTTTAGACAAATATTCTTTGGAAAAGTTCATGAACCACCAGGGAAGTGGATTTGAATTAGAACTGCCATATTCCTCTTTTTTGGGTTGTTCCCCCTGCTTTTTAAAGAAAGTTTTACTTCCTGAAGTTACGACATGCTCTGAGAGCTGAGAGAAGGTAATTGTTGAGTAAAATCTGCTAAGACAAATTATTGCCAATGCTAAAGGATCCCAATTCCAAAACATTGTGGAAATATGGGTAAAAGAAACATATGTCCATACATTTCTCTGAAAAGTTCGGGCAGTGGAAACTAGAGGCAAAAATGAAATGGATTGTTTTTTCCTGCTTTTCCATACATAGTAGCCTAGGTATGGTCTTGAGTAGATTTGACTCTACTTTCTGTTTCTGTCAGTACATTTTTGCTGTATTTGCTTGTGTAAATTGAGAAAGAATTTTGACTCCTGTATTTGAAGTGCTTGTTATACTCTTGAAATCAGAAAGTTAAATAGTCCTGAGATTTGTATCTATCCACCCCTTCATTCATTCAATAAGCATTTATTGAGTACCTGCTGTGTGCAAGGAAAGCATTGTGTTAGGTCAGAGGTAGGGAACCCATATATCCTTCAGGCCACATGTGGCCTTCTAGGTCCTTAAGTGCAGCCTTTTGACTGCATCAGCTTCCCCACCCCTGTGCTAGGGATACAAAGAGAAACTGAAACAATTCCTCCTCATGGAGCATATATTGTACCAGGGGGCCTTGTCCTAACAACATTTCTGTGAAGGAAGGTATATATTCTACCATTAGAGATCAAATGAAAGGAGTGATGAGTGGAAAGTGATCCTGAAAAGTTGAGAGACTTCCCCCCAAGAACACGCATGATAATAATAGACCCTCTGCTAGAATTCAGGCCTCCCTCACCATTGCTGGTCTAGAGTTATTCGCCTCAACTTTGGGCTGAATTGTTAATAACCTGTGGGGCAGGAATATATAAACCAATTGTCTGTGACATCAGGGTCCAGTTAATTCTTAATAGGACCTTCCAGTTAGAAAGTGAAGGTCAGGCCTAGATTCAAGGAAATGGAAGTTTGTCCCTTTTAAATAGACATGTGACAGGTTAGCTCAGTTATCCTTGCCTGTTTGATGATGGATAGGTTTCTCTTTCCTCCTCACACTAAATTCGACACAACATGCACACATGTTCCTTCCCTCTGTGCCTCCCTCTTCCCTACCCCAAACCATTCTCCAAACATTCTCTAGCAAGACCCTCATTTCACACTGGCTATTGGGAGATGAAGGGAAGAGACCCATTGCTCGCACTTGCTTCTATCACTCTATTCTTAGCTCCTGTTCTGAAATCAAATCTCAGACAACTAGTAGTGGCAATCAGTAATTAGTAACATCCTGAAAGAGCCTCCCACCTTTGCATTGCCTTCTCTGGAGCCATCCATTTCCTCAAAGAGAAAGCACACTGGGGAATTATGGGAGGAGGGATGTTTACCAACCATAATGTACTGCCCCTCTAGTGCTAATAATTGATGGGCATCATTGACTGAAACCCACTGAAATAATTTGTAGTACCCTAGTTTCACCTACAGCTTCAAACTCTGTTCTGTCCCTTTAAGCATGAATCCTCTTCCTAGAGACACTATCAATAACATACTCCACAGACCCCAAAGCCTGAGTGAGTAAAATGACTGAATTATCAGGTCCTGATGACTAGGAATGGTCTCCTATATTAATATCATGATATATGATAATTCTATATTCCTCCTATGTAACAGTTTTGAAGTCTTGACTCCCTTAACAAAGGAATGCTCAAACAACAAAATGGAACAACTGGAAATGTCCAGCCCTTCCTAGGAGGGGAGCTGGGTGTCATTGAAACAGTATTTTGACAGGTCCTAAGAAAACATCATTTGGCCTTTTCTGAAGCAGAATATACTTCTCCTCTTGGAAATGTAAATGTAAATGAAACAGGTGGTCCTAATACTTGAAAATTTTACTTCTAGTCTGTGTTGAGTGGATTAGGATCATTTAGAGTTCTGGCTTTGGAAGAGTCCTGGTTAGTCATTCCTATTCTTTCTAAGGAGTTGTGTAGGCCCACCCCTCAGGCTTCTTTTGTTCATGTCTGCTCTAGAAAGTACTCTGGGACTGGAATCTGGTCTAGCCATTGACCTTGACCCAAAGTGTAACAATAGAGTGTGGAAGTTACCTCATGTTCTTCCCTTTTCTGACTGGCTATTGCCATCTGTCTTCTCTTTTTGATAATTTTTCCCAAGGCCCCGTGACTCTGGACACAATGCTCTCTTTTCCCTCTTGAGGAATAGTGCAAAGATAGCTTTTTCCTTTGAACTGATCTTTGATAAATAGGAAACAAAAACTCTAGCTAGCAACATAACTGTTTCAGGTTTGAAAGTTTAGTGAGGGGAATATACCTAAAATAAGTCTCAGACACCACACTCTAAGTCAGGAGAGACCTGAGCCTGAATCCTTGCCTCTGCTATTCCTGGGGAATGAGGCAGTTCACCTTGCTGAGTCTCAGTTTCCTCATCTGTAAAGATAAGGGGATGCTGCCTCTGGGGTCTACCTCATAGGGCTGTTGTGAGGATTCAGTGAAATGATTGGTGTGAAACACCCACCCTGGGAACCTTGAAGGACTTTCTCCTTCTCAGCTGTCATTGTCCTAGTGACTTGTATTCTGAAGGATGGCTAGTAGGGTTGTGACCCTGCTAGTGACACTGGAATTGCTTAGATTGCTTTTAGCGCTCCTCATGTACCATTTTACTTGACAATAGTAAGATGTCATGCATTGATGGTGAGTTCGTTACAGCTATGTCATAAAACTCCTGCCTCACATTTATGCAGATAGTCTGATAAGTTTTTCAGTGATTGTAAGGGGTGGACCTTTCTTTGTAGGGTGAGATCCAGTGACAGCCGTAACTAGGAATTTTTGCATCTGGGACAAGAGACTTGGAAAGCTACTCTCTGTTGTTGGTTGGGATGGGGTGGGTTTGGGGAGGGAGCCAGGGAGAGAGAGAGACCATCCTCCCCCAGGACACTTCCTGGAAGGGTTGGGGTGAAAGCCAATCCCTGCAGATCATCTGGTAGCCTCGACTATGACCCAACAAGTGATTATTGTCTATTGTGTACAAGGCATTTGGGTTAAGGCATTGGTGATACAAAGGCAGAAGAGAAAACAGTCCCTGCCTTCTAGGAGTGCTTTCCTTTTATGGGGAGAATGAGTATTGAGGTGATAATGAAAGGATGATGCCTCAAATACTGATAATGCCCAGGGGGATGAGGAAAGCTTTTCCTTAGGAGGTGGCACAGTTCATCAGCCAGACCTTGGAGGAAGCTGAGGATTCTGAGAGGTGGTAGTGAGGAAGAGGTGTACTCCAGGTGAAGAGGGCATATTCCCTGGGCCAAGAAAGGTTTGTGTATAAGAGACAGAATGCAAATAGGCCAGTGGAATATAGAGTACGTGAAGGGGAGCATTCTGAAACGAATCCACAATGGTAGGCCAGAGCTGGATCATAAAGGGCTTTAAATGCCAAACTGAGGAGTTTGTATTTTGTCTTAGAAGCATCATGGAGAGAGACGCTGGAGGATCTTGAGCATGGGAGTGACATGGCCAGATTCATGCTTTAGGAAGATTATTTAGGCAGTTGTGTGGAGGATGCAGAGGAGAGACTGGAGTCTGGGTCCAATTAGGAGACTGTTTCAATAGTCCAGAAGAGAGATGATGAAGACCTGAACTAGCATGGAAGCTGTGGCAGTGGAGACAAGGGAACAAATGTAAGAGTCATAGAAAAGCTAGAATCTACAAGACTTGGCAACTGATTGCACATGGGTGATGAGGGAGAGGGAAGAGTTAAAGATGGTGCCAAAATTGCAAATCTGGGTAATCAATCAGAAGGATGGTATCAACACAAATAAGTTTGGAGGAAGCCGCAGAAAATGAGTACTGTTTTGGACATGTTAAGTTTTGAGATGCTTGATGGGACATCTTGCTGGAGATGTCTAAGGGGCAAGCAGTTGGTGTCATGGAACAAGAGCTTGGGTGAGAGATTAGGAAGGGCTACCTACAGTAGATCTCCGAGTCATCTGCAAAGAGATGATAATCAAACCCATTGGAGCTGATGAGATCACCAAGAGAGGGTACAGAAAGAAAAGAAAGCCCAGCATTGAGCCTGGAGACACATTCCTGGTTAATGGTTGGTACATAGATAATTATTGTTCAAAGGAGACTGAGAAGGAGAAGTCAGAAAACTCAGAGGAAAACCAGGAGAGCAGCGTAATGAAAGTTGTGTTACGAAGAGTGTGTCCAGGCAAAGGAGGCATAGTTAAGAAGGATGAAGACTAAGAAAAGGCCACTGAATTTAGCAATTGAGAAATCCTTGGTAAATTTGGAGAGAGTCATTTCAGCTGAGTAATGATAGAGGAAGCCAGATTGCGAGGGTTTGAGAAGTGGGAGGTGAAGAAATGGAGGCGAGAACTGTAGATGGCTTTTTATAGGAGTTTGGCTGTGAAAGGAAAGATACGATATAGGATAATAATTTCCTATTTTAACTCTCCTTGCTAACTCTATACTAGCCAGGCATTAGTGATGGTGGTGGGGAAATCCAATACCTTTTCAAACCTACCTGTCTTTTCCCTCTGCTGAGGCACAAAGGCAGTGGGAACAGGAGCTCACCCATCAACTGGCTTTGGATGGATATGTGATTTTTCTCCCTCTGTCTGTGTGAGAGAGAGGTGGCAGAAAGGAGCACATTGTTGAGGGTGTAGGACTTTGTGGGGCTGAGGCATGCTAAACTTGCTTTCTCCTCAGTACAGGTTTCCCATTGAAGGGAATGGAGGGAAGATGATATAGGCCAGGGCAGGATAGGGTGACATATGGCCACAACTTGGTGGCCAAGCAACCCTATCATTCTACCACTTCCCCTCCCCAGGTGCAGCCTTGGAAGAGGAGGTTTAAAGATTAAGATGTTCCTATCGCCCATGTCTCTCTCCCAGCCTTAGCTTAGGGGTTGTGGGGTGGTGTCCAGGGTTTTGGAATCATACTGGCTCTCCAGGAAGTAGAGATGCCCAGCTCTGACTCCCCCAGATCCTGGCATATAAGGATCATAATGCGTGAACAGTTTCTACCAGAGTCTAGAATGTGGAAGGTCCTACTCCTCTCCCTTCCCATATACAGAGATCTTCCTAGGCCCTCCCCACCCTGACTATGCTTAAGGAACCAATTTGGTACCCTCTAAAATTCAGCTACATTTGGGGCAAAGCCCTAATTTACCCCTCCCTGGTTATGTCTCTGTCCAATGAGACTATAGCTATTTCTTACTATTTGTTTGTGAATCAGTTCTGGCCTTGATTTCATACATCAGCTTGAATACTTCTATTTTAGCAGACTTGCTAATTAAAAATACCAAATCGGTTTCATGGGTTGCCATGGCCAAAAAGAATTAATCACCAAGTGGCCTTGTGATGAGCCTCTTGTACTTAGCTCAGTTAGTCCTCTAAAGCAGACGTAAGTCTGTTACTGGGACCATATTCAAAGCCGTTCCAGCATGGTAGAACCTGCCAGAGCTTATGGTCCCCTGGCATAGCTTTCAAGAACCCAGGGTCACCTCCACACTGTATTGGTGTTAGGGATTTTTATGACTATGGTGGAAATGAGTCAGCAACCCATCAACAAGAGGAAACTGTCAGCAGGCTGTTTCCTGAGTGCTTATGGATAAGAGATTGTGGCCAAAGGAATGGCCCTGAGTGGCACACCTGATTACTGAATCAGTCCTGGTGAAGTAAAATGGGATGAGCAGAGCTAGTTGGAGGAGCAGCCTCATGAAGGTGATAGGAGCCTCTTCTGAAAAAAAAACAAACCTCATTGTTTTCCTCCTTGAAAGGCGGGTCCACCAACCTGGTTAACTGAAGGCCTGTCTGTTTTAGCTCTTGCACAGTGCAAAGACCAATATAAGTTGTAGTGTTGGGCCCACATCTTGTAAAGAGAATCAAAGCAGGGTTGAAGTCCCAATCTCTAGCTATCTGAGCACATGTAACAAATGGCTTTCAGTCGAGGTGTTGCAAAAGCTGCAAAAAGCCAACAGCAAGGGATACTGCTGACCAAGGATGAAGTCTCAGTGTATATGTCAAATATGGGGGGGGGGGAATTCTCCTCAGATAGGCTGTTTATAAGTAAATCCAGAGGCACTTTTATGCACACATCTCTCCAATAGTGCAGATGCAAGATGTAGGTACAAGAGGGATAACCAAAGTTACTAAAAGTAGATAAAATCATTAACTCTTCAATTTTTTAATCCCTTCTTTTTGCCATCCACTAACTGTTTTCTTCCTTCTGTGCCCCAAGCTGAAAAGTCATTGATCTTGGACCACATAAACCCTTCCCTTGGGTTTGGACTCCCCCTTCCCCCATCATTGGGTATTGGTTATTCTCTGTTTGGGGGGAGATAAATGACAAGGAAGATTTGTTTCTTACCAAAGAGATCTGCTTCCCAGATGATTCATCATTATATTTAGTGTTAACCAATGCCTGTCCTCGATCTATCATTTTGGAAATAGGGCTCCAATTTGGCTGATACATGCCCGATTCCCATTTTTACTTTTACTTTACATGAGAAGATACAAAACACTAGCTGGGGGACAAATACGGCCAACTCCCAAAGGAGGTGACTCATCCCCTGTAGAAATTCTGACCCCCAAGGAAATGGAATAATGGGCAAATATATATATTGAGGGGGAACTCCATTGCTACCTATGTACCTCCAACTGGTTAAAGAAGAAAGGCTTACAACCTTTATAATCCCACTGCCCTATGAGGAAAACTCATCCTGATTGTGGCATTTGCTTCCTTGCCCTATGTTACAGCTGTATGATTAAGTCTAACTCTGGCCTGTTGGCAGGGAGGACCATAGATACCCCGTACTTTCATCATAGAATGTCATCTCCAAATGGGTTAACCAATGGCGAATAAGGAATTCCTTACTGTGGATAGTACCACAAGACATCATATACCTGGGAAGGCGGGGATGAGGGGGTGGGGGAGGAATCTGAGATGTACAATCTAGAAAATCTGCCTGAGATCCCACAACCTGTTCCTGCCAACCAGCCCCTTCCTTAACATCCTCTTTCCCAGCTCCAAACGTCACCTTATCCCTGGTATCATGTAATAGCAGTGTTCAAATTTAAAAATATATGTTGATCAGAGCCCATGGAACTAGTGCCCTATCTTTATAGATCATGACCCTTGCGCCTCATGCACTGTGTAAAAACACCCTGATGGCACATGTATAATAAATAATACCTCATGGATGGTGGTCAAATGGTTAAAGAACCAAAATGAGGCTTTGGGAGCTCCAGATGACCCAGGAACAAAATCATTTTCCCCTCATGATAGCATTTTTGTCATCTTGTCAAAGGAAGGATTGAGATTAGCACAAAATTATCTGGTGACAGGATATTTTTGAGGCAAATGAATCCTACTATTTATTTCCTTGAGCCACATGCCCTTGGGCAAAAATCTTTGCAAGCTACACTCTTGTGCAAACACCCTTTACTAGTAATTTGCACCAACCCATTAGAACCTCTCCCCACTAGTTGTCCCTTGCCTATGAGAACCGAATGGAAGAGGAAACCATTAAAACCCTTGACATTCTCCTGAGTCATTTGAGCTGCCCTGATGTGGAAGTGATAAAAACCTGGGCATCTCTACCCAGTAACTAGGAGAGGTATGAAAGCTCACCATTGATTTGGGTGAGACAACTCAGAGGCAGGAAGCCTTGTTCAGAACTATCATTGATCCATTTCCTCTTCCTGCTACAGCCTGAAGATCATCATATCCGGGGTACATTGACCCCTCTCTGGTACCTGAGATCCAACTTTACCCTTTGTCCAGAACTCCTCTTCCCCCTCTTCCCCATGTTCTAGCTTCTGAGTATTTTTAACTTTTGCTTTCTTCTGGTGTGAGCTAAGCCTATCTCAATAAAAGACCTATTGCTTTCTGCATTATTGGTTGTGAATTCTTTTGTGCAACCTCCGTAAGTCTGAAGAGCACTGGAACAGACTGAGGGTCAATCCTTATCTTAGCTCCCCCTACCCTTTTCCCCAGTGGTTTGCACATTATGAGTCCTCGGCACATTGCCGATTTCTTGACTTTTATCTCCACCCAAGTAAAGAATAACCAATACCCAGTAATGGGGGAAGGGGAGGTCCAAACCTGTGCATGAAATTCTTCAGCACCAAAAGAGAGTGGGCTACTTAGAATCCGTGATGTCTTGCTAATTGTCTCCACTTTACCCAACCATCTAGGGCCTAGTAACACACTGATGAAAAGAAGCAGGGGTCCATGAGTGTTTATGGTTAAATATCCCCCCATCTCTGGAGGAGACACTGTGTGCCTTGAATTACCCTGTGTATACTTGCAATAAAACTGTCTTGCTACTAGAAGTGGTTTGGCCCAATGTTTTCCTTCCCAAACACCCTCAGACTCACTAGTGCCTGCACAGTCAGTCTGAAGGCTATGGACAGCCTCATCTTCAGGATTCAAGTAGGATGAAGTTAAAGCCTGATGGTCAGGGTATGCTAGAGCCTTGGCTCATTGCTTTCAGAGCAAATGCAACTTTAGCCATGTTATCTGGGCAGCAGCTGCCTTTCGATGGCTATCTGGTGGAGTATTGGCTCCGTGGTCTGGGTTGTGAGCATGGCTACAGCCCTGTAGCTGTTGTATGGTGATAGCACAGCTATGGCTCTGGACTGATGATTAGGGTATGATGACAGCCCAGCTTTGGCCCTGGATTTCACTACATAGAAGCTCTGTGCAGAGCTTCAAAAACCTCAAGCTCGTGGGCCACTTGTGGCACACTATCCAACTGGACTCCCTTACACCATCATTTTCTGGAAAATTCCATTCCCAATAATGGCTTTCCCTATTTTAATTCATCTGGGTCTTGAGCACTTGACAATGCCTAGCTCTCCCTGCTTATGACATTAAAGATGGGAAGCCAACCAGACATGCCTGAGGGAAAACCTGACCCCTCCTCCCTATAAAACCCATGACCTTTTAGCTTCCTCATTTTACCGCTTGATCTGAAGATAAGTGCAACCCTCTAGCATCCCTGCACTGACAAGGAATGATGGAGAGTTTGAAAAGGTGTGGTGTGCCAAGTTTGGGGGTGCCCTCTCCCAAGGACCAACTCTGACCCACCCCCTTCTTCCTGCCATGGCCTAAAGAGCATCACACCCCATGTTCCAGCAACCTCATGGGTTCTATCTTTTCCTTGTTTTCACCCTGCCCTGCCCAAGTTCCTGTTCCCAGGTGTTTCATGTTGGGCTTTTACCCTCCTCTTGAGTGTGTTAAATTTGGTCAAGTTTAAATGGACTGTTGCTTTATCCATCCATGGTCTGCTTCTTTTGTGAAACCCCTTTCAGGTCCCATAACTAGCTCTTTGCCAGTGACTGAAGCATCAGAATAGGGAATTTGTGACACTATTGAGGTCCTGGGGGCTCAATGAAGCCACATTCTGGTGAGAATAGGATGATGATAGCACAGACATAGCCTTGTTCCAGTAATCAGGACATAGAGAGTCCACAGCATTAGACCTTGCCTTTTGGTAGAGCTTGGGAATGGCAAATGTGTGGATTGGTGGTTGAGATGTTGTACATCCTCAGCCCAGTGGTCAAAGCCTGGGGAAAATCTTCAGAAGAGAGTTGAGATCCAGTGAAATCTTGGTAGGTAAGTTGGGGTGAAGTTAAATTCATTTGTCCTTAGGACACTGTAAATCCATGCAGCCACCAGTTTCTCTGCAGGGCGCACAGTCAGGGCAGATCATGGCTCTAACCCAATGTTTATGGCTTGGTGATGGTGTGGCAGCTGTCCCATTGACCACAGTGCTGGTTACTCAGGAAAGGAGAGGTAGTAATAGTGCAGTTATTGCATGGTTCTCAGCAACAACTGAGATGACCCAGCCCAGTGTTTGAGGTCTTATGAACCACAGTCCTCGCAACATATAGTTTCATGAGATCATAGTCTTAAACTAAAAAAAAAAAAAAGCAGAGGCAAGTCATTGAGATGGGGAGAGCTCAGAGTTTAACTGTTTAGAGCTCTGGAAAAGACTGTGAGCAGGACTTTATAGCACACACATTTATAACCACCCTGAAAGAGCACAGTTGATCTCAGAGTTCCATGACAGTTGGAGGCTTCTTTAGCTCTTTGCTTGGTAAATTTCTTGGGGGGTGGGGAAGGGTGGGGGAAGGGAAGGGCTACCTAGGGGAGAAAGGATAGAAGAAAACAATTTGGTATCCTGCACTGGTACTTTAGTAGTAAAACACAAGACACAATTCCTATTCCTTTTAGATTTACATTACAAATTTGAAGGTTTCCTTAGGAAATGGATACTAATCCAAACATTTAGGTTGGACATAGAATGGGATGAGAAAGGGAGGAAAAGGCAGGATCTTTAGCAAGTTATAAGATACTTTAGCTCTCTACTCCAGGATTTTACTTTTTGAAGTCTTAAAAACTGACATTTCTTTCTCCTTGGAAAGATGTCCATCCATGGTTTCCCCACCTTTTGGAGAATGAAGATTTATTTTTGCAGGTTAGGACAAAAATTGAATTTATGCCTGATTTCTCTAAGAGGAGGGATGGCATTAGAAGAGACACAGGGCTAGAAGTTGAAAACTATAGACTGAGAAATTATTCTCTCAATGGTGAATATCAGGTAAAACCTCATAGAATATAAAGGGAATAACATTGTAAGGGAACAAGTAGGGAATAGATTTGATGAGATTCAAGAGTGGTGCCTAGCACCTTTGATTAGACCCAGAGATATTTCCCAACTCCTGATGCTGATCAGGGAAATTGAGCTATGTTCTCCAGATCTGGGTCACTACCCCCAACTATGTTTAGGAAAACACTATCGTAAAAGCACTAATTTTTCCTATGAACTTATCTCTTATTTTTAAATAAAATTTCTAAAAAACCCATTCCAGTTCTAGGGGAGCTAAATTCCACTTTCTTTCATAATATATCACCTTCAAAAATTATGATGTCCAATGCCAGTCACAGAGTAGAAGCTTAATACTTTTTGAATCACATTTAATAAAAAGCACAATCTCAAACTTTGATCCAATTTTTTAAAAAAATCATCAATTTATATATCTCCTTGATAATACTAGCATATTAATTAGCAAGCTGTTTTCTAACATAAGAATGGAGAAGGGGGTAGAGTTTTTAGAACAGTCAGGGTCAGTGGGAATGCTGGGTTATTAAGAAGGTAGGATTCTTAATAACTTATACATTAATACAACTCTTTTAAAGTCTACTGAATACTTTATATATTTCGTTTAGTCTCATGATAGTTCTATGGGACAGGTACTATTATTATTAACTGTGCTTTACTAATGAAGATATTAAAGCTTAGGAAAATTAAGAGAATTGCCTATGGTCACATAGCTAGTAGGTTTCAGAGATGGGATTTGAACTCAGATTTTCTAACTCTGAGTCTAGCTCTCTAGCCACTACGTCCTGTTACTTATTTTTTTAATTAGAAGGCAGGGAGTAAAAGTACTGAGAAGGAAGTAGAGTTGGCAGTGTTTAAGGTGATGAAACCCATAAGAAAGAATGTGTGTTGAGGAGGGGTTGGAGAGAGGAGAAGATGATGACCATTTCTAGTCTTGTTCCATGGTGGTGGTGGGGCACTCATTCATGTGACAGAAAGTTAGACTTTATAACCAACAAGAACCTCTTCTAACTTCTAGAATTCTGTGATTCTGTGGATCTGGAAAGCTCCATCTGCCTATAAAATAGGCCAACTGACAGTCAGCAGTCAGGAAAACAGGAACTGAGTGTGAAGCCTAGAGTATAAAAGGTTGTTGTTGTTAGTGGTGGTGGTGGTGATAGAGAGGAATTGAGAGAATCCTAGGAAACAAGACCACTGAATTGTTACTTCCCTGTCCCCAAGTCATTGTCATTTTCTTTTTTCTTTTTAGGTAATTGGGGTTAAGTGACATGCCCAGGGTCACACAGCTAGTGTCTAGTGTTTGGTCTGAGGCTGGACTTGAATTCAGGTCCTCCGACTTCAGGGTAAGTGCTCTATCCTCTGCGCCACCTACCTGCCCTCTTGGTCCTTGTCATTTTCAATGGTCATATTCAATATCTGTTGTTCCAAATCCTCCCTCTGTTCTTTGAACTGACACAGAAATCCTGTGAATTAGGCAGGACAGGCATTATCATCCTCATCTGACAGACGAGGAATCCAAAGCCCTGAAATTTGAATCCATATTGCCTTACTCTAAATCAGAGGTTCCCAAACTTATTTGGCCTACCACCCCCTTTAAAAAAATTACTGAGGGGCCCTTGGAAATCTACTTTCTTTAACCCTTTAATAATTTTTTAAAAATTTGCATTATTTCAAAAAATAGGATTTTTTTGAAATGACGCATCTTAAATTTAATAATTTATTGTAAATTTGTAGGTTTTTTTTCCTGCATTGACAGTTTGATGTTGCAATATTATGGCATATAATCTTATAGCATCATATTGTCGACAAGTCATTACACGCACATATTCCTGCTGATGCACGCTGGACTTCCCGATGATGTACAATGCGCTCACCTGCCAACCCTTGCTTGTAGTGACCTGTTGGCAGCCTTGACCTTGATTGATTATAACTGACATTTTGTGTGTTTTATTTGGAAAATAATATAATCACTACGACTTAAACTGTTACACAACAGATGAGACATACTGACTTTCAAAATTTTCTTCTCTTCTTTCCTTATGCTTCCACTGCCCCTTATTTTTATTCAGTGCCCCCAAATTATACCCAAGGCTAGTACTGCCCTCCCCATTGGTCCAGCACCCCCCAGGGGGTAATATTACCCACTTTAGGAACCTCTGCATCTAGTACTGGTTTCACTATATCACAATAGTCTTCAAAGGGGTTTAACTACTTTTCATTCCACCTGCTTAATAATGCCTAAGGGCTTAAATACGTTTTGGAAGAATAGGGGATAAAGACTAGATTTGAATTTGACCATGAAAGGATTAGGTCATTCCATCCTAGGCTTCAGGAAAATTTCACAGAAGCCCAGAGTTGGAAGGGACTATAAATGTCAACTAGTCTAACTTTGGTAACTGAACTAGAAATCCCTTTACATGTTCTCTCACAGGACACCAGTCTGCCCCCCACTTAAAGGCCTGCAGGGAAGGTAGAACAAGGGCTGCACATTAAGAGTACTGACAGTTTTTTATGTGGTTATTTCTTTAGTCCCTCTTCATTTTTCTGCCATGATTTGCTTTGTGAGATTTTCTTCCTCTTCTCCAGTTGTACCCCCAATCTTGTGTCTGTCCACATTGTTCTTTCTCTTCACTTGCCACTTTTGAGGGGAAAGAAGGTAGGGGGCTTAGTTATACCTGCTCTCTCTCTCTGTCTCTCTCTCTCTCTCTCTCTCTCTCTCTCTCTCTCTCTCTCTCTCTCTCTCTCTGTCTCTCTCTGTCTCTGTCTCTCTCCGTTTCTCCCTCCTTTCTTGCTTGGAACTCACATCAGAAGATTCTCTTGAAAAAGTACTTGAAAGATATTTTCCAGAGGAAGATGATGTGATGGCATCCTGAGAAATCTACAATATGGGATCAGGAACTGCACTAGGTAGGAATTATGTTAACGCTTGGGGTGGGGAGGAGGAGTTAATGTTTGTAAACAGGTGTGTACCCGAGAGAATCAACTTCTGGCCGGCCGGGAAGGCATAGAGGGTTGGGATTAACCCCAGGGAACTTCCTTGTCAGTATCAGAAGTAACTTGATATTCTCCTTGTCCAAAAAGGTTCATAGGTGAGTCCAAGATCAATCTACTCAGAGGCAAAATTAATCCAAATTACCTCAGACCTGTACCACAGCTTCCTTGCTTGAAGCAGTCACAAACAGTTGGTGTTTTGGGAGTGTGGGAGGGATGAAGGGCAAAACAACTCACATCAGAGCATAATGTTGGCGCTGCTGAAATGGATAGGTTGAGCCGTTCTGCTTATGGGCCACAAAAATCTGAACTTTATGGGCTATTTCCCCAGAAACCCTGATCTTCCCCTCCCTGATCTAATTTTTTAAAAAGAGGTCATTCTTTGCCTCATTTTCATTAAGCCTTAATCACTGAATGGGCATTGCCTCAGTCAGACTGAGACCTGTTAAAGACTAAGGTCTTTAAGCTAAGGCTTAAAAAGGCCAAGGTCTCCCATTGCATCCTGGGCCATCTCTAGTTGTCTTGATCCATATCTGGCCGCTCAACCCAGATGGCTACCCAGGAGAGAGTGAGGCGGGTGACTTTGCACAGCCCTCCCTCACCTCTCTGATGTTGTGGTCCTCTTCGAGAATGAAGGACAGAGAGCAGCAGCAAGCAAAGAGCCAAAGTGAAAGATGTTCCACTTTCCAGGGTTAACAAATCTTCAAACTAATCCAGGGGTCATCAGCCCTCAGCTCTGATTTTAAAATAAAATATATTCATATGCATTCTTCCTGACAACTTGTGATGTATCCACTAAAAGACATTCTTGATAATTTCAAGTCTAGACTCAATTAATGGAGGTCTATGAAAGCCTTTACAGTTCCTAGGGTAACCCAGGAGAATGTTGCTTGGCATAAGGACTATCTGTCAGTCTTCATTAGACTGAATACTGTAAGAAGCCTTTACCAGTTCACTTTCTGGAATAGCTCACAATTATCTCTGCTTTTGGGGGTGGGGGGTGGGAAAGGCATTGTTTCTCTTAGGTGAAATTTGTTCATGTCATCAGCTTTTTAGTAAGTAATATTCAGCAACCTGTTAGACTACCTTGGTGTCAATATAAATCAGTATTAGTATGACAGAATCATCATTTGGAAATTGCTTGGGGGTTATCATCTACTAAATATTCATAAATAAGCATTTGAATTTGCTATCATCTTAAATGAATTTAAAGTAATTTGTATTTGGAATGGATTAAATACTCTTTCTTTCTGGTGACAAGTATTGGTGTTCTAGATTGTCCAGGAGTACAAATAGAAAGTATAAGAAACAGCATTGCTTGTTGGTTCATTCAGCACACATTTACTGAAGGCCTACTATGTGCACCATGCTAGGGGAGATTCCAAGGCAGATAAGAGTCAGACCATGACACCATGAAGCTTAACTTGCTTTGCGCTTTGCCATAACAGCCGTTACTATTGAGCAGATTCATTACAAGACAGGTTCAAGAAAGTTTAGTAACTAAAAATAACACAAGATCTCCCTGCTTTCCCCATGCCTGCTCCACACTAAGCTAGAAATGATCCCTCCCTATTCTGAAATCTCTAATACTCTGCACTTCTTTTTAGCATGTCCTCACTTGCTTAAATTATGGCTATATATGTGGGATAAGATGTCATAAGCTTACAGATCTAAAGCTGGAAGAGACCTCAGAGGCCATCTTACTTCACATCCTCATCTTACAGCTGGAGAAATCAAAGCCTGGCGAAAGGAAGTCACTTGATGAAGGTTGTACAACCAATAAGTATCAGACGTGGGATGTGAAGCCACGTTCTCTGACTCCAGAATCAGTGCTCTAGAAGAGGGTTCTTAACCTTATTGTGTCATTGACCCCTTTGGAAGGCTGGTGATACTTATGGACTCTCTTGAATGTTGTTTTAAATGCAAAAAAGAAAATATTTAAAATGACAAAGAAAATACATTGAAATCAGTTATCAATACACACACACACACACACACACACACACACACGTGTGTGTGTGTGTGTGTGTATATATATATATGTATGTATTCAAATTCATGGACCTTGGGTTGAGGATTCCTGTTCTAGAATATAAGATTCTTAATATCAGGGACTATCCCCTCCATCCTACCTAACACAGTATCTTGTACAGAGTAAAGTGCTCAATAAATGTTTTCTGTGGTTTAATTGTAAGATATGGATGGTGAAGGCATACATTTTAACAGGAAAGCTCCAGAATCATTTAATAATAGATGAGGATAACAAGACCTGGGAAGAATAAGAATGAGAATCCCAACTGTTATTGTTACTTCTGCTACCTCTCTGAATTTCTTGGGAATTTTGAGTCTAATGCACTAATGTGTAGCTAACCATGTTGAAGTCATAACCTTAGCCTTTGAGGAGCCCTAGAGACAGCACTTTGGGACCTCCACAGCCCCATAGCACTTTGAAATACTCACCCCCCTTATATATTGGACAGTTTTGGATAATACCCTATGAAAGGCACTCAAGAAGGCTGTGGAAAACAAAAGGGAAGGGAATAAATAAAAGAAGTTGGGGCAGTGGGAAGAAAAATGAAGAAAAGAAAAAGCTGGAATCAGATCACCTGCCCTCAGATATCTCAGGACAGACCACTCTTCATAAAGCCTCTGGGAATCTGAATTCATTCAGTTCCATTGACAGCCCCTTAAATCTCTGAGCTTACCATTTCCATTATGATCAACCAGGGGCCCCAGTGTGTTTCTAGCTGGCTTCCTCCATTTAATAACCTGAATAAACAAAAACAAAATCCTTTTCAAAAATTGTTGATTTGGAGTCCCTTGCAAAGTGTACTTAATTCTGTGGTTTTTCTTAACCAATGTCCTGCCTAATTTCTCATTTGTACCTGACCTGTGGCATTTTGTGGGCTTCCCTGGGCTCACTGGGGCTAAGTGGGGCAGTGAACAGAGCACTGGACCCTGAGTTAGGAAGGCATCAGTTCAAATTCTGCCTTATTAACTAATGGCCCTGGGTAAGTCTTTTAACCTCTGCCAGCCTCATCATGTTCCTCATCTGTTAAGTGGGAATAATAATAGCACCTGTGTCAGAGGGTGGTTGTGGGGATAAGAATACAATATGTGTAGAAGTACCTTGCAAACCTTAAAGCACTACATAAATACTAGTTATTACTAGGACTACTATTAAAAATATTATACAGGATTCTTTTTGATTTTTCTCCAAATTGAGCTTCTAGATTTGTCAGCTAAGAAAAGGACCTGTTAAATGATAGTGATTCAGTCCTGTGAGAAAGCCCTAAATGCAAGATACTAAGAACTAAAAATGAACAGAAGGGACAAGATTTCTGGGAGCCAAGATGATAGAGTAAGCAGTAAATCACTTTAACTCTCCCATATTCAACCTCCAAATAACCATAAAAAGTGTCCCAAAACAAATCCTGGAGCAGGAGAAGCAGCAAAAAGATAGGTTGAAACAGTCTCTGAGCCCAAGAAACTTGGAAGATAGGAAGAAAGTTCTGTCTCACTCAGGCAACAGAGGAGCACAGTTCTGGACAGGAAGTGTCCCAGCAAGCCAGCAGCAAACCAGTGGAGGTTCTGAAACCCAGTGTGGTGGAGCAGGCAAACACCAACACCAGACTCACTACTTACTTCGGCATTGCCACAGGCAAATAGGCAACCTCCAGCATCCAGATCTCCACTTGCTTCAATGTATCCCTGAGCAAACAAGTAGAGGCCAATCCTATGGGGGCCTAAGCAAACAGGCAGCCACCGGTGCTGGGCCCCACCAAGTGCTTCAGCATAGCCTTAAGCAAACAGGCAGCTGCCAGTGGCCAGACCACCATATGTGCTTCAGGGTAGGCCTGGGGAAACAAAGAAACACCCCACTAGCCCCAACACACGCCAGACACCAGCACTAGTTCAGCACCAGGTAACCTGCCAGACCCTTATGGCCTCCATCAGCACCAGCCACCCCCACTCTCTCAGCTCAGCATCACAGCACCAGACACAAGGGTCCCCAATGGGCCTCTGGGCAGCATCAGTGCAGTACCAGGTAAACAGCCAGGGCCTGGCACAAGGAGCTTGAGACAGTGCCCCTTCAATCCCAGAGCAGGGCTCAAATTTAGAAGAAAGGAAAAAGGCCAAAAAAGATGAGCAAAACAACAACAACAACAAAAGAGTCTGACCATAGAAAATTATTATGGTGACAGGGAAGATCAAGACACAAACTCAGAAGAAGACAACAATGTTAAAACACCCATGGGCAAAACCCTAAAGAAAAATGGGAAGTAGTCTCAAGCCCAGAAAGAACTGATGGAAGAGCTCAAAAAGGAACTTAAAAATCATATAAAAGAGGTGGAAGAAAAATTGGGAAAAAGAAATGACAGTGACACAAGAGAATTATGAAAAGAGACTCAACAGCTTGGAAAAAGAAAACAACTGCTTAAAAAGTAGAATTGGCCAAATGGAAAAGGAGATATAAAAATCCATTGAAGAAAACAATTCCTTAAAAAGTACAATTGGCGAAATAGAAAAGAAAGTACAAAGCCTAATTGAGGAAAACAACTCCTTAAAAGTTAGAATTGAGCAAGTGGAAGCTAATGACTCTATGAGATATCAAGAATCAACCAAACAAATTCAAAAGAATGAAAAACATAGAAGAACATGTAAACTACTTCATGGGAAAATCAATTCAGGAGAGGCAATGTCAGAATCATTAGACTTCTTGAAACCACAATCAAAAGGAGAACCTGGACAGCATCTTTCTAGAAATTATCAAGGAAAAATGCCCTAATATCCTGGAACCAGAGAGTAAAATAGACATTGAAAGAATCCACTGATCACCTCAGGAAAGAGATCCCAAAATAAAAACTCCAAGGAACATCATACCCCAAATTCAGTCAAGCAAAAAGTGGCCAGAAAGAAACAATTCAAATATTGGGGAGCCACAATCAGGATTACAGAGGACTTAGTAGCTGCAACATTAAAAGATCAGAGGTTCTGGAACATGATATGCTGGAAGCAAAGGTACAGGGTTGGGGGCCACAGGTGGCCCTCTAGTCCTCAAGCGCAGCCCTTTCACTGAATCCAAACTTCACAGAACAAATCCCCTTAGTAAAAGGATTTGTTCTGTAAAAATTGGACTCAGTTAAAAGGCCACACCTAATGACCTAGAAGATCACATGTAGCCTCGAGCCCGCAGGTTCCCCACCCCAGAACTACAACCAACAGTCACCAGGAGAAATTAAGCATAATACTTCAACAGAAAAAAATGATCTTTCAATGAAGTAGAAGGATATCAAGCTTTTATAAGGAGAAGACCAGAATTGAAGCAAAAATTTGATCTCCTATATCGAGATCCAAGAGAAGCCTAAAAAGGGAAAAAGAGAAAAGAAAGCATAAGGGATTCAATAGAGCTAAACTGTTTATACCCCTAGATGGGAAGATGATACTTGAAATTCTTAAAAATTATATCACTAATAGTACAGCTAGAAGAAATATACATAGGGGGTATGAGTATAAGGTGAATTTGAGGGAATGACATAACAGATGAGATAGAGGAGTACACAGGGTGCAGAAGGAAGGGAGAGGTAGAATGGGGTAAATTATTTCATATGAAGAGGCACAAAAGACCTATTACAGTAGAGGGGAACATGGGAGGGTGGGTGATGGGCATTGCTTGAACCTTACTCTCACCAGTATTGGCACAAAGAGGGAATGATATACACAATCAGGTGATAAAAATCTATCTTAGCCAACAGAGAAGTAGGAAGAAAGGAGATCAATAATGAAAAAAAAAATACAAAGGAAGGTAGTCTAGCACAGGGTTTCTTATATTTTTTCCACTCTCGACCCCTTCAGCACTTCTTAAACTGTGGGTCTAGCAATACCAGATGTCAAACTATATTATCAAGCCATAATCATCAAAACTATCTGGCACTGGCTAAGAAATAGAGTGGTGGATGGATCAATGACCACAGTGACCTAGTGTTTGATAAACCCAAATACGCCAGCCTTTGGGATAAGAACTCCCAATTTCACAAAAACTGCTGGGAAATCTGGAAAAGAATAGGACAGAAACTAGGTATAGATCAACATATAGCATATAGCATATAGCTATATAGCATAAGATGTAGCACATATATATATGCACCTGTGTCCATATAGCAAGGTAAGATCAAAATGAGTGCATAATTTAGACATAAAGGATGACACCATAAGCAAACTAGAAGAGCAGGGAATAAGTCTACCCATCAGATTTATGGGGAAGAGAATTCATTACCACGCAAAAGATAGAGAGGATTACAAAATGCAAAATAGATAATTTTTATTATATTAAAATAAAAAGTTTTGTACAAGCAAGACCAATGCAATGAAGATTAGGAGGAAGGCAGAAAGCTGGGAAACAATCTTTACAGCAAGTGTCTCTGATAAATGTTTCTCAAATATATAGAGAACTGAGCCAAATTTATAAGAATAAAAGCCATTGCCCAATTGATAAGTGGTTAAAGGATATGAATAGGCAGTTTTCAGATGAAGAAATCAACCCTGTCTATAGGCATATGAAGAAGTCCCCTAAATCACTTTTGATGAGAGAAATGCAAATTAAAATTACTCTGAGATACCACCTCACACCTATAAAATTGGCTAATATGACAAAAAAGGAAAATGATACATGTTGGTGAGGATGTGGGAAAATTGGGACACCAGTGTACTCTTGGTGGAGTTGTGAACTGATCCAACCATTCTGGAGGACAATTTGAAATTATACCCAAAGGGCATAACTATGCATACCCATTGATTCAGCAATACCACTATTAGGTCTGTATCCCAAAGAGATCATAAAACAAAAAAAAGGAAAAGGACCTACATGTACAAAAATACTTAAAGTGGCCCTTTTTGTGGTAGCAAAATATTGGAAATGTAGGGGATACCCATCAATTGGGGAATGGCTGAACAAGCTGTGGTATATAAATGTAATGAACAGTATTTGCAATAAGAAATGATGAGTAGGCAGATTCCAGAAAAATCTGGAAAGACTTATACAAATTGATGTAAAGTGAAATGGGCAGAAACCAGGAAAACATTGCACATAGTATCAGCAACATCGTGTGACGGTCAACTATGATTTAGCTCTTCTCGGAAATAGTAATCCAAGACAAGTACAGAGGACTCACAGAGGAAAATGCTATTCACATTCAGATAAAGAGCTGATGGACTCAATGCAGATTGAAGCATATTTTTTCACTTTATTCTTTTTCAGGTTTTTTTTCCCTTTTGATCTGTTTCTTCTTTCACAACTATGACTAATATGGAAATATGTTTTACACGATAGCACACGTATCACCTATATCAAATTGCCTACCGTTTTTGGAAGAAGGGAGGGGAGGGATGGAGGGAGAAAAATTTGAAACTCAAAATCTTGTAAAATGAGTGCTAAAAATTTTCTTGACATGTAATTGAGAAAAAATAAAATGATATTGAAAAACAAAATAGGAAAAAATGAGAAAACATATATGAATGGAAGAAAAAGGGAAAAATTGTTATCCTATGATCATTAGAAGGATATTTAAAGTGCCAGAGGTATTGAAGGTCAGGACTTCCCTGTGACATGTATAATGGACAGCAAGAGTCCACAATGGTCTGGGAAAGTCCAAGTTTGGGTAAAGAGAAATGAGGCACTCTGGTGAGTTAATGAGTGTGGGGAGAACCAAATGGAGCTGAAAGACTGAGATGTACCAGTGAGAAACAGACAACTCACAATAGGGCAGAAATAGACAATTTACAGAATTATGTACCTTCATGGGCAAATGCATCTTTTGATACCCCTTACACCAGTGTGGCTGGAAGGCAGTTAACTCTGTGGGGTAAGATGATGTTTTTCTATGCTCAGAACATTTCTAGGAGAGTTTTCATATTTTCAAAAAGTTTGATTAGTAGAATAAAATGGATACGTGGCTTCATTTTTACTTCTTAGCCTTTTTTTTAACCTATTGTGAAAATGTTTCATGGTGAAGCATGGTCATTATAAACACAGCATTATTTTCTTTTTACCTAATATTGTTGCAACTATTGTATGTATGTGAGTGTGTGTGGGTGTGTGTATACATATAAATTTCTGTTTCTGCTAACAATAGTTCTTATAAGTCTTCTGCTTCTCTGAATTCTTTATATTCATCATGGTATAATGGTATAATGTTTGATTAGGTTCTTGTTCCACAATTTATTTGTAGAAACTAATCAGTAAGTTCCTAATTTGTTTCAAGTTCTTTCCTACTACAAAAACCTATCTTTTCACTCAACTCCCTCATCAAATGTTAAGCATCTACTATATATGATCCAGGCATTTGGCTAGGCTTTGGAGATATAGCAAAAATGAAACAGTCCTTGCCTTGAAAGAACGTGTTCTCTACTGGGGGAAAGCAACATGTACATACACAAATGAGCAAATTGCCCTTCCTCTTTGCCTGACTACTCCATCAGCTGCTCCATGAAGCCTGCCTTAATTAACCTGCTCCTAAACTGATCAGCATTCACTTTGTGAACCTGGAGAACTTTATATAATTGGGAATGCACTTTTAATCATTTGCTTTTGTTCTTTCTTGTTATATGTATATTTTCTCCTAACAGCTCTTGCTGTTCCCTCAAGAAGGGGCCATATATTTTATTTTGTGCTGCTCAGAATGCCTAATGTTCCATTGGGTACACAGTTAAATGTTCTTAAAATACTTGTTGGAAAGATAGAAGGAAGGAAGCAAGCAAGGAAGGAAAAGTGAATACTTAAAAAAATAATTTTCGTCCATCTGCACAAAGAAAATGTAGAATGAAGAGTAAAACTTCCTTGTAGAAAAGAGTTGGTTTCTTTGATCTTTCTTTGTAGGAGCCCTTTCTTTATCTTTATACTTTTGATAGCTTAAGCCATCATCCTCTGCTATATTTGTGGCCCCAGAGATTCAAAGTAATTTAGATACTTTATAATATAAGCATTTGGTACAATTAATCAGTTAACAAATATTTATTAAGCATCTTCTATGTGCCAGCTTAACAGTGTCAACCACTATTAAGTACTGGGGGTCAACTAGCAATGAATGAAACAATCCTCTCAAGATGCTGTAAGCATTAACCATTTGATATGTGGTCCACTGAGGAAATACCACAACACATACTTCAAGCTACTGTGTTCATTAGATACTGCTTCCAAGTACACTCAGATTAGTCCCTCATGCTTTCTACTGTCTCATCTCTTTTGTCTTAGGCCCAGCCAAACAAAATTTTGCTTACAAAATTCTTTCTAAGAACCCTACAAGGTTCTTACAAGGCCTAATTCTTTTGCAAAGATACTATTTCCAGCTAATCAGTATGATAGCCTTTGAGTTGCCTTAACAGTTTCTTTGAAAACATGCATTCTCATCCAGTTAGTATAGACTATGTAGTTCTTGCCCTTGTTTTTTTATGTACTTCCATCGAAAATCTACTGGGATTCCCCTATTCCAATGAAGAATACAGAATTCAAAATCTTTTTTTTTTCCCTAAAGAAACAAGCATAAAACTCAACAGACTGAAATTACATTTCTATATGGCCACTGAACTGGGTGATTTTTGGTGAAATTATTTCTCAGCTAGATCCATCCAAGCTGTTGTCCATCTCCTGCCCTTGAATGTCTGGTATGTTCCATGGTGCAGGGACAAGCTAACATCCTTCTCCAGGCTTTCCACGAGGACATGTGCAATCAATAGTGAAGCCATTAATGATTCTTGATCAACCCCAATGCACCAGTATTACCAAAACCTTATTGACATCTTCCAGTCTTCTTCTCTGGACTAGACATAAAATTCTCATGAATTTCATGAATTCCCATTAAAGGTAATTTAGTTGAGCTCATAATATTTTTTTAAGAACCTTTAAATTAGAAAGGACTTTGGAGATTCTCAAGTCTAGTTTCCTACCTAAGATATGAATATTTTCTGAAACTATCCTGATATATAGTCATCCAAATTCTAGTTGAATAGTTTCAATGATGTGGAATTAACTACTTTGTTGGGCAGCTCTAATTTTTAGAGGGTTCTTATTATTGAGCTAAAATTTTCCTCCCCTTATTTTCTATCCATTGGTACGAATCTCTACAGCAATATAGAAGAAAATCTATTCTCTCTCCAAATATCTGAACACTACTTTTATGTACTCCTCATCTTAAAGCAGACACAAAATCACCAGGCAAATCCCTTAGCTGTTCTTCATGGTTTTAAGATTTTTTCATTACCCCGGCTGTCCTCTGAGTTGTTCTTTTTATTCAGTGTTGTCCTCACAAAATCAAACACAATGCCTTAAATACTAGTACACTGAACAAACTCCTGTTACCTTGTCACTGTTATTCTGGCTACACAAAAATGCATGAATCCTTTTCAAAACAGACTCATGGTAAATGTAAAGAAACTTGGAGTCTACCAAAATTATATGAATTTATATATATATATATATATATATATATATATGTATATATGTGTATATATGTGTGTGTGTGTATATATATATACACACACACATATATACACACATATATATATACATACATATATATATATATATATATATATATATAAATTCTATGAAATAAACCTAGAAACATAGGTTGAAGCCAGATCGTTAAGGATGTAAATGCCAACCTGCAGTGTTGGCTTTTATTCTAGAAGCAAACAGGAGCTTCTGAAGCTGTTTGAGTAGAGAAGTGACATATCAGACCTATCTATGACTTAGGGATATAAACTTGACAGCTGTGCAGAAGTTGAATTGGAAATGGAGGAGACCAGAGGAAGGGAAACCACTTAACAGATCATTAGTAGATTATTATAGTGATCCAAATGAGAGGTGATGAGAACCTCATCTAGAGTGGTGACCTGTAAAATTTGCTAAATATTCAGCACCTTAGCACCAATCTGGTGATGAACCCCTCTGAACTTAGACTAGTCCATGGACAACAGACATGCAGTCCATTAAGAGGCATATACATAATTATAACTATAACTATCTTTAAAAATAACCCGTACTTTAAGACAGGGGTTCTTAGCCATTTTTTTTGTATCACAGACCTCATTTGTAGTCTAGTGAAATTTGTAGTCTACGGAGTCCTTTCAGAATTGTGTTTTTACATAAAATAAAATATTACAATTACCAAAGAAACCAATTATATTTAAACGTAATTATCAAAATACTTTTTTAAAAAGTTTGTGAACTCCGTGTTAAGATCCCTTGCTTTATAAAAACAATAACAATCACCTATCTATATCTTTCTCAATTTCAGGTGCTACCTTTGATATGACAAGCCTCCCCAAATTTTAGTGTTAAGCTTGAGCTATCAAGACATAGGTTATATCACCCCAGAAGAATGGCAGCTCCTTGATGGTGGAGATTGTTTCATTTTTGTCTTTAATATCCCCAGAGTTATTACAGGGCCTGGCAGCTAATATCCATGTGAAAACTTTGTTACATGTATTGCATTTTTTATACTATTCATATCTGTAATTCAAAACAATCCATTAACATATTACCTCAATATACCATAATTTTATACTATATAACATACCATACCTATTTCATAGCTGCTGGATTTTCAGATTTTTTTCTCCCAGTTTTGGGCTATTCCAATCAAAGTAGTGCAAATATGTTAACACACACACACACACACACACACATATTCTTCCTTTTACTTTATGCTTGTAGGGTATAGCCTTCCACAAGATCATAGAGATATAGATAGAAACCTTGGAGGCTGCCATTTTGCAAATGAGCCTCGGGGTGCTAAATAATTTGCCCGAGTCACCAGGTAATAGGAATCAGAAGTGAAGTTTGCACCCAGTGTTTTCTGATTCTAGGACCAGGGATTTCCTTCCTATACTATGAGCACCTTTTCCTTTATAGTTTTATCAGGAAAAAATGTCATTGTTTATTATTTTCCCTCAATTTTGTGGTTGATTTTATTTTCATTTCTCTAGTTTCAATAATTTTAAAATGATGACTTAAAATTTATAAATTATTGTTTCATATCTTTGGACCAGTTATCCAATGTGCTTTTTTTGTAGTAGTCTTATAAATTTGAGCCACTTCCCTATAGATTTTGGGTATTAGATTTACAAAATATATTTATCGTAAAAATGTCCCTATTCAGTTACTTTTACTTATGTTGGGTTTTGTTCAGGTTTTAAAATATAGTCAAACCATCTTTTTTCTTCCAATCTTTTTTTTTTCCCGTTTGTTCAGTCAACATGTTGCAGCCTACTCACAAGCACCATGACCCTCTCTATTGTTTATGAGCTTGTTTGAATAGTCTCCCTCATGTTACAAACAAAAAAAAAATGATGGGGCACATAGTACAGGTTGTCATCCATGAAATAAAAGAGGAACAAAAGAAGGTAAGCTTGTCACATGGCAAGAATGTGGGCTAACAGACTCATATCCTGTACATTACATTGGCATCTTGGTGATGTCAGGAGAATTTGAGGAGGGCCAACAGCCTTTTGGGTAGGGCTGCCTTTAGCAAACTTATGAGTGGACATGGACAAAGGCCACCTAGGATGGGCAGGCATGGTTTGGTTGGGATCTGCATTGTGGGAGGAAATGCTATCATTGATGAAATCACAGGTCCATTTGAATTTTAAAATTGATACACAAAAAGAGTATTTCCTTTCCACAACTGAGGTGATTATATTGTTTACTTTCATTCTAATTTTTATGATTTAAATTCAATCAAATTTTATTCAAAATGCATCTATTAAGTGTCTGCTATTTGCAAGGCATTGGGGATATGCAGGTAAAACTGAAGCAGTCTGCCCTTGTGGAGCTTACTAGGAGGGGGAAACAAGAAGTTCATGGGTAAATGAATATAAAATGGGTGCAAAATAAGTTCATAGCAATTTCAAGAGTGGAGATGAGATGAACTAACAAATAAAGGTCCCCCCTTTTTTTTAGAAGGTCACCTTTGTGCCTGCATAGTAGAATGTAACTATAATCTGAGCTTACTGGGACATTGAGGCTGAAGGATTTCTTGAATTCAGGACTTCTGAGCTGCAGTGGGTTAAGGCAATCAAAGCAACTAAGATCACTGTTAATGTGGCAGCCCCCTACACTGGTGTAGAGGACCACCAGGCTGTCTAGGAAAGGGCAAGCAAATATAGGTAGAAAAGTGAGCAAGTCAAAGCTCCCTTGCTCATCAGAGGGGAAATTGGGCCCTGAGTAGCACCTGCACTTCCAGCCTGGGCAATATAGGGAGATCCAGTATTTTAAAAATTAAATTAGGGTAGAGCCAAGATGGCAGAGTTGAGGCAACAACCCAGGTGAACTCTTTCAAAATTCCCTTCCAAACAACTTCAGAATAATGTATCAAATCTAATTCTGGAGCAACAGAGCCAACAAAAGATCTGGGTGAAACATTTTTTCAGCCCAAAATAATTTATGGGATCAGCAGTAGAGGTGTGTGATACTAGGGTCAGGGATAACCCAGAGCACATGTGGTGGCAGCACCAGCCATTGGCCTTGGAGGGGGCTGCAACAGTGGAAGCGGCAGCTTCAGGAGCTCTCAGCCCAGAGTCATTAAGGCAATCAGTCAACTAGTTAGAAAAAGGGGACCCTGAGCTGGCATGGCACAAGATCCTGTTGCATTGCCCATATATAGTTCCAGGTGGCAGTTCCAGGGCAGAGGAGAGTGCTAGCACTTGTAGCTGCAGGAAGTAGGGGTCCTTCCTGGGTAAAGACCAGAGTACATATCAGGAGAGCAGTGACTACTCCTCTCCCTAGATCACACCACCTTGGATGCACCCAAAATTCACAGGACCTCACCCCACCCCCCCCGAACTAGCTCTGACATCTGGAACTAGCAGCCTGAAGCCTGGGACAATACTCCTCCCCCTGAACCACCCCCCCCATCTCCCACTGAGCCCAACTTTAACATAAAGTTCAAAGTCAAGAAATAAACTGGAGAAATGAGCAAATAACAAGACAGAACCTGACCGTAGAAAACTACTATGAGGGTAGGGAAAATCAAGACAAACTCAGAAGAAGACAACAGTGTGTAAATAGCTCAAGCAAAGCCTCAAAGAAAAATACTAACTGAAACTAAGGACAGCAAGAATTCCTGGACGAGTTAAAGAGATAAGAGGTTGAGGAAAAATTTGGAAAAGAAATGAGAATGATTTAAGAAAATTAAGAAAGAGACTTAACTTGCTAAAACAGTACAAAAAGTATGCTAAAGAGAATAACACCTCAAAAAACAAAATTGGCTAAATGATAAAAGAGAGACAAAATTCACTGAGGAAAAAAACTCCTTAAAAAGCAGAATTGGCCAAATGGAAAAAGAGGTACAAAAGGTCACATAAGAAAATAATTCCTTTAAAATTATAATTGGGTAAGTGAAAGCTAATGACTCCATGAAACATAAAAAAAAATAAAACAAACTCAAAAGGATGAAAAAAATGTGAAATATTGTAAAAAGTTAAATTTTATTTAATTAAAAATGAAAGTAGCTTTTGAATGGAGCTTTATATAGGGGAGTAATATATTTCATAATGCATAAGTGAGAACTGAGAATATTATAGGCATAAGAGATAGCTTGTGCCAAAGCACAGAGACAACCAAAAAAAGTAATAGCATGTGTGGGGAACAGCAGGTAAGCCATTTTGGCCAGAACATGGAGTGCACATGATAGAAAAGGACAGGTCAGGGAAGATTGCAAAAGGTTTTACATGATAAACAGAGGAGTTTCATACTCGAAGCAATTTTATTTTATAAGAAACAGTATTTTTACTTTACTACTTGGAAATAGTAGTAGTCATAATAGTAGTGGTAGCAATATTATTTTATACTATAAACAAAAAAGATGTCATGAAGTTTTTTGAACAGTTAGGAATATTAATTTGGAAGTTGTGTGTTTACATTAAAAGTTTTAAAAAGTCATTGAGCCAAGAGAAAGTTAGCAAGGTAAATGATATCATTTTCACCATAGTCTTGTCTATTTTATCCTAAAATTTTAAAAGAAATAATATCTTCATGAAGTATTTTATAATGAGAGGCTTATCAAATTAATCTTTTAAAAATGTGTTATTTTTTTCTAAATTTTTTTTTATTGCTCCATTACTTTATTTTCCTTTTTTCCTTTTCTTTTTTTTGCATATATTGTTTGGTTCAGTGCTATATGGCTTTAATAATGATTTCTTCATGTTTTGTTTTGAAATCTAGCAGGGGGAGATCTCTCTTATTCATGTTTTACTGCCTAATTTTCCAAGGTAGTTTTGCTTTTCCTCATTACTCTCCAGGCTGTACTCCTGACACTCCAGAGTTTTGCTGCCATGCCACAGAAACCTCTTTACCCCGGAAATTCATTCCATCCTGGGAATTTTTACACTAGAAGTACCTTGGCCTCTCCAGCTTCTTTCTCTAATTAGTTCCTTCCAGAAATTTCATTTTAAAGAAGACACTCAGGGTCAATTATTTTACTCTTCCACCTTTTCAGCTTGCTTTTATGTGTTTTCTTCCCAGACTAGAATGTAAGCTCCTTAAGGGTAGGGATCGTATTTAGCATAGTGCTTAACTCACCGTAAGTGCTTAATAAATGCAAGTTCACTTGATTTTTTTTTTGTTTTTCCTAAGGCATTTTGTTATTTTATCAAGTTCTATAAAAGAACTCATTAATGTTTTAATTAGTGTTGTGTTAAGTTTATAAGTTACCTTAGGAAGTTTTGCCCTAATATCTCAGAGGCATAATCTTCCCCTACCTCACCTTGGTTTCTGGGGAGAGGAGAATTAGGTTCCCAGCTTTAGTGCCACCAAATTCAAGTACAAAAGCCCTCTTGGATTTGTGTTCCCAGGACCCTGACTTCTCAGGACTTCCAAGGTGAGTTAACAACATCTGGCCTAGAATCATGGCCTCCAAGTTACCCATGGTTCAAAGCTTCCAGGTCCAGTACTCCAATCCCTTAGAGATGAAAAAGGAAAACAAAACAGGGAAAAGCATCAAGCCTATTGTGGGAGCTTAGGAGTGGCCCTCAGGCCTTGCCATCCCCTCCCTCCACCTCCGTCACATATTGTCACTTGCTATAAGTGAATGAGTCATTCCCCCCTGAACTCTTTAAGAAAGAGGATGGCAGTGCCTCAAGTAAATTTCAAGATGCATACATCCAGATCCACCTACTCAGCTAATGAAAAAAAGACTGCTTTTAACTACATGGTAGGCCTATGCAGAATGTCCATGCTTGTGTCAGTAGTACTCCTGTCTCCTAGAAACCGGTGTCTGGAGTTTGCCACTCCAGTGCCTCCATCTTAGTGAACATGGCATAAGCCGATCCCTCCTCTTTTATACATTTTTCTTTATCTGAAATGCTCTTTTAATTATGTATCTATATCTTTTATTTCTTTTTGCCTTCTGATCATCTTTTTTTCTTTTTCAAAAGCAATTCTAACATTCAGAGTTTAACAAAATCTACTCTGTGATTATCTTTATCTCACTATGGAGGCTCTCCCATTAAGATTTTAAGTATCAGTTATTATAAGTACTTATCTATGATATTTCTTTAGTGCAGAACCAATTGATCTTTAGTAGTATGGGTTTTCCTTTTCTAATCCTTTAAAGCTGTTGATTTTTAAATATCCATCTTCTGCTTTAGAACAGAATAATCTTAAATTTTACATTTGTTATGCTCCATTTTTTAAAACTTTTTCAGTGTTTTCTTGTTTTTGATATAAAATCTGATGAGATCATGGTTAGTTTGTTTAGTATTTAATATCTTCATCCTAATGGCTTGAAGATGTTTTTGTTTTGTTTTGGATATAGTTTTGATGTTTGATGATGGTTTGAGTGAGTGAAATTTAAATTTTCTCCTTTTGAGACCGTGTGTGTGTGTGTGTGTGTGTGTGTGTGTGTGTGTGTATTTTATTCCTCTTCTCTATTTGCATAGTGGTGGTTGCTTTAAAAAAAAAAAGATAGTCCTGAGACATTTTCAGAGTATTTTCTGATGTGATCCAGAAACAAGATAATTCTAAAGTTCCCTCTACTTAATCTGTTTTTTAAATCTATAGTATTCTCCTACAGTGCTTGTAAGCCTTTTTTTTTACCATTTGAGTAATTTTTTTAGCTTGTTTTTCCACTTAAATTGCATCATGTGCCATTCTTTGCTCCATTGCATTAATATAGGTCTTTGCTGTCTCCAGCAAAATTTTCAAGTTCTCTATGCTATTTCTTATTTTTATCATTTTTCATTATCTTCTATTGAGTTTTTTAAGCTAAATTCAATTCCTCCTCTAATTCTTCTTCGTTAGTTTTTAAAATAAATCTGACTCTTTTAATTTTTTTGAATGTCTATTAGCTATTTGAACACATCTATATTTCTTGGGATTTATTATATTGCTTTTGATGCAATACATAGCCCTGTTTAGCTATGTGCAGTTTCTTTTTGATATTTATGTTGCTATATTTGAGGAGAAATACAGTGTAAATTTGTAGTGACCTCTTCGTCTGCCAACTTCCTGGAAATTCTATAGGTTATTTGCCTGTCAAAATTTTCTTGAGTCTTCCTTTTATGGTTCAACTCTGTCAGGCAACCCAGGAGAAACCTTTCAAAGCTGTCCTCCAAGTTTTCCCTCCTGGATCTCTTTATGCTCCAGCCCATTAGCTCTTCCTAGACTCCCTGTCTGGGAAGCTTGATGTCATGATTGCCCCTGGTGACAAGCATGTCATGAATGGTCCTTATCCCTATGAAAACATAACTAAAGTCTAAGTTCAGAATGGCTTCTCATTTAATTGCCTCCTAACTGTTTTCCCTCCTTGACTTTCCGTATCTGCTCTCGGTTTGGGAGAAAATGTATGGTGTCCAAAGATACACAAGCTTCTATTCTGAGATAGATTTAAGTTGACACAGCTGCCAAATGTGCTGGGACCCAGAGCCCCATTGGATCTTGTGGTCATTCCCCCTGGTACTCTGCTCTGTACCAAACTAGACCTCTTGAATACTCCCCTGATTTTCAGGTTCATGAATGAGGAGACTGTTTTCTTCTCAGTGTTTAGCACAGTGACTGTAACATAATAGGTGCTTAATAAATGTTTATTGACTGACTGGATCCCTGGATCCAAAGGAATCTTCTCTCAGCCATTTGGCCATTCTCCACTGACCTGGAAAATCTTTTCTTTGTCTCACACCTAGAGGTCTCAATGGTTTCAAGCCACTAAAAGCCCAGAGTAACCTAGAAGCACCTGATCCTTTCTGACCTGTTCAGTTTTCGTGAAGCAAATTCACTATCCTAGTATTTAATCTCATTTTCATCTTCAGTTAATTTGACAAGATTTCTTCATTTAATCTATCTGAAGGATGTCTAGAAGTTTTATTCGTGACCCTTGGTTCAGGGCACTACATGTCTGGTATTCCTGTGTCTACCTGACACATTGAGTTTGTATTGCACATAATTAGGTTTTCCAACTTTATTTAAGAGTCAAAATCTGAGCATGTGTGTTATATAGTGGAAAGAGAACAGACCAAGAGTTAGAAAACTTGGAATCTGGTCTTGGTTCTGCCACAGGAATAAGGCATATTAGCTCAAAGGGCCTCAGTTTCTTCATCTGTAAAATCAAGGGATTGGGTTAGATGTTTTGCTAAGTTCTCTTCTGGCTTTAGGATTCTATTCTATTTTATTTGTATTCTCTTTTATAAATCTATAACCCTTTACATGGATCATGTAAAACTGACTTACCTACTATTGCTACTACAGTCCAAATTAATGACTTCCCCATTTTATAGTGATGCTGACCTTTTTAATTAGTTAAAAACATATACTATAAGGTTTCTGTAAAACATTCAGCGATAATAATAGACTCTACGATGTTAAAATCACTTGGAGCTAATTCTGATTAAATTGAAAATGACAGTTCCATAACCTACAAATACTGTGTTTCCCTTTTCTTATTAGTCACTGGAAAGATACTTCCTCCTAGTTGCAAAAAATACACCAGATGCCATAACATTTTGGGTGCTCTCCCCTACCTACTGTTTCAGAATTCCAGGAAATGGAACAGTTGTACTGAACTATGCCCTCCAGATTGCCAAACTGTGCAAACTCGTTGACTGAATGATACTACTACTTGGCCTATACCCCCAAAGGAACCAAAGAAAGAGGGAAAGGACCTACATGTACAAAAGTATGTATAAAAGTCCTTTTTCGTAGTGGCAAAAAACTAGAAACTAAGAAAGTACCCATCAGTTGGAGAATAGCTTAAAAAAATATGCTATAGGAACATAATGAGATTCTACTGTGCTATAAAAAATTATAAAAGCGATGGTTTCAGAGAAGCCTTTGAAGACTTGTATGCCCTGATACAGACTGAAGTGAGCAGAAACAGGAGAACAATGTCTTCAATAACAACATTGTAAAGAAAAACAACTTTGAAAGATTTAAGAACTCTGATCAATATGATAATCAGCCATGATTCCCAAAGACTGATGATCACGCATGCTATCTACCCTCCTCCTGATAGAGAGGTGATGGATTCAGGGTACAGAATTAGACATATTTTTGAGGCACCTGGCCAATGCAGGAATTTGTTTTGCTTGATAATGTAGGTTTGTTACAATAATTTCCCTTTTCTTTTTAATTGGGGAGATGTCAGAGGAAAATAACAGATTTTTATTAGTTGAAACAGATAAAATTACATTAAAATAAAACAAACAGTTATGCTTTTACTTCTTTAGGAGGCAATGCCCTCAAAATCATTAGTGCGGCCCATGAGGCTGAGGTCTATGTATAACACTAGTAGAAATAAGATATAGGGGAAAAGCCTCACATATACATTAAACCAATAGTTTGGCCCAAATAAGTAATTTATTTTTGCCTATTTTGAATCTTGTGTGTAGTTTCTAAAAAATCGGTGCTATTCTTGGGAATAAGGAGCTTGCCGAAGAGTTGGATGTAACTCTGCTCCTCTGCTGAGCCCTGGTGTTACTGCATCTGGCATGTGACATGCTGTTTTTGATTTGGAAATTTTAAGGAAGATAAAGTCAGAGAAACAGCCATGAAGGATAACACACGTCCTACCAAGGTTGAGGAAATGAGACATATGAAGAGAGGGAGACAGAGCTAAATATACAAGCTCTAAGAATACCTAGAAAGCTGGGTGGGGGGTGGGGGATAGTAAGAGAGCATTGCTGGCCTATAAATAATTTCAAGGTGAAGCTACATTGCTTTTACTTATATAATATCCTCCCTTATTCCCAGATTGTAGTAGTTCATTTCTAAATTCAAGGAAGAGAAACATGGCTCATGTCCACAAGACTTTTACCTACTTAGAATTTATTGATGTCAAAACAAAGAATGCCTAGAGAGAATGTTCTAGTCTATGTCAACAGCCCCTGGGTCTATTTAGTAGTGATATGGGCTTTGCCACAGCACATTTGAGGCTCAATGGGGACCTAGATTGCCCTTCTAGGACCATAGACTGAGCAGAATAGTTCCTGGATACTGGGGTTTATACCATTTTATATTTGGAAACAATAAAAGGACCCAATGTTTTATACACTTGAACAAACCAATCATGAGTAAGGCAAATAAGGATGCACCCAAGGTCTGACAAAATTCTTTTATTTACACCTGTGGATTCATCAGCCACTCTGGCTGTCTGTTTATTCATTTCCCTTTCTCCTTATGAGGCCTAGTCTGTCCAGACCTCACTAATTAAAAAACTCAAATGGTAGAAAATATTGTTCAAGCATCTGGGTTCTTTATCTTAATTATCTTTGCAAGTTCCATTCCCATTCATCAAATTCCTTGTTTGTTCAAGGAACTGTGTGAAGAAATTGGGATAAAGAGACAGCCTAGGAAATGGCTCCTTCCTTTAAAGGGATTATAGGCATAAAACAAGTATAATATAAGCATGGGCCTTTGCAAGAAGAACAAACCAAGAATTAATGTCATTCAGAGGAAGGAGAGAGCCTTTTTTTATCTGTGGGTGGGTATAGCCGATGAGGTAGGAATTAGGGAATATGTTTCAAAGGAGTTGGCATTTGACCTGGACTTTGAGAAATGAGTAAAATTTTGAGGGATCGAGATTATAAGGTGCAGGTAGGGGGTAGGTAAGGGGTTTGGGGAATATCCCAGATGGAGAAAACACAGTATGTCTACAAAGGTGCCAAAGTAGGAAAACACATATGTGTGTGGGAAAATATGACTGGAACAGTTTGGCTAGACCATAGTATACATGAAAGAGAGTAGTGGTAGATAAGACTGGGAAAGATATTTTGGGGAACACATCATAAAGCAATTTTTGATAGCTGGACTAAGGATTTTGGATTCTCTCCAGTAGGAAAGTGGGGAGCCATTGAAGGTAACTGAGAGGGTAGTGACATTATTAAAGAAGTACTTTAGAAAGATTAATCTGATGTTAGTGCGCAGCAGGAGAGTCCAGAGGCCAAGAAATTGGTTAGGAAGCTATTTCAATAGTTGAGATACAAGTTGATAAGGCTCTAAATTAGCTTGGTGGCAAAGGAAATGGAAAAGAAAAACAAATTCATTCAGAATGAAACAGAAATTGGGATAAAGTTAATAATTCAGGAATTCTTGGCTTCTTAAAGATAAATAATACTTTCAATGACTGCCAAAGCAGGTTTTTGGTCATTGTGAAATATGGGGAAAGAAAATGATTCAAAATTACTAAAATGTGGAATTTAAACTTAGGTTGCCTTTCTTTTCAAGTTTCATGTTTTAGATATAAGTACTTTTGATCTTAGAGAACAAAGACCTAGAATTTACTGCAACCCCTTCTCACTATTAGTGTTTCTTCACAAGGCTGAAGGTAAATTGGGGAATTGACAGCCCTGGGCCTTCAGCCCCCAGAAAGGTAGGATGAACATGAAGAAAAGGGGATGGAATAAATGCCAACTGAATGAGAAATATAGAGAAAATTTCACTATCAATATCTTTCTCCTCTAATCTTCATTTGCCCAGATAGGAATAATATAGTTTTAGAGGAGACTCTGTTAGTGGCAGTTGATATTTCAAAGCTGAAGATTAAAGTGAGTTTGTGGGGTATGTTTAGGGGAACTTTGCAGGTGAAGGTTTTTATTTTCTTATATGTGTTATGGACATATATGTTGTGTTTGTCCTTCATTCTCGAAGATGACCATGACATCATGGAGATCATGGCATGACTTGCAGTTGAGTTTGATTTGAGGGAGAGAGGGCTGGCATATACATGTGTACATTTGTATAAATATTTGAGGCAGAAATATGTGAGTGCATAGGACAAGAGGGAAGTAACAGCGTTTGTAGGGATAGGAATGATAGTAAAGCTAAAGAAAAAGATAGTATGTCACCAATTGTTTCTTTTCTTTTTGTTAAAAAGCCTTTAATTAATTAATTTTTTAACATTCAGTTAGAAAAATTTTTGAGTTCCAATTTTTTTCCTTTCCTCCAGCCCCTCACCTACCCATTGAAAAGGCAAGCAGTAGCATACCTATTATACATGTGACATCATTCAAAACACATTTCTATATTAGTCACGTTGCAAAAATAGAAAAAGAAAGTGAAAAACAGTATGCTTTTGTCTGTACTCAGAGTTCATCAGTTCTCTCTCTAGAGGTGCATAACGTTTTTCATCATGAATCCTTTGGATTTGTCTCGACTATTGTATTGATCAGAGTAGCTAAGTCTTCCACAGTTGATCATCATTACATTATTGTTGTCACTGTGTGCCATGTTAGTTCTCCTGGTTCTGCTCCCTTTGTATAAGTTCATATAAACTTACTCAGGTATTTCTGAAACCATCTCCCTGGTCATTTCTTATAGCACAATAATATTCCATATGTGACTAATTCTTGCAGCCTTGTTGATTTCCAGTTCCAAATACTTAGTCTTAGTGGTTTCTCATCCCCTGGTTGTTAAATTTGTTGGACCATAGCTATGATAGGCAAGATAGACCAAAAAGTGTAGAGGAAATGGAGACTTTGCTTTCTAATGTGATTCTCTATGAATACATTATTTGTGTATGTGGTCTTTTATGGTTTATTTTCTACATAACTGCTACTTCCCCTTGGTGCCAAACTCATTGAATCCTCCCTTGTAGCAAAGCGAAGTAGTTAAGCAAAACAAACCAACACAGTGATCATGCCTGTCTGTGTATGAAGCATTCTACCCCTGTATTTACCACCTTTCTTACAAGATGAGGAAAAAGTCATTATAGAAATCTGAATTATGATTTTAGTATTATTGTGGTATATATATTTATGCATATACATATATAAATATATATTGTCCCTCTTAAAATCCCTAATTTTCTTGAAGGTCTGCTCAAGCTTCACTTTCCATATGAAGCCTTTTCTTATCCCTCCAGCTGCTAGTGTCTTCCTGTCCAAAATGATTTCGTATTTATGTATATGTTTTGTGTGTATATTTATTTCATGTACATGTATACATATGTTTGCTATGTTGTGTATTTATTTTAATACATATAGTATGTAAAATACTATGTGTGTATATATATATATATATTTTTTTTTCTCCTCCAGTAGAAAGTAAGCTTCTTTAGGACTCAGACTATTATTTCTTTTTGCTTTTTGTAACCTCAGGACCTAGCACAGTGCCTGGCACATAGCGATGCTTAATAAATACTTGCTGATTAATTCAATGGATTGACTCTACTTTCTTCACTCTGTATCGGTTCATAACCAGTTGTCCCAAGTTTCTCTGAATTCTTCATGATAATTCTTTCTTATGGCATAAGAATATTGTATTACATTCATAAACCACAATTCTTCATTTGATGGACACCCACTTTGCTTCCAGTTTCTTGCTTCTTCAAAAAGTTAGCTGTATACTTTTCAGCAACAAGCATCTTTGAACTAGATGAAAGCATTGATCAATTTCTCCAATGCAATCCAGCCTGGTTACCTCCTCCTACTTAAACTCGGAGCCCAACACATTGTCCATAGGCAGCACCTAGTCACATATCTTGTGACAAATCATTTATGGACTTAAATATTTCTCTTATTTGCTAAAGCAGTTTCTGAAATACATGGAGCAAGCTTTTCATCAAGTGATAGGAGGTCATGATGCTATGATTCTTCAGAAGCCCTCAGGATCAGACAAGAATGGGTCAGAGGTGTTTCCAGTTGAGTAAAATGGAGACTCAATCAACCCAGACAATAAAGCCAAAGGGCAGGACAAGGTAGAGTAGAAGTTCTGGTATTCAAAACCAAGAGAGATTAGGAGGAGGGCACTAAAGCAAGAGCAGACACAAGGAGGATGGAAATCACTAGCTGTGAGAAATGCAAACTGGCCTTGTCTAACCATTTTAACCGTTAAGTAATTATGGGTGATTGTGTTTAGTGCATTGAGTGTTTGACCTGAGTGGAAATTCTTACTAATCCCATAAACCCAGGCAAATAATTTTTCTTCCTCAGTGTCCTCATCTGTAAAATGAGAATAATAATAGCACTGACTTTACAATGTTGTTAGGATCAAATGAGATAACACATAGAGCACTTTGCAAATCTTAAAGCACTATATAAATGCTAGCTAAAATACATAAGTTCCATGTAGAAGATGTTGACTTTTATGGTATTCCTTCTGGTCAACCTTGATTTCTACTGCTTAATTGAAGATCAACTGCCTAGTCCTGAATTCATAAACATGAAGTCATAAACATTGGTCATCAAAGACCAGGTGCAAGTGAGGTTGTCTTCACCCTCACCTAATGCTTGCCAACTTTTTAAGCATGGTACAGTGGAATGAATGCTGGATTTCAAGTAAAAGGATCTGGGTTCAGATTAGCTCTGCCACTTAACACCTGTGTCATTTTCTTATTCTCATAACTTCTCTGGGTCTGTTTCCTCAATTATAAAATAGGGTCGGACTAAATGGTCTCAGAGATCTCTTCCAGTTCTAAATCTATGATCCTGTGATTTTTCCCTCTAAAAGCCTCTTTGATCTTCTTCCTCTCCCCACGTTCTGGTCCCTAGGGTGAGGATTGGCTAGGTACAGAGTAATCAGACTGCTTTATGGTCATGAATCTTCTGACTGTCCTAGCAATGTCACTGCCTGGGAAAGAGCATAAACCCTCCTTTACTCATCCAGGAGAAAAACAACCATTAAGAATGGGAGGAGACATTTGGGAGTCCTACACTAATTTATAATTTCCTCCCTAAGCCTTTACAGGATGAATCTATATGTGTGGGGTGCTCTGAGGTTTTGAAATTGTTCTGAGTTTTAAGGTGGTTGAAGTAGGACACCCAAAGGCCCTAAGTATAGAGGACCACGGTGCTGATTAGCCAGTGGTGTGGTTCTCTGACCAGAGGCTAGTTGGTGAACATGGCTTAGTTTTGGGTCCTGAAGTCCCACAGTTAAATACACAGTATCAAAAGGTTTCTTCAGAAATTTCAGGTGAATAATTGAGCCATGGATGTGAATGTGAACAACTGAGGCCACACTATTTTCAAAGTTTAGGCACCCAATTTTAAAGCACTTGAAACCAGCCAGCAGTGATTCACTCCCTGGGGAACTCCAGATAATTGCCTTCAATACCAAGAGTGAATCAGACCTGTAGTGTCTCAGTGTCATCTTCTCAGATGTGGTGGTTCAAAGATTGTTATGATTATTATTCAGAATTTTGTCACATAATGTCACTGAAGAATTGCAACCACAGCCTTGGGAGATTTCCCAATTCCCGTTTCAGGCTTGTTTAAAGAGCTTATCCAAACTACTTGATTTTTCAGACTACTTGACTGATTGTGAGTGGTTAGCTACAGAATTCTGGAGAAAGTGAGAGAAAAATATGGAGACTACATTTAGGGTGACTGACACTTTTCATGGATGAACGAGGAGGTGGATGGCAATTGACAGAAACTGAGATTGACCCTGAAGGAACATTGTCATTTCTCTATTTTTGGTTTCCTTTTTCTTATGGTTATATTTATTTATATAATTTCAATCCAATTCAAAGAAAAGGTTTCTTATGCCCCTACTTTGTGCAAGCCACTATGCCAAGTTGGGAGGACACAGACAAATGGAAAAAGAATCCAAACAGATGAGTACCAAGAAGTGAACTCATTGAGGACAAGGACTATTTCTGCGCTTTTGTTTTCTTTGTATTCCTAACGTTTAGTATGGGTGCCTGGCACATAATAAGTACTTACTAAATGCCTGTGGATGGATACACAGACACACAGACATACGTATGCATATGTATCGTGTGTATATAATATATGTATATATACACACGTGTACGTGTGTGTGTGTGTGTGTGTGTGTGAGAGAGAGAGAGAGAGAGAGAGAGAGAGAGAGAGAGAGAGAGAGAGAGAGAGAGAGAGATAATTTGATAGGGAAAGAAGACAAAACAACCCTGGGAGATTAGTACAAACTTCCCACAGAAGATGCCATTTGATCTGAGTCTTGAAGGGAACTAGAGATTCTAAGAGGCAGCAGAAGTGAGAAGGAAGTTCATTCCAGGCATGGGGTGGGGTACAGCCTGAGCAAAAACATAAGGGTGAGAAATGGAATGCCAAGTTCTAGGTTTAGCAAGTAGGTCAGTGTATCTAGAACATGGAGTGAATGAAAATGAATGATAAACTAAAGTTATATTGTGTAGGGCTTCATATGACAAATTTAGCTCTTTGCCCGTGTATCCATATAACCTTAAGCTGAAATCTCTTAATGTTGACCCAACATTAAGTTACTAGCTGTGTGACTCTGGGCATGTCACTTAACTCTGTTTGCCTCAGCTCCTCGACTGGAAAATGAACTGGAGAAGGAAATGGCAAACCACTTGAGTATCTTTGCCAAGAAAACCCCAAATAGGGTCACAAAGAGTTGGATCCAACTGAAATGACTAAACAGTAGCAAGATCATTCCTGTGCCAAATTCTTTCTTAGTTGGAGGAATTTAAGAGCCTCTGGCCTGTGGCTCAGCACCATTAATCTTGCTTCTGGTACCACTCAGATTTTATACTTCAGCTCTAGTGACACGAGTCCTATCATGTTCCCCATACTCCTCAGTTTCCCTAGAACTCTAGGAACTCCAGATCCTTTGGCATTGGTCCCTCTAGGAACCATATTCCAGTTGTCATGGCTAGGTCCCTGCTACTTGCTGCCAGGCCCCTCTGAAGTTAGCTGACCTCTTGCTTCCTATTTCCTCTCACTTGACCTCTTAAATTCTGGCCTTGCCCTCGTGGGCCCATCTGATGTCCACTTCCCAGCCATGCAGAGTCTTGGTGCCAGTTAATCTTATGACACTTAGATTCACTCTACTTTCTTTATCTCTTGGTATTTCTCAGTACTTAATCAATCAAAAATTATTTACTAGTACACATTGAACAAGTGATCATTTCTCTTACATCTCGCTAAGTAAGGTGAGGGAGACTAGAGGCATAACTCTTGGTCTTTGTCCTCTAGTTGCTTCCTTTTTAGTTGAAAAAAACATGACTGACACATATAAAGCATACTTTTTCAAGTTCTCAGTAGCAGTGATCCCATTACATTGCTAATGGCAGTGCATCCCACAAGGTGGCATGATTAATTTATACACAGCCTGGTTGCCAGGAAAAGACTTTTGAGGATTCTGGGAGATGGCCAGAATACCAATCTGATTAAACATTAAATTTTTGGTACTGACCATTAATACACCTTAATTTTCTCTTTTCTTAGCTAGTTGTCTCTAATTCTTTCAACCCAGTTTCATTTAACATGATTTAGAGTCTGCCCATTGTACTGTTCTGACTCTTCTGAACAGACTTAAGCTTCTCTATATTTCTCCTACAATGCTGTGTCCAGAGCCAATCACAATATTCCGTATGTATTCTGACCACTGTAGAGTACAGGAAGACAATAATGGTCACCTTGAACACCATGTTTTCATTAAGGAAGTCAAAGGTGGCGTTATATTTTTTTTGCCTGCCGTATTATGATTCAAATGCTTAAAGTCACATGACCCACAAGATGGCAGCATGGTGATTTTCTACAAACCTCTCCAGACTAAAAACTATCTAAACAAAAAGGAAAGAGGTGCTAAATATAAAGTAACTAAGGCAGAATCCATTGGATAGGAAGACAGAAATATCTCATAAGTTAAAGCCTTATGAAATAACATAAAACTGAAATATTTAGAGCTCCCACTCAATATTCCCACCCTCAACCCACACCATGAAGGGCTTAATATTGCAGGCTTATGCTTTAGAGTCAGAATGTGTTGTCCTCTGTTTTGTTCCCTTATGGCAGTGACTCAGTTTGAACCTGCCTTCCTCCCCTTCACCCTTTATCCCACAAGAGGTGGAAGAGAATGACTCTGCTCAGCCACATTAAGGAAAGGAAGTATGATGGCAGATCTGTGGGGTGAGTGGAAGATGGCGGTACAAGGCCAGCTTGAGAGGAAGCCCTAGAGGCTTCTGTGCCTGAGAAAAAGGGAGCTATAAACCCCAGCTGGGATCAGGGCTCTCCCTATAGAATTTGCTATGGTCAGTCATAAGAAAAACTGAGAGGCAAATGTCCAAGGGAAAAACACTGGATATAAACTGAGCTTCCAAATAAACACACTGATAATTAGAGTCATAAATACAAAAGAAAAAAAAATGAGTAAAATTTCAAATAGAAGACCATAAAATTGTGAACAAGTATACTATGAAGGAAATTGAGCCCAAAGTCCCCAGTCTAAGAGAGAATTCTGTGGGGTACCCAGAGATCATGGAACAACACAAAACTCCAGAAAGGTTCAAGAGAGAAATAAAACTTTCAGAAATCAGATATTAGATGCAAATTAGGTCAGAAATTAGAGGTCTCGATGGAAAATTAAAGACAAAAACAACCTAGGAAGATTAGAACACATTTTTATGGGAGAAATAATAAGTGGAAGGTAGCTCTAGTAGGGGAAGAGGAGGCAAATGATATAAGGTAGCTGCTGATGCTCTGCCCCTGCCCTGACCAGTCCCCAAACAAGAGAATCCATAGTAATTTCCTTATTCTTCAAGAAGAGTGTAGGTATATAGAAGAGTAGTTTAAAGACTACTCTTTAAGAGGGAGAACCTATACTGAGAGACTGGGGGGTGGGCTTCATCTCAGGGAAATAAATGGGCATCACTGATGAACGTTCCCATGCTTGCGATGATGTTGGGGTCAGGGTTCAATATATCTGTGGTGAGAGACAAAGACCTTACAACCAATTTTGCTTGAGGGCGGGGCCAGAATGGCCACTATATGGAGACCTAATTGGCTGAACAAAGATAGGATTTCTGAGAGTGAATAGATGGGGAAAAGACAGGAGTTGCCTTATATCTTTTATTTGGGGCTGTGTTTGTTCTTTGTAATTTTGAAACATTCACATTTTTGTGGTTGTTTTTCCCACTTACATTGCAGTAATCGTGCATATTGTCTTGGTTCTGAGGTAAATGCAAACTTCATTTTGCACCAGTTCATAGATATCTTTCTCTGTATTCATCATATTTGTCATTATTTACGGTGTGGCAATATGCCATTAGATTCACGTACCACGATTTGTTTAGTCATTCCCCGATATTTGGTGTTAAATTTATTTAATGCCAGGAAGCAGATTGGGATCACTGAAAGTGCTGTACAATTTCTCCAACATGGTCTAGTGCTCTTTCTTTTTTTCTTTCTTTGTTTCTTTCTTTCTTTTTGGCTAGGCAATGGGGTTAAGTAACTTGCCCTGGGTCACACAGCTAGTAAGTGTTATGTGTCTAAGGCCAGATTTGAACTTGGGTCCTCCTGAATCCAGGGCTGGCGCTCTATCCACTGCACTACCTAGCTGCCCCCTTTCTTTCTTTTAACATATTTTGGGCTGAGTTTTTCCAGTTGCAGAAACTAGCCAGGCATCCTCTACTATTCCACTCACAATTTTGTTTTTTAAACTAAAAAAGAGGACTTCACATATATTCCTATTAAATTTTATTGTGTAACTTATAGCCCTTTAGTAGGCTGAATTTGTTTCTATTAGAGTTCTGCCATCCTGTATATAAGCTATTGCTCACAGCTTCCTGTCACCTGCAAAGCTGATAAGCATACCATTTATATCATCTATTTTAGACAAAAACATTGAATAAGACAGAGGCAAGTAAAGAGCCTTGAATCATACAACTGATGGTCTTCCTCTAGGTTGATATCAAATGATTAATCTGGTGACATTGGGTATGGTTGCTTAGATAGGTACATATCCACCTAGCTTAACTAGGATTCAGCACATAAATTCTTCATCTTTTTCCCCAAAAAAAAAATTGCAGAAACTTTTTTTGGAGACTTTCTGAAATCCAGGTGCATAATACATATATAGATATAGATATCTATATCTATATTTATCTATCTGTCTGTATCTATATTATCTCTCTCTCTCTCTCTCTCTATATATATATATATATATATATAATCTATATCTTTTTGACCATTTTGATAACCCTTTTTAAAAAAAAAGTTTCCATTTGTAGGCCATGATCCAAGAAATCATAGAATTGCCTTCAGAATCTATGGCATAGTATATTGAATATTTTACTATCATTTGTTTTAGGCCTTTTCTTGTTTTTGTTGTTCAGTCATTCCATTGTGTCTGACTCTTCATGACCCTGTGGATCTGCCTGTGGGGTTTTTTTGGTAAAGATACTGGTGTGGTTTACCAATTTCTTTTCCAGGTTAAGTGACTTGCCCAGGGTCACTCAGATAGTAAGTGTCTGAGCTCAGATATGAACTCCAGTCTTTCTGACTCCATGCCTAGTGGTCTATTCACTGAACCACCCAGCTGCCCCAACTTTTTCTAGGGTCACAGTATTATAAACGTGGAACTGGAAGAGACCGGAGATGCCGTCTAGTCCAACCTTGTCATTTACAGATGAGGAAACTGATACTCAGTGAAATTAAGTAATTTGCCCATGGTCACATATGTAGTGGGATTTGAACCCAAGGATTTGAGCATACCATGATGACAAATCTTTATCATTTGATTGAGGATGTGCTTGAGTTTCAGAATGCATTGATAGTCTTCCTGAGACACATCTTCTGAAAAGGATACAAGATTAAATTTGAATGAGTTATGCGAGTTTGGTCAAAAGCAATATGTGAGCACAAAAAAATGAGATTAAGTTCCTCCTTTGTATTCTTCAGGGTCAAAAATCATGGAGTATTGGAGTCAGAAAGGACCTTGTAGGCTATCTAATTAACTTACTAATTGAGGTATGAATCTCTCGATAGCCCTGATAAGTGGTCATCTTGGCACTGCTCATATACTCAGAGTGATGAGCTCTCACTACTTACTAAGGCAGTGCATTTCTAGTTCGACTCAAAGGATCAAGAATATTGAACTGATACTTAGACCTGGGATTTTGAGAGGATCTACCAGTTATGGCTAGTTTGTAGTACTCCACTTAAACTTTGTGAGCTTACAACATGAAAACCCAGGGACAAACCAACTGAATTAAAGGGAGAGGTACCACTCCAAAGGGAAGTTTTCTCAAGAGTCAACATTAGACCCATCATGTGAGACAGAACTGATGTTCACTCTGCATCTCTTCTGGAAATTCATCAGCCTCATTCTTGTGTCATCTTTCTACCTCAAAGTTATCTCTCATTGGAACACTGATAACTCAAAGTACATTTCTTTTCCTCTCATTGTACTTTTCACAATACCGTAGGATTTCAGTAGATCTGAACCTTAATAATCATTGGCTCCAACCTCCTCATTGCCCATAAGAAGAAGCAGCAGAGCTAGAATTTGAAGCAGGTTCTCAAACTCCAAATCTGAGGCTTTTTTCATTATCCCATACTGCTTCCTAGAGCTAATGCACTTGATGTGAATTCATTTTCTCTCTGTTATTGGAAAATGATAATAAAACATGTATTAAGATATGCTTGCTATAGGACTAGTTTGAGAAAAGAGAAATGGGTAGTGAGGGATCTGCCAGTGATAACAGAATAGACAAGATGATTACTATGAGTACGGTTACTGAAGCAAAAAAAGGACCTCCATGGATTCCTACTGGATGTCAAAGACATACTGACAATCCAGGAATCCTGGACTGAGGGAGGTTTGTGTGATGACACTCAGAATCCAAAAATGATTTCAACAAGATCAGATAGTGGGGTCAAAATGAGTAAGATAAATTTGAAAAGAAACAAAGGGAGGGAAAAGGGAAAGAAAACGCAGTAGGGAAAGACATAATATATTTCTGTTTAAAGGTATGGAGATTGGTAGAACTGCCTTTGGTAACAGTAATTTCACAGGATTTAAAGTTGGAACAATCTTAGAAATAATCTAGAACAATATCCTCATTTTGTAGAACAGAGATTCATAACCTATGTTGCATCATGGACTATCTCCTTTGGTAGTCTGGTGAAGCCCATAGCCCCTTCTCAGAATCATGTTTTTAAGTAACTGAAGAAAATGCTAAATTTAAATTAGATATTATTGAAAATAAAGACATGATTTTCTCCCCATCCAAGTTCATGGATCTCCTGAAATCTATCTATAGACCCCCAAATCTATCTGAGACACTTGCCTGGGGACACTGTGACATGGCCAGGGTCTCAAAGCAGGTATATGTTTGGCAAGACTAAAACTCTAATCTGCCTACTCTATCTGGTTCTATATCCATTACCCCACCCTGTCTTTCTCTTATGTCCTTTCACTGAATCCATAATTTCCTGGCTTCAAATCAAAAGAACTCAGTACCAAGTGAGGAGGTCTTTTGCCTCATTTTCTTGTGAGATTTCTTGCTCATCTCTTCAAGTTCTCAATGTACCATAACAAAAGTGCCCATACATATTTTTTGGACAATTGATAATTTATTTGATGACATGTGAACGATTCTAATCACATCTGTAAAATTGAACCATGATTAATTTTTCCGATCTCTCTACCTCCAGCCCCAGCATATTAGGGGCTATCAAATGTAGGGCAATATTTTTAGAATCAGAACCCTCAACAATTTGGACTAAGATCATTGCTTCTTAAAGGAACTCTGCCAAACTAAAATAGATACCTTCCCTTCTCTTCCCTTCTCTTCCCTTCTCTCCCTTCTCTTCCTCTTCTCTCTCTCTCTCTCTCTCTCTCTCTCTCTCTCTCTCTCTCTCTCTCTCTCTCTCTCTCTATAAGAATGGGAACTGGATTCATTGTATATTTTACTGGTCCTACAACAAATAAGTAATACATATTTTTAGAAGTGACAAATAATAGAATGCCATCACAAATGTTTATGTGTAGGTTGGCAGAATCAGCAAGGCAACCTACACTCTTTATCCTGCTAGTGGCATCATCAAACTCTACACCACGCCTCCTCTGTGGATCATAGCACAGTACCACCCTCAGCATCACTGCTTATGTGGGCAGTGTTTGGGAAACAAACAGGAATGTCAGCATCCTTGTGAGCATAACACGGACGCTTTGTTTTCCTATTAGTTTAGTCACTGAGGTAAGAATTCATTTCTTTAGACCTTGATCAGCCAGGCTGCTGCTAGTAATCAGATTTCTCAGCAGGTAGTCATGTTAATTGACACTAGTACGTAGTATTCTCCTATCATTACAACTATAAATGCAGTCATAAAAATAGCTGCATATCTATTAAAATCATTCTGATGAATTAGGTCTGCAGAGTCACTAACTTCCAAAAACTGATCAGCTATTTTCCCAACACTCAACAACGTCATAGCAATGATGCAGCAAACCTTCAGTGTCCCAGCACTGGGATTACAAGCTATCATTTACATTGCTATTAACATTTTTATTAATTTATGGCCTAGTTCCTGATAAATACAATGTAATTAGTATTTTTTTAAATTATTTAAAATGTTTTTATTTTTAATTTATGGAATAAAACAGGCATTTCTATAACAGTATAGTAGAAAAAGATGAGTGCACATAAAACTGCAAATGTATTATGGACAACTGGCTATTCCTTTAAAAAAATATTTTTTAACATTTTTATTTAAAGTTTTGAGTTCCCAATTCTTTCCTTCCCTCCCCTCTCCTCTCCCTGAGATGCTAAGCAATCAGATATAAGTATATATGTGCAATTATATAAAACATTTCCATATTAGCCATTTTGTACGGGAGACTCAAAAAAAGAAAAAAAAATGAAAAACAGTGAAAAATAGCATGCCTCAGTCTGTAGTCAATCAACATCACTTCTTTCTCTGGGGGTGAATAGTAGGCTTCATCACTAGTCCTTTGGGATTGTCTTCGATCATTTGTATTGCTAAGAATAGCTGTCTTTCACCGTTCCTCATTGAACAATATTGCTGTTACTATGTACAATGTTCTTCTGGTTCTGTTTACTTCACTATGCATCAGTTTACATAAGTCTTTCCAGGTTTTCTGAAATCATCCTGCTTATCATTTCTTACAGCACAATAATATTCCATCACAATCATGTACCATAACTTGTTTAGGCATTCCCCAATTGAGGGGCACTTCTTTATTTTTCCAATTCTTAGCCACCACAAAAAGAGCTGCTATAAACATTTTTGTACAAATTGTCCCTTGTCCCTCTTTTTTTTTTTTGGATGTTTTTGGGATAAAGATCTAGCAGTCAACCTAATTAATCTTAAGTAATTTGGCTTCTAAATCCACCCTTATTTGTAGTTGCAGGGTTAAAATAATGATGTCATGCATTAAACAAATCAAAGCAAATACTCTGGTGGGTTTTATATGAGTATGGTAAGTGTTCCCCTCTTTCTGCTTATTTTGAAACACAAAATCATGCGCTTTTAAAATTAAAAACAAAGAGCATAAAAATCTTTGTGTAACACTGTTGGATGTCACTGTGGAATATATAACTGGCTGCTGCATCCTTTTACCTGCATTATAGAAGAAGGGCTGAAGTCTTCCCAGACCTTACCTATCTCCTCCCAGGGAGGTTAGTGTGAGATGTCACCACCCCTTTCTTCCTTACTGCTTTTTTCTTGAGTTTTTATAAGCTACACTCTCCTACAGCAAATAGCTCATTTTTTTTTAACATGGGGCCAATATGATGGCACTCAGATCCATGTGGTCCCCTCTTCTACCACTTTGTAGAGATTATATCAGTTGAAAAGTTATAGAAAATAATAGCTATAGAGATTATATCGGTCGAAGTTATACTCACAATCTCAAGTTAGGAAAGTATCTAGCTGTCAAATAGAGGTTCTCTACCCTAATTTAAATGGTTTTTTATCTCCAGGGTATGTTGACCTTTGCATTTGAGACAAGATCAGGATATTGGAAATATATAAGTAAAAGAAGCTAACAGCATATTACAGTCACAGGGAGGGGAAATTGACTTAAAAAAAAAACACCCACAAAAAACTTCCTTTAGTCTTTGAATAGGTGAGTATAACCACTCACCAGTCCTCTCTCCTGAGATGTCTGAGGAATCCCAGTAGCTCACCTTTATCTCTCCCTTCTTTGCTATATACTTCCTTCTTCCTTTCACTTTCTCCTTTTGGTTTTTCTTTTCTGTGTCTTTTGTTAGTCGTTGCCAGTATCCTGCTTATGCTTTCCGGGAGGCTCATTAAGTCCTTTGTAGGACTGGGGATACCATCTTCCCACTCCTTTCTCTCAATCTGATTTCTCACACGTTATGTGTATGTCTCTTTTAAAACTGGTTGTGATTCAGATTCCCCTTCCAGCTCAAAGATCAACCCCCTCCTAGTGCTTTGAGAGAACACTTGCCTCTCCTAACTTACGAATCCCGGAACACTAGCCAGTTCCTGACTCCCTACTACATTTTTCCAATGGCTTGGGATTTTTCAGTCCTTTGCAAAATTGACTATGGTATATCTGACATCTGCAATTATACAATACAACATAGAAAAAGACAACAGCACTTAACAAAACAAGGATGATGAACCAGTGTCTCCGAGTGCCATTCACAGCAAATATGAACTAACACTATATATAATACAATGCAGAGTGTCACTTGACAGGCTACTTTTGTAACTACAAATCTAACTTACATGTAAGATATATTTACACGTGCATCCCTCAATGGTAAATTCATATCCATATAACACAATGAATATACAAAAACAGCAAAGAAAATCAAAGCAACATCAGTAGGTTTACAAAAAACCCTACCATATAAAGTAGGTTATAAACACATAACTAAAAGAAAAACTAAGCATCATTAATGAACTATAGAAAACAAGCATGGTGCTAACACAAACATAAGGGAAATAACAAAATAAGAATCAAAAATATGTGTATCAATGAACATATGTAACTACATGCAACATGGACATTGCATGATTAAATATATTAGCATCATCATCTGGTTATATGTATAACCATTTCACTGGTTTCTCCTGGGACATATTAAGTTAGTCTGATTACTTGTTGGGCAGTCTTTGCTGTCCTGTGATCTGTTAACCTATTTACTCCTATACTAGTGACAGTTGATAATGCAGGCTGATCATAATTGTTATGAGTATAGTTGTACCATCATAATGCTGAACTTGCAGAAGGTTCAGTCCACCTAGTGTTGTTACTGTGTTCTCTGAGGGTATATGTGTATCATTGGAGTCTGCATAACTCAAACACTAGATAGAAAAGGTGTTAACTCTGTATTCAATCTTCTCCCACGTTACTGATCAAATGAGATAATATATTTAAAGCACTTAGCACAGTGCCTATCATGCAGTAGGCACTTAATAAATGCTTATTCCCTTCCCTCTCTCCCCACCTATCCCCATGAGGAAAGCCCTGTGGGTTCTGTAGGAGATCTGTAGGTACCACCCTCTAAGGAGGATGGGGAGGGGAAGTGCATAATTATTATCCTTGTTTTTATTGTCCTTGGGTTGTAAAAAAGATTTCTATTTGCTAAATTTTATCACCATGTATTTGGAAGTATGAAAGAAATTTTCATTTCTCTGTTTGTGAACTGTGCTACATGGACTTTTCTCAGATTTTTTTTTTATATAAAGAACTGAGGAAGGCACTAGATGTTTGAGTCTTCTCAAATCATTACAGAGCTATCCAGAATTTGGGACTATGCACTTTGTCAAAGACATTCCCATCGATTTGAGGACAAGAAATGTTTAACTCAGGGAGAGTGTAAAGATATGAGTTTCTACCTCCACCTCCACCTAGATTAATGTAATCACAAAAGCCCAAGTTAGCTTGACTGAAACAACCAATTCATTAAAAAGTACATACTAGGTGCAAGTAAGTCTTTAATCAACATTTGAGAGATTATAGAGTGCTTTTATCATTAGATAAAAGCAGATAACAACATAGGAAATATCTTCTGATTGTCTGAAAGAATCAGACATAATTCTCGGTCTATGTGCAAGACAGCACTGTGACTGTGGCCCCTTATCAAAAGCATGGATCTTCAGAGCCCAGCACGGAGCTTCATCTAAGAGGAACTTCATGAGTATTTCAGGAAGGAGAAAACAGCTTCTAGTAACTGGGGTCTATTTGGCCACATACTTTATCTACATATGCGCCTCAATACCATTTTATTACTAGTTTGAGACTAGTCTTCCCAGGAATCTTGTGAGTGGAAAAGGAGATCTCTGTTTTGGGGGGTGGGAATTATTTTTGTGCTATTCTTACTTAGTAAATATCTTTGCTAGAAGCTAATTGAGCTACTGGCTGATAATCAATGGGAAGCACACCACAGGGGGCTCATAAACAACAATCTAAGAAACCTCACCCTTCAGGTTTCTTGAGGAGAGTAGTCATTCATTCTCTGGGAATTCTCTGGGATTCAGCCTGGTCCACCAGTGTGAGTGGAAGTTGGGGAAATTGTCTCAAAGGGGGTGCTACATTTGCAACTAATAATAATGATGATGATAATGATAAATGTTTGAATTCTATTTTATAACCATATAAAGGAAACAGTCATAATGGGAAGGGAGAAAAAAAAGAAAAGAAGAATAGAGATACAGAGGCAGAGATAAAGACAGCAAGAGAGAGATAGAGATAAAGATTGATAGAGAAAGGGCATAGAAACAGTCAGTAAGAAAAAGACAAACACAGTGAAAATGATGGTTAAGAAGGAAAAAAAAATGCCCCTCCAGACACAGAAAGTCATGCAATGATATAAATAAACAGAGACAGATAGGAATAGAAAAGAAGCAGCTCTTTAGATTTAGCCTATATTTAATAGTCAGTCCAGTTCTAGGCTTGGCTGTGGATATTTTAGACATAGGAAGTATGTTATCATTTATTATCACTGCCTTTAGATATTATGATGGGTTCAGCATTAGCTTAACCCATTTACTTCCAAAAGCTCAAGTTCTGTTGTTCATTTGTTTCCATTGCATATCCTCACTATCAGGAGCTATCTAGATAAAAACAAAACAAAACAAAACAAAACAAAACAAAACAAAACAAAACAAAACAAAACAAAACAAGCAATAAACCCCTTGAATTAGATTAGAGCAGGAAAGCTCCAAACAATGAAACATGTCTCTTGGACAAACTGGCTTTCCAGTACTGTGGAATCAGCCAGTTCTAATCTCTCAAAGAATGAAAGCAGAGTTTTTTTTTTTTTTTGGTCAAGGGGATTTTCAGTCACACACAGTCAACTAACCAACTGAAACCAAAAAGTCTTTTTCAGATGAAATGCAGCCTTCCTCATTCTGTACTTGTGCACTTGGTTTTTGAATCTTAAGAACAGATCTTTATGTTTATCCCTATTAAATTTTACCTCCTTGGATTCAGCCCATCATCCAGACTACTGAGATAATTTGGGCTGGAGTGGGGGAATCTTGATTTTGTCATCTCTCTCTCTCTCTCTCTCTCTCTCTCTCTCTCTCTCTCTCTTCTCTCTCTTCTCTCTCTTCTCTCTCTCTCTCTCTCTCTCTCTCTCTCTCTCTGTACTTTGTGACATCAGCAAACTTGATATGCATATCTCATGTGTCTTAGAATTCTAAATACTCAAAGGCTCAAAGTTTTAGAAAGAATTGTAAAGGCCACCTAGTCCAACCCTCTGCTATACATACATTAATATGTAACCATTACATGGTATGCCTGACAAGTATTCTCAATACTGTAGATAATGGGCTACTTTATTTTAGATAGTTTGAATTGTTAAGCAATTCTTTACATTGAACCAAAATTTGTCTCTTTGCACATCTCATCCTCTGGCTATAATTCTTCCCTCTAAACCCAAGCATAAAAAAATCTAATTTCTCTTCCACATAATAGGGACTGGCCTTGTGCTTACATTGACAGAGGGAATTCCCACTACTACCAAGGCAGGTTGGTGCCTTTTTGCAATTTACAATCTTTGAACACTGAGATGTTAAGTGACTTGCCCATAGTGACATGGCCAGTAAGCATCAGAGGAACTTGAATCCAGGTCACCTTGGCATCAAGCCTGGCTCTCTATCCACTTTATTATGTTGTCTTCCTTTTAAATATCTGAAGACAGTTCTCACAGCTTACCTAGGAGAAGCATCCCCAGTTCACAGGATTAAATAGTTGTGCAAGAGTCAGAGTGAGAAGAGACCTAAGAGAACAGGCTAATTTGTCTCATTTTACGGATGAGAAAGTTGAGGGAGGCCTAGATGGGTTAAATGAAATTATTGCTCTATATCACAGAAGTAGTAAGTGGTAAAGCTGGGATTTGAACCTTCTATCCCCAAACATAGTAATCTTTCCATTATATCAAGCTACCTCAATGGATTCTCAAATAACATGGTATCAATCTCCCTCGCTGGTCTAGTTTTCTTCCTTTGTACATAGTACAGTTTATTAATATCTCTGCTAAAATTTAATCCCAGGTACTGAGCCTAGCACTTTATATGTTGTCTGACAAGGGCAGAATAAAGCAGGTAGATTACTCTTCCTCATTCTGACTACCATACCTCTATTAATGCCACCTGGGATCACATTAGCTTATTTCTTTAGTTCATACTGAAACAAAATTCATTCTGCTGAACTAGTCATATTAATTGCTATCAAGGTATATTCTGCGCCTTTCTTGTAGCAGCTGATTTTAAAAAAATTTAATTGCATTTAGTCAACAAGCTTTTGTTAAGCATTTACTCTCTCCCAGGCACTGTGCTAAGTGTTGGGAATGCAAGGAAGGGTGAAAACAAAGTCAGTTCCTGCCCTCAAGGAGCTTAGATTTTAATGGAAGGAGACAACATACAAATCACTAGGTTATATAAAATATATACAGAATGAATAGAAATCATTCTAAGATGAGAATGCATTATCAGCTGGAGTGGGAAGTGTGGAGGTCTCCTGAATAATGTGAGATTTGATCTGAGTTTTGAAGTAAGCCAGGGAAGCTATGATTTTGGCAGAGCATTCCAGGCTTAGAGGTGGGGAGGCACAAGATCTTGCTTTTGTCCTGGTTAAATTTCATCTTATTAGAGTTGGCTTATCATTCCAGATTGTCCTGAGATCTTTTGGGGTCTGAATTTTGTCATTCAACATATTTGCTCTCCTTCCTAGTCTCACTTCATTGACAAATTTAATAAGGGTACCACCTATGCGATCATATAAATCAATGACAAAAGTTTGGCCAGAATAGGACAAAAGTCTTTAGCACACTGCTGGAGAAAATCCTCCAGACTGACTTTAACTCTATAAGATTCTTGGAGTCCAAGTATTCAGTCAGTTATGAATTCACCCAACTGTATTATTTAACAGCACTGGGAAAAGTGTTGAATTTAGAATCAGGAAGACCTGGATTTGAATCCTACATCAGACACAAGCTATGTGATCCCGAGCAATGGCAATCACCTCACAGGTTTGTCACAAGAATCAAATGAGATAATAGATGCAAAGTACTTTGCAAACCCTATACGAATATCAGCTATTATTATGTTATTATCCAGCTCAGATATCTCCAATTTGTCTACACAGTTATCATGAAAAACTATCAATCGATTGTTCACAATTCAAATTCAGATATGTCATGTATTAACTACCTTGCTTATCTACCAGTCTGGTATTCTGGCCAAAAATACAAAAGTGATGATGGCTAGTCTAGTCTGACGATTTTAGCAATAAATTTTGAATTTTGAATAGATTGGCTGTTTCTTACTTATTAATCATGGACTTCAATTCTCTCTTAATTATGATTATACTGTCCTTCCATATACAATGACATTTTTCTTGATAGAGAGGCAAAGGTAATGTTCTTGCTCTCCTCAATGATTATATTATGTGGGCACAGGCCCTATTTTCTCAGTAGAATAGCCACCTCCTTGAAGGCAGCAGTTGTTTTGACCTTAATGTTCTTAGTACCTTATCCTTAATAGTTGTTTAACAAATATTTGTTTAACTGAGTTTGTTGAACTGGAAGTAAAATACCATCTGTATATTTTCATTCTCTTTTATATGTTATTGTTATGCCATCTACCCCAAATTGGAGGTCTATTCTTTCCTTATTTTTCTTCTTGCTTCAAACATACCCTAAAAGTTATTTTTTTTATCTTTGATTTTTTTTCAGGTCATTTTAAGATTGAGCTTTTTTCTGAGATAATTTGTAAAGTTCTCTGCAACTTTTTTGTGTCATTAATTCTTAGATATATCACATATAGCTCTGGGTCAATGCATCCAATATGTAGCTATAGATCAATGCATCTAAGTTTTTGTAAATGCCATTAAAATTTTTAAGCCAATGAAAGTTCCTGGTACAGTCACTTAAATATCTTTAAGTACCTCTTCCTTTTTTTTCCTTTATTGAAATATTTCCAATTATATTGTCAGATTTTTAGTTTTGTAAGTCTTGTTCTTTTTGTGCTACCTTCCCTTTTTAATATTTTATACTATATAAGACTTGTAATTTCTCAGAACTTTTTGAAATATGTTTTCCTAAGGTCTAGGGCACATGTCTAAGGTCAACATTCTCTTCATTGTACTTTATGAACTTTAAGATAACAGTGGCTGTCTTCAAAACTTCACATAGCTTCCATTTTACCAATTATTCCTTCCTTCTTGGTCAGAAAGTCCTGAATAGAAGTTCCATTTATTGTTTTTCCTCTACTTTCTGAGCGATGGAATTATGGAAAGGCAAGAAAGGATTGTTGTGAAAATCAAAAGAGAAAATCGTAAAGCACTTAACACAATGCCTGGCGCATAGCAGGTGCTACAGTTTATTCTGTTCTCCTCCTTCCTACTACTTCTCCTCACCAATCAGTGGTGAAAGATTATTATCTCTTTTGTTGTGGTTATTGTACCTATAATAATACAGTCCAAGATCACATTAGCTTATTTGGTGGGTCTGTGGAAGGCACTGTGGTATAACATGCTGGAGGCAGTCAAGAAGACCCGGATTACAATCCTGGTAGAAGTACAGTTTGTGACCATGAGTAACCTCTCTGAGCTGTAGTTTCATCAGCTGGAAAAATGGAGATGACAATACTTTAGTGCCTATTCTACAGAATTGTTGTGAGGCTCAGAGGAGCTAAGGTACTTATTTTACCAACTTCAAAGAACAATATGAATGTCAGTTTTTGTTATGATATCATGCTGATGACTTACATTGAACTTGTATTCAAGTAATGCCTCTTTCCCCACCAGGCTTTCCTTTACGAACTTCTGTCTAGCTACATGTCCCCCATCTCAAATGTATTCGAGTTGACATTTTTAACCTAACCAAGAGAGTAAAAAAAACTATCTTCATTGAAGGGTCACATGTAGGATTTCCATAATTGTGAACAACTTTGGGCCATGTGCTGAGTGTTATTTACATCAGTACTTGGGACCTAACACAGTATGAGGTCAATGTGTCTGAGGATACAAATGAGAAAATTATACATCCCCTAGCCTCTTTAGTATATGGCAGAAAATAAAGACTACCTTGACTGATTACTAACTTGATATCACTGAAAAGGATTAAGTCTGACTGCAAAGCAGGGTAAAAAATACAGGGGAGTCAGAGTGAAGGGGACTCACTGAGGTATAGCACTCAAAGTTTAAACTTCTAATCTCTAAGGACCAGGGAGACTTGGTAAGGAACTCAAATAGAACGCTACTCACTCATATAATAGGCACCTGAAATCTTGAAAATGTTTTCCTAAAGCCAGAGAAGATGAATTAAATGTATTGGTGACTGCAGCATGGTAACTGAATTCTCATGGAGTGTGAGGTGCTACCTTGATAACCTGGCGCTACAAAGGTATTATAAGATTGATGACATTTCCAAATTTTGACAGCCATCCAAAGGAACACTCTGGAGGCAACTGTGAACAGATAGCAAGAGAGAAACTAAACATAGCCATATACTCATACAAACTCACAGCACATAAAATTCAGAGGCAGAAAGAGCCGGAGGTCAAGAAATTGAACCATTAAATCCTTGGCTCAGGCTTGTGCTTATACGTTTCAGGCTGTGTTCCCTACCTCAATCTCAGATCTCTGTTCCTTTTTGGTTTGGTCTTTTGATAGTTAAATCCTGTAATATCCATGAAACAATAAGAACTGCGATTCTAGATGTATCATCGAAAGTATAACTTGAACACATGAGAAAAAGAAACCTCAAACCAAATGGGAAGTTTTCTTCTCCCCAAAGCTTCAGGGAGTTTAATTCATTCCCATTTTAGTTTCATTTCCATTTTTTTTGTAAAAAGAAATTGAGGTGATAAAATTTGTCAGTACTGATGTAGCTGGGAAATAATACACTTCAGGATAAAAGGTGGTGAAATTTACTTTTCAAAAACAGAGCAGACAGTGAGATGTCCCGTTGTTGTCCACACTTTCTTCTCCCCTACTCACCTTAACACACACATACACAAACACAAACACACACGTGCGCATACACACACATGCACACACTCGCCACATATATGGCATCTTTGGGTTCAAGGTCAGAAATTCCAGATAAATCAGCTACTCATCTCCTTGGTAACTGCACGGCTACAGAAATCCATTCCTTTAACAGTGAGTTCTCTTACTAAGGAAATAGCTTCAATACTACACCAACATAGAAACTAATATACTAAGAAATATATGTATAAATACTCCATGACTTGTAACTAAAACAAAAATTAGGGTTGTCTACACCTCCTCTAAGAAGTAATTACTGCTCTTCTTCAAAATAAGAGATATTTCTTGCTTCAAGTATGTCGTACCATTTTTGACACATCCCACGAACTTAAAACTTTTTTCCTTTTTAAAAAAAATGCATATCTATTGCTGCATTTTTACACCAACATAATTTTCCCCAGTTTACCTCTTAATTACCCATCCCAGAGACCCATTCATAAGACAAATATTATTTTTTAAAGACAAAGAAGAAAAAAAGAGTAAGAGGAAAAGATCAGCACAACTGATCAATATATTGAAAAAAAATTGGAAAATCTGTATGATGTACAACACTTGTGGACCTCCTACCTCTGCAAAGTGGTGACTGGGGTACGGGTGGATTCTCATGTCTCTTCTTTCTAGTCATTCCTTATAATTTTGCAACATTCACTTTTGGTTTTTTTTCCCTTTGTGGTTCTTTCCATTTGCATTGTTGTAGTTATCGTGTGTATTGTTTTTTTGGCTTGCCTACTTCACTTTGCATTAGTTCATGTAGATTTTCCCATGCTTCTCTGAATTTGTCATAACTGTAATTTTCCAGTAATATCCAGTAATATTCCATTACACTCATGTACCACAATTTGTTTAGCTATTCCCCAATGGGAAAGTATCAACTTTCTAATTCTTTGTTCTCACAAAAAGCACTTTTTAAAATATTTTGTATACATGGAGACTTTCTTCTTATCAATGCCTTTCTTGGGGGTAAAAGCCTAGTAATAGACTCTATAGAAGGAAATGTGCATTTTTGTTACTTCATTTGCATAATTACACATCGCTTTCTAAAATGATTATATTGATTCACTGCTCCACCAAGAATGCACCAGAGTGCCTATTTTCCCACAAGTCCTCAAACATTAATTGTTTCTTACTTTGGCATCTTGGCCAATCTCAGGGTTGTTTCAATTTGCATTTGTTTTATTATTAGTGATTTGGAGCATTCTTTTACATGGTTTTTTAGTAGTTTATAATTCTATTTTTGAGAACTGTTTGTTCAAATCCTTGGACCACTCAACTTTTCAGGAAAACATACCTTTTAATGAAGTAATCTGTTTTATCTCATAATATTTGGTTGTAACTTTCTTGAAGGCAAGGATTGTACATTATTTCATGTTGTACCCATAGCATTTTATGAGTTCGTTCAAATTAAGGGGATGGCTTATGAGCACTAATAAAGGGAAAGAGGATCACTATGGGCCAGCACAGGTTTATTAAAAATAAGTTATAGTGGGCTAATCAAATATCCTTCTTTGTTAATGATAGGCAACGGAAATACTACAGACAGGATGGCAGAGGGACTTAAAACTATGCTACATTGATTAGAGAAAGTCAGGATGTTTGGCATGTAGAAGAAGTGACTTGGGAGACAAAATGCCTGTCAAACCATGTGAAAGGCTATCATGTGGGAGACAGATTAAATTTGTTTTCCTTGACCCTCAAGAATAGATCTGGATGGTGGAAGTTAAAGATAAGTAGATTTCAATTCAGCATAGGGGAAAGCTTACTGACAATCAAAGATGTGCCAAAGTCAAAGAAGATGCTAGGTGATCACTTGGCAGAGATGTTGTAGAGGGCGCCTCTTTTTAGGTATAAGTTGGATTAGATAGCCTCTGGTGTCCCTTCCAACTCTAAAATTGGATAAGTAGCCATATCTGTGAAGCTCTCTAGTTTCAAATGCAATGGACTTATTGGTCCAATGGTGAAATTCTCTAGAAATCTATCTGCTCTGGGTTTTTTTTTTCATGTTTATGAGAAAATGTTTTCTACATTTTTCAAAGAATGTTTTTGGTTGTGAGATGTTGAGAATTTGCTAATAGCACAGTATTGTGTCTGTTTGGGGAATTACATTTTGGTTGCATGGTATTGTTTTGATTCTGGGGAAAGGGAAACCTACATTCTTGTTGAGATGAAGTCAACTGTTTTGCTCCCAAAAGGTACTGTAGCCAGAAAGTGGTATGAATCAGGCAAGGTGAGCTGAATGTGTTTGTTCTTTGCCCCTCCTATAAGACACATTCTCAGACAAATGTAAGAGGAGCTAGAGCTGACAGAAATCATATAACCCTATTGAATGGGTCCACTACAAATTTGTGTTATTATATTTTAACTGGATTCCTGCCCCTGCACAAAAATCCCCTGACTTTCCCCTTAATCAACTCTATTGTAGTTCCCACAGTGGCTGTTCCAAACCTCCTCTTCTTTCCTGAAATTTGCTAAGTTACCTCTCTTCACTCCTTTTCAACAACAAAATTTGCAAGAAAATAGAGACCATCAGGTGCTTCCTCTTTTTCTCTCTCTTATACCTCAATATCCCTTGACATCATTCTCCATTTTCTCTTGCTTTTTGTCCACTCTGATGCAGAGGTGACCTCTATTCTCACCAAGTTCAATACCTCTACCTGTGCCTTTGATCCCATCCCTTACCATCTTCTTTGGTAGTTTGTGCCCTCCATCAGCCCCTCTAGAATCTTCAGTCTCTCCCTATATATTGGTTCCTTCCCTGCTGCCTACAAACATAGGTAGGTCACCCCCAGCTTTAAAAAAATCTTCACTTGGCCCCATTATTTCTTCAAGCTATTCCCCAACATCCTTCCTTTCATAGTCAGACTCTTAGAAAAAAGTTGTCTATAATTATTTCCTCCATTTACTTTCTTCTGCCTCATTTCTCATTGCCTTACAATCTGACTTCCAATCCCATCTCTTTGACGAGGTATGGGCACAAGATGAGAACTTTGCCCCTTACGCCAAAAGAATTTGGGTCCCATTTGTCTGGGGGACCTAGAAAACCCCACTTTGAACTCTCCTTGAATTTTCCCACTTGATCAAGCAAGTCTCTGGATTTCACTGGAGGCTATAATCCTCTCAACTGGCCTTTCATTATCACCTAAGCCCAATTCTCTGTTGCCCTTAAACTAGCCCAGCCCAGTGTATATTACCTCCAGATCCCTCTGGCTACTTCCTACCCTTGATCTTATCTAGACCCCATTCTTTTGGTCCAGGTGTTTGACCTCCAGTCACCCCAGACTACTGGCCACTCCCATCAAGATCCTCCCTAGATTCCTCTTCCAGTCACCCCAGACTACTTGGCCCCTCCTAGATCCTTCCCCCAGTGTTTCTGTATTATAAGATCCATCTTGTCTCCATTAAGGTGCTCAGATTCTAGACTGTTTGTCAATACCAGCATCACAAAAGTTCAGATTCCTTGAGTCTGGCCAATATGGCAGATCTTTAATAAACCCTGTCTTTGGCTGAAAGAAGGGTTGGGTCAAATTCATTCAGGTAGCACCTGTGTGTCACTATTTCAGGGTCCCAGCACCCCTAAATCTCTAAACCTCAACATCTTGACTGACACTGCTCCCAACAACATTATAAATGATTGTTTAATTATTAAATCTGATAGGCTACTTTCAGTCCTCAACTTTTTAGCACTCTCTGCTCTATTTGATATCGATAACCATCACCTAGATATTCTCGCATCCTTGAGTTTCTGTGACAATGCTCTTTCTTGTTTTACCTCCTACCTATCTTACTGTTTCTTCAGTAAGAAGAATCTTTGCTGATTCAGTCCATTCATGTCTCATTCCTTAACTAAGGATGTCACCTCCTAAAGTTCTGTTCTGGGACCTATTATTCTCTCTCTCTCTCTCTCTCTCTCTCTCTCTCTCTCTCTCTCTCTCTCTCTCTCTCTCTCTCTCTCGTCTCTCTGTCTCTCTCTCTCTCTGTCTGTCTCTCCCTCCTTCCAAATTCCTTCTCACCACTCTTCCTCCACCCATTGAGGAGGCAAGAAATATGTTATTAGTCACAGATATGAAATCATGCACAACATAAGCTTTGTTGCAAACAAGCAAGAAAAATAAAGAAAATGAAAAAATGATGCTTCAATCTGCACTCAGACTCCATTAGTTCTTTCTCTCGAGATGGTTAGCATTTTTCATCATAAGTCCTTCAGAATTGTCTTGGATAGTTGTATTGATCAAAACAGTTAAGCCATTCACAGTTGAAACATCATACACTATTATGGCTAATATTTATATAGTGCCTACCATATGCCAGACATTGTGATAAGTGCTTTATAAATATTATCTTTTTTGATCCTCATAACCAACCTGAGAGATAGGTTCTATTATTATCTTCATTTTACAGATGAGGAAACTGAGGTCAACAGAGGTCAAGTAACTTGCCCAGGGTCATGTAGCTGGAAGTTATCATCTCTATGAAGTATATTCCAAGATTTATGTATATATCCCTGATTTCTCTCCTGAGTTCTAAACTTGTATTACCAACAACCTGTTTATATCCCCAAACTTATTTTATCTAAAACATAACCCTATCCCTCCTACTGAATTGTGAGCTCAAATAATTGTCCATTTGCAGCGTTTGTCCAATACATACAAACGGATTGAAGTGGCCTTTATAGGTTACATATGCAACTGTATATCAGAATCCATAAAATAAGTCTTCACCTTCTTGGTTTTTCCTTGGTAGATAATTTGACTAAACTTAGAGTGCTATCTAGGTATGAATCTATACACATCTATCTACCTTATCTATGGATATATAAAAATTTATTATATTCTTCAGTATTCTGAAGCTTGTTGCAAATAACACAGTGTCATCTTCTGAAATATTTGAAAGATCTCATCATGTGTAGGGAATCCATTTCCATTTTGACTCCTCATATAAGATATTGTCCGTAACAATGGTGAACACCTTTGGTAGGCATACATTTTCCTGTCTTATGCCTCATTTACTATTAATTATCAGAGAGTAATTGAATTAAGTTATCTTTGTTGTTAATCTTTCAGAGACTTCTGTATGATTTTGACATACACATTAAGAAAACTAATATGCTTTACAGTATTTCATTCAGTTGGGAATATGCTTATATTGGATAGTCAACCTCATATAATGCATGACTTTAAATAATTTTTAATGATTTTCAGTGTGCTAGAATTCCTTCCACATGATTCAACAGTAATAGGCAAAATCCAAAATGTATATTTTTGTTTCTGTGCTTGGATATGAACCCCTAAGAGCAATGTCCTGTATCAAGAAGCAAAAATAATAGTTTTTGCTGATCACTGTTCTGCATTAGTATGTGCCTGCAAAAGTACATTATAGTCTATTGCAGGTTGTGAGCCCCCATTGGTACATACGAGAGGTGATTTATAAAAAAAATCAACACCTAAATGTTATAGAGATCTGAATTTTCTGACATTAAAAGTATGATTATTTTATAAATACTATAAATGTGTATGCTTTTATATATACAGTCATATTAAAGAGTGACCCTCATTATCCTTTCTCTGGGCTGCACCCTAGATGATCACTTACCTTGCCTGTTCCTTGTTCTGTCTCTGAGATTAAAAATTAAAAATTATTTTTTACTAACGATGCTTGCTTTGACATTCATCCTCCGACAAGGATAGTCTCTTCTGGGCTTAATTTGACTTCTTTATGTGCCAAGAGGAAACTTTGTATCTGAAGAGTAGGCACACAGATAAGTGAAGAGGTCTTTATGAGGTACTTTATAATTTCCTAGAATGCTGGGAGTAGAAAGTGTATTGATTAAATATATCTTTAGAAAGTCTTAAGTATTTTTCCTTTTTTTTCATTTTTAAAGGGATTGTTGGTAAAAAAAAATGATATCTACAACGACATCACTCATGCTAAACAGATATATGTTTTCTTGTTGTCAGTCTCCACACCTACCTGAAAGTGCCTGGGTCAAATATTCTATGGGAGCTGCCCAATTTTTTGTACTGGGAAAGTAAAATCAAAAGGCAAACGCTTATACCCAACTGGTTTGGAATTTAGGGTCATATTCAAAATTTTTTTCAGTTGCTGATTGAATTGACCATGCCACAATCCACAAATCTTTCCAAGATGTTTGCCACAGACCTTTTGTATATATCTGGGTATTCAAAAGAATAGTCTGTAGTTAGCCAAAATAACTGAATAGCATCACAGAGGGAGCAACATCTTAATACAGGTCAAGGTAAATGGCTTATATTAGTTCTAGTATCCATCATTGTTTTGGTGGAAAATATAATACACACTGGGGTTTTGGATGCTATTAAAAAAAGTAGGGAAAATAATTTTCTCCAACTCATATTTTAAATGATGAGAAAGGAGTTGGCTTTTTAAAGAAGTCTCTACTATTGGGGACATTTGTCCATCACTATAGTTGTTCTTTCTTTTTTTCCATAATTGTGTAGGATTTGCTTAAGTCCAAGTCATGTTCACCGCTATTCCCTAGACATAAAAATTCTCTCCATCAGATTTTGACTTCAAAGATGGTGAAGAAATGTATGGTGATGGGGAAGCAAAGACCAAAGAGGACAGCAACAGCCTAAGAACTAAAATAAATATTTCTCTGTGCTCTACGCTTTCTCTTTCCACTATTTCTATTTACAAAATTTTGCTCCCACACATCTTTGCAGACTTATTTCTTGTTACTCTTCTTCTATATTTCACATTCTATATTTCAGCTAAACTAGCCTACTATGTTTTCACTGATGTTGAAATTCCCTCTTCTCTGGGTTTTGTGACACTCCTTTCTCTTGCTTCTCCTCCTACTTGTCAGACTGCTCCTTTTTTTCATCTCCTTTGCTGGATCTTCATCTATATCATGCCTACTCCCTGTGGGCTTGTATGCTTTTCCTAAAGCACGGTTATGGCCATGTCACTGCTGCAAGGGACCTCTTCTCTTTTCTCTGTCTCTTTTCACATTTGATGATCTCATCAGCTCTCATGGGTTCAATTATGTTGTCTATGCAGATGAATCTCAAATCTGTATATCTTATCCCAAGTCTCTCACCTGAGTGCCAGGCCCATATCACAAAATAACTTAGGGACACCTCAAACCAGGCCTCTCAAACTCAAAATTCTTAAAATAGAACTTCATATTTTTTTCTTTAGTTCTCATTTCTTTTTTGTTTTTAATATTTATTAGGAATTCATTTGTTTATTTTTAGTTTTCAACATTCATTTCCATAAGATTTTGAGTTCCAAATTTTCTCCCCTCCTCCCCTCCCCCCACCCCAAGACAGCATGCAATCTGATATAGGTTCTACATATACATTCATATTAAATATATTTTCACATTGGTCATGTTGTAAAGACTTAGAACCAATGGGAGGAACTATGAAAAAGAAGCAAACAAAAAAAAAGAGAGAGGGCAAAAAATATGCTTCAGTTTATATTCAGACACTCCATAGTTCTTTTTCTGGATGTGGATAGCTTTTTCTTCTGGAGTTGTTTTAGATCCTTGCATTGCTAAGAAAAAGTAAGTCTATCAAAGTTAGTAATTGTACAATGTGGTTGTTACTGTGTACAATGTTCTCCTGGTTCTACTCACTTCACTCAGCATCAGTTCATGTAAATCTTTCCAGGTTTTTCTGAAGTCCACCTGCTCATCATTTCTTATGGAACAATAGTATTCCGTTATATTCGTATATCACAACTTGTTCAGCCATTCCATAATTGATGGGCATCACCTCAATTTAAAGAGCTGCTATAAATATTTTTGTACAGGTGAGTCCTTTTCCCATTTTTATGATCTCTTTGGGATATAGCCCTAGAAGTGCTATTGCTGGGTCAAAGGGTATGTACAGTTTTATAGCCCTTTGGGCATAGTAGAACTTTATATCTTTCCTTCACAAACCTAGCTCTCTTCTGAAATTCACTGTTATTGCCAGGGGGACCACCATTCTTCCAGTCACTCCATTGTACAATAACAGGTTCATCTTCAATTCCTGATTCTTACTCTTCATAGTTGAAAAATCCTCTGCTTTGTATTTCTACAACGTATCTCCCCCTCATATCTTCCTTTTTCTCTACTCATGCAGCCCTGGGTTAGGCCTTCATCTCTCCTTGCCTGCACTATTGCGATAGGATCCGAGGTGACCTTCCTACTTCAGGTCTTTGCCAACTCCAAGCCATTCTCTCCATGGCTGCCAAAGTGATTTTCTTAAGGAAGAGGTATGATCCTGTCACCCATCTCTTCCCCTGCCTCATTCCTTATTTAATAAACTCCATGTGTACCTTTTTACGTCTAGGGTCAGATATCAACTCTTCTGTTTGGCATTTAAAGCTCTTCACAACCTGACCGCTTCCTATCTTTCTAGTCTTCTTATAAATTACTCACTTCCACACCCACTCTACTCCAGCCATATTGGCCTACTCACTGTTCTGCACATAGAACACTCCATGTCCCATCTCTGTGTCTTTTCACTGACTATCCCTCCATGCCTGGAATGCTCCTCCTCACTCCTGTCTTTTAGAATCTCTTCCTTTAAGACACAGTTTAGGTGATATCTTCTGCAGAAAGCCTTTCCTGGTCCATCCAGCTACTGGTGCCTTCTCTTATAAGTTTATCTTTATCTACATTTTCTGCTTCTTGTTAATACCTAATAGTATGCATGTTGTCTCTAGCATTAGAAATAAAAGCTTTGAAGGCAAGGACTTAAAAATATATATCTTTTTCTTTATATCTCCAGCACTTAGTACAATGGCTGGCACATAGTATTCACTTAATACATATTTATTGATTAATTGATGTATATATGTTCTATATACAAAGTAAATTTTAAGCTCCTGGAAGGCAGGAATGGGTCCTTTAAAAAATTCCTTATATGCCCAGCAGCAAGTGCAATCACTTCACGCACAGGAGTCACTTAACATATGGCTGTTGAATTGTAGAAATCCTCATCTCATTCTATTTTTTTCTCCTATTCCCCATCCTCTTTTTTCCATTCTTTATCATTTCTTCTTCTTTCCTTCTTTTCTATAATTCTCCATTCTCTACCCTTAAACAGTTCAGGGAAGCACTATCTCCACCTTGTCCATTTAATTAATTCAGCATAACTCAATTAAAATCAACAAACAGTTATTAAGCTCCTGCTCTTTTGTGAGGCATTATGTAGGAGGTCAGCAGCAAACAAAAATTAGTAAGGTAGAAAGAGTCTGTCCTCCAGGAGCTTATAATGGCCTACTTGGGCTTGTAAGACATGTGTAGTTATTACTTCAATCCCTAAAAGTATCTGTGATTACATCGGGGTGGGGGTGGGGCTCCTACTTATGCCAATCATAGACAACTTGCTTTCAGTGGATAGCCTTCATGGATTGCTTTGAGCAAAACAACCCATCTTTTGGTGGACAGCCTTCTGGTGTTGAGAATCTCTACTAACTCGTATTTATCATCAAGCCCACAGTGGAATCACTTCCATCTAGATAGAAATGGTCAGATCTTGAGCATTGCTGACATAGAACTCAAGAACCTAGGGTTTTATATATGGCACAATGAAGCATTACAGTAGAACTTCACTGGGGGAAGATGTGCACAAATACCTATAATTCAAGTCAGAACAAAAAAATGAAGCATCATAGTAGGATTTCAGTGAGGAGACATATGTACAAATGCCTATAGTTCTAGTTAGAATAAAGTAAGTGCATCCGAGAGTTATAAACAAAGTATAATGAGAAATTCACAGAGGTATGTTTACTTCTGGCTATAGGGATGAAGGAAGACATCAGAAAAGATTGGTCCCTGGACTGGGTCTTGAAAGATGGTTAGGTATTTCAATAAGCAGGGATTAGATGGTATGAATTCTAAAAATAAGGAATGTCATGAGTGAAGATGTGGAGTTGAGAAAAGGCAGGGCAATTTTGGGCAACAGTTTGGAAGGGGCACAGAGAGTACATGAAGGGGGAGATTTGAAATTAATCTGGTATAAAAGGTATATTATGGCCAGATGGTAGAGAGACTTGAATGCCAGGCTAAGGAGTTTGATCTTTATTCAGTAGACAGTTGGGACCAATCGAAGGCTTTTAGGAAGGGCAGCAACACAATTACAGCTGTGCATTAGGAAGATTACTCTGACAAAGGATAAGAAGGATAGGGAGGATGGATGAAAGACTGGGAGTAGGAAGACTAGCTGGAAGGTTATTGAAATAATTCAGAGGAAAGGGAATCTGGGCTTGAACTAGGGTTGTAGCAGTAAACAATGTAAACATTGTAAAAAAAGGGAAAAGGTGCCAGTGTTGACAATGTTTTGAACGTGGTGGATGACAGAGAAAGAATCAAAGATGGATCTGATGTTTTGAGAGCCTGGAGGATGGTAGTGCCATTAACAAAAATAAGGAAGTGAAAGTCAGGCTTTTGGAGGAAAATGATCAGTTTGGATAAGATCTTAAACTCGCTGAGGATCAGAACGCTCTCTTGAGATTTTGTTGCGTGTCTGCAGTTGTGAATGATATATATATGTATATATATGTATATATATATGTATAGATAGATAGATAGATACACACACATATATACGTATATATGAGGGCTCAATTTTAGAGGATATGAAAAGGCCCTGAGGCTCTAATGGTGGGGCCACAGAATGGATGGATGGCAAGGCACAGGAATCCTAAGAGTAAATCACTTGGGTGCCCTTCAGGGGGCAGAGATCAGAGATGACTGGCCCTCTACTGTGGAGAGGTGAGGAATAATGTGGGCCTAAGTTTTGTGCAGCTAGGTGGCACAACGGATAAAGTAGCTGGACCTGAAGTCAGGAAGACTCATGTCCTTTGGTTCAAATCTGGCCTCAGACACTTACTAGCTGTGTGGCCTGGACAAGTCACTTAACCCTGATTGCCTTAGTTTCCTCATGTAAAATGAGCTGGAAAAAGAAATGGCAAACCATTCCATTATCTCTGTCAAGAAAACCTCAAATGGGTTCACAAAAAGTCATTTGAACAACAACAAAAACTTGGAGGCAGCTAGATGGCTTAGTAGTTAGAGTGCTGGGCCTGGAGTCAGAAAGACTTGAGTTCAAATCTGGCCTCAGGCACTCACAAGCTATGTGACTCTGGGCAAAGTCACTGAATCTCTGTTTGTCTTAATCCACTGGAGAAGGAAATGGCAAATTAATCCAATATTGAGTGGTCAAATTCTTTTGAGGCAGACCCTGGCCCTGTACCCTTGCATTTCCAGGTTCCTAGCACCCCTAGACTGCATCATGTCCAGGCAAGGTAAAAGAAAAAAGGATGTTGGTAGGAAGGTTGGAGGTGAGCCTCTCTACTTATTCCTAGACAAAGTTAGAAACTTCTCAGAAAAGGAACTTCCCAGAGGAGAGAGGAAAGTATAGAAACCTTCTGATTGACTGGGAGAAGTAAACAAAAATCAATATCTATTTTTCATATGACCAGGAAACCAAATCACCAGTAGAATCTAGTCTTACAGACACTAACTAAGGTGAGTCCATTGCCTATGTCTTTGAATTTTGCTATGGTCATTGAGATTCTCAGGAGGTTCCTCCCCTTGCCCAAGGTAAGGAAAATCCATAGAAACTGGCTTTAGTTCTAGCATACTCTTCTTTTGTTTCCTAAGCATAGGAATTGCTATTGAAGGCCAGAATACAATGCCGCTTGGGTAGAAGACAGGCTACATAGGTGGGGGGATAGTTTTGTTCTAATAAAGAAAATAGCCATTAACAGAAATCTGTTTATACCTAGCTAATTATATTGAGAGAAGATAATTAAAATTAATTTTTAAGTTTATAGATGCAGAATTTCTGTAGTACTGGCAAAGCACTTAGAATAAAATGAATGTGATTCATGGAATGTACTCACTCTGGTTATCTGAATTCTATTCCCAAACTTCAAGGAAATCAGATGACTACAATATGCAAATGGCCCTCTGTAGACAAGGTGCTCATCTCAGATAAGAGGCATCTCTAAAGGTCTTTGGTCTTTCTCTAGAGGTCTGTGACTTATACAGAGCTTGTTCAGGGATTTCTATACTGGTGAACCTCATGGGTCACAAAACCCTTAGGCTCATTATCTCTTACAATCCAGAATATTTAAGCAAGCCAATCTATTTTATACTAGAACAATTAATTTAATCTGAAGAAACTCCATTACAGGGGATAGCACTTCCCTCGGGGGCTATCTCCCCTACTTTTATTTGCACTAGTGGTCCAGGTCCCCAGAGGGAAGTTGCTATTTCAGTTCTTGTGGGTCCTTAGCTGTCACTTCACTTCTCTTCATTATGAGGAGTCACACTCCCTGACTTTTTCACTGTCCTTGAGTGACTGTCTTTCACACCCATTTGTGGTCATTCCCTTTTTTAAAGACCACCACCATTCTGGAGAGTAGGCCATTGATGCTAAGTGGACCCTGCTCCCAACTCTACATGATGGTGAGATTTCTGATGGCATACCAGGATCTCTTCAATCCACTCGCATAATGGAAGAAAAGAGAAACTCTCTCCCCTCACTCCCCAGCAATACCCGCTCTGTGGCTTATTGGAGCTCCTCCACCATTAGCCTAGAGTGACCCTGACCTCCATGACTCCAGATAGGCTTGCCATTTCATTTGCAGGCCCACAAGTGTGTCTTACTCTTTCATCCAAAACATTTCCATTCAACACTTCAAGATAGCCATCTGTATTTATCCAAGCACCAAACACCAAAGTAAATGCTGTCCCTAATACAGGACTTGTTTTTACCTATTTTATACTTTTTCATTGATTGGTTCAATGGATTTATTTGTACCTTCTGTACTTACATTTTTGGGAGGAAGGGAAGGGACACCCCCGCATTGGTAACATTAAGAGAATGGGGGTAGGGGTGGTGGGCAGGGAAGCACTGCCAGGAAGTATCTGTTTGATGACATTTGATGTTGGCTCAGTAATTATTAGCCACTCATCATTCTCACATGATACACCCTCAGTTACTTGTCCTCCTCAGTTAAATGCACTCTTCCTGCAAGGTAAGTTATTGGATGGCATGATTTCACTTCAAAAAAAAAAAGATGTCGATTAGATTTTTCAATCCATTCAACTAACTTTGCAATTCTCTAAGAGATATAGGAACATTGCTGTAGTGGCAGTAACACAGGGTAAAGGAACCCACTCCCCTGCCTCCTCTGGCAATGTTGGAAGGTGACAGACATTAGCTTTCAGGAGAATGATGGGAGTTAAAAGGAATTCACTCACCCTAAGTATGAATGAGGACTGGAGGACTTCCTGTTGGGGAGGAGTATGAATCAGGAAAAACAAAAGGTCTTTACAATAGCCTGAGCAACTCTTGTGTGTGTCAGACAGATGAAGACTTTCTAACAAGAGTCGAAAAGATTATTGATTAACTCCAAAGGCATGTTGCTTGGGTCAATCTCACAAAAGACTGATAAAATGCTCTCCTCTTCATTCTCCTGCCTGACACCCTTCCCCCCCTTCCCCCCCTTTGGAATTTTTGGAAGGAAACCTCTGGAGGGGATGGAGCTTTAGTGGATGATGACTGTCAAGGACAAATAGAGTCAGGGCCACGCCAAGAGAAAAAGTTAGAACCAAGGATCAGTAAAGCACAGAAGATGGGGTTATAAGCAATGTTCTAGTCATGCTACAATTACCTCTCTTTTTGTCTGACCCTTTGGTGTAAAAGTCTTTGGCAAGGGGTGGAGGGAGGGCTGCAAATGGATCTATTGCTTTATTTATTCAGTTATTTACCGGGTTAATCTGTTCCAGTTAGATGCTTTGCAATTTGAGTTATGATTCGTGCCTGGTATATTGACACACAGAGAGATTCTATTAGATGGATGCTTGAGCCATATTTGAAAAACCATGATTACTCCCTAAATCCCGCATTGAATATTGAAGTAGTGAGGAGTTCCAGAACTGTCTGGGACTCGTTTATTCATTTAAATATAGAAATGCAAGTATACATCATTGAAGAACAGAGTATTTATTCAACTGTGACGTCAGCTTTCTTTATTACCCATACATAAAGATGGCAGTCTCTCTTAAGAGAAAAGTCACTTTATTCAATGGGGAAAATTGTCTTTCTTTATCCCTGGCCTTTCCATGACCTAATGGACATGATGGTGTATATATATCAGTATCTACTTACAGCATAAGTAATCTCAAAAAGAGGAAGGGATCATTGCATAGTGAGTGGGATCAATAGAAGCCCAAGTCCGAAATATTCACACTCATTAAGGTACTATATCTGACATAAATCTATGTGTGAAATAATATGCAAATTCCTACCTCTTCCACTTCCTGTCTACTCGATATGCCAGTCAGATACATTTCTGGTCTGAGAGGAAAAATATGAGGGTAGAGGGATCATGAACAGTGTATAGCCACCCGGTATTCAAGACCACATTACTTTCTTCCATCCTTGCCTAACCCCTTAGATCTGGAGCCTAGAATATCCCACCTGGACAGGTAGGAGACAACCAGGATCATTTCCATCTCGCACAGCTTGAGTGAGAGGAGCATCAAGCTCAACATCTGTCATAATTAGGTTTTATACAACATTTAAAATGTACTTCATAGAAATTCCTCACACATGGAAATAGAAAGACAGAATAGAATAGACTAGATTATTATGGTGTCAGTGATTTTCAGTGAAATAACACTTCCCGTACCAGCTCCAGTTTCGAGTGGGAGAAGGTAAAAATAACATAGTTCCTGAAATTGTTTTTCTTTTTCTTTTTTTTTTCCAAGGAGCCCTATGAGGAAGTTGAAGTTCCTAAAAAAAGAGAAGTAAAGATGACTTTTATTATTGGCCCCTTTCAACTGCTTTCCTATAACTCTATCATATACCCTCCTTCTGGAGCCCTTTGGCTTTTTTTGACCCTTCACCCTTCTCCTCCCCGTGATTGAATCATAGAATTTTGTAGTTGGAAGGGAGGCATAGTAGTTATCTATAAAAGATGCAGTGCAATCTTGTGAAAAGAACACTAAGCAGGGCAACTAGATGGTTCAGGGGATAGAGCACTGCCAGCAGGACCTTACTAGCTGTGTGACCCTAGACAACTCACTTACCTGCTCTTTGTCTCAGTGTCCTCATCCATAAAATGGGGATAATAATAACACTCATCTCCCAAGGTGGTTTTATTTATTCTTTTTTTTTTTTTGCGAGGCAATCAGAGTTAAGTGACCTGCCCAGGGTCACCCAGCTTGTGAGTATCATGTGTCTGAAGCTGGATTTAGACTCAGGTTTTCCTGATTCCAGGGCCAGAGCTCTATCCACTATACCACCTAGCTGCCCCACCAAGGTTGTTGTAAGTATCAAATGAGATAATAATTGTAAAGTGCTTTGCCCAGTGTTTAGCACATGGTAAGTGCTCTTGTAAATGTTAGTTGTTACTATTATTGTTGTTGTTATTCATTATTACTAATCCAGAGTCAGAACACCAGGGTTTAAATCTGGTCTCTTCTCCTTACTAGCTTGGGTGACCTCAGGCAAATTGCTGAATCTTTAGTTTCAGTTTCCTCATCTGTAAAATGGGTATAAAAACACTTTGATTAGCTACCTCAGAGGGGTTGTCATCAAAGGGATTAAAGCACTCCACACATCACAAAAAGTAATAGAAAGGTTCACCATTATCATCCCACAGTTGGCCATTTCCACTCTCTCTGCTCCTTAGCCTTTTAGAACACCAATTCTTTAACTGCTGGGAATATACTATAGTGGCAAACACATTAGGAGTTTGAGCTCTGCCTGTCTGGTGGGGCTCAAGTACAGAGAAGGGCACATGGGGCAGCCCCAAGTAACCAATTACAATACCTCTACCCACTGCATCACAACTCTCTCCCTTTGAAAATGCCTTCAGCTGAAAGTAATTAGGATGGTTTCCATGGTACCCTTATCAAAACATCTTGCCAGACAAAAGTCATTTCTCTAAAGATGCAGGTGCACAGCATCTGAGGCCAGGCTGCACCACAGTCATTCCCCAATGCACATCCAAGCAGAGCAGTATTCAAATATTCCTGCTTGCATTTTCTATTAGCTTTGAATGTCTAGCTCTTGGCCCATCCAGGAGGAACAGGACAATCTCCTGTAAGTATACAGATTTCTGTATTCTTCAATAAAGAACAAAACCATCATAGCTTTCTTAGTTTCTTTTCCTAGTCTTGCCCCATTCTACCTCCCTTGCTTCAGAGGTTGGGTGGAGGGAACAGACCAGACCTAACAAAGCTTTAGTGACGACTACATTTGACCTCACAAGGTAATACCAGTTTTTGAGCCAAATGAAATTTGTCTTTGGCTCATTCCCACCTCTCAAAGTCCTGGGTCCAGGAAGTGAACAGCCTCAGTGAAAAGGACGATATCTGGCACCCAGCTACCAAGGATACCCTACCCCAAAGTCGCATATCAAAGTAGGGTACCAAAATATCCCTACCCCCAAGAACCTACAGACTTTCCACTGATTTGTTCATAAAAGTTTTTATTCTAGTCCTACCATTAAGCTCAGAAGTGAAAGTGTCTCATTAGACGCAATTTGCTATCCTTTCTTATCAAGAGAGCTGTCCAGGTAGAGATGGTCTCAGCACAAAACTAGCAAAAGCCCCTGAAAAACTGTTAGAGGTACCAGTACCAAAGATTACTCCTTGGCCCACTACAGCCCACTTCTCCTGCTCTTGCTCCTCCTTTGGTCTTGTAAATTTCCCAATAATTTCCCAGGATTGTGCTAACATCTAATTTTAGTGCCTTTGCCCCAATCAGAGTCATTTGCAATGACTCTGAGTGACCTGGATCCATGATTTTAAAAATACATAATTTTATTTTTCTGGATTTTAACAGAACATTAATATATTTATATATATATATATTTTTTTCTTGAGGAACAATATATTTTCATGTGTAAGATTTTACATATATATATGTATATATATGTATATATACATATATATGTATATACATATATATATACATATATATATATACGTATATATATATATATATATATATATATATATATGAAGTAGTCCACACATGAAGTATTACATGATTTTCACAAATAAGGTATCTAGATTTCAAACTTTCTCAGAAAGTATACAAGACAACATGTGGCATAGCTAATTTGTAGACATGTCTTTTTCTCTTCAGAGGTAATAATAGGGATTCAATGATATATTAAGACAAGAAAATGTGATATCACATAGATTGTTGCTTCTTTTCCAAGCAATTTGCAGTATCATCAGACACCTGAGCCACAGCCTTTGAAATCCAAGTTTCAGGACAAAATACATGGTTAAGACCAATACTGTGTAGAAATTCATAATCCTGAGGTGGCATGACTTCCCTGCATATGAGAAAAAGATCTGGTCATTCAAGGGTGGACAGCTCTTGCATGAGTCTGGCAACAAGAGTTTTATGACCAGCAGCTAAAGCACTCATACTAAAGCAAGCATTCACAGCCTGATGGGTCATTTCATGTGGAGTCCACTTCAAAGCCCAAATCAGCAAAACCTGTGGCAACAACCTTTTCTTCTTGGTCATGTCCATTTTTGACACAAGAAGATGAGGTTGCCTAAGGAACAGTAACAGCAACCCTGAATCCATTTGATCCTGCATATATTCCATCCCCCAACTCCCAGCATACCACTGCTGATTCTAATTAACATGTAAGATAATATAATATTAGCTGGCATATATGGCAATAATAGCATAACATATGCCAGCTAATACGTGTATACATATACATATATGTATATACATTTGTGTGCACATATATACCTATACATATATTTTATCCCCACAACAACCCCATGGCATAGGTGCTATTATTAGTCCCATTTTACAGATGAAGAGACTGAGGCAGACAGAGACTAAGTGACTTGCCCAGAGTCATACTAGCTAAGAAGTATCTGAAAACAGATTTGAACTCAAGTCTTCCTGACTCCACATCCAGGATTATTATCTATTGTGCCACCTAATTGCCTAGGTTTCTGTAAGGGGGAACTTCCATTTCCTGGGCAACATTTTGTCTCAATGGTAATGAGCTGTAGGGTGCTACAATGGGCTTTATTTTTTTTTATGATGTCCAACTCCTTCAATGGGTAGAGAATACTATTGATCTGTAGGTGCAACTCTTTTAATGTGGTGGGGAAGAATGAAAATTCCAGGCTGCTCCTAACTGAATTCAGCCCACATACAAATTGCTCAGTTAATCTCCTACAAAAATTCAGGGACCTCTGGACTGTGCCTAGCTCTTTTTTTTTTTTAGCATAGAACCAATTATGCCTATAACTCAGATTTGAGAATTTTTCGCATTCAGTTCCTGCTTTTTTATAAACTTTATTAGATGACCAAGCCACAAGGTAGGCAAAACATTGTCTTCTAGACTCTAGTCTCTTTGAATAACCAAGAGTCATTTTTTCAAAAAAGAATTCAAATAGAATTTGAAGGTCCCTAATACCATAATGCCACCAAACTTAAGGTCCAAGAGACTGAGCTAAACAGGCTCTTTCAAAGTAGAAAATGTCTCTGAACATGACATGGGCAGGCAGGGCTCTCTCTGTATGATGACTGAAGCAGCTTTCAGGGAGTTGTCAAGTAACAGTGTGTATGGACTGGTCCTTGGTTATCTGCAAGACCTTCTATGTTAACTCCTCTGCTTCCATTCTTGACCACCCCTTGTGGACTCTCCAGACATTAACAAAGATTCCTTCACTTCGTGGCTTGCTTCAGTTGTGCTCTCTGCTTTTGCCCTCTCTGACAACAGGAAATTATTCTGGGGCTCTTGGATACTTAACAGTAAGTGAAACTCAGCAGTTCTCAAAAGAAGCTGCATTTACTATGTTTTTTAGGTACATATATATATATATATATGTATATATATATATATGCATGTGTGTGTGTGTGTGTGTGTGTGTGTATAGTTTATAGAATCTCAGAATTTGAAGGGACTTCAGAAGTTATTTTATTGAAACTATATTTGAGAATAAAATCCCTCTTCAACATTATGGTCAACCAGTCACTTTTACTTACAGATGTCTAGTAACTGAGAACTCACTAGCCTCTATCTCCTCAAGCAGTCTGTTTCATGTTTGGAATTGGAATTTAGCAAACAAATGTTTAAACATTTTTCCTTACACTGAGTTCTGAAATCTAACTCTCTAGAGTTCCCATCCATTCCTTCTAGTACTACCTTCTGGATCCAAACAGAAAAATAAATGAATGCCTCTTTCACTTAATGCTTCTTCAAATAGTTTTTTAAAAAATTATTTTCTATTAATTAGTTAATTTATTTTTAGCTTTCAACATTCGCTTCCATAAGATTTTGAGTTCCAAATTTTCTCCCTATCTTTCCCCTTCCCTTACCCCAAGATGACGTGCATTCTGATTACCCTATCCTCCAATCTGCCTTCCCTTCTATCACCCCTCCTTCTCTTATCCCATTTTCCTTCTATTTTCCTGTAGGGCAGGATAGATTTCTATACCCCATTGCCTGTATATCTTATATCCCAGTTGCATGTCAAAACAATTTTTAACATTTGTTTTTAAAACTCTGAGTTCCAAATTCTCTCTCTTCTTCCCTCCCCACCCACTCGCATTGAAAAAGCAAGCAACTTGATACAGGCCATACATGTGTAGTCATGCAAAACACTTCCATAATAATCATGTTGTAAAAGACTAACTATGTTTACTTCCATCCTATCCCACCCCCCGTTTATTCAGTTCTCTTCTTTGACCCTGTCCCTCCTCAAAAGTATTTGCTTCTGATTACCTCCTCCCCCAATTTGTCCTCCCTTCTATCATCCCCTCCTTCTCTTATCCCCTTCCCCCCTACTTTCCTGTAGGGTAAGATAGATTTCCATACCCAATTGAGTGTGTATGTTATTTCCTCCTTAAGCCAAATCCAATGAGAGTAAAGTTCACTCATTCCCTCTAACCTCCCCCCTCTTCCCCTCCATTGTAAAAGCTTTTTCTTGCCTCTTTCACGTGAGATAATTTACCCCATTCTACCCCACCCTTTCTCTTTCTCCTAGTACAATCCTCTCTCACCCCTTAATTTTGATTTTTAGATATCATCCCTTCATATTCAACTCACCCTGTGCCCTCTCTCTCTGTACATATATATATTCCCTCCAAGTACCCTAATACTGAGAAAGGTCTCATGAGTTACATATATCATTTTTCCATGTAGGAATGTAAACAGTTCAATCTTAGTATGTCCTGTATAATTTCTTTTTCTTGTTTACCTTTTCATGTTTCTCTTGAATCTTGTATTTGAAAGTCAAATTTTCTATTCAGCTCTGGTCTTTCATCAAGAATGGTTAAAAGTCCTCTATTTCATTGAAATCCATTCTCCCCCTCAAGGATTATACTCAGTTTTGCTGGGTAGGTGATTCTTGGTGTTAATCCTAGCTCCTTTGACCTCTGGAATATCACATTCTAAGCCCTCTGGTCCCTTAATGTAGAAGCTGCTAAATTCTATGTTATCCTGATAGTGTTTTCACAATACTTGAATTCTTTCTTTCTGGCTGCTTGCAATATTTTCTCCTTGACCTGGGAACTCTGGAATTTGGCTACAATATTCCTAGGAGTTTTCCTTTGGGAATCTCTTTCAGGAGGTGATCAGTGGATGCTTTCAATTTCTATTTTACCCTCTGGTTCTAATATATCAGGGCAGTTTTCCTTGATAATTTCTTGAAAGATGATGTCTAGGCTCCTTTTTTGATGATGGCTTTCAGATAGTCCAATAATTTTTAAATTCTCTCTCCTGGATCTATTTTCCAGGTCAGTTATTTTTCCAATGAGATGTTTCACATTGTCTTCTGTTTTTTCATCCTTTTGGTTTTGTTTTATAATTTCTTGATTTCTCATAAAGTCATTAGCTTCCATTTTCTCCATTCTAATTTTTAAGGAATTATTTTTTTCAGTGAGCTTTTAGACCTCTTTTTCCATTTGGCCAGTTTGGCTTTTGAAGGCATTCTTCTCCTCATTGGCTTTTTTGGACCTCTTTTGCCATTTGGGTTAGTCTATTTTTTAAGGTGTTCTTTTCTTCAGTACTTTTTTGGGTCTCCTTTAGCAAGCTGTTGACTTGTTTTCATGATTTTCTTGCATCACTCTCATTTCTCTTCCAAATTTTTCCTATACTTCTCTTACTTGCTTTTCAAAATCCTTTTTTAGCTCCTCCATGGCCTGAGACCAATTCATATTTTTCTTGGAGACTTTGGATGTAGGAGCTTTGACTTTGTTTTCTTCTGGTTATACATTTTGATCTTCTTTGTCACCAAAGTAAGATTTTATAGCCTGAGTATTTTTTTGCTGTTTGCTAATGTTCCCAGCCAATTACTTGATTTTCTAACTCTTTATTAAGGTAGGGCTCTGCTTCCAGTGTGGAGGGTGTACCATCTCAAGCTTCAGGGGTTTTGTGCAGCTGTTTTCAGAGGTACTTCTAAGGACCTGCAAATTTTCAGTTTTTACAAGACAGTATGATGAAAGGACAGGTGTTTACTCCTCTCTTGGCCTGTGCTCTGGTCTGTGACCACAAGCACTCTTTTCTGCCTTGAAACTGTGAGGAAGATTCGCTCTCCACCACTGCCACAAGCTCCACCTCACCAGCACTCCTCCTCGCTCCAGGATCGCCACCCAGGATTATGATCCAGATTCAAGCACAGGCAAAGCAAAAGAATTTGCTTCAGTGCCAGCAAAGGGATCCTTGTAATCCCCCTCTGATCAGCTGCTTTATTCCCCACCACCCTGTGGGTCAAGCCCACAGCCACCATCCTGAAGTTGTGGCCAGACAGTGCTCCTCTCTCACCCATGTCCAACAGACCTTTCCTCCTGACCTTCTAAGTTTTCTTTGGCATTTGTGGGTTGAAAAGTCTGGAAACTGCCACTGATGTCAGTGATTCAGTCTCCTAAGGCCTTCTCTGGGTTTGCTGTGGCCCATTCTATGCTGGTGCATTTTACTCTGGAGCTCCTCTCTCAGACTGGTACAACAGACCTTTCCTATTGAGCTTGCAGGTTGTTTTGGGCTGGAAATTTCCTTCAATCTGTCATTGTGTGGATTCTGCTGCTCTAGAATTTGTTTAGAATCATCTTTTTACAGGAATTTGGAAGAGTTTGGGGGAGAGCTCAAGCAAATCCCTACTTTTATTCCACCATCTGGGCTTTGCCCTCTCGCTTCTTTAAATACTTGAAGTTCTATCTATCACATCCCCTTAATCTTCACTTTTCCAGAGAAATCAAGACTAGTTCTTTTAACCAGTCCCACTATGATATGATTTTAGTTCCCCTTACCATCTAATTTGGCCTTCTCTGAACATGCTCCAGCTTATCAGTGTTCTTCCTAAAGCATTGCCTAGTACTGAATACAGTACTCAAGATGTAGTCTAACTAAGGTAGAGCATAGCAAGTCATAGTCCTTTTTAAATTGCTACAGCACACCATGCTTTCTGTCTACTAAAATCCTTGGGTGTTTTTACATGACATGTGATTTCTGCCATCCTGAACTTGTGCAGTTGATTTTTTGGTCCGCACTGGAGCATTTTACATTTATCCCTATAGAATTTCATAATGGTTTGGTTCATTATTTAAGCCTGTGAAAATCTCTTTTGATTCTGATTCTGCCATGTCATGTAATGGCTATTTCTCTTAGTTTTGTGTAATTCACAAATCAAGCAAACATGCCAACTATGGCTTCATTCAAATTATTGGCAAAATGTTGATAAAGGTGTTGTATTACATTATGGTATATAAAGGGTATGGTTAGTATTCTGATTTTTTTACATTTATTTATAATTTCTCGATGCCTTAGCAATGATCTATTTTTGTAAATGTACTCTGTGTGCCAATAAATGCATTCTTTAATATTCTCATTCAGAAAATATCATGTCTTTCTGTCCTAAATTCTACAGCAGTTCAATCTTTCTACTTATGTTACTGTGAAAATTTCTCACCTTTGATAGAGGATCATTAAAATTTTCTACAGATATCATTTTGCTATCTTTATCTCTTGTGAGTCAGTTTTTTCCTTCATGAATTTAGGTGCCACATCATTTGGGACATATATGTTTAGTATTAATGTTCATTGTCCACGGTTCCTTTAAGCATAATCAAGTTTCCCTTTTTATATTTCTTGATACTGTGAATTTTTCTTTATTTTGCTTTGTCTGGTAGCATGAAAACATGGCTTTAACTCCTGCTTTTTTTAATCACCTGATGCATAATGAATTTTGTTCCAGTCTCATTTTCATCCTGTATATCTTTATTTTTTAGATTTTTAAAAATAGTGTGGTTTTTTAAAAGTGATTCTATCATTCTCTTTCATGTTATTGGATTCTCTATTCACATGGAAAGTTGCTATTATCAGGCTTATGTTTCCCTTCATTTATTTCTTTTGCATTGATTTATATCTCTTGTTAAGGTGGTTCTTTATCTGTGAGATTAGTTTTGCTTACACTACTTTGATGTTAGTTTGTTTTCACAGGCTCCTCTCCTACTCTCCATGTCTGTTTACTCATCTTTTATTAACTTATATGAATTTACTCAATTGTTAATTTCTTTATCTTTCTTTTATTCTGATCTATCTGCCTATCATCTCTCTCTCTCTCTCCATCTCTCTCTTTCATCTTTCTATCACTTATCATTTATCTTCTTTCCCCCCCTATTTTGTCCTTTCTCTTTCCTCATCCACTTATATAAATAGTTCAGAATCTGCCCTCTCTCCCTACCCTCCAACTTATTATTTTAATTAACTTTATTTGGCTGACTCTTTTTCTAATAACTTCTTGTGCTTTGTCCTTCACATTGTTCTAATTCGTAGGCTTGTTTACTCCTTCCTTCTTAATTTTCTCCTGGTCGTTTATGGGGATAAATTTCTGAAGAACTAAGTTTGACTCTCTCTTCTATCTAATTTCTATGTTATTGCTTTCTTCTCCTCTATAGTTTTTGCTTTTCTATTCATTCTTAGAAATATAAATGCATAAAGGCTGAAAGGTTAGATGGAAGCATTGTTGCATGGGTCTCTGTCACATGTTGTGAAATCCATTCTTATTTTCTCTTTTATCATGATCACCATTCTTAAGGCTACCTCTAGTTCTTTGTTCTACCCCCATATTCCACTCCCACTCCAGGTGCTACTTGCCCTTAAGGATTCATATATCCTATCTCCTGGGGTAGAATCTTTCATTTTCCCTTCTTGGGTATGATGTCTATACTCATACAGTCCCTTCCTTTCATTGTGTTTATCTTCTTCTTCCACATGTCCCTCCTCATTTTTGAGACACTAAATTAATTATCTCTTCATCCATTCTCCTGTATTCTTTACCTTCCCTTTCTCCATTTGAGCAACTTTGCCCTCTGTTATTCATTTGCCAATGATATACTGATTCATTACAATGAGTCAGGGGATTTTGTTCATTGAATATTAATTCAGTTCTTCCAGTTTCCCTTCACCTGATATTGCTCTTAAATTTTTAGCCTTTTGGTTTCTTTTTTCCTCTTAACAGTCCCTCTTTCTGCTTTATTTTATCCTATAATGTCATCCCTCTCATTTAAAAATAATCACCTATAAACATGAAGAAATGATTTCATTATTTGGCCTTCTATTAATCCCTTTTTATGTTTCTGAATTTTGAGTTGTTTGCAATTTGAGTAATCTGCTCAACTGTGAATTTTTAAAGAATTGTTTTAATGCTTCTAATTTGCAGACTTTCCATATTTGTTCACTAATGATTAGACTTGGGCTTGCAGGTGGTTATTTTGGGTTGCATTTGATCTTTCACTTTTTTGAATATAATTCCAGTTCTCTCCAGAGATTGCTCATGAATGTAGAATAATCCTGAGTTATTAGAGATGCTTTTTCTTCATAATTGAAGATCTTTCTCCTCACTGCTCATAGAATTAGTAGTTTGTTATTGAAATTTTTAAAGTTTTCCATTACATGTCTTAAAGTTTGAATCCTTTTGTTTTTTCCCTAAAAGCAGTCTGTGGATCCTTTCAGCTAGGTTTTTGTCTGTATTAAGAAGTTCTACACAGTTTTCTTTTATTACTTCCTGCAGTATTGTGTTCAGGAATTTTGATTTGTCATTTTCTTCAAGGAGACTTTTATTTTGGGTCCTTTGCTATTTCTCTGTATCATGTCTTTTAGGTCAGTTGCTTTAGCTTGGATAGAATTCCTAAGTTTCTTTTAACATAGCTGCCTCTTGTTTTTCTTTGGCCAAGCTGTGTTCTAAATTTGTTATTCTCACAGAGATTCTTCTTCTTTGGGAAGATTCTCCATTTACAATTAAATTTTCCTACCTTGCATTTTCTGAATGTATGTGTGTGTGCGTGTGTGTGTGCATGTGTGTTTGATTCTATGTTGAGAGCACTGATTTCTGACATAAATTCATTCCTAACTTCTCCTTCTAAAAATTTTATTTCTCCTCTGAACCATTCTCGAGTTTTGTGTTATTCCTGTGATCTCTGGGCAGTTCACAAAATTCTCTTTTTCATCATGTAATTTTGGTTGATTTTCCTTCATTTTATAATACTTGCTCAATGTGCTTTGGTGTTTATCTCTTTGAAGATTTACTCAATCTTCCTTCTGGTTTTTTTTTATGATGTTCTCTATTGGTTTATCTCCTCAAAATCAAGGCTTACATTTAAGCTTTCTCTCTTGAACCTTTGGCTTTTTCAATCTCTCTCTAGTACTTACCATGACATTCATCTGGTTTCCAGCCTCATTCTTTTATTCCTTTCCCTTCAGCTGCTGCATAGACATCCAAAATGGGGCTGTTGGGCATGCTTTCTAATTCATAGGTTTCTGGATTCTGGGGGGTCTGATCAGTACAGATTCATGTCCTGAATAAACTCCAGAGGGGGAGAACTGGTCCAATTTGGGGTGCTAGTCCCCTATCTTTCAGGCCAATACTTTTTATTCCTTTAGCATTTGGCTCTGAGCTCATTTCCTACCTGCTCCATCCCTTCAGTAACTCTCCCTTTTTTTGCATGAGTGGGCAGAGTCACTGTGCTGGACATATATAGAATAAGTGTGCTTCATCTGCTTATGCTATCAGGTGGGGAGGAAGTGGAGAATGTGGCCACAGTCCTCAATATACTAATAAATTAGAGAACAGAACTTTAATGATGATTAGTAAAAATGTGTAAATGATTGAAAATCACAATTCCATATCAATTGAGGTTGCAACTGGAGACAGATAAATTGTCCCATTTCAGAGGAAGAAAATAAGTTTTTTATCATTGAATTTTAATTATTTCACTACTTCAAGAAGCCATGATTTCATTAGTATGCTTTACTCCTCCACAGTACTGATTATAACCCTTCTCTCTCTTTGTAGAGCTGCTGTGGCTGACTATTTCATCACTTTGCCGTGAGTGTATTATCTGGTGGAAAAGCACTAGGTCCAAATGGACTCGTAGGTCATTTTTCTAAGTGTGATGCAGTATAATTAAACATTAAATGAAGAAATAATCCCTGCAAAATATAGACTTCCTAAATGTAGAGAAACATGACTACTTCATAGTTTTCTGAAGCAAATATGGTCTTAATTTAGAAACCTGACAGACTTCTCTAAAAAAAGAATATGAAAAATTTGCCTAATCAATACAGATGCAAAATATTAAAATATTTGGCAACATAAAGCAGAAATACATTGGAAACCATTACTCATATACAAGTAGGAGTTATATCAGGTATTCTAGAAATTCAATATTGGGGAAAACTACCAAGAAGAAAAAAAAATTTAAATCATATTATTTGTGTGAATAGTTGTAGCAAAGGTCTTTCACAAAATCTAACATAAATTTATTATTTAAAAATACTCAGAAGAGTAGGAATCATGTTGTCTTTCATTGATCCAATAAAGTACACATACTTTCAATGAAAAGTTAACATTATACATAATAGAGAACCTAGAATAATTTCCAGCAAGGCAGTTATGAAACAGATATCCACTTCCATCACAACTATTTGACACAAAAATAGAAATATTAGTAATTACAAGTCAGGGAAGAGTAGTAAAAGGAATTTTATTATTAGAAATGAAGTATAGGGCAGAGTAAGCAGTAAATCCCCATAACTCTCCCATATTCACCTCCAAACAATCATAAAAAAGCACCCCAAGACAAATTCTGGAACACCAGAACCAGCAAAAAGATGAGGTGTAACAATCTTTTAGCTCAAAAAACTTGGAAGATTGGCAAGAGAGGTCTGTCTTACTTGGGTAAAAGGAGAATGCAGTTCAGGACCGGAAGCAGCCCAGCAAGGCAGCTGCAAGCCCCACCTCAGCAAACCAGCAAGAGATCCTGAGCCACAGTGCCACAGGAACAGGCAAATGCCAGCACCAGGACCCCCTTCATGCCTCAGCATAGCCAGGGGAATGGGAAGACTGCAGCTCTGAGAATGGCCAGGTGCTTTAGCATAGCCCTAGGCAAACAAGTAACCTTCAGAGACCAGACCACCTCCTATTTCAGTATAGCCCTGGGGAAATGCAGAAACACCCCCACAGGCCTCAGCACATGCCAGACACCATCCCCAGAACCCTGGCTCAGTGCCAGATAAGCTGCCAACATCATTGCAGCACAAGGTAAACTGCCAGGGCCTGCAGCCCCTTACACAAGAAGCCTAGGACAGTGTCAGCAAAAATCGTGTGATCAACTATGAATGACTCAGCTCATTGCAGCAAAATGATCCAAGACAAATACAAAGGACTCAGGAAGGAAAATGCGGTCCACATCCAGATAAAGAACTGATGGACTCTGAATGCAGATTGAAGCATACTTTTTTTCACTTACTTTATTCTTTTTCATGTTGTTTTTCCTTTTGATCTGTTTCTTCTTTCACAACTGTGACTAATACAGAAATATGTTTTACATGATAGCACATGTATAAGCTATATCAAATGGCCTGCCATTTTCAGAAGAGGGGAGTGAGAGAAAAATTTGGAACTCAGAATCCTGTAAAAATGAATGCTAAAAATTTTCTTGACGTGTAACCGGGGAAAAAATAAAATACTATTAATAAAAAAAAAAGAAATGAAGTATCGTTATGTGCAGATGACAGGATTATTTATAAGGAAAATCCTCAAATCCCAACAAAAACTAGTTGAAACTTGCAGAAAACAGGATAATCTAAAATTCTTACATAATATAGTTAGATACCTTAAAAATAATATTTAAAAAGTACTACTTGGAGCAAATTTAGTTGGATGGATGGATACATTTTTGTTCATTTGCACAAATGAGGGGGAAAAACCCCTTCATACCTCAGGATTTGTTTCCTATGTGGAAATAGGTTAGAGGATAGCGTAGGCCAGAGCTGAGGAAAATTCACCAGGTGTGGGAAGGCTTTGGAATACCACGCATCTGTTAAATCACACAGCACTGGTTCTCAGGTCCTGTGTAATATGGATTGTAGAAGACAGTCTGCCCCAATGGGTAACACTCACATAGGGATAAGGGATAGCTCATAACTTAGTAAATTCTTCTCATAACCTGATAGCACTGCTCATAACCCTTGACCTCCTTCTCCCACCTCTAGCCCCAAGAGAAGGCAGAACATGGTGGTAAGCTATGGGCCTAGTAGCAAAGGCTAGGTGAGGAAGCTGGAACAAATTTAATTTCTTTCATAGGGCCTACAGAGAATGAGGAGGTACAGGAAGAAAGTATACTCCAAGAATCCATTCTGTTGTCAAATAAAAGAGTTTGTGGATTAGTCTTATTATACATCCAAAGGTAGCCAGAAACATCATTTCATGGAATATTTGTCCATCTCACATAGCACAGCTCATGATAAATACAAAAATACCAACATGCAAATAAGTATAGTTTATGTACCAAAATTGATTTTATAGGTAGAGAAATCCATGAAGAGATAGACAAATTCTCTTGAGGATGCCTTATACTTCTCTAAATCATCTTGGTAACATTTATGTAAAAGTGGGAATAGGTGGGGGTGGAAAGAAATGTGCTAGGAAATGTTGGTAAAGAATAAGGAATGTGAGTGGTCAAATGATTATAAACATAGAAATTTTGTGTCTCTACATCATGAATACTTTCTTTACAAGAATCAGTAAGTGCCAGACATCACAATCAGCATAAAAAATAAAATTATATTTTCAAAGACCGGCAACAACTTATTACTGATATTGGCAGTTACCTCTGTGTAGTCACCCTACTGACTTGTTAAAACAAAGACTGAAATTAGGACAAAGCTAGAAGAATAAAAATCATGAAAAGATATAATGTACAATTGAAACAATTTAATCCTGATCTATTAACGCAAGCTATTGATAATGAAAAAGTGAGTAATGTAAAGAAGGAAAGATAAAGACACAGACCATAATAATCTCAAACAAAAGTTTAAATTATTAGAATCCATAAACCTGTAGGCAAAAAAAGGCCTAAAAATTGCCTTACTCAGCAAATACTTGACTTGTCAAGCAGAAAGATATGACAGCTAACTGCAGCAGTTGTTTCGAATACAGACTTGCTTGCAAAATTTTTTGGGAAAAAATAGTGAAAGATTATGAGTTTTGCTACCTCCTAAAACAGAGAGTAGGAGTCATGAATAAAATAAGTTTAAAAAGAATAAAAAAAAAGTTTGGTGAGAGTCACAACTAAGCAAAGTTCTTGAAGTTAAAACAAAGGGAATGTAGAAAAGATCTGCAAAGAATCTTTGTAGTAAACTATTTTGTACCATCTAATATCTCAGCCCAGTTGGACATATGTAGACTATATAAATGTCAGTAAAGAGAATCAAGTTGGGAAAAAGGATAGAATTAGACCAAGTATACACAAAGGCTAGCCATGCTGGAGGTGACAGTTACGTGGGCATTCAGGATCGATTCACAAGGAATCAGAGGAAAATATCAAAGATGTGAGGAAACTCTCAGACTCTACTACACCTGAAAAAAAGGTGAGCAAGAGAACACCCACAATGACCAACTTGTGTGCTCATTTTCCCATCTATTAATGGCACCTACCTCTCACGGCTGTTGGAAGGATCAAATGAAATGGTGTTTGTAAAGGTGCTTAGCACAGTGCCTGGAACATGATAGGTAACTGCCTAAATAATTATTTCCTTCCTTTCCTCTTCTCCTCATCCACATAAATTTTTTGTGAGAATTAGCTATATGTACATTGAAGATATAGTTGAAGCTATTAGTAGGATTAATAGGGAACAGAGAGGCAAATAATATTCCACAGCAAATCACTTCTTTATCATCATAAAATTGACTGAAAGATGCAGATAGTTCAAAATCCCAAACCCCATTATATTTATGGTTTGTTGATTTTTTAAAATTTATTTGACTTGTTAGAACAAAACATACCCCTAGAGGCTTTCTTCATAAAATTTCTCTCTGAATCATATATCAAAATCACTAAGTTTCCTTTAAAGACGTGATAACAGAGATAACATTGTTCAACAACTCTCCATTATAAACATTACATGAGACGTAAAACAGTAAAAAGTTGCCAGAGATGTTTGCCACCATAATGGAGGAGATACAGCACAGGACATAAGTTGAAAAGAGATGCTGAGGGACTCCAGATATTCCTGTTTTCAGATTATGTTGCATCGGTTATATCAAGGTCTAGAGCATTGCTTTCAAAATGGGCAGGCATGGATAGGTTGCGATCTGTATCACTAAAGGGAACTTCCAAATAAATGAGACCACAAGTTCCATTTGAGTGACTTTTGTCCAAAACCTGTGTGTAAGCTGCTACAGTCTCTAATAACCCCAAGTATCACGACTTCACTGGCACAGAATTCCTTACCCTCAAGACCTATCTTAGTTTGTTTCTTCCTGCTGGTCTAAGGTAGACAGGATGGAACTGGCCTAACTTTTTTATTCTCACTCCCTTGAATCACTAGGCTCTTCCATCTGGTCTACCGGTTTCTCAGGCAAAGTCGTGTGCTATAGTCTCATCTTTTTATACCAATTTCCTGAATGCAATATGAGGGGCTTAACCCACCCGCACCAATTTCTTCTCTTTTCCCCAAATGCCACTAGTCCTTTGCAAACTCCCCATTGTCTCTCTCTTCTTAAATTGCCCTCCATTATGAGTCCCACTTATCAGCCAAATACCTCGAGACAAGCACACTTTATTTTGAGAAATCAGCAAAGACGTGTAGTCCATAGATGCCCTGTGATGAACTCATGGGAGGATACAGACAAGAGTCTTATAGAATGGGCAAGCATGGACGGATTGGGATTTGTAGCTTGGGAGGGAATATTCACACTGATGAGATCACAGATCCATTTGAGGATGTGAGTATAGCCATATGGTTTCCAATTATGGAATACTGTAATCTCAAGAATTAGAATTGTGAATGACCCAAAGGGCAATGGTAAAACATATGGTAGGCAAAAAATAGGCTGCAGTGAATTACCAACTATGACTTGAATACAAAATGACAAAAATGGTATTATTCATGAGATAAATGGATTGAAAAAGGAGGTAAGGTGGTCAGGTAGTGAGAGTGAAGGTTAGAAGATGGACAGTTCAGTTACAATATTGATATTCGTTGTGTGTTAAAAGTCCCAGGGAAAGGTGTCCAATATATCAGGCAAAACTCCCTATGGAAGTCATTAGGAGGACATGCATGAGAGTCACCTAAGTTCAGAACGGGTGGATGGGTAGGTTGTAATCTATGTCGTTAGGGAGGGTATCACTTTAACATGATCACAGATCCACTGAAATATTGGGAGTACTGATGTACAAATTAGATAGGAGGAGGAAAGAGAAAAAAATTCTAATACCCACTACATGAATTATTATTCATTTTATGTTAAACACATAAAGGATTATTTTTCAAACAAGTAAGATTTATGGGACTCTTATATTTTGCACAACACTTCATGTACGTGTTATCTGTCTTGGTCTCCCCAAAACCTTGTGAGGCAGACACTATCTATCTATTTGATACTGATATTATAAGCCCCATTTCTTAGATGGGGAAAGAGGTTTGGAAAGCTAACCACATAGCTAGTAAATATCAAAGGGTCTTTCTGACTCCAAATCCAACATTTTTACTACGCCATCATGTCTCAGTCAAGGAATTGTCTCCATAGAGAGTGAATTTTCTATCATTAGAAGTGTGCAGGTTGAAGTTGGGTGAGGAGAGGGGGAACCATTTGTGAGGAACGTTTTCTGGGCCATTTTTATATGTGTGGGGTGTTTGAACCAGATCCCCACAGAAGTCTCATCTAATTCTGGGATTCTCAGATTCTGTGACTAGGCCTTACAGTTGGATGGAATGCCTACATCAACATTGCCAGAGCCCAGCTGTTTCAGCTGTCTAGACAAAGCCTCGGTCTCCTGGTTGTGCTCTTGGCAGAATTCCACAAGTTGTGATGAGTAATACAAACGGATTCTATTTTAAAGATGCTAATTACTCTTTAAAAATACTATTATAGGACTCTGCATTAGCCCTTTTTTAAAACAGAAATAGCCAAATGACAGTTACAATAAGTCTCATAAGTACCATAACCTAGAAGAGGCTGTTTTCAAAGTAATGTTCTTTTTATAGTTCACATGAAGCTAAGCAATTTCATGATCAGGAAGAAATGCTTCATTCATGTTTAAAATTATTTTTCAGCATGGCCCAAAATAATCTTGTTACTACAAATGAATATAATTGTATAGGGAAATTTTTACATAACATGTTTCCCAGGCATAACTAAGAGACTCTTCTTCGATTCAATTCAATTCATTTCAACTGTCACGGGGCATCTATTTTTGTGGCTAGTGATGTGGCAGAGAACATGGAATTTTAATGGAAGAATTTCAAGACTTGATGCCTGTCCTGAAGGATTTTACAATTTTGTTGGGGAGACCAGGCTTACATCGATGTAGCTGTTTATCTAGGGAACAAGGTCAAGGAAAGTAACAAGCAAGAGTACTTCTCCAGTGTCACATCATGTCACAGAGTTGACTTCCATTGTTAAAGGCTGTGCTAGAAAACACAAGTTCTAACAGGTCCTATTTATCTGGAAAGACGTCAGGTATGGACTCAGGATGGCCTTTTGGCCTTCTTTTGTCTGAGGACTAGAATGGATAATTTTGCAAAGGCCTATTATCAGAAGGTTGGCTACCAGATGATGACTTCATTTATTCCTTTATTTTGGCTTTATTTGGCTTAATATAATGACAACCATCTCATTATATTGGCTGCTAAGACATGGAAGAGTTGTTATCTGTGTTGATGAAGGCAAGACCAATAATAATAAAATCACCAGTCCTTGAAATGCAGGTAAGCCAGAATATAAGCTATTAGAGACCTGTGCTACATTGATATGTAGGCAAAATTTTCCCATCAGATATGGCTTATTAAAAAACCTGAGGGGGAGACAACTAGATGGCGCAATGGATAGAGCACTGGCTCTGGAGTCAGGAGGACCTGAGTTCAAATCCAGCCTCAGACACATAACACTCACTAGCTGTGTGACTCTGGGCAAGTCACTTAACCCCAATTGCCTCAGCAAACACACACACACACACACACACACACATAAACCTGAGGAAGGCCACCTAGTGATAGATGGCCAACCTCCGAATTAGGAAGATCTAAATTCAAATCTGCCTCAGACATATATTGGATTTCACCCTGGGTCAATCATTTCACCTCTCACTGTCCCAGACAAACTTTCTTAGACCATAAGTTGCAGAGAAGATGCCAATCTGCATAATAGAGGGAGTTTTTTCATCAGAAGTTTTCTATACCAATGAAATCACGGATTAACAATCCTTCTCTGGGTTTTTGTGACATTATTCTCTTCTGGGTCTCCTCTTTCATATCTGACTTCTTCTCAGTCTCCTTTGTTGCTTCATCATCTACATCAAACGTGGCCCACTGCTCACATGTAGCCCACAACAACCTTGAATGCAGACTCATCTAGATTAAATGTAATTGGGAAATATTTAATGAAATAAATAAAAAAATAAAATAAAATATAGATAACATGCCATTTAAAAAGAAAGTTAATATATAGCCCACAGGGATCCTTATTATGGATTAATGGTCTTTGTTTCTATTTGAATTTGGCACCACTGATCTGTATTATGTTCCTTATGGTGGATATTCTTGAGGGCTCTGTCTTGGGCTACCTTCTTACCACACGCACACTCTTTCTTTCTCAATAAACTTATCAGCTCCTATGTTTTTAATTATTATCTTTATGCAGATGATATCCAGTCCCAATATCTCTACTGAGCTTTAGTCCCACACCACCAATTGCCTATTAAACATTTCAAATAAATTTTAATGTCTAAAAGAGAACTGATTGTCTCTGCACAGAACCCCTCTCCCAAGCTTTCCTTTTTTGCATGCTTCTTTCTGTTGAAGACATCCTTGTTCCAGTCTTCTAGGTTCATAAACTCAGTGTTATAGTAAACTCTTCACTCCTCCTCACCCAAGAATTCTCTAATTGTCTAATCAATGACCATTCCTGCTTGCCCAACATTCCTCACATCTGTCTTTTTTCTTTTTTTTCTCATGCAACCATTATCTTAGTTCAAGTTCTCATTACCTCTCACATAGATTATTGTAAAAGCTTCCTAATTAGTCTCCCCATTCCAAGCTTCAAGTGTCACCATTCCAAGTCCATCTAATACGTATCTAATAAAGGGTTTTTCCTTAAGCCTAGATTTGACCGTGTCACTTGCCTACTCAATAAACATCAATGGCTCCCTATTACCTCTAGGATAAAACAAAACTACCCTGGTTTAGTTTGGCCCCAATCTATCTTTCTAGTTCCATTGTACATTACTCTCCTCCTGAACTGTAATCTAGCCAAATTGGACCGCTCTTTACCAATCACATACAGCGTTACATCAATCTCTTTGCAATGGCTGTCCCACATGCCTGGAATGTACTCCCTCCTCATATCTGCCTTACAAAAGTAGAAGTCCACTCTATTCTTTTCCTTCAAGACAAAGCTCAGGCGCTACTTTCTACATGAAGGCTTTTCTGATTTCTACCAACTGCAAATTCCTGCCCCCCAACCCCTTTATAGTAATTCTTTTTATATCTATTCTGTAGAAAGACTATATGTTGATTATATAAACTATATATAAAATATGTGACATAATGCATGTATTATATATGTAGAATATATAGAATTATTAGTATACATGATATGTGAGACATAAGGCACGTATTATGTAAGTTCTTGTCTCTTCCATTAGAATGCAAGCAAGCTCCTTGAGAGTAAGGACTGTTTAATTCTTTGCTTTTATGTCCCCATGCAGTACTTGGTACATAGTAGGAACTTAAATGCTTATTGATGGATTCTCCTATAAAACCTAAATACAGTTTATAATAGTAATTTTTCAGAGTATACTAATATATGTATATGTATGTATATCACATACATATATTAATGTATATATATATATATATATATATATATTTGCATATAGATAGATTTATAGTCTGTTCAAAGAAAGCCTGTTTTAAAGATGTGACTTATACTTTGGGATGAAATTTAGTTAGATGCATATAAGACACAAGTGTTTATGGAATTCAAAACAAAGAGCAATGTAAATTTCAAGTTATCCTCAAGAAAAAAAATACAACCTTTTAACTTGATGAAGAGGAGAAAAAAAAGTAATCTCTAAGGGATTATTTAAGCAATCTAGAAGGTCCCTTCCACCATTTGATCCTTTGTATATCTTATATTATTAGGATTCTAGACATGGCCAAATGCCAAATGTAGAGTCCAAAAGGTGGTGATCTGACTTGTTAAATGATTCCAGAGCAGGGACGAGGCATTTGTATGCATCAGGCAAGTTTAAAAATTGTACTTCCTGTGTGTATACCACATGTCCATTTTCACTCTAGCACGTGTAACTTCACTTGTCACAAAATAAATGCTCACTAGCCATAGGGCAAAGAATTTTCTGGCATTAAAATATGTGCAATTATAAAAAGACATGTTAAAAAAGTGTCACTTATTACATTCTCTGTGTTTTATATATTAGATGACTAACTTCTTCCCCTACTTAGCTGGGTAGCTTGTTCTGCTCTGAGCTAAACCAAGGATTCTCTTTTAATCCTGCCCTTTGTCTCCTACTTAAGGGATTGATAGCTGGTGATGGACAATTGTGGTTGCCACTAAGAACCACTGCCCTGTAGGACACCACTTGAAAATTTGACCACAATACTACTATAGGGTAACAGGGCTGGAGGAAAGATTCCCAACTTATCTCCTTACTTTTGCATTTATTGTTCCTTGAAATGCCCTCCTTCCTTAATTCTGCCTCTAATAATCTCAGGCTCCTTCAAGACTCAATTTAAGTGAGACCTTCTGCAGGGGCCTTTCTCAGTGCCCCCACTCCCTCAGCTCTTAGTACCTTTCCTTCTAAAGTGACCTTCTCCTTATCTTGAATGAATCTGTCAAGAACCTATTTCTGTACATATCACCTCCCCTACTAGAATGTAAGCTTTTTAGGGCAGGTTTTGTTTTTGTTTTTTTCTTTGCATCTCCAGCCCTTAGTGCATTGATTGCCTGACACATAGTAAACAGTGAATGGATTGAACAGTTGATGAATTGAATGATCCAACCTAAGGAAAAGGTGAAAAGGGAAGGGAAAGAGGACTTGGTGCCACTGGCCAACTTACAATATTTTCATAGTAAACCAGATTAATCTGTTGCCTTGGGATACTTGGAGATTACTTCAGAAGATCCCTGAAGCACAGACACCTAACAAAGGAAACAGATAACATAGCTCACTTGTGAGCTGTAGTTGGGAGACCATTGCAGAGGAGGCAATTGGGGACTGCAAAGATCTGTAGTTCAGTGTAGACATATGAGAAGGAAACACGTTGGATTGGGAATTTTTGTAACCAAGAGGAAAGATGGAAAGATGGAGTCTATCTTCCAGGTTATCCATAAGGAAATTTTCCCAGTTTTGGGTAAGGGCTTAAACCAAACCTAATATGTAGCCTGGGTTCTTAGATCAATGAGTCTTTGAAAAACTGATGACAACTCAAATGACAGTCACAATAGGCAATCTATGCCAATGACAGTTGTCTTGGCAGATAACAAAGACCAGGTCAGGGTGTCTTTCCTTCTCATTTTTGTCTCACCAATCAAACCAATTAAGTGACCTCATGAGAGAAATACTAGTATTCAGCCAGATAAACTCAAGTTGAATATTGCATTAAATGTTTTATCTGGGATCACAAATTTCCAATTTTCATCTTTCTGTAGCAGCAACTGATATCAGAATGCTAATTAGCTGTGAAACTAATTTCATGTCATAGTGAAATTATAGGTTAGGGTTATTTTTTAAAGAATAAAATACCCCTCCCCACCTCAACAATCATTCCAGCACACATGGACCCTCTACTCTTCTGTCCACCCATGAATATCACCACAAATGAGGAGGAGCTTCAGTATACTCTTTCTCTTATGTGTCAAAGATATTTGCACTTTAAAATGAAAGCAGATAGAAAGGATTGAGTTCTTTTTTATTGTTTTATTTTCTCTTCATGTTTTTAATATAAAGTTTAATGCTATATTAGCATGACTATTCTTTTTATAATGGGCTTAGAATTAAAATAGCCCTACCTGGGGTTACTTCCTCCTCTAGGTTCCAAACAAGCAGCAAAGGAGTTGCCAGACGTGCTGAGGGATTGAAAATCCATGGGATTAGGAATCCAACTAATTGCCTGACCACTGCTCTTAGGGTTGGGTAAGGCATGGTCTCATTTACTGGCTTTTGCTAGTGAAGGGGAAAAAATTAGTGCGAGGAAAGCAGAGGAATGGGGGGGGCTAGTAGGGATGAGATGGTCTAGTAGGGATCCATGAACTTACAATCAAACCCCAAATACTTTTAGTTGTGTCATTCCTTTCAAAAACTATGGGACTCAGAACTTAGCATCTTAGATATCAAATTTGTTCAAGGACTTAATTGTGCTGTCTAGGACAGCCCACAAAAATATTGTGATTACTTCACAAAGATCAGTACTAGAATCCATAGGACAAGTACTCTCTGGCTTGATAGCCTTTTGGGGACCTACATACCCAAAGAGCTGAAACATGCTTAAGAGATTTATAGCCAAAGTCACACTGCCCCTCCCCCCTCCTCTTAACTCAGTACTAATTCAAAGTCCCTGTTCATACCTGACAACATTAAGGGGTGACATGGTGGATAGAGTGCAGCACTTAGAGTTAGGATGACTCCTCTTCCTGAGTTCAAATCCATCCTCAGACACTCACTAGCTGTGTGACTCTGGGCAAATCATTTAACCCTGTTTGCCTCAGTTTCCTCATCTGTAAAATGAGCTGGAGAAGGAAAGGGCAAACTACTCTACTATCCTTGCCAAGGAAACCCCAAATGGTATCACAAAAAAATCAGACATGATTGAAAATGACCGAACAATAACAAAGCAGTGGCTAGAGAGTTGAATGTGGGGTCAGGAAAATGTGAGTTTGAATCCTGTCTCAAATGCTTTGGTTTCTACTCTAGGATGCTTGGTGAATCATTTAACTTCTTTCAGCCTCAGTTTCCCCATATACAAAATGGGAATAATAACAGTACCTGGCTCACACAGTTGTGAGAATCAAATGAAATAATATATGAAAAATGCTTTGCCTTAAAAACATTAGCTATTATAACCTACGTACCTATACTGATATAATTCCTATGTTCTTAATTTTCTTTCTTCATTTGTTCTACAGTGAACTACCTGCACACTGTATTAGCTATTCCAACTACTCCAGCAAAACTGCTTAGGGGTTCTACTTGACAGACCTTTACCATCACTATGTACTAAGCAATGGTCAGGATTCATCCTGATCTTACATGCCATGGGCCAACCAAAGAAAGCAAACAATGGTGTTGCTCACTTGTTTTTCCCCCAAATTCTCAACCTTACCAATAGTTCAGGTACAGGCAAGGGTGGGATTTCACCCCACTCCAATTAATCACAGAAAGTCCATCCATCATGATTGAATAAGTCTGTCTAGAGGGTAAGCAAGGTGGGAATAAATCCTTTTATTCAATTTGAAACAATTATAGTACTTTGACCATTGAATGAAGGCAGATGACACCAAATAGGAAATATTTAATGACTGACCGAACAAATCAGACCACCTCTAGGACAATAAAAATTAGAGTCAGTCAAGTGAAGAACCAGTCTGGTGATAGAAGAGTTCCAGGTTTCCAGTTTGAGAATTGGAGCCAAGTGTCTGAAATGGAATCACTAGGGGTGGGACTAAGAACTTCTCTCTCACCTTTCTCTCCCCCTTCCAAAAATCGACCACATCCTTGAAGACGCTGGACCAGAAGCATATAATGCATCCAGCTGTGATCAGAGACACTGAACCAGTAGGAGACAATCCATCCAGGAATGATAGGCCCCCAAGGAAAGGCAGCTTCAGGAGCGTGACTCTGTAAGGGAACAGAACTTTAGAACCCACCAGAGAGCTGCACTTAAGGAGAACTTCTTTAGGACCCTGAAAAGGGAGAAAAACCAGGAGGTTTTAGCATCCCTTTGTCTCACCACCTTGTTACATTGTCTGTGCTGCTATCCTGCTAACTCTGGATGCTTTTTTTTTGTTTTTACTGCTATTTTGCTCATATTGTCTCCAGGTCTTTTTCTCAATTTTCCCACTCAAACACTGTGTATGTCCCTTGTGAAGCTCTTGGGCATGACTCAAGTCTTATCAAGAAGTTCCCAAGCACCTATTATATATTGATGTAATCATTTAAGTAGAGTGAAATCTTTAAGTAAAAAAAAATGTGCACATCTGGGAGAGAAATAAGATAAGGAAGGTATTCACAAGGATTTAAGAAGGAAGAAGGCATCACTGAAGTTTATAAAGGATCACAACATGATAGTTCTAGAGCCAGAAGGGAACTCAGAGGCTATCTCATTCAACCTGCTCATTTTACAGATGAGAAAAGGGAGCCTTAGAAAGGTCCAGTTTTCAGAACCAAATGTAGAACTCCAGAGGAAATCATACAATAGTGAGAAACCTAAAAGGAGAACAGTACTACTCAGGTCAATGTGTCAACAAGACCTTATTAAGCACTTACAATGTGCTATGCATTTTAGTGACACACAAAAAAGGCAAAAACACAATTTGTTCCCTAAAGGAGTTCACATTCTAAAGGGAGAAACAGCATGTAGACAATTAGGTATATCCAAATAGAGAGACAGGGACAGCTAGATGGCGCAGTGGAGAGAGCACCAGCCCTGAAGTCAGGAGGACCTGAGTTCAAATCCAGCCTCAGACTAAACACTTGACACTTACTAGCTGTGTGACCCTGGGCAAGTCACTTAACCCCAATGGCCTAACCCTCCCCCCCAAAAAAAAAACAACAAAGCAGAGAGACAGAAGAGAAGGGAGCTACTCTGAGAGAAAAAGACTTTAGTAGCTGAGGGGAGGAAAGGAGAGGGCAGGAAAGATCTGTAGAAGGTTGGATTCGAGCCAAGTCTTAAAGAAAGCCAGGGGAACTAAGCAGTGGATATAAGGGGGCAGAGAATTCCAGGTGTCAGGGAATAGAGAGTACAAAGGCTCCTAGGAAATGGAGTGCTGTGTTTGATGAAGTGTAAACAGGCCACTGTTATGGGACTATAGAGCCTGTGTAAGGAGACTGAAAAATTAGGAAGGAGCCGGGTGATAAAGAGTATTAAACGCCAAATCTGAGTTTATATTTGATCCTGAAGGTAATAGGCAGTCACTGGAGCTCAATGAGCAAGGAGAAGACTTATACGTGACATGGTTAGAAAAATTACTGTGCCAGCTGCATGGAAGATGGATTGGAATGAGAAGACAGTTGAGACAAAGGGAATGACCAGTTAGAGGGTGATTGCAGTAGTCCAGGCTAGAGGTGATGAGGTCCTGAAGGATGTTAGCAGAGAGAAGTAGTAACAAAAGGAATTTGGGAGCATTCTTTGAGAAGAGGGAGAAAGAAATTTAGGCCAAGAAAAGTGAGATGCGAAAGGTAGGAAATCATATTAAGAAGTTTCCTGTTTGGAGCAGGATTAGAAGTAAATATCTCATTTGGGCTCTCAGAGGACACATCCATATCTGAAGCCATCATTTTGTTCATAATATGTGTGTGCTTAATGGATCTATGTAGGGCAGCTAAGATAACTCAATGAGCTGACAAATACCAGCATTTTTTATGGAGGAAACAGGAACCATTACATTTTGACAATGCAGAGCCAGTCAGACCTGGTTTCAATTAACAGGGAGACAGAGAAGCAGAAAGACAGACAGAGAGACAGACAGGAAAATGAATTTCAGAAAGGATGTTGTGTGGGGGTGGGCCAATAAGCAGGCATGTAAGCAAAAGTGGGAAGGAAACAGTTGGCCAAGCCATGTGCACTGTCCTCTCCAGCACTAATTAAGGGGGGAAAAAGATGCTGAAGACAACTTAATACCCTGGACAGTTCCTGGAGATGGCAGGGAATAGTCAGCAATAGCTTTATTATGAAATGATTCTGGAAACCACACATTCATTCGATAAATATTTATTGCTCACATACAATGTACATTTTCAGTGTATAGGCACAGCCACAGATTCTTATGCAAACCATTCTTACCTAAAATTTCTTATAGCCACTGAAAATCCATGCCCCATATCAATTGCCAGCTTTAAGGTCTTGTTTCATTCATAAGGGTATTTGAGTGTTTTAGAAGAGGAGTAAAGTTAGTCTGTTTAACCGGCCTTGTTCAAGGCCCATATATTACACATAGAGAGAGACTTAGGATGTCTTTGAGGGCTTGTCTCTACCTGAGATTTTTAATTTATGATGTTTAGAAAATGTGTGTGGATGCCTTGAAGAATAATAATTATGGTATCTTAACATTTTCACAACACATAATTTACATATATTTTCTCATTTTCTCATGTCATTTTCAACAAATCTTTCAGGTTGGTAGGACAAATATTATTATCCCGTTTTATCAAACTGAGAATCAGAGAAGTTATATAACTTGCCGAAGATCCCAGAGATGGTAAGTGGGTGTTTCAGGACTTCATAGGATTGTAGGGTTATAGACACAGGATCTATCTAATCCAACCTCCTGATTTTGCAGAGAAGGAAACTGAGGCCCAGAGATGTTAAATGATTTGTCTGAGGTCATGAAAGTAGTATGGTATGAGGCAGGATTTCTGGTGCTCTGACTCCAAGTCCGATCTTTTCCCATGGTACTACACTGGATTGTAGGCTATATGGAAGGGAATAATATGCAAGAAAACTGGAAAAGTAGGAAGAGGCCAGATTATGAAGAGCTTTATTCCCTGTAGGTTTATACTCATTACAAATATACAAGTGTATGTGTGTGCATGTGTAGACGTACACATACAAGTATATATATTTATATACATATATATGATATACTTGTGTTATATATATTCATCATACTCAGAGTAAGTTATTCTTGGTTGGAATATTGGTTTTGGAATATTTTATTCTGGGATTTTCTCTCATTTTTCAGTAGAAGCTGATCCTGATTGTAGTACCTTGGTTCTTGAATTGCTATTTTCTGGATGTTTGAAGATTTTTCCCCCTCTGACATACGGTTGTTGGATTTTGGCTACGGCATACACACACACATACATATATACGTATTCTAACATTTCAGGACAATTTTCTCTAGTCATTTCTTGTATTATTGTATCCAGATTCTTTTTTTTGATCATAGCTTTCAAGTAGTTCAATTATTCTTATGTTTTCTCTTCTTGATCTGTTCTCCAGATCTGCTCTCCAGTTTTCTCATGTTTCACATTCTCTTCTGTTTTTTCATTCTCTATATTTTGTTTTATTGTTTCTTGGGCTCTCATAACTTCACTGGCTTCCCTTTGCCCAATTCTAATTTTCAAGGAGTCACATTTTCCCTTAAGATTCTGGATCTCCCTCTCCAGTTGGTTGACTTTCTTTTCATGATCTTCTAGTTTTTCTTGTATTGTTCTGACTTTAAAAAAAAATTCCTCAATGTCTCTTATTGATTTTTGAAGCCTTTTTTGAGTTCTTCTGTGAATTCTTTTTGGGCAGCCAACCATTTGACGTTATTCTTTGGGAGTAGGAGAGACTTTTTTTGCTTCAGTATCATCCCCTGAAGATGAAATCTGGTTTTCTCTATTCCATTGAAACTCTCTATGCTCGGTTCTTTCTCCTTTTCCTGCTCATTTAAAAAAAATGGCAGCTTATTATTAAAATCCCTCTAATCCTGGGGTGTGTCGGGGGAGTGGTGTCTCTGGCCTCAGGTTCTTCTTACTGTTATTTTTTGAGCTTTGTCCTGGGCCCAACCTCTCCACTCCTTTTCCCTCCAAGTCACAGCTAGAGCCCCTGGCACACTATGCTGGAAATGCTTTTGCTCCTTGAGAACTATGACCTTCAGTTCTTCCCTCTAGCCTGGAACCAAGAGCAAGAACTCAGCTCTCCTCTAAGTGCGCACAGCCAGCAGCATCCATGCCCCACTGCTTCTGCACTCACCAGGCATTTGCTGGTTCCTTCTCACCCAGGTCTTGCCCAGTACAGCTGTGCCTGGCATCCCTTGTCAGCAGAGGCTCCCTGAATCTCCCCCACTCAGATGCCCGACTCTTCACTTGTCCAGCAGGTAAACATGCCTGTACCTGAGGTCAAGGCTACCTCCCAATCCAGCTGCCCCCAGGGCTCACCACTAGCTGTTTTAGCAGAGCTAGCCTGGAGGTGTTTACATTTCACTCTGGCAGAACTTCCATCCTGGGATCTTTCTTTGGATCTTTTCCAGTTGTCCCAGGAGGACTACTGTTCTGCCCCAACTCTTGTTTATTTTTTTTTAATTTTTTTGGGCAACTGGAGTTAAGTGACTTGCCCAGGGTGACACAGCTAGTAAGTGCCAAGTGTTTGGTCTGAGGCTGGATTTGAACTCAGGCCCTCCTGACTTCAGGGCAGGAGCTCTATCCATTGCTCCACCTAGCTGCCCCCTCTCTTGTTCATTTTTGTCACTCTACATTGACCCTGAGGTGCTATTTTCTCTTGTTTGTGCAGGAAATCTGGAGAACCTGGAATTTTCTGACCTACTCTGCCATCTTCCCAGAATCCTCTGCTATCAATTATCTTATGTTTTCTTCTTTTTAATCTTCTGATTTATTCTAATATTTCTTGCTGTTTTAAGAAATAATTTTTATTTGGCATATTCTAGTTTTTAGAGAGTCAATATTTTAGGTAAAATTTACTGATTCTTCTTTTATTCTCCTATAAATTCTGTCCTCTTGATGAATCTATTTGTCTCTGGATGAATTAATATTTTCTAGGTATCTTGTAGTCCCTGTGGAAAATCCATTTTTTTCTTTTGAGTTTCTGCTTACAGTTCTTATGGAGTTACTTTGCTGTTTCTTATGGAATATCTCTAGAGTTATAATTTTTGATGTACTTTTCTCTCCTGAATTGAAACTTTGTGTTAGGGCTGAAACCCTGCCATTGGAAGGGGTGACTGGTTCTGATTGGTCAAAGGTCCTCTATGTCAACTCAGGACAGAATCCTAGAGACCTAATAGCCCCTAGGCCTGAGCTATCTAGGTATGAGTACTTTGAGGCTGCACTGGCCATCACCTGCTGTCACTCTGTGGCACTTCTAAGGAAAGGTCTTCTAGGAAAGTCATGAAACCGTCTTCTTTAATTGTCCTAGACACAGAGCCTTGTGGTCTAAACATGTCTCTGGCCTGCCTCTGGTCACATTGGGGGAGGCAGCTGACCTTGCTGGTGGGATTCTGGCTGACTTCTTGTGCAGTTCTGGGGGTGGAAGTAGTCATTGAAGTTATCTAGTCTATTATATTTTGAATATCATTTGATCTGTTGTAAATTTTAGGGTTTTGCTGGAGTAGGTATGTGGGACTTGGGAGGTCTGCCTCTTATTCAGGCTACCCTCATGGCCATGATTATACATGGAAATGTATAGCATATTATCATTTTACTAAGGTAACCAACATAATCTCTAATATATTCTAATAATATCAAGATGGAGAAATATGTGATGGATTACACTGCAGTTAGGTAGATCATTAACTAATTGCTCGGGTCTCCACTGTGTGTTGCTGGGTTTGAAACCCAATACTTGAACCTCTATTGTTCTACACAGCGGGGTCTGAGTAAACCACCAGCTAGAGGTGCCCACTGAAGGCTACAGTCTTTACTAATCCAGGTTGTAAGATCTTACACACTAAAAGTGAGTCAAAAGAATGATTGAGTAGGCTATACTGTCACCTCAAAGCCAAGCCAAAGACAAATGAAGAGAAAACTTACCCAGAATGAGCTCCCTTAATCAGTGAATGCCCAGAAAGTATCAGAAACTGCTGTCTAAGGGTTAAAGAAGAAAACATTTGGGATCTTCCCAAAGAATGTAAGCTACTTGAGGGCAGGCACTGCTTTTCTTTTTATCATTTTATTTCCAGCCCTTAGCCCAGTGCACTGCATACAGGAGGTGCTTAATAAATACTTATTGGATTGGATTAGATGAGGAACCGACCTAGATAAACCAAGGAACAGGAATGATGAAAGGTGACATGGACGTAGGGAGATTTAAGCATGCTGGTGGGCTGGCTCACCCCTGTTTTCTCAATCTTTATGAACTAAGAAACTCCTAAAGTCTTCTGTGCCTTCATTAGTTCCCATGAAACACGTGGTAGTGGAATTGCTCTTATCACTGGAAGGAGGTTCTATACTTAATCTACTTTCCTTAGTTTCAATGAATTGTTTTCATGGTATTGTTGTTACTCAGTTGTTTCAGTCGTGTCTGACTCTTCTTGACCTTATTTGGGGTTTTCATGGCAAAGATACTGAAGTGGTTTGCCATTCCCTTCTCCAGCTAATCTTACAGATGAGGAAACTGAGGAAAACAGGGTTAAATGACTTGCACAGGGTCATGCAACTAGTAAGCGTATGAAGCTGGATTTGAACTGAAGATGAGTCTTCCTGACTCCAGGTCTGGCACTCTATCCACTGTATTACCTAGCTCCATATTTACATGGTAGTGAACTCCTATTACCATTCTTCTTCCTCTTTTGAACATTTAAGCAGCAGTTTTAACCTGGTGCTCATGAACTTGTTTTTTAAATATTTTGATAACCATATTTTAATATAGTTGGTCTATTTTGTAATCATACATATTTTATTTTATGCATTTAAAACATTATTCTGAGAAGGGATCCCTAAGCTTTGAGAGACTGCAGAAAGGGTCTAAAATACAAAAAAATGTTTAAGACCCTTTGCTTTCAAGTATTTATTGCATGCAACATTTGTTTGTTGTTGTTCTTGAAGAGGACCAATGACATAGGAGGGTGATGTCTTGACTTGTAAGTGAATTGGATTTGAGTGAAGGAGAGCTGTGCAAAGTCACCAGCCTCATTCTCTCCTCCAGAGTCATCAGAGGCCAGTGGCAAGACATAGGTCAGGCCAACTGGTGATGGCCTTAGAAGTAGTGGGAGACCGTGGCCTTTTTAAGCTAAGGTCATTCCCAGACCTGTTTGTCTGAGACAACACCCACTGAGGAATTAAAGGCTAGATAAGAATGGAGGCAAAAGATGCCTAGTTTGACTTCACAAAAGTGGAGTGGAGTGGAAGACCCTCAGAGTTTCTGGCCAGAACAGAAACAATTGCTCTTTGTACTCACTCTGAGCCATCAAAACCCAAACAATGAACCTAATATTTATTTAGCAAGTAATGAAAGAATGTCTTGTGAAGTTTCTTGACTTTAAATATTTATAGCATGGAATTTCTTCCACATTCTAAAAACTTCTTTCTCCACGTAGATTATAAGTCAGAGACCATGATTTAGTCTTTTTTTGCTGCCCTCATGGTGCCTTGCCCACTGCTTTACATGAACTGGCATGTAATAAATATTTGTGACATGACAGAAAAGCCTAATATTCATCTCTTTCAATTTTGTCTTCATATTCCCAATGTTTAACATAGTTTCTGGTATATAGTAAGTACTTAATAAATATGTGTTAATTGGTTAATTGATCTGTGACCACCAAATTAGGATATTATGCATGAATTGAGCTTTTTTTTATTTTGTAACCAATTAGTTTAAGATTTAACTGACCTCTTTTTTTTTTTTAGCATATTGGAAGAATGTTTTTAAAAACAGTTTTCCTAAGTAACAATAGTGTGAACACAATTGTTTATTAATTGTCTATTACCCTATTAAACTAAATTAGTTTCCCATTCTGATGCATATCCAATGAATAATAAGATTCTGTTAAATAACATAGAAAATTAAATTGAGAATAGAAATGTCAGTCTACAAATTTTTCAATCATTCATTGACAGTAGCCATAACATATGTTCCAAATATCTTCTTTTCCAATTCTTGAGAGCCTCTTCCTTTTCTAACTTTGATTTGTGTCAGTGACACTTCCAATATGTGCTAGAAAACTGTCACATGCTATACATTTTGGGGTTAGTTTAGTCACACTAAAATCTTAACCTTTCCAATTTTATTACTAATACTACTACCTTCCATGCACTGTACACCTTCCTTGTGCTGTGATCTACTTCTGCTCAGAAATTCACTCAGAAATTCCCTATATGTAGAATGCTCTCCCTCCCTTGTTTCTTACTTAATAGTATTTTATTTTTCCAATTACATGTAAAGATAGTTTTCAACATTTATTTTTATAAAATTCTGAGTTCCAAATTTTTCTCCTTCCCTCTTTTCCCTCCCCAAGAGAGCAAGCAATCTGAAATAGGTTATACATGTACAATAACATTAAACATATTTCTACATTTGTCATGTTGTGAAAGAAGAATCAGAACAAAAAGGAAAAAGCACGAGAAAGAAAAAAAAAGTGAAAAAAGTATGCTTCCAGCTGCATTCAGACTCCATAGTTCTTTCTGTGCATATAGACAGCATTTTCCATCACACACTCTTTTGGAACTGTCTTTTGTGTTGCTGAGAAGAGCTAAGTCTACCATAACTGATCATCACATAATGTTGCTTTTACTATGTACAATGTTTTCATGGTTCTGCTCACTTCACTCAGCATCAGGTCACGTAAATTTTTCCAGGTTTTTCTAAAATCAGCCTGCCCATTATTTCTTATAGAATAATAGTATTCCGTTACATTCATGTATCACAACTTGTTCAGCCATTCCCCAATTGATGGACATCCCTTAATTTCCAATTCTTTGTCACTAAAAAAGAGTTGCTACAAATATTTCTATATATGTAGGTACTTTTCCCTTTTTTTTATGATATCTTTAAGGATACAGACCTGGTAGTGGTATTATTGAATCAAAGGGTATGCACAGTTTGGTTGTCTTTTGGGCATAGTTCCAAATTGCTCTCCAGAATGGTTGAATCAGTTCACAATTCCACCAACAAGGTATTAGTGTTTGAATTTTCCCACATCTTCTCCAACATTTATCATTTTGCTTTTCTGTCATATTAGCCAATCTGATAAGTGTGAGGTAGTACCTCAGAGTTGTTTTAATTTGCGTTTCTCTAATCAAAAGTGATTTAAGGATTTTTTTTCATATGACTATATGTAGCTTGGATTCCTTAATCTAAAAACTGCCTGTTTATATCCTTTGACCATTTATCAAATAGGAAATGACGTATATTCTTATAAATTTGACTCAGTTCTCTATATTTTTGAGATACAAAGCCTTTATCAGAAATACTGTCTGTAAAAATTGCTTTTCAGCCTTCTGCTTTCCTTCTAATCTTGGTTGCATTTGTTTTGTTTGTGCAAAGACTTTTTAATTTAATGTAATCAAAATTATCCATTTTGCAGTTCATAATATTCTCTATCTCTTGTTTGGTCATAAATTCTTCCCTCCTCCATAGATCTGGCAGGTAAATATTCCTTGCTCTCCTAATTTGCTTATGGTATCACCCTTTATATGTAAATCATGTGCCCATTTTGACCTTATCTTGGTATATGTTATGAGATGAATGTCTATGCCTAGTTTCTGCCGTACTATTTTCTAGTTTTCCCAGGAGTTTTTTTTAAATCAAATAGTGAGTTCTTATCCCAGAAGCTAGAGTCTTTAGATTTATCAAACAGTAGTTTACTATACGTATTTACTACTTGTTTTTTCCCTCTTTTTTATTCTTTGATATAAGGGCTGGCCTCCTGGGTAGGGGAATGGGGAGAAATGTATCCATAAATTTTTTAAAAAACCATTCAGGATGTAATAAGATTCAAATAAAGGGAATGTTTAGTAACCAGAGTAATGGGGGGAGTGGGAGAAGCAGGCCAGAACAGTTCTTTTGGACCCTTGCCTAGCTCAGTGGTTTCATACCCACTGTGATGGTTGAAGCTCTCAATGTTAAGTATTATGAATGTGGGACTTCTAGTAGAGCTCCTTTGCCTACCAGTAAAGCCAGAGCAGCACCTGAGTTCAATCCTGCTTCAGACATTAACTAGCTATGTGAATCTGAGCAAGTCAATTGACCCTTCTTTGCCTCAGTTTCTCATTTATAAAACAAAAGGGATAGGCTGGATGATCTTTAAAGTACTTCTAGCTCTAAACTGGTGAGCCTATGGCCTCAGGGCAGGCATTACAAGAATCAGTAAGTAGATAGATCTCAATACTATTCTTGTGTTTGCCTACCTAGCCACATCCCATTGCAGTGCTACCTGTCTCTCCTTCCCTTGTGTGAATTCCATGGACTTCTGTCTAGTTTTAGGATCTTTTGTCACTGATCTAGGAAAATGAATTCTCATATATCCTATAGGCAATAGAGTCCTGTGGTGGGAGCCCACTCATGAAGCTGTGCAGTTAGCCTTTACCGATCCTTAAGAAGCAGTCTTTGGCTATCAGAACCACTAGCGTGTTGCAAATCTATGATAATGATTCCTTCACAACATCTGATTCTGAGTAAGCTTTTACTCAGAAATGAGAATTAACAAAAAGAAAGAAATAACCATCTGTGACAGCAGAGAAAGCAGGTGAGTCTGTATACATGTATTCTCTAAGGGAACAGAGTATGTAGCAAATAGCAGAAGACAAAAGGCGGAAGCTTAGAGGGGGCCCATACTTAAGGGGCAAAAAATGAGCCAGCAAAGGAGAGAGAGAAGGAATTGTCAAAGAGATAGAAGGGTCCAAAAAGTCTAGGAGAATGGAAACTAAGGAAAGACAGAAATTCAAAAATTAAAGAAAGGGGGATTAGTTGTCATTGTCAAATGATAACAAGGAGAAGGAAACTGAGGTCTAACAAGTCTATTGAATTTGGAAAAGAAGTCACCAATGCATCCATGACTACACATTTAGTAGAGGCAAGAAATTATTCTATGATCCATTTTCTACTTAACAAATTACATTTCTCTACTGAATTTTGTATTTAGTTTTGTTAGCACTGGGGCAAATGATGAATGTGACCACAGCTCACACTTTTAATGGTTTTACTCTTTCCTTGAATGTCAGATCCAAAGGCTTGAGGAGAAACAGCCTACGTTTTACCCAATACTTCAGTTGTATCATAGAAAGGGCATCTCCTCATTCATTTTTATTTTCTATCACCCCTCTGGGGTACTAGAAAGTTATCAATACAGTTATCCTGGGAAAATGGCTATTGCCAGCTTTAAAGAAATAGATTACATCTGGTCAGTTGTGGTACAGATGTTTTGTATCTGCAGTGCCTACATAGGAAGGTAGGCTCTATAGGAACAGCTACACCAACCACAGGTTTCAGGGAAACTGAATCAAACTGGGATACATATTTTGGTGTTTACATTTTTTTTTAAATCACAGTCAAATTAATGACAAATGCAAAACACAAATAAATGTCATACTCTCTAGGCCTCCATGTCTCTTGTGTTTTCACAGGTAAATAGGTAAAAAAAATGTTAAGAAATAAAAATGAAGCCACATGTACTTTTTATTCTATTAATGAAACTTTCTTAAAATATAAAAAACTCTCCTAGAAGTGTTTTAAGTATAGAAAAGCATCATTTTACTCCATAGAGTAACTGCCTTCCAACTGTACTGATGTATCAAAAGATGCCTGTGAAACAACTCCTTGCTTTCCCCTCCTCCCCCAGTGACCTGAAATTTCCAGACAGGAATGTGTACCACCTTGTCAGTTATTTACCAGTCAATTCTCTTCACCTTTATTTTGATCTTCTAGCTTCCATGTTCAGGTACTGCTAATGTATTTCAAATTTCAATGTAATTCGCTCTGTAAATTGTCTATTTCTGCCCCATTGTGAGTTTGCCTATTCCTCTTGGCTCATCTATCACTTCAGCTGTTTTTTTCCCCATACTCAGCCACTCACCAGAATGCCTCATTTTTCTTCATCCAAACCTAGACTCCCCCAGGCCATTGTGGACTCTATATATGGTCCACTCTATAGTGGTCCACTATATATGTCACAGTGAAGTCATGACCTTCATCCCTCTATAGTGGGATATCCTTCCAATGATCATAGCATAACAGTTTTTCCCTTTTTCTTCCATTCATATGTTTTTCTCATTTTTTCCTACTTTTTAATATTATTTATTGTTTCTCCCAATTACCTGTCAAGACAATTTTTATCATTCATTTTTACAAGATTTTGAGCTCCAAATTTTTCTACTTCTCTCCCTCCATTGCCCTTTCCTCTTCCAACAATGGTAGGCAATTTGATATAGGTTAAACATGTACTATCATGTAAAACATATTTCCGTATCAGTCACAGTTGTGAAAGAAAAAAACAGATCAAAGGGAAAAAACACAAAAAAGAATAAAGTAAGTGAAAAAATATGCTTCAATCTATTCAGAGTCCATCAGTTCTTTATCTGAATGCAGACAGCATTTTCCTTCACCAATCTTTTGTATTTGTCTTGGATCATTGTGGTGCTAGGAAGAACCAAGTCATTCATAGTTGATCATCACACAATGTTGCTGACATTGTGTATTATATTTTCCTGGTTCTGCTTATTTCACTTTGCATGAATTCATACAAATCTTTCCAGGTACTTCTGAAATCTGCCTGTTCATCATTTCTTATCACACAATAGTATTCCGTTTTATACTCATATATCACAGCTTGTTCAACCATTCTCCAACTGATGGGCCTCCCCTCGAGCTCTAAAAAGAGCTGCTATAAACATTTTTGCATATGTAGGTCCTTTTCCCTTTTTTTATGATATCTTTAAGGATACAGACCTGGTAGTGGTATTATTGAATCAAAGGGTATGCATAGTTTGATTGCCTTTGGGGCATAGTTCCAAATTGCTCTCCAGAATTTTTAGATCAGTTCACAATTATACAAACAGTATATTAGTGTCCCAATTTTCCCATATCATCTCCAACATATATCATTTTCCTTTTTTGTCATATTAGCCAATCTGATAGGTGTGAGGTGGTATCTCAGAGTTGTTTTAGTTTGCATTTCTCTAATCAAAAGTGGTTTAGAGCACTTCTTCACATGCCTATAGATAGCTTTGATTTCTTCTTCTGAAAACTGCCTGTTTATATCATTTGACCATTTATCAATTGTGGAATGGCTTGTATTCTTATAAATTTGACTCAGTTCTTCATATATTTGAGAAATGGGGCCTTTTTGACAGATACTTGCTGTAAAGATTGTTTCCCAGCTTTCTGCTTTCCTTCTCATCTTGGGTGCACTGGTTTTGTTTTTATGAAAGCTTGTTATTTTAATATAATCAAAATTCTCTATTTTACATTTTATAATGCTCTTTATCTCTTATTTGGTCACAAATTCTTCCCTTCCCCATAGATCTGATAGGTACATTATTCTTTGATTTTCTGGTCTGCTTATGGTTTGCTTATGGTGTCATCCTTTATGTCAAATCATGCACTCATTTTGACTTTATCTTGGTATATGGCATGAAATGTTGGTCTGTACTTAGTTTCTATCCTATTTTTTTCAATTTTCCCGGCAATTTTGTCAAATAGTGAGTTCTTATTCCAAAGACTGGGATCTTTGGGTTTATCAGACACTAGGTTACTATGGTGATTGACTACTATGTCTTGTGTACCTAATTTATTCCACTGATCCACCACTCTATGATTTAGCTGGTAATAGAGTGTTTTGATGATTACTGTTTTATAATATAGTTTGAAATCTGGTATTGCTAGGACACCTTCCTTTGTAATTTTTTTCCATTAATTCTCTTCATATCCCTGATCTTTTGTTCTTCCAGATGAATTTTGTTGTTTTTTTCCTAGCTCTATCAAAAAATTTTTGGTAGTTTGATTTGTATGGTATTGAATAAGTAAATTAGTTTAGGCAGAATTGCCATTTTACTATATTGGGTCAGCTTACCCATGAGCAGTTGATATTTTTCCAATTGTTTAGATCTGGCTTTATTTTTATGAAAAGCATTTTGTAATTGTCTTCATATAGTTCCTGAGTTTGTCTCAGCAGGTAGACTTCCAAGTATTTTATATTGGCTATATTTATTTTAAATTGGAATCTTTCTTTTTATCTCTTGTTGCTGGGCTTTGTTGGTCATATAAAGAAATGTTAATGATTTATGTGGGTTTATCTTATATCCTACAACTTTGCTAAAGTTATTATTTCAAATTTTTTTTAGTTGATTCTCTAAGGTTCTCTAAGTATACCATCATATCATCTGCAAAGAGTGATAAGTTTGTTTCCTCATTGCCTATTCTAATTCCTTCAATTTCTTTTTCTTCTCATTGCTATAGGTAATAATTCTAGTACTATACTGGATAATGGGCATTCTCAATTCACCTCTGATCTTATTAGGAAGGCTTCTAGCTTCTCCTCATTACAGGTAATGCTTACTACTGGTTATAGATGCAGCTTATCATTTTAAGGAACACTCCTTTTATTCCTATGCTCTATTGTTTTTAATAGGATGGGTGCTGCATTTTGTCAAAAGCTTTTTCAGCATCTATTGAGATAATCACATCAATTATGTTGGTTTTGTTACTGACATGGTCAATACTGTTGATAATTTTCTTACTGCTAAGCCAGCCTTGCATTCCTGGTCATCTCAACTGGTCATAGTGTATAATCCTTGTGATATATTGCTGTAATCACCTTGCTAGTATTTTGTTCAAAAGTTTTGCATTGATATTCATTAGGGAAATTGGTTTATAATTGTCTTTCTCTGTTTTGGTTCTCTTTGGTTTAGGTATCAGCACCATATTTATGTCATAAAAGAATTTGGTAGGACTGTTTTTTCCAAATAGTTTATACAGTATTAGAATTAATTGTTCCTTAAATGTGTGGTAGAATTCATTTGTAAATCCATCTGGCCCTGAGATTTTTTTTCTTAGGGAGTTAATTGATGACTTGTTTACTTTATTTTTCTAAAATGGGGTTATTTAAGTATTTTTGTTCCTTCTTCTGTTAGTCTAGGCAATTTATATTTTTGTAACTATTCATCCATTTCACTTAGATTCTCAGATTTACTTACATACACTTGGGTAAAATAGCTACTAATTATTGCTTGGATTTCTTCTTTGCTGTTGAATTAATTCTTTTCATTTTTGATACTGGTAATTTGATTTTCTTTCTTTTTTTAATCTAATTAATGAAAGGTTTATCTATTTTATTGTTTTTCCCCCATAAAACCAACTTTTAATTTTATTTATTAGTTCAATTGTTTTCTTCCAATTTTATTAATCTTTCCTTTGATTTTCAGAATTTTGAATTTGGTATTTAATTGGGGCTTTTTAATTTGTTCTTTTTCTAACTGTTTTAGTTGCATGTCCAATTCATTGATCTCCTCTTTCTCTTTTTTATTCACATAAGCATTTAAAGATATAAAATTTCCCCTAAGAACTGCTCTGACTGCATCCCATAAATTTTGGTATGTTATCTCATCATTGTCATTCTCTTTGATGAAATTGTTGATTGTTTCTATAATTTATTGCATGAGCCACTCATTCTTTAGAATTAGATTATTTATTTTCTAATTATTTTTAGTCTATCCTTCTATGGCCCTTTGTTACACATAACTTTTATTGCATCATGATCTGAAAAGCCTGCATTTAATATTTTTACCTTTGAATTTTTGTATGCCCATGGTCAATTTTTGTGTATGAGGCATGCACTGCTGAGGAAAAAAAAAAGTCTGGAAGTTCCACATCCAGGAGCCAAGATGCACAGTAAAAAGGTAGTCACTCTCACTCTCCCCTATCAACCTCTGAAAACCAGAAAATATCAAAAAAAAAACCCTGGAACAACTGAACTAGAAGAAAGACGGGGAGCAGCAGTGCAGCAGCCCAGCAAAAGGGTCTCCCAGTGCCTCAGCAAAAATAAGGGAAGCAGTTCTACGAAGGGCCCCAGGCAGACAAGTACTCTGCAGCATTCTCTGAAAGGAGCTGAAGAAAGCAACCTAAAGGCTTCCTAAAGCCCGGGGCCTTGTTGATTCCAACCCAACACCAGGTAAGCTGTCAGAACCCTAGGAAGAGATCCTGAAGCACAGGTGTCTCAGCACTCTACCTCAAAGGAATCTCCCACAGCAGAAATGAGGGAGGCAGAATTGCAAGGAGCCCCAGGCAGATAAACACCCGGCAGCCCCATCTAAAAGGAGCTGAAGAAAGCTAAAGGAAAGGAAAAGCAGGCAACCTAGAATTGCCTGAAAGTCCCAGCCTTGCTGATTCTAGCCCGACATGAGGTAAGCTGGCAAAACCCTACAGCCTCCAACTGGCAACATAGGAGGCCCCAGCACACAAAGCCAGTGATCAAGACTGAGGCTCCCAACACAAGAAGCTTGTGTCAGTGCCCTCTGTTCCCCCACAGGAGAGCTCAATCTCTTTAAAGGACAGGGAATAAAGAAACACCATGAGTAAAAAAGAAACGTACCATAGATTCATATTATGAGAAGAGTGAAGATCAAGACAGAAATTCTGAAGAAGACAACATTGTCAACAAACCCACATCTGCAACATCAAAAGGGATTATGAACTGGTCTGAAGCCTCAAAAGCCTTCTTAGAAGAGCTCAAGAAGGATTTTAAAAGTCTAATGAGAGAGGGAGAAGAGTCCTTAAAAAATACAATTGGCCAATTGGGAAAAAAGTACACTGAAGAAAACAAGTCCCTAAAAAACACAATTGACCAATTGAAGAAGGAAGTACAAAAACTAACAGAAGAAAACAATGTTAAAAGCTAGAATTGGACAAATGGAAACTAATGACTCTATGACAGAGCAAGAATCAGTCAAACAGAAACAAAAAAATGAAAAAATAGATGAAAATGTAAAATACCTCATCAGTAAAACAACCAATTCAGAAGAGACAATTTAAAAATTATTGGATTACCTGAAAATCATGATGAAAAAAAAGAGCCTGGACAGTATCTTTCAGGAAATCATAAAGGAAAATTGCCCTGAAGTCCTAGAACCAGAAGGGAAAATAACCATAGAAAGAATACACCACTCACCACCTGAAAGAGATCCCAAATTGACAATGCCAAGGAATATAATAGCAAAATTCCAAAATTACCAGATGAAAGAGAAGGTGCTGCAAGCAGCCAGAAAGAAACAATTTGAATATCATGGAACCACAGTTAGGATTACACAGGAACTTGCAGCTTCTATGTTAAAAAACCGCAGGGCTTGGAACATCATATCTGTAAGGCAAAGGAGCTTGGAATGCAGCCAAGGATCAACTACCCAGCAAAAATGAGCATGATTTTTCAAGGGAGGAGATGGATATTCAATGAAATAGGGGACTTCCAAACCTTCCTGATAAAAAGACCAGAGCTCAATAAAAAATTTGATCTTCAAGTACAAGATTCAAGAAAGACATAAAAAGGTAAAGGGACAGAACGATACAATACATTGTTAATAAGGGCAGACTGTTTACATCCCTACAAGGGAAGATGATGCTTGCAATTCTTGAGGACTGTATTGTTATTACACCATGTTAAAGGAGTATACATAACGAGGTGGATATTAGTTAACTTTGATGTAATGATAAAAAAAAATCTAATCAAGTGGGTTAAATAGATCCAAATAAGTGGATTAATCTGATCTTAGAAAATATACTAAGAAAGGAAGAGGCAGTCAAGGGTAAATCACATTACAGGAAAAGACAGAAAATCCTATTACAGCAGAGGGAAAGATGGGAGGGGGGTGAGCATTGTTTGAACCTTACTCTCATCAGATTTGGCTCAAGAAGGGAATAACATAATCAGTTAGGTATAGAAATCTAACTTGCCCCATAGGCAGTAGGAGGGAAAAGGGGAAAGAAAAGGGAGGGGGGATAGAAGGGAGGGAAGGAGCAGTAAGGGTAAAGGGGAAGAAAAGTGAAAAGGGATAATAGAAGGGAGGAATGGCTTTAGGAGGTGATGGTCAAAAGCAAAACACTAGTGGGAGGGAGGAAAGGAGAAAGGAGAAAGAATAGCATAAACGGGGGGGAAAGGATGGAGAAAAAGACGCAGATGGTAATCATAGATGTGAATGTGAATGGGATGAACTCTCCCATAAAAGGGAAACAGATAGCAGAATGGATTAGAAACCATAATCCTACAATATGTGGTTTACAGGAAACACATTTGAAAAAGAGTGACACATGTACGGTAAAGGTAAAAGGCTGGATCAGAATATATTATGCTTCAGCCAAAGTAAAAAAAGCAGGGGTAGCAATCATGATCTCAGACAAAGCAAAAGCAAAAATAGATCTAATCAAAAGAGATAAGGAAGGAAACTACATCCTGCTAAAACGCACCATAGACAATGAAGTAATATCATTACTAAACATATATGCACCAAATGGCATAGCATCCACATTCTTAAAGGAGACATCTCCAGAGGCCTCGTGTTGGAAAATGCTGTCCACATCCAAAGAAAGAACTATGGAAGTTGAATCGCTATAATTTTTTTCACTTTTGTTGAGTTTGGTTTCCTCTTTTCATGGTTCCTCCTATCGGTTTTAAGTTTTACTTACAACTTCACTAATGTGAAAATATGTTTAATAGGAATGTAAATGTATAGCCTATTTCAGATTGTGCTCCGTCTTGGGGAGGGTGGTGGGGAGGAAGGGGGAGAAAAATTTTAAACTCAAAAGCATATGGAAGTGATTGTTGATAAATCACAATAAACTAATAAAATTTTAAAAAAAGAAAAAGAAAAAAAGGAAAAAAAAAGTATGTTCTTTTCTATCCCCATTCAGTTTTCTCCAGAGGTCTACTATATCTAACTTTTTAAAAACTTTACACACATCCTTAACATCTTTATTGTTAATTTTTTTGTTAGATTTATCTTGTTTTGAGAGTGAGAGGTTGAGATCTCTCCCCTCTCCCAGTATGGTTTTGCTGTTTATTTCTTCCTGTGTGTCACTTAACTTTGCCTCTAAGAATTTGGTTGCTATACCACTTGGTGCATGTATGTTTATTACTTCATCATCTGTGGTTCTTTTATCAGGGTGTAGTTTCCTTCTTTATCTTTTTAAATTAGATGTATTTTGTTTTTGCTTTGTCTGAGATCAGGATTGCTGCTCCTGTTTTTTTTTTTTTTGCTTCAGGTAAAGCATAATGTATTCTGCTCCAGAATTTTACCTTTACTCTGTGTGTCTCTTTGCTTAAGATGTGTTTCTTGTAAACAACATGTTGTAGGATACTGGTTTTTAATCCACTTTTCTATCTGCTTCCATTTTATGGGAGAGTTCATTCCATTCACATTCGTAGTTATGTACATTTCCCTCCATCTTATGTTTCCTCCTGTTTATACTTTTCTTTTTCCTTTCATCCTGCCCCTCCTCATCAGTGTTTTGCTTCTGACCACCACCTCCCTTCCCTCAATCTTTCCTCCTTCTATCAACTCCCCACTTCCTTTTACTTTTTTCTTTCTCCTCTTACTTCCCTATAGGGTAAGATAAGTTTCTCTACCCAACTGAGTATGTATGTTATTCCCTCTTTGAGCCAAATCCAATGAGAGTAAGGATCAAACACTGCTCACCCCCTCCTTTCTTTCCCTCTACTGTAATGGGTCTTTTGTGCCTCTTCATGTGACGTAGTTTACCCTATTCTGCCTCCCCCTTTCCTCTTCTCCCAGTACAATCCTTTGTTCACCCTTTAATTTTTTATATCATCACATCAAAGTCAATTTATGCTCACACCTTCTATGTATATTCCTTCTAACTGTCCTAATAGAGCTACAATACTCAAGAATTACAAGTATAAGGGGCAGCTGGTTGGTGTAGGGATACAGCATCAGCTCTGGAGTGAGAAGGACTTGAGTTCAATTCTGGCCTCAGACATCTGGCACTTGTTAGCTGTGTGACCCTGGACAAGTCTCTTAACCCTGATTGCCTTACCAAAATAATAAGTAAAAAAGAGTTACAAGTATAATTTTCCTGTAAATGTAAACAATTTAACCTTATTGAATTAACATTTTTTTCTTTCCTGTTTACCTTTTTATGATTCTTTTGAGTCTTGTATATGAAGATTGAATTTTCTGTTCATCTCTGGTCTTTTTATCAGGAAAGTTTGAAAGTCCCCGATTTCATTGAATATCCATTTTTTCTCCTGAAATATTATGCTCAATTTTGCTGGGTTGTTAATTCTTGGTTGTAATCCAAGCTCCTTTGCCTTCTAGAATATCATATTCCAAGCCTTCTGATCCTTAATGTAGAAGCTGTTAAGTCCTATGTAATTCTGACTGTGGCTTCTTGATATTTGAATTTTTTTTTCTGACTACTTGCAGTATTTTCTCCTTGACCTGATAATTCTCGAATTTGGCTACAATATTCCTTAGAGTTTTCGTTTTGGGATCTCTTTCAGTAGGTGATCAGTGGATTCTTTATTTATTTTTTTTTGGTAAGTTACTTGCCCAAGGTCACACAGCTAGGAAGTGTCAAGTGCCTGAGGCTGGATTTGAAATCAGGTCCTCCTGACTCTAAGACCAGAGCTCTATCCCCTGCATCACACAACTGCCCAGTGGACTCTTTCAATGACTATTATGCCCTCTAGGATATCAGGATAGTTTTCCTTGATTTCTTGAAAGACAGTGTTCAGGCTCTTTTTTTTGATAATGGTTTTTAGGTAGTCCAATAATTCTTAAATTATCTCTCCTGGATCTATTGGATTTATTTTCTAGGTCAGTTGTTTTTCTAATGAAGTATTTTACAGTTTCTTTATTTTTCAATTCTTTTGAATTTGTTTGACTGATTCTTGGTGTCTCAAAGAGTCACTAGCTTCTACTTACTCAATTCTAATTTTTTAAGGAATTATTTTCTACACTTCACTATTGTACCTCCTTTTCCATTTGGGCAATTCTGCTCTTTAAGAAGTTGTTTTCTTCAGTAGATTCTTTTTTTTTTTTCCATTTGGCCAATTGTATTTTTTAAGGAATTGTTTTCTTCAGCCAATTTTTGTCCTTCCTTTTCAAAACTGTTGACTCTCTTACATAACTCTCATTTCTTTTCTCAATTTTTCTTCTACTTCTCTTACTTGGTTTTTAAAATCCTTTTTGAGCTCTTCCAACAAGGCTTTTTGGGCTTGAGACCAATTCATATTCCCATTTGAGGCTTCACACATAGGTATTTTGATATTGTTTTCCTCTTCTGAGTTTGTATTTTGATCTTCCCTGTCACCATAGTAGATTTCTCTAGTCAAGGATCTTTTCTATTTTTTTGCTCATTTTAAGCCTATTTTGTGACTTTTAAAGTTTAGCTCTGCTCCTGGGTCATGGGGGGACACTATGCCAAGCTTTTTTCACTGGGGCCCTGGGGCCTGGTTACTCTCTTTATGTGCTGGGGCCTCCTTGGCTTATGGCTTGCCAACTTTACTAGAATGGTCCAGCCAAGTCACGCCTGTGTGCCCTGGGTTCCAGAGCTGGCAGTTTGCCTTCTCTACTGGAGCTGGAGGCCTCACAGCTGGCCTTCTGTGCCACTAGCCTGCTGAGCCAGGACCAAGGGGCCTTGGTTGCTTATCTGTGCTGTGGCTAAGAGGCTCTCACTGGTTGCCTGGGCATCATCTGTGCCAGGCTGCACTCCCCTTTCATGAGAATGAGAACAAAACAAACAAACAAAAAGTTATGGGACAGCTAGGTGGCACAGTGGATAGAGCACTGGCCCTGGATTCAGGAGGAGCTGAGTTCAAATCTGACCTCAGACACATAATACTCACTAGCTGTGTGACCCTGGGCAAGTCACTTAACCCCAATTGCCTCACCAAAAAACAAAACAAACAAACAAGAAAATGAGACAGACCTTTTCTGAGGCCTTCTAAGTTATCTGAAGCTGGAAAATTGTTTCAATCCATCTTTTTGTGGGTTCTGTCTCTCCAGAATCCATTTAGAGGCTTTATTCCACATTGTTTCTGAAGGAAACTGGGGAGAGCTCAGGCAACTTATTGGTTCTCTCTCCTACCTTGCCTCTGCTGCCCTCGCTCTCTTTGCTTTTTGAAATTTTACCATTTCTTTAAAGTCCAGCTCCTCCAGGAAGTCTGTTCTGGTTTCTCTGGTTGTTAATATGTTTTTCTGTCATATCTCACATACCTAACTGTAGTGCTAACTTGTCCCTGTAGTGGATTATAAATTCATTAAAGGCAAGATCTGTGCCTCAGCCAAACTTTATATTTCCCTGTGTGTCTATTATAGTCCTCTAAATACATTTAATGAATAATAAATTTGTTGAATTCTTATCTTTAAAATGTGTTACTGAGATTGTGATTCATACATGTATAGATACATATATCTAAGATAATGCACTATGGTCTTAATGATCTGAGTTTCTGAGTGCACCAAATTTGATCTTATACTCTAGGAAACAGGTTTGATTTATAATTTTAATATAATTTCTTCCCATTTTACTCACAATTCATTCCCAGTCCATGGAATATATAGAATCCTTTGGCCCACACAGCTCGATTCAGTGCCTTGACCTAATCAATGAACTGACAATGAATTGCATTATTAGGGTTAGCAATTCATTCCAGAGAGGCAGTTTGGCTTTGTGGATAGAGCTCTGGACTTGGATTGAGGGAAACCTGTGTTCAAATCTTGTCTTATATATTTTCTTGATGTATGGCCCTGAACAAATTAATTCACCTCTCTGAGGTTCAGTTTCCACTTCTATTAAATAAGGGTGATCATATTGCTTGCTTCATCTGGTTGTTGGGAAGGGCAAATGAAAGGGCACGTGAGTACAGTGTGTTACAAAACTTAAGATGATTATATATATGTATATTTTATATACATATATGTATACATGCACATATATTAATAGGTATACATATATTTGTATGTGTATATATATTTGTGCATATGAAGTATATGGGTATATATGTACATATGTGTGTATCTATATATCTATGTATCTATCTATATATGTCAGTTATTATTTTTTCCAGATTCTGCTGCATCACAGTGTCATTAGGTATGGCTGTCTATTGCTGAAAACTAGACTAGTGAAATCCATCATGGATTTGAAGACATATATGATTGGAATGGAAGTGAGCCAGTGAGAATAATAGATAATAAATTGGCAGCCCAAGAGTATAATTAGTAGCCCCAAGGTGCTAGCAGAGCAAGAAGGGCTCTAGCACACTGGGTAGATGTAGCTTACACCTCTTCTTCTTCAAGAAGAATCTGTGAGACATTCTCCTATTTAGCTAGAACTTCCTTACATCTTGTGGTTTCAATCAAAGAGAAAATATTCATTGAGTTCTGTATTGACTCATTCATTAGACAACAGCTTGCATTTAGAATACCAAGAGTCACATTGAGTTTCATAGCTTGTATCAACATTGTGTGATTCTTAGCACCTTCTGTCTGCTTTCCCATCACTGTCATCATTACTGCAGAAATGGAAGAGGGTTGCATAGGATCAAGGACCGTTTTGTAGTTTTCTTTGCATGATGGCCAAAGAAAGGAAAAAATGCGCCTCTATTCTTTTATTGGAGAAGAGGGGGATTCTGGGTGTGAAACCTTACATGCTTTGTCAGACTCACCAATAGATCAGCTGAATATAATATAATATAAAATGGACCAAGGGCAAAACTGAGATCCAAACAAAGTGCTTTCAGAAAACCTGAATTGTCTCCAAGGAAGAGTTTAAATGACCTTATGTTGGACACGTTATAGAAAAGTTTTCTTAGTGAAGGGTTAGTGTAAGTAAGTGAAGGGTTCTTTACATCTTGGGGGGTCATGGACCCCTTTGGCAGTCTGGTGAAACCTGTGGACCTCCCTTTTATGATATTATACTATGAATTAGCTTCTTTTATAATCTTATGTATTTGATTTTATTCATTAAAAAACATTATGTCATACTCATTAGACAGGCAGAAAATGTAATGAAAAGATCCCTGGCCTTGAAGTCAAGAGTAATCTAAGTTTGAACTTCATCTCTTATGTTAGCAATGCGACCATAAACAAGCGATCTTACCTCTGTGAGCTTTGGTGTCTTCCTCTGTAAAATGAGGGTAATACATGGGACAGTGGAAAGACTATTGGCTCAGGAGTCAGAGAACCTGGGGTTAAATCCATTATTGATGCTTATTACTTGTGTTTAATCTCCCTGAGCTCCATTTTCTTCATCTGTAAGATAAAGAGTTAGATTAAAAACCTGAGGTCTTTTCCAGCTTTAGTTCTATGGAATTACCTAATGGGATTTCCAGTGCTTACCACTGTGTATTGAACATAGTTGGCATTTAATAAATCCTTACTGACTGATTGATTGGGTAGTGTAACACTTGTAATTTTCAAAGTTAATATAAATTTCAATTATTATTATTAATAAAAATATGTTGTCTAATAGATTATAACATCCTCTTGAATATAGGAAGAAGCCAAAAGCATTTTGCTACTTTTCATCTATATTCCCAGCACCCAGAACAATACTTCCCCATGTAATAGGTATTCATTACGTATTCTTGAATTGAATTGATGTGACTTCCTTATGGTCACACAGCTTGCAAGTAGGAGAGCAGGAGTCAAACCCCAAGTCTTCCCAGGCCAAGTCCGCTTTACTCCACTGTCAAGCTCCAGGCTGGATAGTGAAAGAATCCTTGTTGTCTCTTTGTGATCCAAGGCACTCTAGACAAGGCTTTAGACCCAAGATGTTCTTCTGGTAGGGAGCAATTCTGTTTGAACATATATATGGGATGAAAAACAGTCATCTTTTCTTTATTCTTTGTGTTCATAGAAAACCATATAGCTTCATTCCAGACTGGGAAGAGATGCAATGATGTGATGATGGAGGGGGAAGTGTCAGTTCTTACTGTGGAGCTAAATTCAGTTAGCTTCCTGGCTCTGGCACCTGAGAGACAAGAAAGCTTTAATTAGGGCTTGGGTGAGGATGAGGACAAAATAGATAGCTTAGCATAACCAATCTATAAAAGGTCTTTAAGCAGAAGGAAGGCTAGAAAGAATCACAGATAAGCAGGACAGCTTTGAAAGTTATATGTTAAATTTATTATGTATGTAATGTATGTGTGTGTGTATGTATATATGTGTGTGTGTGTGCATATATGTAGTATAATATTATGTTTTTTAGAAAACCATCTGTGCAAATAGATACTTGCCATTTCAATTCAAAGCCTTTTCCTGTTCTATAATCTATGTGGAATTGCCCATTTTATTTGGTTTTTGTTAAGTTCAGAATAAAAACAAATTTCAAAAATTAAAAAGAAAAGAAAATGGTCTTTGGTGGCAGTTAGCAAAATCTGTGTTTAGCTGCCATGTCTTGGCCACTGGTCTAAGTTGGCCACCTTTTGACAACTATCATAGGTAGTTGATGACATATATTTCATTACAGAAGATTGTTTCTTTATTTAAAATAGGATATGTCATAACTCTCCCTTTCCATAAAAGTCTATTAATGAGGTAAAGATAAAAGGACTCTTAACTTCCCTCTCCAACAAAGGTATTGGAGCAAAAAAAAAAAATCTTTGAAACATTGTAATTTAGCTTGATTTGCCATTTCATGCTTCTCCAGGAAAAAAATAAAGAATCTACTTTCTGGCTTCTGTGGTATCAGTAAAATGTCCATCTTTTAATGTCAAGGATGGTCAGGTGTTTATAGGAACATGGGCTTAGAGCTACAAGGCAACTTCAAATCATCTAGCCCAACCCCTTCATTGTACAGAAGAGAAAACTGAGGCCCAGAGAAGTGAATTGACTTATCCAAGGTTACCTAACTAGTAAATGTTGGAGCTAGGACTTGAATCCAATTGCTTTTACTCTTTATCCAGTGGTCTTTCCATTCTATCACCTTGCCTCAGTACTAAAATAAGTCTTATAGAACCCTAGATCTAGAGTTGGAAATGACCCTGGATACCATCTAGTTGAACTCCTCATTTGATGGGGGGGGGGTAGGCCCGGTGACTATACCATGCACAGACAGGCAGTAAGCAGCAAACGTAAGATTTAAACCCTTGGTCTCACAGGACCACAGGGCTGCTGGTTTAAAAGTTGATATTTGTTACTGCTAGGTGTGGCTTCCCTGGACATGAAGGTGTCAGTCAGTCAGTCCACAAGCAGTCAGACAGCCAGCAGTCAACAAGAACTTATTAAGTGCTTACTGTATGCCAGGCACTAGGATAAGCACAAATATAATAAAAAAAGGAAAGACAGTTCCTACTCTCAAAGTGCTTACATTTTTAATCAGGCAAGACAACACTTAGAAGAAGAATTGATAAGGAATGAGAGTAGGGAAGGAGGTAGCTGGACCAGGATGTGGTGGCTAAATAAATGTTGTTCCCAAAAGGAAGTTCCAGGAAGAATGCATCAAGAGAAGAAGGTGCCCCCCAGAATTGGAGTCAGGAGGGAGTTGAGGCATGGCTATGAGGCTCCTTTTTGCTTCCCCCTTCTGATTTCAGCAGGTGTCTCAGCTGTAGTGCTATCTCTTTCCCATTAGAGGCAGATAATTCCTATTGTTTTCTTTTTGACAAATCTCAGAGACATTTCTGCTAGCTCTTCTATAAAAGCAAGTCCTATCACACCCAGTTTTTAGTCTAGTGGCAAAAAAAAAAAATTCAGTGACTTTCCCTCATATAAGGACAATCTATTTTCAGAGTCTTAGCTGTAAAAGGGAGTTTCCTTTCCTAAAGCAGTCCTTGCTTAAGAGCCAAGTTCTTTGGAACAGAGAATGGTCATAGCTAACTAGTACCCAAAGTTCCAAATCTAACCTTTTTTTAGACTTCAGCTTACTAAGGGAATTGTCTCTGTTAGAAACCTTACTCTGACTTTACATTAGAATCCCTTGTAGCTCCCTACTGAGTGTCCAATTATTAAATTTCAACATGGCAGCATTAAAGGCTGCCTTTCTAATAAATTATCAAACAAATCATCTCTGGGTCAAGGCCAACCAGTTTTTCAACCCTGAAATTTATTTAATCTCTCATGAAATAAATGGGAGGGAAAAGGCATAGGAATAAAAGCTAAGTGTAAGTTGCAGGGATGCTATCTTCCTTGTACTAGTCGTATTATTGGCATTTAGCTACCATCTACCACAAGTTTCCATTCTGGGACTTTACAAGATATACCTAGCTAAATAGTGACAAGTTCCTTAACTTCTTTCTAGGCCTTACTTTTCTCATCTGTAAAATAAAAGGATTACTCTAGGTAATTTATAAGTGCCCTTCCAGCTCTAAATGTAACATCTCTATCATCCTAGAATTCACTGAAAGAACCAGAAATGTTTATTTAGTCTGAGAAAAAGAGAAAAGGTAATGGATCTTAATTAGTTCTCTTCAAATATTTGAAAGGCTACAGTTGGCAACTAGTTTTCTCAGCATAAATTAATAAATTGATAGTTTACAAATTGATTAGTTTACAAATCAATCTCTTTTTGGTGTGGTCAGTATATCAGTTTTGAAGACTTTATCAGGTAAATAGAGCACTGGCCCTAGAGTCAAGAGGACCTGGGACCTGAGTTCACATCCGGCCTTACACACTTGCTAGCTGTGTGACCCTGGGCAAATTGCTTAACCCTGATTGTTTCACCAAAAAAACAAAAAAGACTTCATCAGATTATAGGTGAGTTGATAATCTATAGTATCTGATTGTTTAATCAGCCAACAATAGACACAGTTATACCTCTTAGTCATTTGTGTGGCTTTGGATATGTTCTGTAGAGAATCCCACATGAAAGACTGCCCATTTCTTTCTCAAATGCTCAACAAGGATACCCTCAAGCTAGGCACAGTGGCACATACTATAATCCCAGTTATCAGGAAGGTTGAGGCTTGAATTTGGGAGTTCTAAGGTGCAGTCACTGCCCTCACTAAGTTTGGTATTAATAGAGTAAGCTCCCAAGATCAGTGGGCCACTAGATTGCCTGAGGAAGGGCAAATTAGCCCAAGTCAGAAATGAAGCAGGTTAAAGCTCCCATGCTGATCCCATGCTGGAATTGGGCCAGTGAGGAGCCTCTGTACTTCCTGCCTGGTGAAACCAAGTCTTAAAAAATAAATAAAAATGTTTAAAAAGAGAGTCCTCCAATGGATGTATATTTGATCCTCGTAAAGATTTTATAGAGAAAGAAGTAACACTGATCAATAGTAGCAAATATCTACCCAGTTCCCATTTTTTCCTTTTTTAAATAAAAATACTTACTGAATCTTTTGGAATCTTCCTGTCTTTGAGACGTCTTGGATCCCTCAATGCCTTTTAAATTGTGTAGATTCCATTTGTATTTGCATCCATATACATATAATTGCTAATAATACAATATACTGCTAATCACACTGTTGTACATTGGGAAGAGGACTGGCTTTGGAGTCAATGGGACTGTTCAAATCACACATCTGATATTTAATAGTTTCGTGACCTGGGCCAAGTCATTTAACTTATCTAAGCTTCAGTTTCATCATCTCTAAAACAGGAGAGTTTGACCAGATTGCCTGGGTGGTTGCTTCCAATTCAAGATCTGATATCCCCGGATCTAACAGTTCTTCCCAATGCCCTCTTCTTAAGCATGACTGCCATGTTCTCAAAGAATATAACAGGGAGTTGGATGAAGGGAAAGATAGTATGTTAATCAAATTAGTGAATGACACAAAGACAGCCTTTTCCAACTTGGGCGTAGTCCACTTGAGGTGTTCAGGATTTTAACCTTGTTAAATTAAGTGTTTGCTTCATTCCCATCTATACCCTAGATTTTCTTACTGATTAAGCAGTGGGGACAAATATCTTTCCTATTTTTTCTTCCTTGCATACACAGCCTCTCAGAAATCAAAATTGAAACTCCTTCAAAAGTGGTGCCTGTCTATGCTTCTCTATCCCCATGACTTCATCCTTCTTGTCTAATGATGGAGTGCCTGAACCATTCTGAATCCATCCCAGGGGTGTGCTGGTAAATGTTTAACAACCAGGCTTTCAGGAAATATGCACAGAGACATTGAAATTTAATTTGCATTATTAATACTTTTTAAAGTCTGGACAACTCGTAAAACAATAAATCACATCCTGATTTGAAGAAATGCTCACACTAAAAATTTTACCATAGCAAGTAGGTTAGAGCTGCTACAGCACATCCCTGGTCCTTCCTTTCTTTTGGTACTTATCTCTTTATCTGATTCCTTTACCTTCTCTAGAAATCAAAAGCTTCATTTCAAGGACTAAGGCATCTGCATTTCTCAAGTTGGCCTTCTCAAGACAGATCTTGATTTTTATCCCAGATTGTTGCTTATTCTTTTTTTCCCCTTTGCATCGATATATTTTGTTTTGATATTACTTTCATTTCCAAATATATCCCTCCCTCTTCACTACTCAGTGGGCCATCTCTTGTAACAAATAAAGAAGGAAGGGGGCTGGAGGTACTCAGAAAAAGAAACACATCATCTGATTTGGACAATATATGCAATATTTCATACCCACCACTTCTGAAAAGAATCAAAATGATTATTGGGATTTAGAGGTTTGTTGTTGTTTATATGGTTGGCTAATGCTAATATATGATATCACAAAAGATAATGCCACTCCAAAGTCTCACGGATGAGGAAAATTCAGTCCCACGAAGGAACAATAATAGTGAGCACAACAATGAGGAGGCTGACTGTGTGTGTTTATTCTAACACAAACAGAATGCTACTTGTAAGTAAGGAGGATTTTGTTATCCTTTTTAGATAATACTTCCCCAGATCCATGGCCAAAACAACTTCTACTGTGACTGTGCAGTGAGATATAGAGATGACACAATGTAATATTTACTACACTTGCACTATGCTAAGTTATGATGATATTGCTAAAATTAACCTGTGAGCTTACTGTTGGCAAATTGCCTCATTTGTGTGCTTCTCTATAAATCAAGACAGCACAGGTCAGTGAGTGGGGATTTGATGGGATTTGTGATTTGTGGATGTGATTGGCTCAACTGGCCTCCATCGAGGCTTAGGGGAACCTGTAGGAGTTGTGCCCCTATATTCTCACCTCCCCCTACAAGAAGGGTGATTAGGGAATCCTGTAGGAGTTGGTGCTCCCATTGAGATAGAATAGTAAGAATAAATTATTATTTAACCCCTCTGAAGTTGTACAGCTTCCTGTCCTTCTGGCTGCCCAGATCAAGAGTGAACCTGTTAAAGGCTAGAGTCCAAAAAATCCAGCAGCTCTCGTGTTATGCTAGTAAAAAGTCAAATGCCCAAAGATCAGTAAGTAATCCCTTGTTTTGCTTGACTCCACGTGTTTGTAACACTTTTTTTTCTCTCTTCCTTTCTTTCTTAGTAGAAAAGGGAGAAGGTGAGGAGAGACAGGAAATTTTCATTGATTGAAAAAGAAATTAGTTTAAAAAAACTCCAACGATCAGTAATTCTATGAGAGCTCGGTTTCTTTTTTGGCAATAAGAAGGCAAGTATATTTTTTTCATCTGTTCTCTGAGGCCAAGCTCCTAGACTACTTTTAAAAGGACAAATCTCTTCTGGGAAAATGTTTTTGGACAAGTAAACTAACAAAAGAAAGCAAAGAGGAGTCCAATACTCAACCACTTCCACACAAAAACATTTTCCCCTGGTTATCAAGAAAAGCATTCCTTCTAGAAAAAGAAGAATGTTATCTGATACTGTATAAGAGCAAAGGAAAGGAGAAAGTCCTAAAATGATCAGATGGAGAAAGCTGAATAAAAGGAAGATCTTTGTATCATACTCTTGCCCTAGTCTTGAGTTCCATGGATCCCTGGGGGTGGGGGGTGGGTGTCTCTGGAGAGATTTCAAGGGGTCTATGAACCTGGATGGGAAAAAAATTACATTTTAATTTTCAGTAACCTCTATCTGACATTTAGCATTTCCTTCAATTACTTAAAAAAAATCATTATTTAGATGATTGCACATGTACAATCTATATCAGATTGTTTTACCATGGCAGGGAAGGGTGGTGGAGGGGAGTGAGAAAGGGAAAGAGAGATAGAATTTGGAACTCAAAACTTTAAAAAATGTTAAAAAATTGTTTTAACAATTTTAAAAAAATAAAATGTTATGTTAAAAAGAACATAATTCTGAGAAGGGATCCATAGGCTTTACCAGAATGCAAAGGCATCCAGGACACTAAAGAGGTTAAATTGCCCAAAAGAGATTTGTCCTTTTAAAAAAAGTTTACAAAGGTTAGAAAAACCTTGCACTACAGAATGAGTACTTGGATGGCCTTACCCAATATAAACCCCACTTTGCTGAACTCCTTAGAAGAGGAAATTAATAATTAAGGTGGAGAAGTTTTCCACCTCTGCAGAGGTGCTGGTAAATTTTTAATAACTGACTTGCCAAAAAAAAAAAAGATGCTTGTTGTACTTTTAAATTTATCTGCATTATTAGCATTTTGTCCATCGCTTTCTTGTGTCTAGACAATCAACCAAGCAATAAATCAAACCCTGATTTGTAGCATTTGCTGATTTCTGAGATACAAATGCTCACACCAGCAAGTCAGTTTGAGCTGTTTCCAGCATACCCCAGCTCCACTAGGTTGATAAGGTAGTATTGGCAACCTCTGTAAAATGTGATTTTCAGTAATATGAAAATGGGGAGGGATACATTGGGCCTTCATAGCTCCCTCTATGTATTTTTTTTTCCTATTCCCTGGCCTTTTCTTTCCTTCAACCCTCTCTAAATCTGCTTAATAATTCTGTAAGAACAGGAAGATTAGCATAGGATCCAGAGGGGAACTGAGACAGACACCCAATGATAAGTAATATCATTGGGGATTTCATTTCCATCACACTTTATCTGAGTTAGGCTCTTTGGAGGCGTTCATTTGAGAGAACAGGACCCTGTCAAAACTGGCAAAAAGATAGGAGAACATTGAGATTTGAGGCAAGGAATGGGGGCTCCCAAGGAGAGTCTATATGAGATCAGTAGCCAGACGCAATTGAGAAGCCTGTTAGGCTTTCGAGGATTACAGAGAGAGAGTTATAAAAGATAACTATAGTTTTTAGGGACTCATACATCCTAGAGAGGTGGATTGTCTTTCTGGGCAGAGAATAAGTTAGCCTAGTCCACTGGGATTTGCCCTGGCGCAGAAAATTTAGAAGGCACAATAACACATGTACTCCATCAGCAGAGTAAAAGGAGGTTCAAGTTTTGAGCTCCTACAGCCTAGGAAATAGCATGGAACAGTAGAAAGAACACTGGCTGTGGAATCAGGTAATCTGGGTTCAAATCCTGCCTTGGATACATACTTAAGACAAATAATTTCCACCCTGGGCCTCAGTTTCCTCATATGTCAAAAAAGGGGTTGGAATAGATGACCTCAGAAATCTCTTTCAGCTCTAAAACTATACTCTGAACCTATTCTCTCCCTTACCACCCACTGTTCGATAAAGCAATGCCCAAATCTCTACAACCTCCTATAATTACTCTTTTTTTTAATTTTAATTTTTTTGGGGGCTAAGCAATTGGGGTTAAGTGACTTGCCGAAGGTCACACAGCTAGTTAAGTGTCAAGTGTCTGACGCTGGATTTGAACTTAGGTCCTCCTGACTCCAAGGCAGGAGCTCTATCCACTGCACCACCTAGCTGCCCCCCACCCATGATTACTCTTTACCTTGTTTGTTTTCAGACACTGTGCCATGGAAACCTCTTCGCCCTGGAAATAAACTCTATCCCTGAATTTTTCATGTTAGAAGTATCCTCTGCCTCTATGGTCTATTCTTCTTAGACCTTCCATTTTAAAGAGGATGCCCAGGACAGTTATGTGCACATGCTGGCCTCCTCCCTTCCCTGCACTTTTCATCTTTCTTTTAGAATTATCTTTCCCCGTTAGTATGTAAGCTCCTTGAGGGCAGGGACTGTCTTTTTACATGTTTTTGTATTCCTAGTGCCCAGCATATTGCCTGGCACATAGCAAACATTTAATAAATGCTTATTAACTTGACTGCCAACTCTGAGATTCTAATCCCTAAGTCACTACGGTAACTAATTCTTCATCCAACTAAACTAAATGTCTTAATTGCTTCTTATTATATTTTTACATCATGAATTACAAAATTGATTTGAGAGCACACTTCACGCTACTCGCCATAAGCAATGGTTGTTTTGTGTGTCAAAATTGCTGCTTCTGAGAAACTGACTTATCTTTGTTGTAGTCTGTCCGTTCCCCCACCCCCATTAGCATATAAGCTGCTTGCAAATAGTGATTATTCCATTCTTCATATTTGTATCAGCAGGTGCCTAGCTCAGTACGTGACACATGGTAGGTGCTTAATAAATGCGTGTTGACAGATTGATGATTGGAAACTTAGCTAAGTTAATTAGTGAGGCATCAAACTGATTTCTTGTGCAAATGATCTTTTTTACATCAGTGTTAAATTTGTGTGTGTGCTTTTTGTAGTAGCAAAGTACTAAACACAAAGTAGGTGCCCATTGTTTTCAGAATTATTAAACAAATTGTGTTAAATGAATGGGAGGAATTACTGTGCTGGAAAAAAATAATGATTGCAAAGAAACATGAGAAGACATATAAACTGACATTAAGTTAAATAAGCAGAACCAGTAATATAACATATACAATGCCTATATCAATTTAAATGGAAAGAGCAATAGTGACAAAACAAATGATCACTGGGAAATTATAATGACCAAGCTTAGAGGCAAAGAAAAGAGATGTGAAAAAGTAGTTCACTCCTTTATTTATAGTCTATTTATATGGTATATTTATGTGTGTGTGTGTGTGTGTGTGTGTGTGTGTGTGTGTGTATGTAAGGGGTGTCAGTGTGGACACTGGAGACTGTCACACTTTTAAAATGTGTTGATTATTTTGCTGAACTGGCTTTCTACCCCCACTCCCTTATTCTTCATTGTAAAAGATGACTGTCTGGGAGGGGTAAGAGAAGGGATTCATTGGTAAACTATTGAGGTTGAAAATGATTATGTGTTTTTTCTTCCATATTTTCTAAATATTCTTTCAAAATCTGAAAGAATCTCCTACATAGCCACATTGTTGTCTTTCTTGTCCTTGAATATGGACTTGTGTTCTGCACACATTTTTTTTCAGATTATCTCCCATGCAGACCCTCCAAAAAGGCATTTGTTTAGCCAAACAGATTGATCCTATCCATTCCTGTCTACTTGGATGGAAACTGGCAGTGTTAGGGGTGGTGTTGGTGCGTCATAGAGACTATATGCTAAGAAGAAAAAAAACCCAAATTTTCGTAATTTTAATGAGAATTAAGCAGAGAATCAACCTGTCATTGTTTAGGGGTAGAGGGAGAATGAGCATGGGAAGTCTGCCACAATCTTTGGCTTTGCTGGGCTTCCAGATTGTATCTATTTTTGTATCACTGCAAGTTAAGATGAGATTATAAAGATAATCAAATCTCTTTCTTAGGGTTCTTAAATGACTCAAGAAAGATTATTCCTACCCACCTCCCCTCTGTTTTCACTTTCATAGCATATAGGTACTGACCTGTGATTTCACCGATATTGGAAATTCTCAGAAGAGAAAAATCTATCTACTTATGAAGGTTGGCACCTTCTCTCCAGTTTAAAGTTTCATAAGTTACTTAGACCCAGATTCCTGAGAGGAGAAGTCACTTGCTCCCTACACACTATAAAAATAAATTGCCTTCTTTAGCAGTCCTAAGCAGCCCTAAAGTATGGAGTAATGATGGGAGTTGTGACATCTTAGTGTAAGGCTGAGCCAAGTCCTGAGAGGTAGCATCTTCTGCGATCTTTTTCAACTCCCTTTTGATCTGGAGCCTATTTAATACTCTGGATTCTGGTTGTATACCAGTCCCAAATGCCTGGCCTTCTGAATTTTGAATGCATCCCCTGTCCCCTTCCAATCCCCACCCCCCATCTTTATGTTTTGGATATTTTTAATTATGACACATAATTTTCCCTTCTTGGTTAAAAACCCAGTGCTTAGCATAGTACATAGCATTAAGCACATAGTAGGGGCTTAACAAATGTTTAGTGACTATTGACTATTATTGATTAAATGTGACAAATAAATTTTCTGATTTTAGCATTAACTGGTTCATCTTCCGCAAAGTTAAGTTTTCGCAGTGGACTACAATGCTGTCCAAGTGTATTTTTATTTTTATTTTCAATTCCAAATTCTCTCTCTCTCTTCAGTGCCTCCCCCACTCACTGAGAAGGCAAACAAGATAATACCAGTTATATATGTGAAGCAATGTAAAACATATTTCCATATTAACCATGTTGGAAAAAAAAGCAAGAAAAATAAAGTGAAAAAAATATGCTTCAATCTGTAATCAGAGTTCATCAGTTTCTGCCAGACTGCTTTCTAGTTTTCTCAGCAGTTTTTGTTGAATAGTGAGTTCTTGCTCCCAAAACATGGATTTTGTTGTTGTTGTTGTTGTTGTTGTTGTTGTTTATCAAACACTAGATTACTGTGGTCATTTACTTCTGGTATATTGTGTACCTAATCTACTCCACTGATCAACCACTCTATTTCTTAGCCAGTACCAGATTGTTTTGATGATTGTCACTTTGTAGTATAGCTTGAGATTTTGTACTACTAGGCTACCTTCCTTCACTTTTTTCCTCCATTGATTTCCTTTATATTCTTTGACCTTTTTCCTTAATTATTCTTTAAATGTTTGGTAGAATTCACTTGTAAATCCATCTGGTTCTGGGGATTTTTCTTAAGGATCTCATTTATGGCTTTTTTCAATTTTTTAATCTATGATATGGCTGTTTAAGTATTTTTCCCTTCTGTTAATCTGGGCAATTTATGTTTTATCAAGTGTTCATTTCATTTAGATTGTCAGTTTTATTTGCACATAATTGAGTAAGATAGCTCCTAAGAATTGCTTTAGTTTCATCCTCATTAGTGGTACATTCACCCTTTTTATTTTTGATATTTGTAATTTGGTTTTCTTCTTTCTCTTGTTAATTAAATTAACAAATGAGGTATCTATTTTATTATTTTTTTCACAAAAAATCAACCCCTAGTTTTGTTTACTAGTTTGATTTTTTTTTTTGCTTTCAATTTTATTAGTCTCTGCTTTGATTTTCAGGATTTCTATTTTTGTGTTTGGGAATTTTTAATTTGTTCTTTCTCTGGTTCTCTCGTTGTATACCCAAAGCATTGTTCTGCTCTATACCTCTTTCATTGATGTAAGCATATGGAGATATACATTTTTCCCTACATACTGCTTTTGGCTGCATCCAATAAAAGTCTGGTAGATTGTCTCATTTTTATCATTCTCATCAATGAAATTATTGACTGTTTCTATGATTTGTTCTTTTGCCTTTTCATTCTTTAGCATTAGATTATTTAGATATGTATTAGTTTTTAATATGTGCATCAAAGGCCTTTCATTGAATGCAATTTTTGTTTCATTCTGGTTTGAGAGGTGTACGTTTAACGTTTCTACTTTTCTTCATTTGTTTGTGAAGTTTTTATATATGTGGTCAATTTTTGTAAAGGTGCCTTGTACCGCTGAGAAAAAAGCATACTCCTTTCCATTCCCGTTCATTTTTTCCCAGAGACCTAGCATATCTATTTTTTTTCCTAAAATTCTATTCATCTTCTTAACTTCTTTATTTATTTAACTATCCTTATTTATTTTATTGATTAGATTTATTTAGGTCTGAGAAGCATAAATTGAGGTCCCTTGCTCATATAGCTTTACTGTCTGTTTCTTCCTGTAGTTCATTTAACTTTTCCTTTTAAGAATTTGCATGCTATGCCATTTGGTGCACAAATGTTTAGCATTGATGTTACTCCATTGTCTCTGGTAGCTTTTAGCAGTTTGATATAGTTTCCCTGATTATCTTTTTTAATTAGACATATTTTTGCTTTTGGATTAGTTAGGTGGTGCAGTGGATAGAGTGCTGGTCCTGGAGTCAGGAAAACCTAAGTTCAAATCCAGCCTCAGACATTTACTAGCTCTGTGATCCTGGGCAAGTCACTTTACTCTGTTTGCCTCAGTTTCCTCATCTGCAGAATGAGCTGGAGAAGGAAATGACAAACCAAGTGATTTGCCAAGGAAACTCCAAATGGGATCCTGAAGAGTTGAATACGACTGAAATGACTGAAAAACAACAAAATGTTGCTTTTTCTGTTTAAGATCGTGAATTCTACCCTTGCTTGCTTTTTTTTTTTGACTTTGACTTTGAATCAAAAAAAGCTTCAGGCCTTTTTACCCTGCTGTTTTCACAGTTATTCTTAGAGGCCTATAAATTTTCAGTGCTTTCAAGGTGGTGTGGTAAGGGGAGAGTCTATTCACTGTCTGTGCTCTGATATTACCCAGGTAAGGCCCTTGCTCTGTCATGACCACAACTATTCTCCTCCCTTGAATTGTGACCTGTACCCAGGTAGGGCCCCTGCTTCCTTGCAACTGCAAGCATTCCTCCTTGCTCTGGAACTGGGTAGCTGAGTTGCCAAATGGTGTCTGGTTCTGTGCCCAGTGGTAGTACAATGGTCCCCTCTAATCTCTTTCTGACCAGGTATTTAGTCCCCTTACTGTCTTTAGGCAGTGAGTACTCCAGATTGAGCTGCTGCTGCTGCTGCCATAACAGAAAAAAAAGTCTCGCCCTGATCTTTACATGGTTATGCTGTTTTAGAACTTAATTTGACATATGATTTTAAAGTTGTTTAGAGGGGAATGTTGGGAGGGTTCAGCTAGAATGCTCCCTTTACTATCTTGGCTCTGCCTGATCAAACATATTAAAAATTGAAATACAATTTCCTTCCTACCATCCTAGCAACCTCCTTCCCCCAAACACACACCTTAGACCAGTAGAAAATTTAAATTAGAATGTAAGATCTTTGACAATAATGATTGTTTCAGTTATTCATGTCCCTAGTGTTTAGCATCATGCCTGATACATAGTAGACCTTTAATAAATTGTTGTTAATTGATTAATTGATTGATTGAGGTCTGTTTTAAAAGGAAGAGGGAACAAGAGAACCATCACACAAATGTCATGCATTAGAGAATGGGGTGATTCCTATTCCATGATGAATTCTTTTTTATGGGAAATTAAATCTAAATCAGGAAAATATTTAGAATTCCCTATAGCTGAAGTTTGGAAAATTCAAGATCGAGCTGAATGAAGAGATGAAATTTGGGGTAGATAACCTAGTGGAGATGAGGAGGAAGGAAATAAGAAGGTTTGATTGCATAGCTGTCCAGGGTCAAAGGGAATAAGATTGTTGGGTAATTTCAGTTCAGTGAATTTCATCCATGTAGACACCCAAATTGTATCATTGAACCTAAATTATTGTTCATTTAAAAATAAATTGAGGACAACAAAATCAAGTTGTTTGGCTAGCAGATGTCTGGATTTCCATTTGGTTCTCCAAATGGAAAATTATGTGAAATGACCTTGTAAACCATCACTGAATTATTTGCATTGTTAACCAAGTTTATCAGTTATTGCAAATTCTTTATTTCACTTTGTTCTCCATATCCTAGACCTGTGTTTCAATCTTCTTTAATTCATAATAGAGATAAAAATATGCACTTCTCAGTTCCATAATAAGGATGTTCTGCAGATAAATTAGATAACACAGGGCAAGTACTTTGATCTCCTTGAAAGAAAGGTTCTTGAGAAATTTAACATTTAATTATTGTTTCTAAGCTTTCAATAAGGAAAGGCAATATGGTATGATGCCAAATACCAATCAGTCACAGAACAAATCAGTCAGCCTCTTGGTAAGTGCATGTATCAGTTCAGAATTAGGAATGAATGAGAGAATAAGATTTCTAATAAGTCTCTCTCAAAATTTGACACTAGCTTTCAGGGATTCAATTTAAATACTTCTAAAAATGAACATTCATAGGACTTTCCCAGGAAAATGAGTGATGCTAAAACATCTTAGACAAGTAACAACTCTGTTAATAAATGACACAATTTAAATATCTGAAGTTAGTAGTAAATGTTTGCTTCCTTATTTTTCCTTTTTCTCATACACCAAAGTGGCTAGATGTAGGAGGTGTCTGATTTCTGAAGAAAAACATCACATTTATCTGATGTAAATGCTGCATGGCACAAACATGGAAGTAGTGCTAAAAAAAAACCCCCAAAAATGGCAAGACAGCTGGACCACATTAAGTATATATAGAGGAGGTCTGAAGACAACTCAGTTTTGAGGACTTTAAGGAATCAATTCACAAGATATATGAAAGAGTGGGAGAATACACAATAATGTGGGAAAATCCCCACGGATGAATTTCAACCAAAAAAAAATAGGAGGGGGGAATAATTGGGAGTAAATCAGTAACTATCTACCCATATGGCCATTTTCCCATCAACACAAAATTTTTATGAGAATAATTTACATATGATTTAATGAAAATATTAAAAGAAAACAGTCAGGCTTCCATGAATTGTATTCTACAGCAAATTAATTCAGATCAAATCTCACCTTTAGGAGACCGTTTCTGGTCTCCCCATGTGCTAGTGCCATTGCCTCTGAGATTAACTTCCATCTACTCTGTCCATCTTGTATGTACCTCGATATTTACATGCTGTCTATCAATTAGAATGTGAGTTCCTTGAGGACAGGGCCTGGTTTTGCCTTTTTTGTGTGTCACTAGCACTTGATATTGTGCCAGACACAAAAGTACACTCAAGATAAATGCCTGTTAACATATTTACAGCCACACAATTGATTAAAAGACATAGAAAATACAGGATCCAACTATACTTTTTGTTGTTGTTGATAATAAAAGTGAAGATTAGACATCTTCCAACAAAGTGTTTTCTGCATGTAGCATATTATATATATATATATACACACACACACACGTATATACATACATACACATATACATATATACACACATATATATCTAGCCACATATTATATATATATATATATATATCTCCATCCATATATAAATATATATACACACATATGTATATATATTTAGATTATGTAAGATTATTTGATAGAAAATAAATGAGATAACTCTGAAAATCTTCTGATTAGTAATGTCAACAAGTAAGGCATGAAATAGAGAGATGGGTATTTGCCCAAGTTGTTTGTCATTTTCATGGATTTGATGTATATGATAATATCCTCCAGTTGATCTTATATGCCTTTGACAGTATTCTGATTACATAAAGACATGAAAGATTGTACAACCTTCTAAATCATTTAAAGGAGATCAGTCTAACATTCCCCACAGGAATAAAATTTTAAAAATCATGATATACTAAGTCTAGAGTTAGAAAGGACCTTGGAGACTACCTGGTCCAAACCCTTTATTTTACAGATGAAATCTGGGGCACAGGAAGGCTGTTACTTGCCCAAGATCACATAGCAAGCAAGTGGATAAAGAATAACTATCATCTGGACATTGATATTCATTTGCATGGACAGTACATAAAGCTGGTCCATCAGTGCCTACATCTTGGGCTAACAATGGAGATGGTCAATGTATTAGACCCAAAGTTGAATAAGGCGAAGAGATTGGACTGTTTTGCATGTGGTAAACTGTGCAGCACTTTAAATTACCTAAAGTTTCTTCTTGAAATAAAAACCTGTCTTTTTTTTTATACCAATAGTTTTCTGTCTGTGGCTATGAATCATGGCATGCGTCAATCTCCCAAGGATCAAAATTGCAACTCACCCAGATGGCAATGGTAAGATTTTTATTTACAGACATAAATAAGATGCAGACTACTACCATTGATCAATGTTGTGCAAGAAATGACTGAAAAGATATAATTAAAGAGATGTGAGGTTTGAAAAGGGATATGAGCTGACGTTTAGTTATACAGAAAAATCCATATGCTGCATTATCATCATGCCAAGAGACCTTGAAGTGGATCCTCTGTGGAGGACAAATGGAAAGACATGAACAAGAGTCAGGTATCAAGCCATTGGAAGTAGAACCCACATTGACATTGAAGTATAAATATTCGTGGACTGAAATTTATTACAAATAAGTCAAATCAAGTTATTGAAAAATAACATATGTCCAGCATTGTGGGGATATAATGATGATGATGATGATTATGATTATGATGTTTTAACCTTATTCTTCAATAAGTTGGAACTTATTACTTTAATATTTCTTTACTTGAAAGGACCTGTGATTTCGTTGATATAAATACTTCTTCTAACAGAGCAGATTGTTGGCCTTAAATGTCTTCTCATCCTATACTACTCTTATTTATAAATTGTCTAAAGGAGAGTCTACCCAAATGACTGAGGTTGGGGGGAATGGGAAGCAGTGATCCCTTTAGATCAAGGGAACTTAGCTTCTTTTGTTTCAAGGACTCTTGGCAATTGGGTGAAGCCTATGGACCCCTTTCATGAAGATTATTTTTAAATGCATAAAATAAAATATATAAAGTTACAAAGGAAATCAATTATGTTGAAATAGTTATCTTCTTATCTGTCTGTCTATTTCTCTATTTCTCTATCTGTGGATCTGTTTGTCTAACTATCTGCATCCATCTATCTGCCTACCTGCCTATAAGTTCATGATAGATTCCAGGTTAAGAACACCTGTACTAAATCTGTTGACAATACCAGTATACCAGGGAAGCACCCAGACTGTCTCTCAGTTATCCTTCACTATAGCTACATGACTGTCTCTTTTCTTCATCCCATACCTAGATTTGTAGAGAAAGGGATATTTTTCTGTTTCTTTTTTGCTTCTGTAATTATAACTGCTCTGTTTCCGTTGGCTCTTCATCCTTTTCCCAATCTTTAAATGTAGTTTTCTCGTGGTAGTATGTCTCCAGCCTTCTTCTCTTCTCTCAGCACTTTCATTCACTCATATAGCTTCAACTACCCACTCTGTGCAAATGATTCCCAGATCTTTATTGCATTCTTCTCTCTGTTTTTAGCCCTAGACCCATATGCCCTTTTGTCAACAGAAGACATCTCTACCTCAATGACCCCCTCTCACAGCAAACTTAAGTTGCACAAAACAGCTCACTAGATCAGTCAGTAGAAGTGTGTTATGGGAAGGAAGGGACAGATATGAAAGTGATATTGTTCTATTAATAAAGTTCCTTGAGTGTAATTATTCAATAAACTATAGCTAATTTGTACTGTTTTCATCTTGCCCCCCCCCAAAGATGTCATGAATCATTTTAATAGTTTTGCCAAAATCAAGGCACATTCTGTTTGGGGTATTCTAGAACTCTGCCTATATAGTAACCTTGTCAAAAATGGAAACAAGTTTATAGGATCACACATTTAGAGCCAGAAGGGCATTGAGAGGTCATCTACTACAGTCTCCTAATTTTACTAATGAGGAAATGGAGGCCCAAGGAGATTGTCACTTACCCAAGGTCACGAAGTTAGTAAGTAGAAGAGCCAGGAGTCAAACCTAGTTTTTCTAATTCCAAATCTAGTGGCATGACTTTCAGACCCTGTACATTAGTTCCTTGTGATCACTTAATTGATTGTTAAAAAATCTATCCAAAGCCTTTTCTTGGGTTTTACAACAAGAAATCCAATCAGTACTTCCAGGAATCTACCATTTCCTCCTTTTTAAAATTAGGGAGAAGGGAATTTGTCCATATTCAGTGATCTTACCCCTTTCAAATACGTCATGACTTTCCAAAGGTGATCGACTTTGGTGCCATGATCACATGCCTCACTTGTTTAAAACAATTCTTGGATTACCATAAAGCTTAAACTCACTTTGAGCTCTACTGCCAGCTCCTCCCCCTCTATTGTCTTTTAATTGCTTTTGTTTTACTTGTTTTCTTATTTTAAGATCTTTCTCCCTTGGTAGAGAAGCCAGAGGCAAAAAATAATAATAATTGAATTTTTTTTTCTCCTCTGTGTGTTAACTTTCTACCACTTTCTCTTAGCAGTGGACCTTTCCTATCCCTGTTCAAGTACTTGCTCTGAGTACAACTTTAAAAAAATGCATTTTTGCATTTTCCTCTGAATTTCTCACAAGCGTCAGTTCATTCTTCATCTTAACTTTTAGGATATATTCTTACAGTTTCTTTATATTCATCTATATTCAGCTTTGTTATACACCTCTCCTTCCATCTTCTATACACAAACTTTTCCTACTTGAGCTTATTAAAGAGTTCTCATTGGAGAAATATTCCTTTCAGATGTTCATTTTTCAGATGCAGACACAAAAATGAGATTTGTTCAATAACACTGAGATATGTCACAGATGAGAAATGAAAATTTCAGTCAATCACCTGTTTGATTTAGCCACATGATGTCAGCAAAACCCATTTCCCAGCTTTGAAATGTGTACATGTTGAACTTGTAGGGGTAACTTCCCAGGTTGGAGAAATCATTTCAAGCCCTTTCTTCTAAAAGCAGGGTACTTGGAAGCCCTGTCACAAAGTCAAGTTTCTGGAAAAGTTGCCTATCTTTCTCTGGGATGATCATCTGACCCTCAGACCCCTCATTTAGAATCACAAAGTTTGTAGTATGTTACATCAGGAAGATACCTTATAAAGCATTGGGGGCTACTTTGAAATAAGGAAACGGAGATACATAGAGTTTTGCCCAAGGTCACAGAACCAGTTACAGAGTTGGTACTAGAACTAAGTATCTTGAATATTTGAGGAATATTCTATTGGTTAGAAATATTCATTCAGTCTACAAATAAGCACCTAGGTAGCTAAGTGGCTCAAGCAATAGTCAAGTCAACAAAGATTTATTAAGCACCTACTTCGTGCCAGGCACTGTCCTAAGTGCTGGGGATACAATGAAAAACAAAATCAGTCCCTGCCCTCAAGGGGCTCACAATCTAAGGGGGTATACAACATACGAACAGCTATGTACTAACAAGATGTACGCGATAAATTGGACATAATCAAAAGAGGGGAGGTCCTAGCATTAAAGGGGATAGGAAGCTTTCAGGAACACCTGAGTTCAAATCCTGCCTCATAAAACTTAATATGTAACCCTCAGCAAGTCAATTAATATTTCCCAACTTTGCTTTTCTCATTAGTAAAATGGGAATAAAATATAGTACCTACCTCCCAGAGCTGCTGTGAGGATCAAATGAAATAACACGTGTAAAGGACTTTGTGAACTTTAAAGCACTTTATAAATGGTAGTCATTATTATTGCTATTATTATTATTAATAAGTTTTTAATTAATTAAATATAATACAATTGAACTATGTAATTAGAATTTTCAATTAAAGCAAAATCTTTCACAATGTCTATTGTGAGTTTATAGAATCACCAACTCTTAGGGTGGGAAAGGAGGTTGTCCAGCTCTTTCCTCACCTAAAACAAAAACCCCTTCTACAGTATCTTTAAAATGCTTTCATCCAACAGCAGTTTGGAGAGCTCTAGGGAAGAGGAGCTCACTACTTGAAGGATAAATATAAACCACATCGCTAGCAGCCTTCCCATCCTTGGAGTTGTGTCAGCATCAAAATCCTGCTATTTCTGTTCCTCAGCAAGAAACATCCAGCTTCTTTGAAAATCTCAGGTCTTCTTCCCAGGAGTTTCGCAGATGACGGGACATAGAGGTATCAGGTAGTGCCTCATGTCCTTCTCCTCTGCCACCCTTCTTGTTTCCAGGCCAATCCCGGCAGACAGATAAGAGATCCACGTCAATTTTAAAGTCACTAAGTGAAGGAGATTTCACAGCTTATCTCTGCCACCCATTCAGTACCTATCCTCATTGTCAGGAAGTCCTTTCTCACTTAGAACCAAAGTCCCTCCTGCTGCAACATGAGCTCGTCTTCTCTGGTTATGTCTCACTGGGGAGGGAACACAGTTTTAGTCACTGGCTGCTTCTTTCTCTGGCAAGGAAGAACAGAGTTACCAATTGTGTGGGTCTTACTTCCACACTTTTCTTGAATAATTCGGCAGAGGAAGGCCTTTCAATTCAGGTTGTTAGCATTGGTGCCTTTAATATGACAGCAACCAGCCCCTCCCTCCATTTATTTATTTATTCTTTGGTTTACTTATTATAGTGGTATAACCAGATAAAGTTCAGGATTTAGAAATTCAAAGAGATACAGAAAGGATATAGAGGTTTGAGATTATCAGGGGATACAAAGAAGAACTGGCTGTACTTTGCATCACAAAGCAAAATTAAGACAGGGCAATTTGATTATGTCTCTTGCAGTATGTAATGTGAAACTGGACTTTGGCAGAAAAAATCTAAACCTGACACTCCCCCAGGGCTCACTCTTTCTGTGATAATGGTTTTCTATTGGGAAATCACTGGCTGGGAGAAAGGGCCAACTTTTTATCCTTCCTTTTTTTTCCTACCCATATGTATTAATTCATAGCAAGCCCCAAATCAACCACTTTTTAAAAATCCAAACAATATTGTTTTCCCCTAAGCACTCTATATCCTGTCCGCCATCAGGCAAATTTGGGATAAAAGGTTACTAATGTTTTGGCAGCATTTTCCTCAGACTTTTCCTTGTATTTCTGCCAGAGAGCTTGCAAGGCACAGATTTAATTAAAATGGCAATGTTCGCTGCTACTTGAGTGTAATTAGAACCATTCATTAAAGCTTTGGCTGACAGTTTGGCAACCTGAACATTTTTCAGAGTGTGGACAGCACTCCATGGAAACAGTTCAGGGAAAGAGGATGAGGCAGAGCACCCTTCTTGAATCCTTTAAATGGCATGGGGTCCGTATTCAGAAAGGTTTTCATGCAGCCAAGTGTTTGACCAAAGTTACAGAAAACTCCTTTAATTAGATCACAGGAACAGCCAGCACTGCATTCCGTCAAAGTGAAACCTAGGCACTAGTGTGTTTTCCTCCCATCACAGGCAATCTTTAAATGGCTAAATTTTTAAGGTGAACTGAGGGACACTCTCATCACAAGACGACATGTTTCCTAGTGAGAACTAAGGAAGGCAAGTGTGTTCAGCTTTTAAAGTCTTCTAGAAAAGTCTGTTTTTGATGGGGGAGTGAGTATCCTCTTGTAAGACAGTATAATGTGGTGTGAAGACACTGTACTTGCAATCAGAGGGTCTTTGTTGAAGTGGGCTTTGACACTTAGCAGCTGAGTGACCCTGGGCACATCAGTCACTACATCCCTCCGAGTCTCAGTTTTCTGATCTGTAAAATGAAGACATAATATTTGTACTACCCAATTCAGGATGGTTTCAAGAAAAATGTTTCATAAACTAAAATACGGTGGGAATGTCTATTGTTGCTATTTCCATTTCCTTATCTTTTGTAATGGTGATTACGAAAGCCAGCAGAAGAAAGGAAGGAAGGAAGAGATGGAAGGAGAGAAGAAGGAAGGAAGGAAAGAAGGAAGGAAAGAAGGAAGGAAGAGAGGGAGGGAGGAAGAAATGAATGAAGGAAAGAAGAGAGGAAAGAAGGAAAGAAGGGAGGAAGGAAGGAAGGAAAGAAGAAAAAAGGAAGGAAGGGAGGTAGAGGAAGAGGGAGGGAAAGAGGGAGGAAGGAAGGAAGGAAAGAAGGAAATAAACATTTATTAAGGGCCTACTATGCCAGGCATTGTTCTAAGTGCTTTACAAATATTATCTCATTTGATCCTTACCACATACATGGGAGATAGGTGCTATCATGATCGCCATTTCATAGGAGGGGAAACCAGGAGAAACAAGAGTCAAGTGCCTTGCCCAAGGTCACACAGCTAGTAAATGTCTCAGGTTGGATTTTAATTCAGAGCTTCTTGACCTCAAGCCCAGTGCTCAATCCACTGTGCTACCTAGCTGCCTCAAATTATTAAATGTAGTAAGAATGTTTAGACATTTCACAGTTCCACCAAGGGTATTAATTAGTGTTCTTGTCTTTCCATAACCTGGCCCAAAATTGACTGTTTTCATTTTTTGTCATCTGCCAATTTTCTAGACATGAGCTATAAACCTCAGAGTTGTGTTGACATGTACTTTTCTTATTATTAATAATTTTGGACCATTCTTTCATATGGTTATTAATAGTTTACAATTCTTCTTTTGAGAACTTTTTTTTCCTTTCCATGGATCACTGAGGATCATGAATTGAGAAGGCACCTTAGAAAGCATCCAGTCCAACCCCTTCCCTCCCACTTTTATTTTAATAGATGAAGAAACTGAGTCCTAGAAAGATTATGTGATGTGCCTAACATTACACAAGAGGTAAGTAGCACAGTGAGGAACAGAAACCAGGTTCCTGTCTCTAAGCCTAGCGATTGTGTTACTCCCATAAGCTTTCTCCCACATCCTCCTAGCTCTGAGAGAAACCTTTCCAGGCACTTGATAATGTCTGAAAACTGACATAGGGACCAGCCTAGGGCAGGCCTCAGGGGTTCTGCTGGGCCTGATGTAGCAAAGAATTTAACTCCTGCCTACTTCTATAAGCAGTTCTCTGAGCTGCGAGATATTTGAATGACATTTGATATTTATCTAGCTCTTCTCATTAGAAAAACCTTTTCAAGTTTAGCAAGATGACATTTCTTTGGGAGACAAGTAGTTGTGACAAAAGCTAATATCTGTTCTCCTGTTACACTTCAAAAAAAATTTTTTTTTTAACTAGACCTATGATTTCATCGATATAGGGAGCTCCCAGGGAAAAGCTCTCTTTATCTATGCAGATTCGACTACCTGGTTTGGTAGAGTGCTCTACAAAACCCTAGGGAAACAATTATAGTAATTACAAGTGCCTGTGGTCAGCCATAGTAGCTTAGGAAGACTCCTCAAATGCTGCTTTGACAGAGTCTATCATACCTCCCACAGCTACAGTCTTACTACCATCAGGCTTTGAGTCAATATCCACCCATATGCTAAGGTTGGGGGAAAACAGACTTGATTTTGACTTTGTTGAGAGGTTCCAAATATCATAAGTTTTGATTGCTATTCCTTATTACAGGTGATATGTCTCAATATTCTCCTCAAGCAAACTCTGACCAGAACAATAGATGATGTTTGAAAGAGATGATTGGAGGAAGAGCAGTGACAATACATGTGACTGAATAGAGAAGCTGAGACGGATTTTCTTGATTCAAAATGGGCCTTATCCCTTAAAAGGGCTTTGCAGCCCCACAGTAGGCTATGCAATCTGTCTAGAGCTCATTTAATAGCCTTCCCTTTAGATTCTTAGCTAAACTAAAGGTCTATGGGGCAAAAATAGACACTAAAATGTAAAATGGAAAATCTTCTAGACGCAAAGGTAACAATGCACACCATAGGAGGAGTTTGAGGCTTGAATGGCTCAGTGGCCTAGGAAGAGACTGATAAGACAGTCAACAAACTCCAGGGCACTTGTTCAGTCTTGGTTGTTTTTTTTTTTCAGTCATATCAGACTCTTTAGGGCCCCATTTGGGGGTTTTCCTTACAAAGCTACTAGTATGGTTTGCCATTTCCTTTTCCAGCTCATTTTACAGATGGGGAAACTTAAGTAGAAAGAATTAAGTGACTTGCCTTGGGTTACACATCTTGTAAGTGTCTGAGGCCAGATTTCAATTAGGATGATAAAAGCTTACCTGATTCCATGCCCAGACTCTATTCACTGCTCCACCTAGCTGCCCCAGGGCCACACACTCCAAAACCTTTGTCCTAGACCACTCATCTCCATAAAACCTAATAGGAATCTGGAAAATGTAATTGGGTTGAGAACCATAAGTAAAGGTAGAATCCTTCACTGAGGGAAACCACCTCTGAACTGAAGCCACCCACTTCGTGCCTGGAGGTGACAAATCTCAGATTTGGGAGACAATGAGGAGAAGCTTCTCTAAGTTCCAGGCTAAGAGTCTATATCCTTACTGAAAAGAGCACTGTGACACTCAGCCAACCCAGAGGCCAGAATGTCAAAAAACAGCCTTTAAACAGTGAACTCAAGGATTCCAGAACATCAATCCAACCAACAGAGAAGCCATATACTGAGGAACCTGCCTAGTCCATCTCTGTAGCAGCTGAGCCCACTGAGGAGCCAGCTTCATAACTGAAAGTGCCTGATTCAGCCTAGGAGGGGAGTGATGCATCCAGCGGAGATGCTGTGCAGGGTGAGGAGCCAGCCCAGCTGAGCCACAGAGTGAATTGTCCATCACAGTGCTATCCCCTGCTGCAAACTTTGTGAGGATCTCCAGAGAATCAACATGGAGGAGTTGGGAGTCTCCTTGGCCATCTGTTCCCTACACATGAGCTTAATTTCCATTGTTTTTTTTTAAGTTCATGGCTACTTTTCCCCCCAAAGACTCTGTGTGTCTTCTTGGGAGAGGGTGCCCCAGGTTTTGAAAGAGATGCTTTATAACTTCTTGCTATGGCATTTGAATAAATGCTTTTGCTAAAGAATAAATTGAATTGACCAGCTGAACCGTCAAGGGGAACTCAGTGTTACAAGGATAGCCTCTCATAGGGTTACTCCTAGAATACCGAGAGTAGTGTCAGCCTTGATGCCAGCATGAATTGAGGGAGTAAGCCCAGAAGGGATGGTTCATTTGGAATTAAGAGACATGATTTTGCATCTAAATTCTAGCAACCATTGGAATAGGCTACAATAAGCCCTCAGTAAGGAATAAAACTATTTTTGTATACCTCTTTTGCATGTGACCTGACTAAATGGCAAGAAAACCACAGAGAATTTATAGTATTTTTGTTTTCTCTGATTCTATTTCTAGGGCCCCTATGGCATCTTATTCTCTTACAATCAGGCCCACAACCTAGTGGCTTTTCACTCACCTTTTCACTCCCTACAATGAAGCAGTCATATCTTGATTTCTCTCATCTCTCCCCTTCCCTCCCAGCTTCTTTTTATCACCATATTGGGGATTTGACATCAGTAGGCATGTGACTTCATGTCAAGGAAACACAGGAGAGCCCGAGGCGAGTCATTGATTTGTGATCTTATTGCATCCTTTTTATGGACTTTGCGTACATCTACCTTCAGATTTATTAGTAAACCATTTCATTCTCTACTTAGAGAATTTATGTTTGAAGGTTAGCATATTTGTATTGAGCTAGAAATTCCTGAAGGTCAATGTACCTTGTAGTCTTCATTAAAGGCTTCTCTCTCCTGAGATTTGAGGTAAGTTTTGACTCAAAGGTATAGAAAATACATTTATCATATTTTGAGTATTTAAAAAAAATTAGCTTGTATTTTAGTAAGACCTACTGGATTCAAAAGCTTCCCATGGCTTTACAAGAAGAGTATTTTCATGGTTGTTAGGCTTTCATAGGCTTCATTGAAAGATGTGCAGATGCAGCAGCTAGGTGGTCAGCAGACAGAGCACCAGCCCGGGAGTCACAAGTACCTGAGTTCAAATTCAGCCTCAGACACTTACTAGCTGTATGACCCTGGGCAAGTCACTTAACCCAAATTGACTAAAAAAATATACTGACATAGAAATTAACAGTTTCTAGATGACACCAAGAAGTAGTGATTATTCTAGTGTCCTTTCTCCATGCCATATCTTCCAAAATGTCTAAACCCTTAGGAAAAACCTGCTGGCACCAGGAGTTTGCTGCATGCAGATGGGTTCTACTACTAAGGTAGAGGGATGTGTCCCCTTGTAGAGTAGAGAATGTAGGTTAAATAATGCTTACAAGGCAAAGGACATGGTTTGAAGCAGACTTGGCACAAGTTCGACCTAGTCCAGGTGGTGTTTAACCTGGAGAATGTTTTTGTTTTTGTTTTTCCAACTAGGGAATGATGCTGGACATATTTTGAGGCATGTGTGGTATTTGCAGGTCCACGGATCCTATAAAATCTTTTGTCCTGGACCTACTTCAAGAGCAATCAGCCCCCCAGATTGCTGAGGGGGCTACAAGATCTCAAAAAGAGTATGAGATAGAGCATGATAAGTAATCAGAAATGGATGGTTCTGTGACCCTATCCCTAGCTGTCCTCTACATGGTAGATTGTGGAGGCTAGAGTAAAGAACCTTATTTACCTATACAGAGAGTAGGTTCAGATGAAGAGTGATAACAGAAATACAACAGGGTGTAACAATAAGACTTCACATGGTCAGGACTCTGGGGAGAAAACCCTTCCTATCATTATGAAGTGCAAGGACAGAGATATCCTAAATGTATTATTTGTGCTAAAATCCACTCTCAATAAGTTTCATTGGGTTCTATAAATATTTCTTTCATTGCCAGGTTAAACAATTGCACAAAAGTCCATCAGAGAGCTGTTGAGAAATCTCCTTTGAAAACCTGAAGAACTGACTGTGAGAGGAAGTGAACAATATTCTCATGGAAATGTTGATTTTTATTTTACCGGGTCTGGGTATGACAATTACAGATTGAACTTCTGTAAGTATGATTGTTCTACTTTCTTTTAGCCTTGCTGGATTCTTCATATTGGTTCCCCTCTTTGTTGATCATGGCTAAGAGTTTGGACAAGTCAGTTCATGCTACCTTAACTGCCCACTACCCAAGAGTTATCTAGGATACTAAGGCTTTTGGTCAACCAGGTTGGGGCCACCCCTTTTGAAAGAAAACAATGGTGACTAAATAAGGAAAGTCCTGTCATGACCTCCAATGAGTAGCTTTCCCCATCTTTTTCACTGATTCTATTCAACCACCGAGGAATGATTCAATAGTCAGATTTGCCTCTTGGAGCACTCCAGTAAGTAGTCTGCCAACATTATTCTTTTGCTTGGTGGGTTGCTGATTCATCAGCATGAATGCCACATCAGGACTTCTAGTATCAGTTCTGTCTTCTAATTCAGTGAATCTGCTACAATACACGTATATGATCCAAGACAAAATAGGATCATAGACAAACAATTGGATACAACTATTGGCCCAAAGAGTACCACATGCTGACATTCACAATTACCCTCTTATGTTTCTGGCTATCTTTATGAATGTCATATAGCTGGTAACTATTTACAAATCCACTTCAATATTAGCAAGCATCTTATTAATTTGCAACTACAGCATAGTATGTATTACGAATTGTTTGTCCTTTGTGCCCATTAACATCTTGCAAGGTCTTTTTTTTTGCCATCTAAACACATTCCAAATCAAACATAAACAGGACGAATTAACAACAGCAAAACTCTGACTATCAAAAGTATCTGTCAATTTGCCTAGTTGATATTCAGGTTTAGAGTTAGAGTCTTGATATGATTTTTAACTTTACAAGGACTCTTGTCAAATGGGAAGAGTCTAGCTTTCTTTTCCAAATCTGTAGCAGGGTGAAATCTGTGAAATTATGCTGGAAAATCATTAGAAATCTCAATTTTCTGGTAGTGTGTGGGTCTCATGTGGGGGGGTGTTAGATTAGGGGAGAAAATGGAGAAAGAAAGGAGGGGGAAGGAAAGAGAAAAAGAGAGGGAGACAGGGAGGAGAATAAGAGGGAAAAGAGAGGAGAGAGAGAGAAAAGAGCAGAAAGAGGAGAAAGAAAGAAAAAAGAGGAGAAAGAGAGAAAGTGAGAGAAATCACATGCTGTATATATCTTATATGTACAAGGTGTTCACATGTTTCCTCCATTAGACTATGAACTCCTTGAGGGCAGCAAATGCTTTCTGTCTTTCTTTTTATTTCCAGCACTTAGTACGATGCTTGGAACCTAGTAAGCACTTAAAGGCTTGCTCACTAATATTTATAAAAACAAAGAAATACACATGTGTCATAAACACACACACACACACACACACACCCTTAAAATGCTCATGAGCCAATTCTCTTAGAGTCTTGCTAGGTTTTATAGGATTTTTTCCTTTCACCGTATTTCTGAGGTTTGACATTGGAAGATGAAAGTTGGGAGGAATGGGAATAATAATAAGATCCAACCTTCATCGAAGCACTTTAAAGTTTCTGAAGCACTTTACAACTCTTACCTCATTTAATCCTCGCAACAACTGTGTGAGGCAGGTTCTATTCCTCATTCTACATCTGAGGAAATTGAGACTGAAGTTAAGCAACTTACCCAGTGTTATATAGTAAGTGGTAGAGGCAGGATTTGAACTCACATTTTCCTGATTCTACATCCAGAATATGGTGGGCTGGCCACCTACTTGTCTCTAGAGAAAGGTGGTTTTTGTTTCGGAATTTTTCTCTTGCACTCCTAATTGCTTTATCAAGTTCTCAGCACTAACTTCCGGTTATTTGGACTAGTCTGTTACTGACTTAGTTAACCTGAGCAACCACTTGCCTTTCTTTTCCTCTTCAAGCTGGGTGATATTAGCAGGACAGTGCTTTGTTTGTCTGTTTTCCTACAGCCCCTGAAATATCAAATCAATCAAGCAAAGAGTACTTATCAATCACATACAACATGCCAGACGTTATACTATCCTGGAGTGGGGAACCTGTGGTCTCGAGGCCACATGTGGCCCTGTAGGTCCTCATGTTCGGCCCTTTGACTGAATCCCCTGTGGCCTCGAGGCTGCAGATTCCCCACCCTGTGCAGGGATACAAAGACAGAAATGAGAAAGACCCTTCCTTTGAGCATTTTACAGTTTCTCTTTTTCCAGTGGTTATCTAAGATTTTGAGGCATCTGTCCAAATTTTTAGCAACATCATCTCTCCCTGCAGCCCTGGTTTCATCATCTGTGGACAATGGACTACAAACAGTAATGTTTATTCTTTCTAATTTTCAGGAGGAAGAAAACTATGTATGTGCACCTATCAAGTTAAGCATCTTATGGAGTAGCTGTAATGCTAGACATATGCATAGCAGGAGAGATGCCCAGTAAGTCACAAACCCAAGAAAGGAGGCAGCTTTAAAACCCATACTTCCCCATCACTATGGGCAAATGCAAACTGGGTTTAGAGTTTACTCAGCTGATTCAGTTCAGCCACTTCTGAATACATCTATCTGTATCATCATTAAACCTGCACCTCTGTCTCCATTTTGTCTATAAGGTTATAACTGCAACTCTGTCAGATGCCCTGCTGAATCCAAGGTATGTCGGATCTATGGCGTTCCCCTGTTCTACCAGTTTGATAACTGTCAAAAAAGGAAATGAGGTTAGTCTGGCATGACTTCTTTTAATGAAGCCATACTGGCTCATAGTGCTACTTCTTCCCTTTTTAAGTGCTCACAAACCATCTGTTTAATAATCTGTTAGAGAATTTTATTGGGGACTGACACCAACTTTACTGTCCTAAAGTCTGTTAGAGGACTTCATTCTCTTCCTCTTTTTGAAAATCAGGATATTTGCCCATTTCTGATTCTGTGGTGCCTCTCCCATTCTCTCATTTTCCTTTAAGACCAACAATAGTGGCTTAACAATCATGACTGTGTTTCTATCATTACTTTGAGACAGAATTTATCAAAACTAGGTGGCTTGAACTCATTGGGGAGAGTTAGCAATCTCTTAATCTCTTTACTAATCTTAGGTTGGAATTCCAATCCACTTTTGTTCTATCTTTTTCCATTCTGAATATCATGTTCCTTGGCAGTGAAAACAGAAGCAGAAAAGGCATAAAGTAGTTATATTTCTTAGCGTTTAGACAGATGATAGATCACGTTTAATAATACTAATAGGTAACATTTATATAGCACTTTTAGTTTTGCAAAGCACTTTACATATTTTAATTGATTTGATCCTCACAACAGCTCTGCCAAGCAGGTGCTATTATTGTCCCCATTTTACAAATGAGGAAACTGAGGCATAAAGTGGCTAAGTGATTTGCCCAGGGTCACACAGCTAGGGAGTTTGTGAGATAGGATTCAAACTCAGGTCTTTCTAACTTCAGGTCCTGTATTCTACATACTACAACTTAGATAAATGGGTAGATAGATAGATAGATAGACAGATAGACAGATAAATAAAGCATTTATTAAGTGATTATTATATGCCAGGACCTGTGCTAAGTGATGGAGTTTTGCAAGTACAAGCAAATAAGACAGTCCCTTCCCTCAGAGAACTTGTGTTTATAATGAGGGAAGATAACACATGAAAGGAGCTGGAAAGCTGGAGAAAAGGAAGGAGAGAGGGCAAGGCTTCTTGTGAGCCATGCCCAGAGGTGACAGGATTTTGATCCTGAAGGGCCTCGGCACTTATTCAGTCTAAACTGCTCATTTTGCCAATGAGGAAACTGAGCTTTAGAAGTAAAATGACTTGCTCAAGATCACAGAGGAAGTAAATAACTGGGCTAGGATTTTAACCCATCTCATTAGGCTTTATTTCCTGTGTCTTTCTATTGTCTACTTTTCCTTAGCCACCTTAGCCTTTTCTTCCCCCCTGGGAAGGAAATGAGGCAGAAGAAGACTACATTGCAAGCAAAAACATGAGTCTTCTCATTTTTATTGATAAATTTAATTTAAAAAATTAAAGCCTATTCTTTAAAAAAAGTACTAAGACTAGAACATATTTTAAGTATCTGAACTAAAGCAGTTCCTAACTTCACCCCCCCCTTTTTATTTAATATTTTATTTTCTCCCAAATTACATCACTACCGCTCTTTAACATGAAGTTATTCAATAGTTGCTGCAGTGGCCAATCTTCTAATGTTCTCTAACTTTGTTGGCCTGGTCTTTGTACATGAGGAATACACTTGGTCATTAAGCCCACATGCAAGACTCTCAGCTTAGTGAAACCTGACATTATCTAGTACTTTGCTGGAATGGCCTTCAAAAACCTAGTCATCTCCATTCATAATGAGGCATCAGTAATAGGACTTTGGTAGGAAGTTAACCAAATAAATGAATAAAAATGACAAAATGTCAACTTTGGCCCAGTTGGTTAGTCAGTCAACACGCATTTATTAAGCACCTACTGTGTGCCAGGCAGTGTGCTAAGTGCTAGAGACACAAAGAAAGGGAAAAAAACACAGTCGCTGCCCTCAATGAACTAAAATTCTTAAGTGAGGGAAGAGGCAATACCATGAAATTAGCTGTACATACAAGTTACACACAGTGCAAAGAGAAGGTAAATTTCAGAGGGAAGGAAAGGCCTTCTTTGAGGTTGAGACCCATCTCCTATCCCCTACATGGCCATGTACAGTATTTTGCATATGGCTTTGAGTATTCAGTAAATTAATGAATGGTGTCCATGAATTTTCTCCCCTTTCCCCACTCCTCCATTGCAAAGTCATCTTTTGACTTTTTTTCTCTCATGCTCTAATCAGAGGTTTTTAACCAGGGGTCTGTGAACTCTAAAAACATCAACAACAACTGTATTTCATTTATAAGCATTCTCTTCTAATCCTATATATTTTATTTTATGTATTTGAAAACATTATTCTTAACATGTCCATAGGTTTCACCAGCCTGTCAAAGTTATTTCACGGCACAAAAAAGATTAAGAACATTTGTCCTAAATTCCACTGATTCACAATCTAGAGGAGATGTCAGAGATTCATCCTGAAGAAAAAACTTCTTCCTTCACCTTTGCACCAAGATCGGTGTACCAGTACACAGAGAAGATATGAAAAGGTGTCGTTGGCAGAAATTTTGTAAGCTACCACCTAGTGGTGTGCTGCCAAACGTTTAATAACAAGCTCTGGGGTGGGGTATGGGTGGAGAATGTACAATGACACATTTTTAAGTTTATCTCCATTATTCATATTTTCCCCATCACTTTCATAAGTCTGGAAACCAACAAAACATCAATCTCTGATCTGCAGCATTTGCTGATTTCAGACATATAAATGCTCACACTGAAAATTTAACAATCATCCCTTGAGAGCCGCTACAAGCTGATTCTAGCATATTCTTTTTCTCACCAATCTGGAAGATATTGGCATGAGAGAGCTCGTGTAGAAATCATAAGGGGGAATAATAGTAACTCACTTTTATATATCAGTTCAACATTTACCAAGCACTTTATATCCATCATCTCATTTGAACCTTACAGCATGCTACAACATAGATAGAATGGAAAACATTCCAATTTTATAGACAAGTAATCTGAGCTCAGAGAAGTTAAATAAGTGAATAAACATTTTTAATAACTCACTTTATGCCAAACACCATCTTTAATCCTACAGTCATGGACACATAGTTAAAAAGATTCAGAGATGGAATTTGAAAGCAAGCCTTCTTGACTTCGAGTCTAGCACTCTATGCATATGCCCCAGGACCTCATATGTAGATGCAAAGTTATAAGGTCTTGATTGGCACCCCCAATTGCCCTTCAATTTCATTTGTAACACAAATGGTAAGACATTTTGCATAACTATCTGCCGACATAAAGTAGAATGGGTAATCTTGTGAAGTAGTGAGCTGGCCATTACTGGAGGCCTTCAAGAGAAGACTGGATCTGAAGGGGTATATGCTTAGATAAGAGTCAGACCCAACTGACTTCTGAATGTTTTTCCAGTCCTGAGATTCTATGATTTTCCAGTCCTGCAACACAACACCCTGGAATATGAATTTATGGCTGGACCTGGAAGCTTTAACCCAGTTACAAGGACCAGAGGTTCTCTTTACTGGGATCTCACCTTGGCTTTCCTGCTTTCATTGTTTCTTAGAATAATTTGTCAGTGCTCTATGTGCTAGATCTGGGAGGGTCCACAGATGATCTGGTCCTCTTGTACACACAAGCACCTATAAAAATTGACCAATCTTCCAGGGGGTGGGGGTGGCACAACACTCTAAGAATCTTCTTACTTTACCGGTCTGCGTGAAAATGGATTCAAGATTTTTCAGTCTACTAGAGAAGGGTGAGTTGGTAGTAAACATAAATCACAGCATAATGCGTAATTGCCATATTAAAAGTATAAAGGAAGGGCTATGTGAAAACTTATTAATTCGATAGGAAGGCAGCTAGATAGTGTAATGGATAGAGCATTAGATCAGGGAAACTTGGATTTGAAGCCTGACTTAAATATTTAACAGTTGGGTGACCCTGGGCCTCAGTGTCCTCATCTGTAAAGTGAGGGGGTTGGACTTGATGACCTCTAAGGTTCTTTGAAGCTCTAAGGTCAGACATGGCTAGAGTGTTGGACTGTTGAGTCAGGAAAACCTGAGTTCAAATGCTGCTTCAGACACTGCTGTGGGACTCTGAACAAGTCACTTAACCTCATTAAGTCTCAATTTCCCCATCTATAAAGTGGGGATAGTAATCATCCCTGCCTCCCAGTCTTTCTGTAAGGATCAAATGAAATAATAGAAATGTAAAATATTTCATATACCTTAAAGTGCTACATAAATGTTTGCTATTATTATATCATCATTATCTTTATTATGGTCAGATTCTGGTGAGAAAAAAACCTTTGTGTCACTGTCACCTCATATCACTTACAGCCCTGCACCAGCACGGGCTAGATGCAGAAGCATGCTGGTAAATGTTCAGTGACAAGCTCTCTGAAGAGAAGATGGACATTTGACACACTGTTAAGTTTAATCTGCTTTTTTATATTTATTTAATCCCTTTAAAAAATATAAACAATCAACAAAACAAAAAATAAGGCTCTGATTCGTAGAATTTGCAGAATGCTCGCTGAAACGCTCACACTGAAAACGTAACAATTAGCTCTCCTGGCAAGAGCTGGCTCCAGCACACCCCTGGATAGATGAGGCTTCTCCACTGGTTGGAAGTCGGGTTGTTTTCAATTAGAAAGAATCCTCACTTCGGACACGTTTTCTATTGCACCCTCCCCCAAGGGTGCTTCCTCCTCAGCTTAGTCCAAGTCCCTCTACCGCCCCAAGGTCACAGTTTACAGGAGAGGGAACACTACTAAACTTTCAGGGAGTACAGAAGCAGCATTTTGTCCAGTCTCTTCTACTGACATATCTCATAAATATCGTCCACTTCAACACGCAAGTCCTCACGACATCACTGATGCAGGTGCTCCTTCCATCAACATGGATTAATAAATGACTTAATGAGTTGCTGTGGCCAAAAGACATTCATCACCTGCTGTCTAACCCTCTGACGATGAGGCTCTGAATTTGGCCAGGCTGGTCTTGGAATAAAAGAAACATAGTCCATTGCTGTCCCTAAATTTGAAGCTGTTCCAACTTGAAAGAACCTACCACCTGTACGTTGTTTGGACACAGCTCACTCTCCTCCATGCCACCCTGAGGCATCTCAGCAGGGGTTTAGTCGATAGATGCCAATATACATTGTATACTGTAGTGCTAGTAGTTAGGGTAAAAACGAATTTAAGAGAGTAGGGGGAAAACAACTTCACTTACACATGTTTGGTAAAGGAGGCCAGGGCAAAAAAAAATGTTTTCATGATTTTATATTCTCTCCTAATATTCAACATATGAGTTCTGGGAAATGGTCCAGAGCTTGCTATCTTTAAATAATATGTTAAGATGTAAGAAATTAGAATGAACCCAGATTTAGAACAGTAATTGGAAAGAAAAACATGTTTGAATAATCCATTGGGAATCTAGGTAAGGTCTGAATCCATTACTCAATATGAAATATATACATATACACACATATATGTATATGTATACATCTAGTTTATATATAATATAAATGTATTATATTATTATAATATATAATTTGTACTATATATACACATATACATATATGTGTATATGTATACATCTATATCTATCTATCTAGTTACTTTTAAATATTAGTTCAATATTTATCAGGCATTTTATATCCATGGTCTCATCTGAGCCTCATAACATCTTATGATGTAGATACTATGGGTATCATTCCAGTTGTACAGATAAGGAAACTGAGACTATACATATACATATGTATATGTATACATATGTACACACATATATGTATACGTGTATATGTGTGGGGAGGAAGAGAGAGAGACAGAGAGAGGGAGAGAGAGAGAAAGAGAGAGATTGGCATATAAAACTCCCAAGTTAGGAAGCAATCTCTGCCAATGCATGAGAGTACCTTCTTAGCAACTTATGGCCTGAGAGAATTGCCTAGAGCTCTAAGAGGTTAAGGGACTTAAACTTTGAACTCCTAAAGACCAAAGACTATCTTCTGTCTTTCTATTCTTAGCACTTAGCATGGTATGTGACACATAAAAGAGGCTTAATACACCTTTATGCATTTACTTATTGGCTAATAGAGTTGCATGAAGCACCATACATTAGAGGTGAGACTTAAACCCAGGTATTACTGGTTTCAAAGCCATAGTTCTAACCACTATTCCATGCTGCCTCTGGAAAAAATGATATGATAAAAATATGTATCTTCAGTTGGTGGGTAGTGCTAGAATTTGCTTTCATGGCCCTGTAGATATGCTATCAACATGGTCAGGGTTCTGGCACTCTGTTACTATACCTGTCAATCACTCCAAGAACCTACTTACACTTCAGGTTTGTGTGAACCCAGGAGGTGGGTCATAGACTCGGGATCACTGTCTATTTAAAAACTTCAGTGCATAAAACTAAACAGTGCTCCAACTGGGGCTTCTCAATTGCCAAGAAAAGCAGAATAACCAACTGTTTGGTTTCACACATGATAATCATATTAAAGCAGCCCAGGAGAGCATTTGTCTTTTATCGTAACAGGGCTGTATTGATGCTTCATCACTTACCAGCCTCTAGGATCATGGGATTTAGAGCTGGAAGGAACCTTGGAGATCATCTACCAGGGGTGGGGAACCTGTGGCCTCAAGGCCACAAGTGTCACAGTTTGGATTTAATCAAAGGGCCGCACTTGAGGACCTAGAGGGCCACATGTAGACTTGACGCCGCAGGTCCCCCACCCCTGAATTCTAGCCAAATCTGTTTCATATTTTTTAAAAAATCTGTGATTCCATCATTGTGAGTATTCTGTCCACTGAGACAGATAACCTTTATAGACCATGTTCCCAGACTTATTGTAGTCCCCAAAATATCTGTCTACTGATGGATAACCTTTTGATAATAAGTATATCCAAGTTTAAATACTTAGTGTACACAGTGAAAAGTCAGGACTTTTTGGAAAAGGTCCTGATGTTGAGAAAGACTGAAGGCAAAAGGAGAAGGGGGTGGCAGAGGACGAGATGGATAGATAGTGTCATGGAAGCAAAGAACATGAGCTTGGACAGACTAAGGGAGACAGTGGAGGACAGAAGGGCCTGGGGTGCTGTGGTCCACAGAGTCACAAAGAGTCAGACAACTGAATGAATGAACAACATCAAAACCTCCAAACTTAGCTAGCTGCTTCTTAGGGAACAGAAACAAAGTCAATTGCTGGCCTGTACCAAAGTCTTTCCAGCATATCATAACCCATCACAACTTGCTCTACCGGCATAGACATAACATTCCCAAGTCAAATTCTGAAGTGAACCTGGTGGGGCGAATCCTAAGTAGAAACTTCCTTAAGTCTGAGTCTGCTCTCTCCGGGGACTGAGATGGTAAGGGGCAGAGTCTGCCTCCAGCTGTTGTGTTCTTCTGTTTCTACTGTATCTTCATATAACAATCAGTCATTCAGTAAACACCTATTAAGTGCCTACTATATCCCAGGCACTATGTTAAATGATGGGGATACAAAACAAAACAAAACAACAACAACAACAACAACACAAACCAAATAGGCAAAAGAAGTCTTTGCTCTCAAGGAGCTCGAAGTCTAAGTCCCTGTATACTAGGACTTATTATACCTAGCTTTGCAAAAGCTTATTGGTGTTAATTGATTAAATCAAACTGGGGAGAGCACACCAGAATGGGAGCTTGAGACCAGAACATTAAAGACACCTTCACAGGGGTGCGCTAGAGCCAGCTTGTAAAAATCAATTGCTAAATTTTCAGTGTGAGCATTTACACCTTGGGAATCAGCAAATGCTACAAATCAGGGTTTGATTCATTGTTTTGTTGATTCCTCACCCCTGGAACTCAATAAAATGATGGAGAAAATGTTAATAATATAAATTCAACTTAAAAGTATGTCCTGCATACATTTCCCCACCCCCCACAGATGGTTATTAGGCATTTACCAGCACATCTTTGCCCTCCAAACCCTTAGAGGTTACTCATAGAATCCTGAGGGGGATTCAACTCATCTGTAAGAGTAGGAGTTGGGAAAAGGATCTTCAGAGTTATATGATGTGCTACGTATGAAATGGTTAATCATGTGTTGGAAAACGTATTTCTTTGGCTGGGATAAAGAGGGCTTGACAACTCATTCCTAGTAGGAAATTTTTATTTTAGTGAATACATCACCATGTATTGCTTCTCCCTAAATCTGACCTAGAAAACTTCTCCAAAGGTGGTGAAATTAAAGACTAATGAAACCATGAAGTTGCAGTGTGTTACCTCTCCTCTGTGGGATTCAATTTTTTGTAAAATGAAGGGATTGGGGTGGGTGACTCCTATCTTTTCTACCTCTAAATTTATAGTCCAATGATGACTGTGTTGGTTTTTATCTCTTTATCCTAAAACAGTGCCTTCTACCCACAAGTGACAATAAATGAATGTTTAATTGAATGGACATGAAGAGTAGCATCAGAAGTTTAACTCAATTCAACTAATATATGTTAAATGCCTACATCTTATAGTTGAGGAAAATGAGGTTGAAAAGGGTTAAGTGGGGAGCCAAGATGGCAGAGTAAAAGCAGTGCCTTGCTAAAGCTCTCCCCTAAACCCCTCCAAATTCTAGAGCAACAGAACCCACAAAAAGACAGAGTGAAACAAATTTCCAGCCCAAGACAACCTGGATGGTTGACAGGAAAAGTCTGTTGCACTGGACTGGGACAGGAGTGCAGTTCAGTGTGGGCTGCGCAGGCAAAGACTGGGTTCCAGGAAACCTGGAGCAGGCCTTAGGGTACTGAATCATGGGGCAGCTGTGATGGTTTCCAGACTTCTCAACCCACAAATGCCACAATAACTTAGAAGGTTAGTGGGAAAGGTCTGTCAGACCATCATGAGAGAGGAATGGGTTCTGGTCCCAGCCCTGGTACAGCCCCGGGGTGATGGTGGCACTAGTAGTGATTTCTTCTGGAGCTCTCAGCCCACAGATGGTGAGAAGATCAGGTGGCTGATCAGAGGGGTATTGCAGGGATCTCTTTGCTGGTGGTGAGGAAGGATTCCCTTGCTTTGCCTGTGCTTGGATCTGGGTCACAGTACTGGATGGTAGTCCTGGGGTGAGGAGGAGTGCTGGCATGGTAGAGCTTGTGGCAGCAATAAAGAGGGAATCCTTCTCATAGTTCCAAAGCAGAAAAGAGTGCTTGTGGTCACTCATAGACCAGAGCACAGGCCAGAAAAGGAGTAAACACCTCTCCTTTGATCATGCCACCTTGGAAGAACTGAAAATTTGCAGGTCCCCAGAAGTATCTCTAAAAACAGATGCACAAAACCCTGAAGCTTGGGACAGTACACCCCCTCCACACTGGAAGCAGAACTCTACTTTAACGAAGAGTTAAAAAGTCAAGTAATTGGCTGGGAACATGAGCAAATAGCATTAAAAAACTCAGACTATAGAATCTTTCTTTGGTGACAAAGTAGATCAAAACATACAACCAGAAGAAGACAATAAAGTCAAAGCTCCTACATCCAAAGCCTCCAAGAAAAATATGAATTGTTCTCAGGCCATGGAAGAGCTCAAAAAGGATTTTGAAAAGCAAGTAAGAGAAGTAGAGGAAAAACTGGGAAGAGAAATGAGAGTGATGCAAGAAAATCATGAAAAACAAGTCAACAGTTTGCTAAAGGGGACCAAAAAAACATATTGAGGAAAAGAACATCTTAAAAAATAGACTAACCCAAATGGCAAAAGAGGTCCAAAAAGCCAATGAGGAGAAGAATGCCTTAAAAAGCAGCACTGGCCAAACGGAAAAGGAGGTCCAAAAGCTTACTGAAGAAAATGCTTCCTTAAAAATAGAATGGAGCAAATGGAAGCTAATGACTCTTTGAGAAATCAAGAAATTGTAAAACAAAACCAAAAGAAAGGGATTAAGTGACTAGCCCAATGTCACAAAACTAGTTAGTGTCAGGAATCTCTCATTGTTCTAGTACTCTTCCCATTATAGCTACCTCACTCTTCCTTTAGTGACCTCTCAGTAGCTCTTGGAGATTTTGATGGAAGGGATCTGAATGTGTCAATTCAAAGTCAGAGTGAAAAGAACCACACATATTAAAAGGACAGCTTGTTAAACCCCAACATCACCTATAATGATGGGGATTTATTGAACAATGATCTTTAATTAGAGAATTAATTCTCCCCCTTAAAGAAATTAGGTCAACCAGTGTTGGTGGAGATCTTGCAAATTATACCCTCCTTTTTTTGTTCTCCCAGTGTGATTTCTGTATTCCCATCTCTATTGGAGGAGGATATGGTGGATTAATGGGTAGTAATTCATTTAAGCTAGAGTGGAAATCAAGTAGAACATGAGCTTCTTGAGGGCAGGGACTGTTTCTTTTTTTTTTTTTTTTGGTCACTGTGTCCCAGTACCTAGGTCAAAGTGCTTGTCACACAGTAGGTGTTAAAGAAATCCTTGTTGAATTCATTGTGCATATAAGCAGACTCTTGTCTAGGTGATGCCCAGGATAGCGAAATGTCTCAAGATCTTTCCACATAAGAATCATTTGAAGGAACCGAGCATGGTTAGCTTGGAGACAAAAAAGATAGAAGAGGTATATGGTAGCTGTCTTCAAGGATGGGCGTGAGAAGGATTGGCTAAATTTGTTCTGCTTGGTCTCACAGGGTGGAACTAGGAACAACAGCTAAAAGTTGCAGACTGACAGATCTTAATTTCTTTATAAAGAAAGTTTCCTAACAATTGGACCTGTCCAAAGGTGGAACGAGTATCCCAGGAAGCAGTGAAGCCTTCCAAACTAGAAGTCTTTGAGCAGAGATTCAGTGGCTGCTTTGAGGGAGTACTGTAGACATTCTCAGTCTGGAATAGACATCCTTGGAGATCCCCTTCATCTCTGGGCTTTGAATATTCTGCCCATTCTGTGAATGTTGTGCAAGACTGACATGAGTAAGGTGCTGTCAATTTCCGTAACTAAAATCTTCCTCTCTACAAAGGCAATCAACTGTAAAGAATAAAGAATGGCCCCCTCCTTTCTATTTTCTAATCCTGGCCAACTAAATAGAAACAGTATGAACAGAAAACACTGGGAAGATCACCTCCCTGGTTCTGTACTCTATACCTTTCGTTCCATACTAAGGTTGTACTGGTTACATTTTGACTGCCATATCCTGCCATTGACTTACATTGAGACTGGAGTCCATAAAAGTCCCCACATCACTTTCAGACAAATTGCTTTCTAGCCATTCCTTTCCCTACTCCTGTCATTGAGATTTATTGAAACTAAGTTTAGTATTTGTAGATTTATCCCTGTTACATTTCATCTTATTAGAACCACTCCAATGTTCTATCTGACACAATCTTCTGGCATCCTAACATTCCATTTGAAATGCTAGCTAAACCTCCCAGTTTTGAGTCATTTGTAAACTTAACCAATATATCCAAGTCATTGATAAAAATGTGAAAGAGTGGAGAGCCAAGCCTTCCACTAGAGGCCTCCTTCCAAGTTGTTTTTGAGTCCTTATTGACAACTTTTGGAGTCTCTTCATTTAACCAAATCCACATCCACCCAATCATACTGTTGTCCAACCCCACCTTGACATCTTGTTGACATAGATGATATCAGTAACTGCAAATACTTTGCTAAGATCTAGGTAAATTATATCTGCAGAATTCCCTTCATTTCCTGAGTAATCTTGTCAAAAAAATGAAATCATACTATTCTGACCTATTCTTCATGAAGTCATCCTGTTTCTTTCTAGTCAGTGCTTCTTTTTCTAGATTGTTCATTCACTAGCCATACTTTTCATGCATTCTCAGACACGTCCAATGTCATACAACAATAATAATATTGGTTAACGTGTATATAGCACTTATGATGTGAGGGGGCATTATGTTAAGTGCTCACAATTATTATCTCATTTGATCCTCACAACAACCTGGGAGGTTAATGCTATTATTATCCCTACTTTATAGATGAGGAAACTGGGACAAACAGAAGTGAAGTGACTTGCCCAGGGACACATGGTATCTGAAGCTGGATTTGAGCTTAAGTCTTTCTGACTCCAAGTCAGACATTCTATCTACTGTGTCACCTAGCTGCTCCATGCATGTATGTACACATGTATCCATGCACATATGTATATAGGTCTTTGTGTAAGCGTGCATGCATGTATGTATACATGCATGTGCAATATGTTACCAAAGGGGCTGGGCTGTGTATGTAAGCATATATATGTATATTTTATATTATGGGGGCTTCTATTTGGAGGGATGGAGGGCATGGTGAGGTAATAGGAGGTAATACAGAGCATCAGCAAAAAAAGAGCACCAGTAAAGCATTTTAAATGCACGAACAAAAATAGATTAAAAAGGGACATTAATAAATAAAGGATTTTCAATCACCTAATCAGTTTATTACTAAATGCCAGCGCTGTCCCAGGTGCTGGGGTTATAAAGAGGACAGTGAAATCATCCTTTCCCTCATGGTGTTTGCAATCTAGCCAGGGGGACGACAACAAAAGAGATAAAAAAAGAAAATTTGGGGAGGGAATAGAGGGGAATGTGGGCAGGTAGAAAGTGGTGCTGAAGCTGACCTGTGAAGGAAACTAAAGATTCTAAGAGGAGGGGGTGAGGGAGAGCATTCCAGGTAGAGGGGATGGTCAGTGCCAAGGTGTGAAATGGGTCCTGAAAAGTTCCCATCTTAAAAGGACCCTTCACTCTCTTGCCAGAAACCCAGAGAAAGGGGTTGAGAACACTTCTGATCTTAAAAGTTATCTTTCTAAGCCACCTTTTAAAAGAACAAAATGGAGGGGCAGCTAGGTGGCACAGTGGATAGAGCACTGGCCCTGGATTCAGGAGGACCTGACTTCAAATTGGGCCTCAGACACATAACACTTACTAGCTGTGTGACCCTGGGCAAGTCACTTAATCCCATTACCTAGCCAAAAAAATTCGACTTAAAAGAACAAAATGGAACTGTCTGTCCTACATTCTCAAAGAGGACCAGTGTCATCATGATGTCATGACTTGCAAGTGAGTTGGATTTAAGTGAGGTAGAGCTGTGCAAAATCATCAGCCTCACTCTCTCCTCCAGAGTCATCAGAGTCCAGTGGCAAGACATAAGTCAAGATGACTAGCAACGGCCCCCAAAAAGAGTAAGGTGAGTGCCCCATGGATGGAGGTGTGGCCAAGATGCCAAAAGAATGACATGAAGTCTATAACAACAACAACCTGAAAAACTGTTCTTAAAGTGGCTTCCAATAGCTGGGGGAAAATGTCTCTTCAGCATTTAATCCATTTAATAAGGTGCTGTTTTACCTCATTAGATAGATAGAATCTTGTAATTTAAGGCTTGAATTTGACCTTCTGGTCCAACCCTCCTGACAACGTCAGGTGGTCGCACAGCCCTGTCCCAACACTTCTAGTGACACTTGCAATGACAGCCCCCACCTGTTTATCAGAACAAAAGTACATATTACACATCAAGCAAAAGAGTCGGGGTCAGTCCAGATGGTGCAGTGGTTAAAGTCAATTCAACTGCTTTAACAATAATTATGCCAGCTAATGATTACATAGTGCTTTTAGGATTACAAAATGCTTACTGTGGAACAATGGGGAAAAAATATCTGCCTTTGGTCACTGATTCTTACCTGTGCACTCGTCAATCAAAAAGCACTTGTTAAGCACTTACAGTGTACCCTATCCTGCGCTAAGCATTTGAGCTAGAAGTGAACCAGCTGTCAAGGACATAAAGGACATAATAACTTGAAGGGGACGAAGTGCAACTTGTGGAGTGAATTGGAACTTGGGAGCATTAGGAAGGGCTCCATTTAGAAGGTGGCCTCTGAACTGAAACTTGAAGGAAAACAGGGATTACAAGAAGCAGAGGCGCATTACAGGGACAGGGATGGTCAGTGCAAAGACACGGAGGTGGAAGGTGGAGCGCTGTGTTTAAGAAAAAAAAGAGTAATCCAGTATGGCTGATTTGCAGAGAGCATGAAGGGGAGCTAAATATTATATGCAATAATTTTTTAATTGGATATGTGATTTTTATCAGTGCAGGAAGCTCCAGATCAGCAGCTTCTTCCACTAATGCAGATTGGCAATTTCTCTGCAATTTATAAACTTTGAGAGTCTCCTGCTTATTAACATCAACTATGTATCTATATAGGCATATTGCTGTTGGGTTTTGTCCTTTCAGTCATGTCTGACTCTTCATGATCCCATCTGAGGTTTTCCTGGCAAAGCCACTGCAGTGGTTTGTCATTTCCTTCTCCATTTTACAGATGAGGAAACTGAGGCAAACAGGGTTAAGTGATATGCCCAGGGTCACACAGGTAGTGAGTGTGTGAAGCCAGATTTGAACTCAGGTCTTTCTGACTCCAGGCCCAGTGCTCTATCTACTGTGCCACCTAGCTGCCTTCTATAGGCATATAGGTAGATACATGGTGATACATATACACACATATATAACACATATATATTGCATATATGTATATGAGAGGCAGCTTGGCATTGTATATAGGGAGCCAGCCTTGGAGCCTTGGGTCCAAATTCTGGCACTGGCTGTGTGACCTTGGACAAGTTATTTAATTTGTTCTGGGTAACTAGTTGACTATAAGTTGCAAAGAAGGTCCCAACCTCATTGGTACAGTGAATTTCTCAATTTGTGAGTTCCCTACATTGATGCAATCACAGGTTTAGGGTCTCTCTCTCTCTCTCTCTCTCTCTCTCTCTCTCTCTCTCTCTCTCTCTCTCTCTCTCTCTCTCTTTCTCTTTCTACCTTTCTATCTACCCTGATTTCAAGGAACTTACATGAAGTGAAAAGTCGGGACACGCTTACCAGGACACACTTATCTTGGGTAGAAGTGTGACAAAAGAGAGTCAAAAAATGCAACTACATTGAATATGATGCCTAGAGAGGGACATGAGCAGAGATCACTTTGTGTTAAAAGCTTCGAGTGGAAAGCCTCCAGCTTTGGAGTCAAAAGCACCTAGGTTCAAATTCTGACTCTGATTTCCTAGCTGTGTCACCTTGGGCAAGTCACTTAACATCTCTAGCCTCATCTGTAAAATGAGAGATTGGACTATGTGGCCTCTGTGGTCTTTTCCAAATCTAACTCTATGATCCTATGACCTCTAAATTCTCTTCGGGTATATAAATCTATATTCAAGATTACCCATACAGTAACTGTCAGAGGTGGAATTTCAACCCTGGTCCTTGGTTATGCTCTTACCATACCATCTCTTCCCTATGTTCAGCTAGTGCCCAAATCAGGAACTCTTGACCCGTGAAGTCATTTTGAGGTTGGAAATGTCTATTTCTTAGCATCACTAATCACTATCGTGGACTCGAGAAAGACAGGAGGTAGTCAGGGACTAAACATTCCGTCTCAGGTCCTCCTAAACAAAACAGAACATGTGTCTCTTAGCCATATGCCTCTACTGTCAGATGCCATTATCACTGGGCAAGGACAGAGGGGAGAGTTGGTGGTGCAGAGGAGAGAAATCCCCTTCTCCTCCTCTTGCTGGAAGTCTAAGGGAGAGGAATTGTAAGTACAGGACAATGGGGGAGTCATTTAGGAGGCAGCTAGGTAGTGTGACGGATAGGCTGCTAGTCTTGGAGTGAGGAAGATTGGAGTTCAAATCCAGCCTCAGCCTCACTACCTGTGTTAACCTGGGTAAGTCACTTAACTTGTGTCTGCCTCAGTTTCCTCATCTATAAAATGAGGATAATAATGACCCTTTCCTCTTAGTGTTGAATGAGATGATATCTGTAAAGCACTTTGTAAAACCTTAAAGATCTACATAAATGTATTTATTACTAAATAAATAAATGTATTCTGTTATTAGCTAATACTATTATTGTTATTACTGTTTTTTCAGTAAGGTTTTAAAATTTTATTTTATTTTTAATTTATGGAATAAAACAAGCATTTCCATAACATTATAATAAAAAAGATGATTGCATATGAAACTGCAAATATATTATTTACAACTTACTATTTCTTTTAAATACATAATAGTTATGTAAATTTCTTTTTTCTTTTCTTTTTCTTCCCACCCCTCCACTCTAAAGATGGTTACCATTACACACAAATATGTGTATAAACACGCACACAAAACAATATTGCTGTTACTGTATACAACGTTCTCATTCTCATTATTATTATTATTATTCACAGCTCTTCTTATAGACTGTGAAGGGGGATGTTCTTCCAACCAGAGACCATTTCCCTAGTGCTTGGTCACTCGTCATCTCGGACACAAGCTCCCTAGTAGTTAAGAACCAATCTGGAGTTCCCTGTGATATCCCAGTAAGGCACATGACCCTCAGCCAAGGACCAGAACACACTTCCGCCCCTCAGTACAGCAAATCAGGCATTCCCTTCCCGCTACATCAAGTTGATGGGCAGTGGATAGAGCACCGGGTTTAGAATCAGGAAGCCTCCTCTTTATGAGTTCAAATCTGGTCTCAGACACTAGCTGTGTGACCCTGGGCAAGTCACTCAACCCTGTTTGCCTCAGTTCCTCATCTGTTAAAAATGAGCTAGAGAAGAAAATAGCAAACCATTCCAGTATCTTTGCCCAAAAAACCCCAATAACAATAACATGAGTTGTATAGAATATATATATATATATATATATATATATATATATGTAATCATATTGCACATTTCACAAGATTGTTGTAAGAACGGTGCTTCAGAAACCTTAAAGTGTTATAGAAATATAAACCATACCTCACGTGGATGCTCCCAAATCACAGTAATTGTTAGCTATAAAGTCAGCATCTGTACAGCTCAGTGAAAACAGGAAAATATATGGAGATCGTGAATTAAAATTCTTTGGAACTGATTTCACGTACATGGCATTTTGTCAAGGTTCAGACCAAAGATTAAATTTTGAGCATGTATATTTTGAATTTTTGACAAATCCTCCTAATGTTTCTTTTTGTTTGTTTGTTTCAAATTTGGCATAATTTTAGCCTCTAGATTCTTCAGCTGTTATCCAGTGATGATATACTGTATGCCTTTATAGTATCACACTGTACTCGAGGCAGCATGCAGCTCACATGACAGTCATCTAATATCTGTGACTCACGGTCCACAGGACTGGGACTCTGGCCATCTGGGATTTGTTTGAAGAGGTGTGAAATGATGGTATATGACTTACAGCTCAGATATCAAGTATAGTGGCCAGCATTTCAAAATCACAGCCCACCACCACACTCTTCTCATGACACAGCAGTCAATGAGACTGTGGCAACAGTTCATACTGAGAAAGGAGGCAAAGAGCAACATGACAAATAGCCTAAAATAGGAGCCAAATGTGTCTCAACCCCTTTCTTAACGCTCCATTCGGGGTTCTCTATATAGATGATATACATGGTATATTCCCTTCCATTGTACATCCAAGAAATAGTATTTAATATTTTTACATTTTTATCATTAAAAATAAATTTAAAAAAGTTAATAGAAACAGTGTGATAGATAGAGAGCAGACCTTGCTAGCTTAGATAGGGACCTTGGTATAGAAAAAAAGCAGACCTTGAAGCCAGGAAGACCTGGGTTCCAGTCCTACTTTGACATTTATTGGCTGTGTGACCTTGGGCGAATTACTCAGTTCTCTAAGACTACAAATTGCAGAGAAGGTATTGATCTGTATTGGTAGAGTTTTCCCATAGGGAAGACTTTCTGATAGTAATGAAATCATAAGTCCGGCTAAGTGGTATAATGGATAGAGTGCTAGGTCTATATCAGGAAATCAGGAAGACTCATCTTCTTGAGTTCAAATCTGGCCACAGATACTTGCTTCCCAGGAAATTGAAAATAGTCTATAAGAAGGGCTGTGTGACCCTGGAGAAGTCACTCAACCCCTATTGCCTCAATTTCTGCATTTGCAAAATGAGATGGAGAAGGAAATAGCAAACCAGTCTGGTAGTTTTGACAAGAAAACCCCAAATGGGGTCATGAAGAGTTGGACAGTTGGACATGATTGAAAAACGACTCAACAACTATAACAGGAAGATCCAGTCCCTATCCTTGACGCTATTTTTTTTTTTGGCAAGGCAAATGGGGTTAAGTGACTTGCCCAGGATCACACAACTGGTAATGTCAAGTCTGAGATCATATTTGAACTCAGGTCCTCCTGACTCCACTGCTCCACCTAGCTGTCCCTGACACTATTTTTTAATTGAATGATAAAGATGATTATGGCCATCAAACAAACTTAAAACAAAACGTGAAAACTTAAACATTACACATTTGTATAGTAAACAGCTCATGCTTTGAAAATAAAGAATTTTTTAGGTAAATTAAAAGGCAAAGCCATTTTTTTTTTTGGAGACATTAGGGTGGGGTCTGGACCTATGGATCTCAGTCCCATTTTTCCCCTTTTCTATTTCCTGGGAAGCAAGTAAATCTATGGTTGAGAGGTTTTATGACTTCCCTTCTCTCCCAATGACTAGAGGTCAAAGGCTTTGTTGTACCACCTGATTTGGGCCTTCTCTTTCTTATTGTTGGTTCCCTTATGCAACTTTCTTCTCCCTTTCTGAATTGGCTTCTTGCTGCTATCCTTTGCCTTTTCTCCTACCTCTCTTCCCTCTCTCTCATTTCTCATCCCCTCAGGGCCAGGCTCTCCTTCAATTCCATAGTGATGGTTAGCTAATCTGACAAACTCATGATAATGTGCTGATGGGAGATTGCTATAGGAGCTCCTCAGGGACCTGACCAGCAGGATGATGGATCTGTCAGTTTTTAGATACGCACCAAACGTAGGGTGAATACGGCGAGATCCACAAGAAAAGATAGAACTTGCCTACAAAGTAAAGACCTTATGAATTTACAATGGAGAACTTTCAACCTAGAGGTCTGAGTCATTGCTCAATGTGGTCCCAGCTGCCAGCACAAGCAAATTGGGTGCTATGCGTGGGTGCTAGCCAGAGTGCAGGAACCTAATTGACCTTATTGGCTCCAGTGACTCTGCCGGAACAGCCTTTTTACCCCAGAAAGAAGTGGCATACACTGATTTTGCTCAGCCACGTTAAAGAAAGGAGTGGGGAAGAGAATCAAGTTGACTAAAACCATGATGTCTCGAAACTGGGGTCCAAATTCTAACATAGGGATATAGCCTCAGCAGCTGCAGTGACTTCATCCACCCCAGCTCACTATAAGTAGCAGCAGATGTTGATTCTGCTCAACCAAATGAAGAAAAGGAAGAAGCAGAAGATGAGCCCCTCAGGGCCCTCCTTCAGTTGCTAGGCCTCTAAAGGTAACAAATGATTATTATTTATTGTTTCTTACATTGTATTATTTGGATGTTTTGAAGGATCTCCAAGTTCATGGGTGTGGGTTCTCCCTCCCTAATGCAACCCCTCATGATATTTCATTCTAAATCCCTGTTTTCCCCAAAATCCTCCATAGCAGAACTACCCAACTACTCATAGCTCTTCCTTTTAATATCTCAGGGTTCAAATATAACATCCAGAATGTCCATCTCTTGCCCGTTATACATTCTATCTGACCTCTACTCTCTTTTTCTGTTATAAATGCCTTCAATATCTGTTGTGCCACTTCTCAAACACTTATAACATTCTATGTGTCTTCATTGCCCTTTGCATTACTTCTAATTTTGATTCTTCTGAGACCATGATAGTTCATGATTCACAATCACAATATGCTGGGGGAGGGGTGTGCGTGGGGAAATATTGCATTAAAGAGATTGGCTTTTGTATCAGAGTGCAGTTTGGGATCACTGAAAGCTCTGCACATTCTCTCAAATGCAATCTAGCAAAATATCCTATGATTCATTTTGAGGCTCAGTGCATCCTCAAGACTTTTCTGAGATTACATACACACACACATACATGCACACATGTATATGTAATAGACACACATATATATATATGCACATACACTGATAGTTATATATTTATATTTGATATGTATATAGGCATATAAATTTATATACCTGTATACATATATGTTTCTACATACATACACACATTTGCTAATGATTTAATTTAATGGCCTACTGCTCCAGCTGCCAGAGCATAACCTGGATAGTTTTAGTCCTCTTGTTCAGTGTGGGTACTTAAAACAAATCTCTCTCATACTTCTGTGTATATAACTGGGGAGGCTCTGTAATGTCCCAGAGCTTACTAGTTAGTACAGTGTCATCAACAAAAAGGAACATTTGGGGGATTTTGACATCAGTGGAGAATATTTTCTTTCGATCCCGCAGAAAACGTCTTGTATGGAGGACTGGCCAGTACCGCAGGTGAACAAACTGTCTCCTTGTTTAATATTCAGCATATCACAGAATTGAGGTGTCTCCAATGTCACATCTGCCATAAAATACTCCACCGTATTGATCTATGTGAGAGACATGACTTCCCCAAAGAGAACCTTCAAGGCTGTGTTTTGTCCTAGAAAGTGAGATTATTTACAAAAAACATCTATCGATCACCAACAGACCAGCCAAATCTTAGCTTCTCTATACCTTTCAATGAGTTATCAGGCCTTAAACATGTGGTCTACTAGAGGGAATCTTCTTTGCAAGGCTACCTTATTCCCATCTCATATTTTCATCAAGGATTGCTATATGCATATGTGGTGCATAGGGTTTTTCCTCTCACAGACCAGAGATTTAAGGTCTTAACGTGCAGGTGGGGGTCTCCCACCCCACTGCGCCAGGGCCAGGGTCTTCTGCTCCAACGCCTGGGCGTGGGGCAGCACTGCGACCGGGCACGAGCTCAGCAGCCGGAGTCTCTGCAGCAGCGGCTTCCCCTGGAATGTGAAAGAGACCACGAGAACTCGGAACCGGGGCGCAGCTGGAGAGGGTCGTAGCCTCCCCACCCACGTGCTCCGCTTCCAATGCCCGCGGCAGCTGCCCCGCCGATGGAGCTGCCAAAGCCCCGGCCTACCCCAGGACCCTGAGCCCGCGCCTCTTCCCCCCAGCCGCGTGGACCATTCTTATAAATAGAGCTGAGAAGGTAGGCCTGTGAGTCAGCAATTGCTGGTATTACTTTGGTTGCGTTTTTTCTTTTGGTTAAAGGAAAAAAAACCCTGATTTAGTTTCCCCTAAAATGGTTTAACTTGTGAATTAAATAAAATAAAAATATGTCAATTCAGAGGACATTGGTCTTTAAAAAAAAACCTTATAAATTACTATACACACACACACAGAGATCCACATAACATACATAAAGATATATATTATAGTATATACAAGTATAGTTTATATACACATAGAAAACACATTATTTATACGTAATATGTACATGTGCATATGTATGCATTTCATACATAATACATGTATTGCACGTATATGTATATATGTGTATATGTATATGTCTATATCTATTTATCTATCTCTCTATCTATGAGATAGCACTTTGTAGTTAATAGAACCAGCCCTAAAACTAGGAGGACCTGGGTTTAATTCCTGCTGTGTACACACACTGACTGAGAGAGCTTGGACAAGTCACTTAATCTCTCATGGAAACTCTCTAAAGAGCATATTCAAGGTAGAAGGTGCTGACCTGCACTGATAAAGAAGTTAGCTCACCTGAGAGTTCTCTATGCCAGTGTAAGCACAGATCTATTTATTCCCTGTTTCCATAACCAAGAAAGCACAGCCCTTTTAGCAATGACTTTCTCTGGGTACCAACACTTTTGCTGTGTGTTTACTTGCTTGCTACTCTCCCTTCTCTTTTCGCTCCTTCCCCTCCCTTTGTTCTCTTCCCTTTCTTTCTCTCCCTTTCATTCTCCTTCTCCTTTCCTTTCTCTTCTTCCTTCCCCTCTTCCTCTCCTTTCCCTTCTCTCTTCTTCATTCCCCTCTTCCTTCTCTTCCCTTTCTTCCTCTTCATTTTCCTTCCCTTCTCCCTCCTTCCTTCTCCTCTTTCTTCCCTTTCTCTTCCTTTCACTCTACCCTTCCTTCAAATATAGTGACAAAATTAGGGCTTCTGGAGATGTGGGATAGCAAGGAGAGGGAGGGGGAATATGAGTCTGATGACTGAAAGCAGAAAAATTGCCAAGGAAAATATGTACTTTTCTTGCACAATTACTCACTGAACTGGGTCAGCAAGCTCTGAGCCATTTTCACCCAGGAAGAATACACCTGGGGTGGGCGTGGGGCTGATGATGGTAGACTAATGCATGCAATCTCTTTGCAACACTCACCGCCTCTCTATCTCTTGAGTGGCAGGGTCTATATCCAATGAACCTGTAAGACACGTGGCTGAACTCTAGGACACAATAATCTAAAGGTAACTTGTCTATTAATACTAAAAAAGGAACAAAGTAGCTTACAAAGTTCAAAGCAAATGAACTTTTCTATAATTCACAATAAACTGAAAATACTAGAGACCCAAAAACTATTATTGGCCTAGACTTTTTGTTGTTATTCAGTCTTTTTCAGTTGTGTCTGACTCTTTGTGACCCCATTTGGGGTTTTCTTGGCAAAGATATTGTACTGGTTTGCCATTTCCTTTTCGAGGTCATTTTATGGATGAGGAAATTGAAGCAAACAGGGTTAAGTGACTTGCCAGGGTCACACAGCTAATAAGTGTCTGAGGCCAGATTTGAACTCAGGAGGATGAGTCTTCCAGACTCTAGGCCTGACACTCTGTCCGCTGCACCACCTACCTTCCCACCCTAAATTTAACCAATTTTTGAAATAACGGATGAGGAGGTTGCATTTCATCACAGAGTTGAAATTTAAAAGTATAGACTTAGGGTGGGCATGATGCCCGGGTTTGATCTTTTCTCTCCTTCGACGCTGACCTCATCATTTCAAACCTGGATGATCTCCCTGCCTAGAGTCTCTCCCCACTGCAGTCCATTCTTTGCTCAACTATCAAAGCATTCTTCCTGAAATGCAGGTTTGACCATATTACCCTCTTATTTAATAAACTCTAGGTGGCTCCCCATAACCTTCTGAGTCAAATATAAAAGTCTCTTCTTGGCTTTTAAAGTCCATGATAACCTGGTCCCTTCCTACCTTTCCAAATTCCACAGGACAATAGCACTGGCCTTCTTGATGGTCCTCTCACAGGCCACGCTGCTCCCTACGCTGTGAATTTTCACAGGTGGTCCTTCATGCCTGGAATTCTTTCTTTCTGCCCGCCTCCTGGCTCTCCTAGCTTCCTTCAAGTCTCAACTAAAATACTACCTTCTGCAAGAAGCCCATCATAGTCCCCCTTAATGTTAATGCCTTTCCTCTAGGATTTCCTCTATTTTATCTATTTCTACCCATGTATCCGTCTGTCTGTCTTGTTTGTGCAAAGTTGTTTCCAGGGGCAGCTAGGTGGTGCAGTGGATAGAGCACCAGCCCTGAAGTTAGGAGGACCTGAGTTCAAATCTGGCCTCAGACCAAACATTTGACACTAGCTGTCTGACCCTGGGCAAGTCACTTAACCCCAATTGCCTTAAAAAAAGCAAACAAAAACAAACAAAAAAAAATCCCAAACTTATTTCCACATTGTTTCATCCCACTAAAATGTGAGCTCCTTAAGGGAAGGATCTGTTTTTGCCTTTTTGTCTCTGCTTATGCCAATGCCTGGCACATAGAAAGCACTTCATAAATACTTGTGGATTTGTTGAATAGGCAGCCAGATGATAATGAGGCAGCAGAGCTTGAAGCCACCTCTTCCTAACTCCAGGTCCAGCAGGCCACTGATTCTACAATGCTGCCTTTCAATAGGCAAGGAAGATATGATTGATATAATTTATGGTCAGTATGGGAGGTGGCAGTCCCACCATATTGAGCTCTGTCCTGCTCATACCATACCTGGAGTATTCTGTCTAAGTCTAGGCAATAATTTTAGGACAAACTAGAGCATAGATGGGAAAGTGCAGCCAGGATGAAAGAGTTTGAAAATATGCCCAGATTGGGGGATGGAATTGAAGACAGCCTGGAGAAGGGTGAAGAAAATTTAGACTTAGGCAGACGTGTTGACCATGTTGAGACACTGGAAGGTTTTTCACGTGGAGAAGGGATAAGATTTATTGTGCTTGTCCCTGGTAGGGGGGTGGGGTGGGGTAAGGACTTAGCATCAGTGGAGGCAAATTTTGGTTTAATATAAAGACTGACTTCTTTACAATTAAAGATGTCCAAAATCAGACAGTCTGCTTTCAGTGACAGTGAGTTTGCTGTCACTCTTCAGGCAGCTAGATACTTCTTTGGCTACTGAAGAGTGATTGTTGTGCTCTTGATAACGGTTGAATAAAATGGCCTCTAAGTTTGAATCTCCATTTTATAGATGAAGAAATTGAGACTAAAATTGGTGAAGTGACTTCCTATCATAAGATCATATAGTTAGAGCTGGAAGGGACCCCCTCGTTTTACAGAAGAGGAGGATGCGGCGCAGAGAGATTAAGTCAAGGTCAGAGATTGCTCAGGGTCTCAGCTCATAAGTGTCTGAGTTGGACTTTGAACACAGGTTTTCCCAACTCTGGGTCTACTGCTCTTTCCATTATTTCATGCTGTAGAAATGTGTTTAAAGCGATGCAGTTAGCAAGCAGCAAATCAAGGACTAGAACCCAGTATTCTTTCGACTTCTAGTTCTATATTCTTCATTTTACCCTGGTTGGTTGGTTGGTGGTGGTTGTCCTTTGTCCTTGAAGAGAACCAAAATGACATCACTAGGTTGGAGTCAAATTGCAGTATGTTGACTATGGCCGATCAGACCATTACAAGCTCAGAAGGCTGTACCACAGGGTGGGCACAAATAGTCCACATGAACATTTGGGGTGAATTTTCTAAATTTGTGCATCTCATGTTTCTTCTGAGCTGTTGAAATTCTGCTTTTTCCACAGAGCGCAGTGCCTTCTTTAACGTGGGCACGCCATGCTGCATGGTCTTTTGCCAGTGTCTCCCATGTCACAAAATTACATTATACCCTAATGCCCCTTTTAAAGAAATTTATATTGAGCTACTTTGTGTTTATATCACCTTCATTTTCAAATATGTCTCTCCCTTTCCCTTCCTAGGGAATCAACCCTTATGATGAAGGCTAAAAAGGAAAGAAAAACCACTAGGTTCAGCAAAACTAACAAACACACCATCTGATTCTGGCAGCATATGCAGTGTTCCACTTTCCTATTTCCTCACCTCTGCAAAAAGAGGAAGGTTATTTTCTGTTTTCTTCTTTGAGGCCAACCATTATAATTTTATAGTGTTCAGTTTCCTTTTTGTTGTTTCCATTTACATTGTTTTAGTTTAAGCCAAGGTTCTTATCAAGGCTTCATCAGGCTTGGCTTGATCTTGTTTCCTGGTGGAACATTCAGAGGAAATAGACTCAAAGGTTCTGTCACTTAAGGTTAATAGAGATGTGAGAATCAAGATAACATGCCATATTTATTGTATATCTTCTGGTGCAATTGTGGGCAGAGGAGGGCTGGTCCCCACACCCACCCCTAGGCCTTTCCTCTACGTCCTCAGCCTGAAGTCTAGAGTTATAGGCGCCCGTCCTTATGAGTTCTTATTCAGCATGCTAGTACAGCCTAGGACATAAGCCTAGTGGCTGCCCAGGACCATGGATACCACCACTGTTTATTGTAAGATGTATGTGTATGTGTATGTGTGTGCATATATATGCATATAAATGTGTATACGTATGCATGAGGGCATCCATGTGTGTGTATACACAGATTTACACCCATATATAGTATATTATGTGTATAAAATTAAATATATATTTTTTAACAGATAGGAACCTAATAAATGTTAGCATAGTTTATATACACATATGTATACACATAAATAAATTACATATATACGTATTTTAAAACTTTGCTACCATTTTTATTAGGTTCCTATCTTTTAAAAAACGTGTCACTGACCCTGTACCCCTAACCCCATTTTCTCCATAAATCCTATGGTTTTTATTCCTTGATTTTGCAAAGCTTGGTGCTTTCGAGGAATGCATATGCTGTAGCATATAACCAGCTGTATAACAAGTGCAGATCATAGCAGAACTGACTGTATGTACAAGAAAGCCAGTTCTCACCCTCAAAGAGTTTGCTTTCTAATGTGAGAAGACAACATATGAAGCATAGCTGTTGAGAGATGGGAGGGGATACCATGGTGGCAATTAACAAAAGAAGAAATAGATAACCTATACAGATAAATTTCAAGAGAAACCAGACAGACCATTAAACAGTCATCCAGTAAAAGAGATCAGTGTAATTGGAGGAACGGCATCTTCATTTTCACATGGTACCAAAAAAAGAAGAAAGAAATTAGGGAAAGAGAAATTCCTTTAAAATTAACTAGAAAATACACAATATTTGGATGTTAACTTATGAGACACATTCAGGACATATAAACACTACAAAACATTTTTGTAGAAAGAAAAGAAGACATAATTGGACAGAGATTCATTGTTCATGTTTGAGTCGGGCCAATGCAATAACAAATGACAATAATACATAAATTTGTGGATTTAGGGATATAATGTGTTTTCTAACAAGGTGTTATTTTATAGAACTAGACAAAAGAACAACAAAATTTATTTGGAGGAACAAAAGGACTAGAATATCGAGGGAAATGAACAAATTATTAGTAGCAATTATCAAAATTACTTGCAACAGATTAAAAAATAGAAAAACAGAGAACTGTGACAGACTAGGGAGATTCAGAAGCAGCTGAACACAATAGCTCAGTATCTGACGAAACCAAAAACCTGAACTGTTAGAGGAAGGACTCTGACAAGAATTGTTAGGAAAACTAACCCACAATCTGGCAGAAGACAAGTGTAGGGCAACATCTTGCACAGTGGAACACAATAAGCTCCAAGTGGATACTTGACCTAAAACTGAAAGGAGGTACCATTCACATTTATAACTAGTGGTACAGGTATTAACCAAAAATAACAATAACACACAATCCAGAGGTGATCAGAAAAGATAAAGATAATTCTAGTTTAAAAAAATAGAATGATGTTGCATGAAAAGAATCAATACAATTAAAATAAGATAAATTTTTGAGTGGAGAAAAATCTTTGCATAAAATCTCTCTGAGAAAAGGCTGATAGCCAAACTATCAAACTATAGAATTACCACAAATATTCAGAACTACGGCCTCTCTACCAATGAAAATCAGCGTTTTCTCTGCTCCTCTAATCTTGGAGAATTAGCTAGAGCACCAAGAGAGTGTGTTTTATCTAGGTCACACACCCACTAAGTGTCAGAGGTTAGACTTAAACCCAGATCTTCTGGCTTTGAGGCCAGCTCTGTATGAATTATGGCATAGTAAAAATGGCAGTATTTTTCAAACTAATTAACAGGTAAAATGAAATACCAATCAATATACCAATAGATTGTTTCATAGAATTAGACAAAATCATAACAAAATTCATATGAACAAATATTTAAGTGTATAGGGTATCAAGAAGAATTATGAAAAAATAAAACTTTTGGAAGGGGGCTACCATTGCCAGATATCAAAAGGTACTACAAAACAATTATACTACAAAGTAATTATAAAAAATATCTCTAATTGTTAAATGAAAAGGCAAATAGATCAATAGAGCCAATCTCAGAAATAAAGCCCAGGGAACATAAGACTAGAACATATTTAACTTATGTGTAAAAGACAATGGGAAATGGAATGACTAATCAGTAAAAATAAAATAAAAATAAGATAAAACTTCCAAGAAAATTAGATGGCTGTATAGCAAAAAAAAAAAAAAAAATTTAGAGCCAGTCCTCCAACCATATGCCACAATAAGCTTTAACTGGATCAGAAATCGAGTGATCTATCGATCAATCAATCAGTTGATCAATCTATCTGTCTTTCTGTCTGTCTATCTAATAACAAATACCAAAAAAACTGGAAGAAGAATAAATCATATCTATATTCACTATGGAGAGGGACATTTTTACTAACAAAACAAAAAGAAGAAATCATTAGAGACAAAGTCGCTGAGTTTGATTGTATAAAGATAATTTTTTTTTCACAACAGAAAGCAATATCTCTAAAAAGAAAAGCAAACAAAACATATGGGGACAATATTTAAATTAATTATATCAGACATAAAAATTTAGTGTCTAGATCTACAAGGAATTGACCCTTGACTCTTCAGCTCCCTTTGCCTTGCAAATCCAATCAGTTGCCAAATCTGGTCAATTCTACCTCTTCAACACCTCCTGCTTCCATATCCTGTACACTCACCAGGCCACCCTCTAGTCCAGGCTTTCATGACCTCTCATTGGGAAGATGTCTCCTTATTGGTTTCCCAGTGTCTAGGCTTTATCATTTTCAGTTTACTCATAGCTGCCAAATTGATATTCCTAAAACACAAGTCTAATCATGTCACTTGAGGTACTCTTCATAACCTCTTCTATTTGGAATGTTAAGTTATTCACAATTTGGTACAGTCTTTCTAAGATGATTATATATCACTCCCTATTATGCACCAAATTGCCCTGCTTGGTGTTACCCCACCAATAGTGACATTCTATTTCCCAAATCCATACCTTGACAGAGATTGTTATCCATACTTGGAATTTTTATAGTCTTTAATTCCATTTCTTGGAATCCCTAGCTCTCTTTAATGGTTAGCTCAAATGTGATCACCTACATGGGATCTTGACTGATTCTTCCAGTTCTTAGAGCCCCCCAGATTTATTTTTGTAGGTATCCTGTACTGACTTCAAATACTTGAAGACAGTTTTCATGCTACCCCTCACCTACACCCCAGATTTTCTCTGCTTGAGGCCCAAAATGCCCAGTTCCTTCAACCAGTTCTCATGTAACCCAGACTTAAGGCTCTTCAACGTCCACCATCCTACTTTCTCTCCTCTGGATGCTCTCTACCTTATCAGTGTTCTTCTTCGTTTCCCTGATAAGGGAAGATACAGATACTACTTCTACCTTTAAAGCTATCCTTCTTGTTAAGTCATTCTGAGGACCTGCCTTTTCTTTTCTGTAACCAGGAGATTTCTCCTTCATAGGTGTGAGTAGGTATGGAGATGGAAATCCCATTGGGATTCCAATGGAGCTGCTTGACCATGCCTTAAATCCAAATCACTCTGGCTCTCATTTATTGGCCAACCATGGGTCCCATCCCAAGCCTCACTTGTTCATTGTTTGGGTTTTGATGGATCAGAATGAGTGCAAATAGCAATTGTTTCTGTTCTGGCCAGAAACCCTGAGGGTCTTCCCCTCCCAGTTTTTTTTTTAAGTAGGCAAACTAGGCCATCTTTTGCCTCATTTCTTACCTAGCCTTAAATCACTGAATGGATGTTGCCTCAGACCAACTGAGACCTGGGAAAGACCTTAGCTTAAAAAGGCCTCGTCTCCATTCATCCTGATCTAGGTCTTGCTGCTGGACTCAGATGACCCTGAAGGAGAAAGTGAGGCTGATGACTTTGCACAGCTCTGCCTCATTTAAATCCAATTCATTTGCAGTCAAGACATCACGCTCCTGACTTCACTGGTCCTCTTTGAGAGTGAAGGACAAACAGCAATCTGTGATGGCAATCCATAGTAGAAAGAATGCTGAATTTGAAGTTAGATGACATAGGCTCAAACCACACAGTCATACTTATTATTTCTTCTGAGTTAAGAGGAAAAGCTTTCCTTGCCTCTGCAGCCCACTTGCAGTCATTAGAAATAGGTTCCTGCACTCCTCTCCATCTCATTTCTCCCTGTCAGTTTTCTGATGTAGAAGATAAGCAAACACAATCAATTTTATAACCAATAAAAAGCTACCTATTTCTAAAGGGCTTAACTGCTTACCTTTTGACTTCTATGTGTTCAGAAGGGCTAAGTCTTAACTTCGTTTGACTTTAGAATAAGGACAGAAAAGAGAATAAAACTTTCCTAGTTGGAGGTATAGACTTAACACCCCCTGTGCAGACATTGAGCACCTTGGTCTGCAGTGAGCTAGGTAAGAGGGTACAAGGATTAAACCAATCACTAAGTGTACTGAACCAGGGCAGCAGTCAAAATTCCAACTGACCATAGGAAGATGTGTGATCATCTTTGAGGTGGGATATATGTCCACAGTTAGTAGTGTGTGTGATTGTGTGTGTGTGTAATTTTATGTGCAGTATGTTGAACTGACAGGTCAACCAATTCTGGAAACATTCCTTTTCCCTCCAATCCACTATTGTCTTGCCTTTTATAGATTTTCTGGGAATTTTATTCATTCTTTCTCCCACTCTGTATGTATCTTATCTTATCTCAGAGTTGTATTTCTTGCAGCAGATTGTTTGGCCTTTTTTTTTTTAAAAGAATATTATTTTATTTTCAATTAACAAGTATTTTTTCTCTTTACCCCACATTGAAAAGAAAAAAGGAAAAACAAAACCCTTGTAACAAATATGCATAGTCACATAAAAAAAATACCCAAATCATCCATGTCTAAAAATGTATCTCATTCTGTGTTTTGAATCCTTCACACCATTGTCAGGAGGGAGGGAACAGAGTTCATCAGCAGTGCTCTGGAATCAAGGCTGGTCAATTCATTGATCAGGATTCTTAAGTTTTTCAAAGATGTTTGTCTTTTAATAATGCCATTATTGTATGCATTATTCTACTCCTCAGCATTGTAGCCTTAGATATACTGCTGCTCTTGTTCAGTGATTTCAGTTATAACCCCATTTGGAGTTTTCTTGGAAAAGATAGTGTGGTGGTTTGCCATTTCCTTCTTCAGCTCATTTTACATATGAGGAAACTGAGGCAAAAAAAGGGCTAAGTGACTTGCCCAGGGTCACATGGCTAATAAGTGACTGAGGCCAGATTTGAACTCAGGAAGATGTGTCTTCCTGACTCCAGGCCTAACACGCTATCCACTGGACCACCTAACTGTCCCTCACAATTAGACCTGTCTAAAAGTGGAGTGAACTGATTAAAAAGGTGGTTGGTTTTCCCTCCTTGCGGGTTCTACATGGACAGGCTACATGCCATTTATCACACAGATTATAGTGGGTGCCTGTCATATATGGGTGCCTGTGTAAGTCCCTCCCAACTCTTAAATTGTGGGATTCCATGAAACTGTTTCTGAGGGTGTGAATGTTGTGTCCATTGTATTTTTGTATTCATCAAAATCACAAAATATTAAACTAGAAGGGTACCTTAGAAGGTCATCTAGATGAGAAGCTTCCAATCTTTTAAAATATAAATACACTTTTTAATGTTAAAAAAATTATAGAACCTTACCTGAAAATAGAGAAGCTGTGTGGCATAAGGGATGGAACACCGGAGCTGGAAACCAGAGGATGTGGATTTAAATCCCTCCTTAGACACTAATTAGTTAGATGACCCTGAGAAAGTCACTTAATCTTCATCAGGTTCAGTTTCCTTAGCTGTAAAATGGAATAATGATAGCACCTACATCACAGGTTTTCTTTCTTTCTTTAAAAATGAATATAAAATGAGCATTAAATAAATTGGAAGGGCTTTTAAAAACAAAGTTTCATAAAAGGTAATATTATGAGTAATATTCTTTGAAAAAATATGTGATGACAAATACTACTTATGCCTTTGAATAGATTTATGTCTTACTAAACATGTGTGCATCTATATATTTTAAAAAACAGATATGTGTATATCTCTGTGTGTGTTTGTGTGTGTGTGTATGTATACATAGAGGTATATTTGTGAGCCTTTTTTTTTTTCGGTTTACAGAAGGCATGCATATTTGTTTATTATCCTAAGTTATTTAATGAGTTGGCTGGGGCTGCTCTTCAGTTTTCAGAGATTGGATGTCTGGTGGAAACAAAGAAGCTTCCTACCCCAGATCTGGTTCCACATCTACATTATTCAACATAGAAAGTACAAAAATTCCACTTTCACAAACATATGTGGTGGTAAAAGGCATTAGGTACTTATTTCCCAGTGTTGTCAAACAGTTCTGGGTTCTCAGAACAAACATGTAAGGCAAGAGTCAAGCAGGTGCTTCTTTTTTTCCCTAATGCAGATGGGTCTTAAAGAGTCATTACATATTCTATTTAGCTATCTTATGAGGAGCCAAAAAACCAGCAACGTCTTGTGTATCTTCCTAGGGTCTACATCTTGAAGTTATAAAAATGAAGGTCAAATGACAAGTCTTGGGCCATGTATAAATTCTTGCAATTGCTCTGTGTCTCTTCCTCTCCCTCTCTCTCCCCATGGCTTCCAGGTTGTGAAATGCTAATATAAAAAGTCCCAGATTTAGAGCTGTATGGGACCTTAGTGGATATCTAATCCAAGTCCCTCCTTTTACAGATGAAGAAACTGAGGCACCAATAGATAAGATGACTTTCCCAAAGTTACAAAAGTAGTAACGGCACAGAGTCAGGATTTGAACTGAATTTCTCTGGCTCCCAAATTCAAAATTCTTTCTACTATGTCATACTACTTACATTGGGAGATATCTTAACTGAGAGGTGCCAATGTTGGGAGTTTCTGAACTCCTTCAGATATGGCCTCTTGGAAATAAGCCACGTCTTCACCGTCCTCATAGCACAGAGCTGATGCCATGTCATGGGGAGAATAGAAGGAAAGCTTCTTCCTGCTTTCTAGGGGAGGCAGCTGTGGATATATCTGAAATACTGCATAGTCTTTTGTTTCCTTTCCTTTAATCATCAGGAAATAAATTACAGAAAGAGATATAAACAGAGCCATTTTGTTAATATCTTGTTAAATTAAATACATATATCTCCGCAAGTGTAATTATCCCTTTCTTTTTTCTTTCTTCTCTCTTTTCTTCCTCCCTTCCTCCCACCTTCCTTCCTTCCTCCCTTCCTCCCACCTTCCTTCCTTCCTGTCTGTCTGTCTGTCTTTCTTTCTTTCTTTCTTTCTTTCTTCCTTTCTTTCTTCCTTTCTTTCTTTCTCTATTCATGTATCCATCTACCTCTGGAGGTACTCTGTCCAATTCTCACTGGAATTGGCATGCTAAATCCCTAGAAGGCAACTGACAACTTCTCCCCTCAGGTTCTAGGTTTAAGGGAAGGAAAGGAAAGAAGGAAATAAAGTATTTAAGTGCCTACTATTTTCCAGGCACTGCTAATATTAACTCACTTGATCCTCATAAAAAACTTGTGAAGTAGGTATTATTATTACCCCTCTATTACAGGTGTAGAAACTGAGGCTGAGAGCAGTTAAGTGACTTTCCTAGAGTCAAACAGCTAATAAGTTTCTGAGACTGGATTTGAATTTAGCTCTTCCTGACTACAAATCTAGTGCTCTAAGCACGATGTCATTTAGTCAAGAAATTATAAACCCAATTAACAGATTTTTTAAAAAGAAAAATCAATCCATGATGGAGTTTTTCTAAAGAAGTGGCAAATTAACACATTTTGAGTACAAAAAATATTAAAGTGGAAGAAGATCTAGCAGAAGAGAAACAAAAAGTAGCCATGTTAAATGAACAAATGAAGTCCATATCAGCCAAAGCAATTCACTTTGATATCCATAGATAATTAAAAATCAGAAGTCTCCGAGAACATAACAAAAAAACCCCCGACAACCCAAATCCAAAACCTTAAATACCATAATGCAAGAGACAATATAAGAAAACTGCCCTGAACTTCAAAATACAGACAAGAAAATACTAGTCAAGGGAATCCACTGATTGCCTCTATAAATAAAGTCTACACTTTAAACTCCAAGTCACACAGTAGTTAAATTTAACAATTTAAATAAAAATTTTTCCCAGAATCTAAGAGAAAGATCTACAAATATAAAGAAAAAGAAATTTAAATAACACAAGATTATTCCAAGTCATAAATCTCATAGGGAATTATACAGCATATGTTGAAAAGCAAAAGAGTTAAAAGTTGCAATCAAAATGACATAACTTACAAATGCAAAGCTAATCAACTCAAAAAATGGATGCTCAACAGAAAAGAGGCATACGTCCAACATATACAGGGCATCCCAAAAGTCTTTAGTTATAGTTTTAAGCTGTTTAAATGTAAATACTTGTATGTGTATGTGTACATATATACATGTATGAAGAATATTCCTCTTGTAAACACTGAACAGAAACACAAGAAAGCTAAATGAATGTAACTACCAAAGAAAGAATAAGTAATAAAATCTATCATGCCATGTTTAGAGGTTATTTAAAATGGAGAGATAGACTGATGGAGGTGGTAGTGGTAAAAATAAACAGAGAGAGATCATCAAGGCAATAAAAGGGTACAAGGCAATTAAAATGTAAGCAGGACTTACAGGAGAATTGAAGGAGGAGAGGAAAAGGATTAAAACACCTTGAAAAAAAGTTATGGGAACCAGATCAAGTCTATTTCACAGCCATGACCAAAAGGTAAATTCTTAACTAAACAAGGACCAGAGGTGCCCAAACAGATAAAACTGATCATTTTAGTGACGTGAAATTATAAAGGTTTTGCACAAACAAAATTCAAACAAATAGGATAAGAAGGAAGTAGTGGGCTGGGAAAAAGAACTTCATGTCAAATATCTTTAATAAGGGTATGATATAGAAGATCTGTAGGCAACTAAGAAATACACACACACACACACACACACACACACACACACACACACACAAATATATGACCCAAAGCCATATATATGGTCAAAGGATATCGACAAGTGGCCTCGCGAGGATAATAACCAATTTTTAACCACCAAATGAAAGAATGCTACAAGTAACTAATTAGAACAACCCTGTGGTTTTACCACACACCTGACAAATTGACAAAGATGATGAAAGGTGGAGATCGGTCAGTGTTGGAGGTGTTATAGAAAAATGGGCAAACTAATGGAGTTTTGAATTGATTCAAACTATTATGGAAAACATCACTTAAAACAAATTGAGAAAAAAGCAAATTAAATAAATAAAATTAAATAGAAATAAAATAAATTAAAATATTAAAAATAAGAAAAAACTGACTAAAAACTTGTGTATCCTTTGACTTAGAGATTCCATTGCTTGGTTTATCTGCCTTGGAGGACTGCAATAGAAAGTGTCCATAGATGCCTAAATATTAATAACAGTACTTTTTGTAGTAGAAAAGAGTAGAAGACAGTGTAGACGTCCATTGATTGGGGAATGGCCATGTAAGTCATATAGCTTGGGCAACTAGGTGGCACAATGGATAGAGTGCTGGGTTTAGAGTCAGAAAGACTCATTTTCCTTAGCTCAAATTTGGCCTTAGACATTTACCAGCTATATGACCCTGGGCAAGTCATTTAACCCTTTTTGCCTCAGTTTCATCATCTGTAAAATGAGCTGGAGAAGGAAATGGCAGACCACTCCAGTATTTTTGTCCCAAAGATAATAAGAGCTTAGCACTTATTGTATGCCAGGCACTCTGCTAAGTGCTTCACAATTGATCTTCACAACAACCCTGGAAGGTGGGTGCTATTATTATCCCTATTTTACAGGAGTTCAGTGATTTGCCCAGGATTCTACAGCTAGTTACTGTCTGAGGCTGGATTTAATCTCAGTTCTTCCTGGTTCCAGACCTGGCATGCTACTGCTGTATCAGATAGCTGCCCCAGATCATGTATTAGAACAGAAGTTCCAAAACTTATTGGGCCTACCACCCCCCTTTAAAAAAATTACTCAGCCCCCCCTGAAACCTACTTAATTTTTTTTTAAATTTGCATCATTCATAAAAATATAAAATGTTTTTTAAATGGCATCTTAAATTTAATTTCTTATTATAAATTTGTGGAGGTTTTTCCTGCATTGGAATTTTGATGACACAATATTGCATCATGTAACCATATAGTATTGTATTATAGATATGCTATTATGCGTACATATTCCTGCCAATGCATGCTGGACTTCCCAACAATGTGTGACATGCTTGCCTGCCAACACTTGCTTGTTAAGACCTGTTAGCAAAGTTGACCACTGATTGGTTATAACTTGCATTTTATGTGTTTATTTGGAAAATAATGCAATCACCATGACTTTATCTCTGTTGCACAAAAGATGAAACATTTACTAATGGTTTTTCAAAATTTTATTCTCTTCTCTTCTTTCCTAATGCTTCCACCACCCCCTTATTTTTATTCAATGCCCCCCAGTTGCACCCAAGACTATTATTGCCCCTGCCATTGTTCTGGTGGCCCCCTAGGGGGCGATATCAGCCACTTTGGGAATGTATGTAAGGTACTTCCCTTATTTATTTCTTGGTAGATGTGGGGGGACTAAGAGGTGTAACAATACATGTGATATGAGACTTCTTTGGCTGCTAAGTTGCTTAGTTTGGTTGGAGTATTCCCTGCCCTCCATCCCCTTTTTAGTCTTTGTTATCAGGAATTGCCCTCTGCAAGTGGGATTGGAAAGGCATATGGTAGAAAATGAAGATGATATTTAAAAAAAAAGATAGCAATAAAATGTAATGACTATTTTATTTTTTAAAATCTCCCACAAACTGCAGTTTCCTAAAAACAAAGGAAAAAAACTAATGAAAAGAATTATTTTGACCAATGGTACATGTTACTTTCTACTTACAAACTTTACTTATTGTCACCAGAAAGGAAAGATATGTGCCTTTAATTTAACCATTCAGTAACCTTGATATTTTGTATTTAATCTGACTTTTGTTGCCCTAAAATCAGTATCTGTCCTGTTATTTTATCTCTGTGCTCTACTTTACTTCACACGTCTTCCATGCTTCTGTTAATTCTTCATTTTCCCCATTCCTAGTACCATATTCCATTACATTCAAGTACCACCTTTTTTTTTTCAGCCATTCAAGAATCCCTGGGCAATCAACCAATCATTTGATTAAAACATTTATTGAGTGCCTACTGTGTGCCAGGCATTTGCCAGGTGCTTGGAAAGGAACACGAAAGTGAGACAATTTCTGTTCTCAAGGAATTCACATTGTCTTAGAGACATACAGCCTTTTCACATGTACATATAGGATCCATGCAAAATAAATAAGATTAGTGAGGAGAGAGACTGGATGAAGGGCACATGATTTATTTCCAGTTTTTGCTTAGTACAAGTAATGCTGTTATGAATATTTATGTACATATGGGCCCTTTCTTGTTATTGATCAATTGAAGTATAAACCCAGTAGTGGAATCAGTAGGTCAAAGGGAGTGAACAATTTAGTAACTTTCCTTTGATCATTTCAAATTGTTGCTCAGAATAGTTGGACCATTTCACAGCTCTACCAGCAATGAATTAGCATGAATATCTTCCTACAGCCACTAAAACATTGAATTTTTCCGTCTTTGCCAATTCATAAAGTTTGTGATGCTTCAGTTATTTTAATATGCATTTCTTTGAACACTAAAGATTTTGAATATTCAGATGGTTATTGGTAGTTTGTGTTTATTCTTTTGAAAAACATTTTTTCTATCATTTAACTACTTGTGTGTTGGGAAATAGGTTTTTACCTTATAGCATTGTGTCAAGCTTTTATAGCTTTTGTATGTCAAATTCATAACAGATTTTAAAAAATAAATGTTTATTGATATATCTTATTTTTTATATCATCCATAATTAACAAAGATGTTTAGTACAGTTTTTTTCTCCAATCATCTTTTCCTCTTGCTCTAGCTGCATTGCTTTTTTTGCACAATTTAAAAAAAAATTTTATATATGTGAAAGTATTTGTTGTTTATAATCTCTTCTATCCTCCTTCTGGCTATTAATTTTCCCCCTTATTTGTGACAAGTATAACTTATACTCCTGTAACTTTTTATTTATGTGACTTTAAAATATTTATTTCTTTTATCCTCTTGGATTTTATTGTGGCATATGGTGCAAGGTGCTGATCAGAAAAAAGGATGTAGATGAGACATTTGGGAAGCATATCCCAAGCGTGTCATAGAGGCTTGAAATAGTAGTGATGGAACACTTCAGTTATCTGGATATGTGCTAGAGTTCCCTCCTTGCCAAAGGCAGAGCAAGTAATAATTTCTTTACTTTCCTTCCTTTGACATGTGAAGGAACCAAGGTTGGGGGTTTAGGTGGGGGTGGTGGAGGAGGAGGATTTCTATTCTGAATCTGATTCTGACATGGAAGGAGGAACTGGTTGTTGGAATGAAAATTTTGAGAATCTGGAGAGGCACTGACTATTATCTTAGAATTTGAGATGGAGGAGAAAAAAACTGAGCATAACCTGACATACACCTAGATTTTGGGAGAGATTTTAGAAGGTTCAGAGAAAGGAAAGATTTAGGATTAGGATGCTCTTTTGAGGTAGGCATGGAATTCTATGGAGGAAGTTAGACAGGAGAGATAGGCAGCTTTCAAGAATGGAATTCAGAAGAAACAAAGTCAAACAGTTCCAGTAAGATCGAAAATGGGGATTTGTCCAAAGAAACCCATGTGGACACATAGGGAACTTACCAACAAACTTAGATTAAAAAAAGATTTAAGTACAAAGTGTAAGCAAGAGCTGATAACAAAGGATGAATATGAACAAAGTCCATGCTATTCTTGTGGGCAAAATGGTAAAAGATGGAGCCATGTGAACTTTAGTACGTATATGGAATCAGTGTTGGCTGTATGGCTGCACCTAACAAGTAGTCATTAATGGTCATTAATGACATTATTGTATGTGGTTTGTCCTTCCTTCTTGAAGAGGACCATGGCATCAGGAAGATGATGCCATGACTTTCAAATGAATTGGATTTAAGTGAGGGAGGGCTGTGTAAAGTCACCAGCCTTACTTTCTCCTCCAGAGCCATCTGGGTCCAGTGACCAGATATAGACCAAGATAACTAGAGATGGCCCCTTAATGATATCAATGTCAACTTGCAAGGAAGGCCCTAGTGAAGTACCCCAAAGATCTATTATTAATCCTCTATTGTTAAACATTTTTATTGATTTTTTGATAAAGGAATAGGTACCCATTCTTATCAAATTTGTATATGACACAAAGATAGGAAGGATAGATAATATGTTGGATGACATTCAAGATTCAAAAATACCTTGACAGCCTAGAGTGTTGTACTGAATTTAATAAAGTGGAATTTGTTAGAAATAAATGTGAAGTCATGCTTAGATTTAAAAAAAAACTTTCACAAGTGCAAAATGGGAGAAGCTTGCCTACCATTAATTTGCCTGCAAAAGACCTGGGGACTTCAGTAAATGACAAATTCAAGTATGGTATGGCAGACCAGCAAGCTAATACAATCTTAGGCACTTTTGAGTGGCATGGTTTCCAGGGCTAAGGAAGCAATACTACTGTTGTAATCTGTCCTGTCAAGGGTCTCCATTATTTTCAGTCAGCTTGGCTTAGCTACATAGAACCTGTGTGACTTTGTGAAAATCTCTTTGTCTCTTTTGGTCTTGGTTTTCCTTTCTGCAAAATAAAGAGATTGGACTAGATAAGCTCTAGTGTCTCTTCTAGCTCCAACTTTCTATGGTCCTATGATTGATCTGGGGTGTAGGGAATGGTCAGAGTAAGACTCTAGTTTACCCCCATGCATTCAGCTATGGGCTCCAGATAGGAAAAAATTGTTGACAGGAAAGAGAAACTAAATTAATGAAAACTAGAGGGTCAGTGTTTTTTCTCACTCTCTTTACCCTGGTTCTAGAGCTCCTCCTTTGTTTCAGTCTCAGTCATAGTAGAAATCTCTAAAGGACTCAAAAGTGACATTCCTCAAAGAATTAAGGATCTCTGTATAACATGACCAGTAAGATGGAGGACTAGACAATTTCTTTAACAATCACAACCTCTTGAGTCTCTTCAAAATAAGAATTATATGCAAGAGGTAAAGCAATTGAAATTGTCTCTATGGTGTCGAAGATAACAAGAACCCTTGTGAGGGACCAACTTGGCAATAAGAGCAGAGAAGACTAATCCCTAGTCTCTAACACGCTTATTCAGAACCTCCTTTTCTACCAGCTCCCATTCTCTTACAAGGCAGACAATCCATCCCACTGGTTATACTCTTGGATCCACTCAGCAGTTCTCTTGTTTCTACCACAGTCTCTACTTGCTAAACTCCTGTAGCCCTCACTCTCTCATTTGGAGTCCATGAGCAACTGAACTCAAATCTGCCTTATCCACCACTCTGTATGGTAAAGGTGTAGGTACAGAAAAGTGGAAGTAGTACCCTCTCTGGAGTGGTAGCATCCCTGCTGTACTGTGGCAATGCTGATCCAGAGAGCTAAGAAACAGAGGAAACTGGGGCATGATGCCAGCATATACATGGAGCTCTACTAGACATTCAAGGGCAACTACATGACTCAGTGGACAGAGTGCTGGGCCTGGAATCAGGAAGACCTGAATTCAAATCTGGCCTCAGACACTTACTAGCTGTGTGACCCTGGGTAAGTTACTTAACTTTTGCTTGCTTTGATCCAGTGGAGAAGGAAATAGCAAACCATTTCAGGGTCTTTGCCAAAAAAACTCCATGGATATTTTGGTCAGGGGGTCATGAAGAATCAACATGAGTGAATGATTGAACAACAAACAATAACAACTAGATATTCAGCAAGAGGCTTAGTATCCAACTGAGAGGCAAGTTCTGTTCCCTCTGAAGTCACTTAGGGCAAAGACTGAGTCTAGTAAAAAATGAATTCCCTAGCATGGTAATAGACTGAGAAAGCCTTGAGGTCCATCCCCTAGGGGAACGCCCATCAAAATAGAAGGAATCAAAAAATGAGAAACTGGGGAATTTAAGGGGGAAAAGTAAGAATTACCAAAGATCTCAGGAGGAAGAAAAGTAGTTTAAAAACTTCAAACTCAAGCAGATAATCCAAAAAGGAAGATAGTAATAACAAAAAAATATAGTGACAACAAAAAAGGATATGGCCTATAGATCATCTAAATCAGTCCAAATATCTCTAAATAAATATTGCAAGACAAAGGAAAATTATTCAACACCTAATGAAGATTCCTGTGGATTTCTAAGAGAGCGTGGAACTACACCAAGATATACTCAAATGGTTCAAGAGAGAAGTAACAATTGGGAAAGCAGAATTTATGGCCTGCATAATAGAAGTAATTGGCAGAATAGAAAAAACTTAAGTCCATGGGGATAAATCTCACCAAAGAAATAAAAGAGAGAACAACTGATAGAGAAGGCAAATAGATAGAAGTGAAGGATAATCTAAAAGAAGATAGTAAAAAGCAAAATCACCAAAAAAATATGATCTCTATGCAAGCAAAACATAGTGATCTTGAAGATAGGATGCCTAGGGAAATTTTAAGGTATATAAATCTTATAAAAGAACACAAGTAAAAAACTTGAATACCATAATTCAAGAAATAAGAAAACTTTCCAGAACCTTTGAACACAGAAAACAAAGTGCCAATCTCAGGAAGACATAGATGGTCTCCAGGAAGCAAATAAAGACAAAACCAAAAAAATTCAACATCAAATATAAACCCTATACTGCAAACTCTGAGACTCATAATAATTAAGTTTAATAATTCTGCTGACAAACAACAAATACTGCAACCAACCAGGAGAAAGACCTTAAAAGGAAATTCAAATAACACAAAACTATTCTTCATCTACCAGAAGCCATAGAAAAGAAAGGAATAATGTGTTCTGAAGAGCAAAGAAGCTGAAGATGCTATCCTCAGGGGATCAGGTTTGAGGTTTCTATTATTTATTTAGGGGCAATGTTTCCTAGGATTGACTCTAAGTTTCTAATGCATTTTTGTTTTTAATGAATCATCAAATAGCATGGTGTAATAGATAGATTTCTAACTAGGTTTGGAGTCAGGAAAACCTGGGTTCAAATCCCACCTCTGACACTTACCAGTATGACACAAGTTAAACTTGATGTGTTTCAAGCACATGTTGGACCTTATCTACTAAGCCATAGGGTGTAGAGGGAGTTCTCACTCTAGGGATATTTCCTTGTACTCCAATGTATAACAAGATCAATATATTAATGATACATTGGGTTATTTTTTATTATTAAAAGGAGATATTATAGGAGAGGAGTTTTAAACTTTTTTGTGTCATGGACCCCTTTGGCTACCTGATGAAGCCGGCAGATCCCTTTTCATGATAATATTTTAAGTGAATAAAATTGAATATGTAGGAATACAAAGACTAGTAAAAACAAGGGTGTAATTTTTCCAATCTAATTTCACCCACCTCTGATATATATATTCATGGACTCCCTGTCTTCCTCTCCCAACCCATTAAGAATCTCTGTACTAGTAAATTATATGTTATCTAAATACTTTGGGTCTTCATCTACCACTATTTTTCCCAAACTTTTCTGACATCCAGAGTTTATGCTAATTTGTCTATAATAGTAGTATAGCCTTTAAGAATGCCACATTTAATAGGATTTCCTGTCCATGTTAGATCTTTCCCCACATAGACAGTCTTTTGTGTTTGATTCTGGTACAGTAATTTGGTGAAGAATTAGTAGGTCTAAAGAATCAGTTTCAAGTTGTTTGAGGTCAAATGGTGATGACTGCTCAAATAGGTTCCTTATTCCTTTTATATGACCCATTGTAATTTAGACAGCAAGTATCTTACACAAGTTTTTTTTATGACAGAAATATTTATATTAAAGAAGCTTAGGGTAGCAAATATTCATTTAAGACATATGAACAGTAATAAAAAAGTAAGAATAAAATATTTTAAAAGAATAAAAATAAAACTCTAAAATAAAAAACCTGAAATAGCACGAAAAAAGAAAAATGAAATTTAGAAAAACACAGGAGACTAAATGGTCATATAATTGTAAGAACAGATTAAAACTAAAATGGTCTTAAACTATTAAAAACAAATATAAATATAAAAACTTGAAGAGAAAAAAACTAAAAACTAGCTATAGTTTAAAACTGGATAATTTGAGAAAGTCATAGAACATTTCATATAAATATGAGAAAAAAAAGGACATACTACAAATGGACAGTAGTCATAAAATACCAACAGATATAAATCTCAAGTTCAATTTACCTAGAAACATTGTAAACTTCTAGAATAAAAGGCAAGGAGATGGTTTTCTTAGCTGTTCCTAGAAGAAAGTCTTCACACAGCAAAAACCACCAATTTAAACTGCACAAAATGTTTCTGCAAAAGTTAAAATATCAAAAGAAATTGAAATATAATATACCAGAAGTTAAGGTATATGGGGCTTTATTCCCAAAGCAGCCTTTCAGCAAAGCTAATAAATGTTTTCTTAGACAAAATGTGGTGGTTGTTTAAGATTTTATATGAATTTGAGAAATTTGTACATTAAATAGCTCTTGAAATGCAAAACTAAGAAGAGCATGCAGCCTCTAGAACAAACACCAGTTATCAAAATAATTATTATAATAAATAGACTTTTTATAACTATGATTATATCTCTCTCAGGATGAAAAAGAAAGTTGTACTTTTTTCTTTTTTTTGTCAAAGGAAGAAGATGTGTGTGGAATGTTTGAGCAAAAATTCTATACAAAAGTGTGTGGAGGACAGAGAAGAACAATTTTTAAAAACAAAGAAATTTAGGAGTGTAAGCCCCTCCTTCAGAGACACTGTCAGTGAGACATGGGAAGACTAGAAGGGAATATTTCACACCAGAAAAGTTGCAGGTTTTTGTGGACCTCTTACAAGGCCTTTGAAGAGAAGCCAGACATCCATGTGGTCATATGGAAAGGAAAGAAAGAGAGTTCCCAGTGTCTTACTAGTGATGTCTCTGAAAGAGGAGTTACATTAGAAAATATAGAAACTTGGTTTAGCATTGCTCCTGTTGGAAAAAGTGTTGCTATCAGTGCAATAAGAAATTTAAGTATTAGCTTTAAATAAAATGGATACTTAAAAAAAAAAACTATGGCAAAAGATAAGCCATTTGACAATTATAACCAAGCATGTAGATTGAATACATTTTGCTAAAAAAGAAAGAAAAGCTATTCCTTTAAATAGGTTAAGAAACAACTAATAAGTTGTCTGCAGGTAACATCTAATATTGAAATACACACATCAATTTAAAGTTATAGGAGGAGTAAAATTTGTTATCTTTGGTTAAAACCAACAAAAATGATTTCAAAATAGAAAGCTTTAAGAGAAATAGAAAAGGGAATCAAATTATGTTTTAAAATGTCATTGAAATGGAAGAATATTAATTTTAAACATCTATGCACCTAATGAAATAGTAAATGTATAAGGGAAAAGTTAACTGAATATTAAAAAGAACTGGATAGACCTCTGTAATAGTGGGAGATTCAAGCAGACCAGTAGCAGAACATGAGAAACTAGACAAAAATATTTGTAAAAAAGAACTGACAAAACGTGATTTAATAGATAAAAGGATATGGAAAAAGTAGGGAATATATCTTTTAGATGAAGACAAATAGAATATTCACAAAATTTCATCATATTTAAGTATACAAAGAACTTACAGATAAATTCACCAGCATTAAAAGTCCTACATTTGAGGGTAATATTGCAATGAAAATATCATTCAATAAGGAAATATATTAAAAATTATAGGTAAGCATATATGAAAAATTTAAAAATTACTTGTTGAATAATGATCGGATCAAAAAACAAATTACAGAAACAACAGTAACATGTGTTACAGATAATGGCAATATAAATGCAATCAAAATTTCTGGGACACAAAGCAGGACTTAAAAAGACATGTTTATTTATAATCAACAAGCCAGAAAAAGAGAATATTAATGAGTTGGTTTTAAACTAACAAAACTGAAAAATCAATAACAAAAGCAACCAGAAAAAAATCCAAAAAATAAAATGAGAAATCAGCAAAATAAACATAATTTATAACATGTATTATAAATAATAAATTATATTATATAATGTTTTGTTATGTCATATAACAATTTATGAGTTGATTTTTTGTATATTATTTTAATTATAAGTTATAAGTAAAAGAACAATTAAATTATTAAGTACAATAACTTTTAAAATATGAAACAGTTGAAAAGCCATTAACAAATTTAAGCAAAAAAAAAACATCAAATGACCAAAACTGGAAATGAAAAATAAAGATCACCCTCCAAAATGTAGAATAAATAAAGACAACAATCACAGACTGCTTTGGGTAAAAAAAACAAACAAAAAAACAAACAAAAGAACCTGATCATACAAAATAAATCAATGAATATTTTTACAGAAATAGAAAATGCTCAAGGAAAGTGGAAAAGGGATAAATTAGGAAAATTCTGAATAAATAAATAAATCAATAAATCCCAATAGGATAAATTGAACTTACTACTAATGCCTTGCTAATGATAGACCAGCTGTTATTAAGGAGCTTTGTGGTAGATCTGGTTAAGAAAAGGCCACACACAGACTGAAGATTATACAATGGTTTAGCTTTATTATTGGGATTCCTGAGATATTTCTTTGATGTCTCTTTTTTGGTACTCTAACCCTTGGGAAGTCAGTCAGTGGAACCATATTGATTTTCTCCTCACCATGTACCAAGTGTGCTCTTGGTATATTTGATATCTTTTCATTGGCTGGGTAGGGGTGGGAGTGTGGGAGGAGGCAGGGTACAGCCTTCTGGCCCAAGTGAGTCTGTGATAAGTCAGTCCATCTTCAGGCAGCTGAGACTGCATTTCTGAGATGTCATTTGTCTAAGACAGTGACAAATTGTTTTTACTTGAAACATATTTGGGAGCCATAGACATAATACCCTGCACTTGTTCCAAACTGATCTTTTCTCTTCATGCCTTCAGCAACATCACTGACCTGACATATTTAGCAAATCACCTCACCTTTTTAATTTATTAGGAAGTCAATGCTAAAGAATGCCTAGGTTTTATGACCAGCAAGATAGAGGATTAGCCACTTAAAAACTTCTCAATTCTGTAACCCTCTTCTTCTCCTACCAGAAAAGGAATAGTGAATCAGACATAAAGTAATTATAGCTAAATCCAATGTAACCAGGGTTTCCATATACTCCTGGAACATTTTGCTTAAGATCCTCCTAATTGGTTGAGAAAATAATGACTCAGTGCTGTTTGCCTGCCTGAGGGGCAGAGTTGGCACTAGAGTTTTGGAAAGGGCATATTTCATTCTTTTTTCAAGAGAGGTCATGTACAAATGGACTACAGGGAGAAAAGAGAAAAAAATAACTTTGGAAAGGGCAAACATTATCAAAGCCAGCTCTTCAGCTGACCCTGATTTCCAGCTTGACTCAGTAGAGAATTTGGATTATTCTCCTTGTATGGGATCAGGGTCTCTCTCTTTTGCTTTAGCTTGAGAAACTTCCTCTCATCTAAAGATGGTATCCACCCATGTATTATCTGGTATCTTCTTCTAATCTGTAGAACTTCTCTGATTTAACTATTTCCTATCTGCTTAGATAAATGAGTTGACTTATTCAGTATTTGTGACGCTCTTTTCTGTAATTCGAATTTGATGGAAAACAATCAAGCCTATAGGTATAACCTTGGTATTCCCTCCCTCTCTAAGAAATAACAGGCAGTAATATGGAAGTATGTTTTGCATGACTTCACACATATAATTGATATCATATTGCTCGCTTTCTCAATTAGTGGGGAAGAGGTAGAAGGGAAACAATGTGTGACTCAAAAAATTTTAATGAATATTAAAAATTAAAGAAATACAATTGTGAAATATTTAATGAAATAAATGAAAATATAATTTCAAAAAACAAAATAGCATCCAGGAAAGTGGCTTGAATCTAAAAATCATGCCCCACACAAGCAATATTTAGAGGAAGCAGTTAGATACAATTCTTGTCTGCCATCCCACTCTCTCAGAGGAGAACAGAGTGGCCAACCTCTTGGCAGTTTCTCCTGCTCCCCTCAAAGCAGGACTCACAGGGTTTCTTGGAAAGGAGTAGATGAGATTCTGGAGATATTTATCAGTGCCTCTTCTGAAGCTTCCTGTCTATATGTTTAGACATCTATGTGGATATTTACATCTTACATGGGGGGCACCCACCTTACGCACAAGGAAAAGAAGACAGAATGTTGACAAGTTAAACTATGGACTAATGCAGAACTCTTATAAATAGAGAACTCATTCAATCCTGGGACAAATTTAAATTTTGGGCTTGCACCTACAATCCATCTTCAGGCCCTTCAAACCTTACTCTACTGGAACACTCTTCTTACTCTTTTTACCTGCATGCATTAAAGAACAACAGATATTGACTCTATTCAGCTACATATAATGAAAAGAGGAAGAAAGAGAGGGAGCTGAAAATGTGTTGCTATTTTGTTGGGCCTAGACTTAAGTTAGGAACCCACAAGGCTATAGAGCGTCTACTTAGAATATCCTCAAACTGATTTTGCAAAAAAGCAGCAGAAACTGACATTGTCCTGGCAAGAAGAAATATTTTTTTTAAAAAAGGAGAATGAAGAATTGGAACAAGATGCCATGGTAAAGAGTCACACAAAGGCCTGAAGAAAAGGGAATAGAAACTTAGCCAGGACCCATCCTCTACCTCCAGAGCAGGGGCTCTTAACCTGGGAGTCCATGAATTTGTTTTTTTGATAACTGTATTTCAATAGAATTGGTTTCCATTATAATCTTATATAATTTATTTTTTTGCATTTAAAAACTTTTGTTTTCTGAGAAGAGGTTCATAGTATTAACCAGAGGGACAAAGGGGTCCATGAGACAAAAAAGTTAAGAACCTTTTTCCTAGAAGAAATTCTGTGTAGAGACCATGACTGACAAAACTTATATCCTCTAACACAAAGAGAATAAAGCAGCCTTGTAATCCAGCATCAGTGGTGTGCTCTTTGGGAAATAGGGAGGGAATAGAGAGTGAATAAAGGGATGGGGGAGAGAGAATAGGAGAGAGGGGGAAAGAGACAGAGACAGAAAGAGAGAGACAGAGATAGAGAGAGACAGGGACAGAGAGACAGAGACAGAGACAGAGAGGTATAAAACAGGGTGAAAGAGCAAAGATTTCAAAGGGAAAATAAAAATCAGTTAGAGCCCAGAGAACAAACAGATATACATTAAAGAACAGATTCTAAAACTAGAACGATAAGCAAATTCTCAAAGAGAATACAAAGCTTGTTCAATAAATATGGTTAAGACAAAGGAAAGTAAACAAATGCTTGACAAAATACAGAATCCCATGGACTCCTTAGAGAGCATGAAACAACAACAGAACACTCCAGAAGTGCTCAAAAGAGAAATAAAATCCATAAAAGAAGAAGTTAGGAACAAATATAGGTCAGAACTTAGAGCTCTAACAAAAAAAATTTGGAAGCTCAATTAGGAAAAAAAACAACAACAGTGCAATGTACATAGGAGAATCTCTGTAGAAGTGAAAGCATGATTTGCACCACAAAAAAAGATTGGTTATGAGGAAAATCTGGCAGGAGAAGCAAAAGTTAACAGTGTAAAAATGAATACATGATTAAACTGATGTGGCTGACCTCGAAGATAGATTGCACAGAGCTAACTGGAAGATAGTTTCTCAGAGGAAGATGACAGATCAAAAAAGAAAAAAAATGCTAAAATACAGGAAACAATACCAAAAAACCTGAGTAGAAGCACTGCATATTAGACAACAAGCCACAAATAAGAGAATCCAGAAAAAAATGCTTCAAACTCCCAAGACAAAAAAAAATTTGCTAAATTTAACTATCTGAACGACAAATTTTGCATGTGTCTGGGAAAAATAACTTGAATTTTAATATCAAAGAATTATTTTATAGTCATGAGAAATAATGGATTGAAACAAAATAGTCTATTAAAAACATAAAGAAGTACAACTATAACTCAAAGTGGTAAACATCTGTACATATATAATGTGTGTGGATATGTACATATTTAATACATGCATACATGTGCGTGGGCAGCTAGTTGGTGCAGTGGATAGAGTGTTGGGCCTGGATGATTCACTTTCTGAATTCAAATCTGGCCTTAGATACTAGCTGTGTGACCCTGGACAAGTCACTTAATCGTATTTGCCTCAGTTTCTTCATCTGTAAAGTGAGCTGGAGAAGAAAATGTCAAATCACTGCAGTATTTTTACCAAGAAAATCGCGAATGGGCTCACAAAGACTTGTGCAAGACTGAAAAATCAATAAACAACAACAAAACACGTATGTGTAATATACACCCACAAATACATGTATGTGTAAGGTATATATGATGCAGTCAGTGAAGAAATTTATTTTGCTTGACCATATATGTTTGTAACAGGGGTTGTGTTTTTCTTTCTTTCTCGATGGAGGTGGGGGAGGAGGGAGAGTAGGTGGGTTTTTACTGATTGAAAAAATTAGATTAAATTACAAGAAAAAGTGATGCACAACAGGGAAAAAAAAAAGAGAATGGCACAAGAGCACTAAAGACAATTTCATAGAAATTGGATGGAAAAGGGAATTCAAACCTGGTACTTAAGAAGTTTTAACCCCGAGAGGAAATCAGGGAGCATTTGAATAAGAGGCAAGGGAAGGAGGAAAGAGTCATGGTAAAGAGACAACATTTTCTCTTTACTGTTCTATTTTCCTAGAATTATCACTGAAGGCTTTTTGACTTTGCTTTTGTGAGGCAAAGGGATCAGGAGTGTCAAGGACTGTCTTTAAAAATCCCCATGTCTTAGAAAGACTTGTATGAACTCATGTAGAGAAAAGTGAGTAGAACCAGGAGGGCACTGTACAGTGACTATAATATTGTAAAGAAAGGTGACTTTGTTTCTTTGTTTCTTTCTTTTTTTTTTGGTAAGACAATCAGGGTTAAGTGACTTGCCCAAGGTGTTAAGTGTCTGATACTGGATTTGAACTCAGGTCCTCCTGACTCCAAGGCCATAGCTGTATTCACTGCGCCACCTAGCTGCCCCGAAAAGATGACTTTGGAATATTTTGGAGATTGAAACAATGCAATGGCTCAAGAAAAAAAAACAAAAAAAAACATGCTTCCTAATTCATGGAAGAGAAATCGTGGACTAGAGTTGTGTAGAATGAGTCATGTTTTCAGAAAAGGCCAATGTGTGGATTTGTTTTATGTGACTACACTTACTTTTTATAAGCTAGAGTTTTAATTTTGGATAGAGGGTTGGGACAGTTATGGGGGAGGATGTGATAGTGATACAAAAGAAAAGAGATGAAAGAAAGGAGTATCAGTGAAATTCTTAAGAACACACAAAAGGGAGCCGAAGAAAGTTTAGAAGGGGACATAAACTGGCAGGGCAGTGCTAGAATGTTAAATTTCATAACATGCTAAAAAAAGCAATAAGTTGGATCCAGACATAGTGGCACACACCTAAAATCCTTGTTACTGGGTAGATTAAGGCTGGAGGTTCACTTGAGCTCAAAAGTTCAGCGCTTCAGTGGACTAAGCTGATTGGGTAATCACACCAAGTCCAGTATGGTGAGAATCTGAGAGCTGAAGGCCATCATGCTACCTAAGGAGGAGCAAACCAGCCCAGGTTGGAAATGGAGCAGGTTTCTTTTGGCCTTGAAAGAGACTTCTGAGGAGAAGCCGGACAGTCATGGGTAAACAGGGAGGCCTAGTATCAAAACAAAATATAAGAAAAACAAATAAAGAAAAGACCCATTTAAAAAACAAACAAAAGACCTATTTGAAGCTGTTTTTAATAGAGATTAATAGTTTCACAGACAATTCCCTTTTTCTTTTCTTTGTATTTAGAAAAAAAGGGGAAAAAATTAAAATCTCTAAGATGGTTTTTCATTGTTGTAGTTCATGATGCCTGGAACAAATGTTAAAAGATTTTAATCAAATTGTTATTCCATTGCGTGAAAACTGCTGATGGTCAGAACACCAGGCAGTACTTTTTTTAAAAGTGTTTTTTTTCAGCCAAAGACAAGGTTTATTAGAACATCTGTCATATTGGGCACACTCTTAAGGAGTCTTAACATTAGTAAGCTATTGGCTAGATTATAAGAATCCCAGTCTTTTTTAAAGTTTTTATTGACATCATTTCTTTTTTTAACATTACCATATTCTCTCCCAGGATAATTCCTTTTTCCTCTTCCAGGGAGTCATCAAGATAAGAAGAAAAGAAAAAGAAGAAAAAAATCAGATTAATGGACCAATATATTGAAAAAGTGTGAAATTATATACCATGTACCACACTTGTAGATCTCCCACCTCTGCAACAGGATAGAGATGTTTTTTCATATACCTCCTTTTGAGTCATACTTCTTTGTAATTTTATATTCATTTTTATTTGGGGGGGGTTGGTTCTTTTGATTTATAATTGTTGTAGTCATTGTATATATAGTTTTAAATTTGGCTCTACTTATCTCACTGCATCAGTTCATCACTGGATCATTCAGTGCTTCTCTGTATTTATCATTCATGTACCACAATTTGTTTGGGCAGGCAGTACTTCTGGAGCTCAGTTTCTTCTGTCAACAGATGATGTTCAATGTATGTACCATGCCTAGTTATTTGTGTTAATTTTCCTGATTCCAACCTATTAATGGCACAGGACTAAGTTCATTCTTGTATGGGGGGTTGGAGGGGAAGATAGAGAAAGAGAAAAAGGAGGAGAAGGAGGAGGAGAAGGAAGAAGATGAAGAAGAAGAAAAAGCAGAAGAAAAGAAGAAAAAGAAGAAGACGATCACCTCTGTCTTTTTTTTTTTACCTCTGCTGAAGAATAACAGAATCTGCTCCAGTTCCTTATTTTCGCTCTGTGTGTATCTGTCTGTTTCAAGTGTGTTTCTTCTAAAGAACATAGTGTTGGATTCTGATTTCTAATCCAGTCTACTATCTGCTTCTGTTTTATGTGAACTCATCCCATTTATATTGATGGTTATGATTACTAACTATGTATTTCCTTCCATCCTGTTTTCCCCTTTTTATCCTTCCCTCTTTCTTTTTTTATCCTGCTCCTCCTCAAAAGTTTCTTTTGCCTGTGACCTCTGGCTCCTTTAATCTGCCCTCCCTTCTGTTAGCTTCCTCCCCCAATTCTCTTATAACTTCCCCCTCCTATTTCCTTGTTGGGTAAGATAGGGTATACCCAAATGAGTGTATATGTTTTTCCCTCTTTGTACTCATTTTGATGAGGGGAAGTTCAAGCATTGCCTGCCACCACCACCCATCTCCCTTCCACTGTAAAAGCTCTACCTTGTGTACTTCTTGTATCAGATAATTTTCCATTTTCTTCCTCTCCCTTCTTGCAGTATGTCCTTCTTTTTTACCTTTTCATTTTTTTTCAAGATAGTCCCATCATAGCCAACTCACATCGATGCCCACTGTCTATGTATACTCCTTTAACTGCCATAATAATAAAGTTCTTAGGAGTTATAAATATCATTTTCCCATATAGGAATATAAATAATTTAACCTTATTGGATCCCTTATGATTTCTCTTTCACGTTCACCTTTTTCTGCTTTTCTTGTGTATTCTATTTGAAAGTCAAATTTTCTATTCAGCTCTGGTCGTTTCATCAGGAATGCTTGAAAGTCCTCTATTTCATTAAATATCAATTTTTCCCCCTGACGGATTATACTCAGTTTTGCTGGGTAGATGATTCTTGGTTGTAATCCTAGCTCCTTTGCCCTCCAGAATATCATTCCAAACCCTCTGCTCTTTTAATGTGGAAGCTGCTAAATTATGTGTGATCCTGACTGTGGCTCCACAGTATTTGAACTGTTTCTTTCTGGCTGCTTGCAATATATTCTCTTTGACCTATGAGTTCTGGAATTTGGCTTTAATATTTCTGGGAGTTTTCATTTTGGGATCTCTTTCAGGAGGTGATCAGTAGATTCTCTCAATTTCTATTTTACCTTCTGGTTCTAAGATATTGAACAGTTTTCCTTGATAATTTCTTGAAATATGATGTTTAGGCTTTTTTTTTTTATCATGGCTTTCAGGTAGTCCCGTTAATTCTTAAATTATCTTTCCTTAATCTGTTTTCCAGGTCAGTTGGACAATAAGAAACTACTAGATATTTCATTTTTTCTATTTTTTCATTTTTTTTACTTTGTTTTATTTTTTTATGTCACATGGAGTCATTAGCTTCCACTTGTCCAATTCTAATTTCTTCTTCTTCTTCTTCTTCTTCTTCTTCTTCTTCTTCTTCTTCTTCTTCTTCTTCTTCTTCTTCTTCTTCTTCTTCTTCTTCTTCTTCTTCTTCTTCTTCTTCTTCTTCTTCTTCTTTTTTGGCTAGGCAATGGAATTAAGTGACTTGCCCAGGGTCACACAGCTAGTGTTATGTGTCTGAGGCTGGATTTGAACTCAGGTCCTCCTGAATTCAGGGCCAGTGCTCTATCCACTGTGCCACCTACCTGCCCCTCCAATTCTAATTTTTAAGGAATTATTTTCTTCAGTGAGCTTTTGTGCATCTTTTTCCATTTGACCAATTCTGCTTTTTAAGGAGTTCTTCTCTTCGGTGGATTTTTGTGCTTCTTTTATCATTTGGCCAATTGTGTTTTTAAGGTTTTATTTTCTTCAGTATTTTCTGCATCTTTTACCAAGCTGTTAACTCTCTTTTCATAATTTTCTTGCATTGCTCTAATTTCTTTCCCCAATTTTCCCTCTACCTGTTTTATTTGATTTTTCAAATCTTTTTGAGCTCTTCCATGAATTCTTGTTGGGTTTGTGTCCAATTTACATTTTTTTCCTTTGAGATTTTGCTTGTAGCTGTTTTGCCATTGTTGTCTTTTGAGTTTTGTCTCAATCTTCCCTGTCACCATAATAGATTTTTATGGTCAGGTTCTTATTTGTTTTTAGTTTGCTCATTTTCCCAACCTATTTCTTGACTTTTAATTTTATGTTAAAGTTGTGTTCTGCCCTAGGGTGGAGGTGGCATTGTCCCAAGCTTCAGGCTTTTCATGCTGCTGTTTTCACAGCTAGGTCTGAGAGCTCTGTAAGTTTTTGATGCTTCCATGGTGGCATGATCTAAGGAGAGGTAGAGTCATTGCTCTCCTAGCCTGTGCTCTGGTCTTTTTCCAAGGAGGGTCTTTTCTCCCCTGCAGCTACAAGTGCTAGCACTCATCTTGGCCGTGGACTATGACTAGGGCCCCTGCTCTCCCATGGCCACAAGCACTAGTGTTCTTTCTGACTTAGAACTGATACCAGGGCTCCTACTCCATTATGAGTGAACACAAGAACTCTTCTCCACCCTAGGACAACCAGAAGCTGCAGCTTGCAACTGTGTATAGGCAATGCAACAGGTCATGCACCCAGTGCCAGCAAATGGTCCGGCTGTAGTCTTTATTTCTGACCAGTTGTCAGACCCCCCTCATTGTCGCTGGACTGAGAACTACCAAACCTACTGCTGATGCTGCCTGTCACCTATGCTCTGGGCTAAACTCCCATTCTGTTGTCACAGACCTCTCCTGCTAACCTCCTAAGATATCTTGGTCTGGAAAAATGTCTCACCAGAGATTCCAAAATTCAGTTTGAAGTGTTATTTTAAAGTTGTTAGGTAGAGAATGCTGGGAAAGTTTAGCTGAGTTGCTTCCTATATTCTGCTATCCATAAACACACCACTCTGCCATCCACAAATACCCCTTTCTAAAAGCTATTTAAGATGGGCTGATGAATTGATTCTGAACTGATAATCTTGTGGGAAAAGATTCTAGTCAGGTATACAGTCAGTGGCATTAGAGGATCATACCCTATTCAGGTATCTTCTAGAACCCTGATAGGAAGATGTAGCTAAGCTCTGGGGACTTGACTCATCAGCTGGAATTGGGAAAGAGTTCTAAGAATAGACCACAATTTTATTCATTTTATTCAATTTTTATTCATTTCACAAATACCTATTAAATACTAGCAGTGTGCAAACACTTTACTAGACACTGTGGAGATATAGAAAGAAATAATATATAATTTGTATACTCATGACATAAAAGAGATGGATGGAAATCAATCTGTGTTGGACTGTGAATTCAAATAAAAGGGAAAATACTCCTGAGAACAACATCCTTTAGCTGTCTAATCATAAATAGTTATGATCTTAATTTCAGTGGAGATTCAACACTTCTAGTGTCTTGATGTCTTGAACAAACAAGCAGAATTATATAAACAAAGGTGTTTAATTAACAATTATTAATGGAGAAATTATCATGTGTAAGGCCTGAACTTAGAATTAAATATGATTGTAGCTTGTGAGGTGCTTTTGATCCTGCAGAAGACATATATACAGAGAACCAAAATATATAGCGTAATGTGAAAGTACAATTATTATTTTTTCTTAATGGGGTGGGGGGTGCAGCATAGGGGAGGGCCTGAGAGGTCACATGACTTATCCACAGTCATAAAGCAATTAGGTTACAGGGGCAGGATTTGGACCCAGATATTCCTGAATATGAGGCCACCTCTCTATCATTTTGCAATAAGAGAGGTAAAAATCACTAGAAGAGTGTGGAAGAAGAAGGGCTCATCTCTGGCTGGGGAAATCAGAGAAGGCTTCCAGAAAAATGTGGCATCTGCACTGGACTTTGAAGAGTAGGTAGAAATTGAAAAGAATGGTCATGGAATGATAGTTTTAAAGTTGGAAAGGACCTCAGAAGTAATTGAAACTCCCCCACCTTCATTTCTACAGATCAATCAACAAGTATGTATTAAGCACTTACTAATGTGCCAGGGATACAAATACCAAGAATGAAACAATTCCAACTTTCAAGAAGCTTTCATGATAATAGGAATATAAATATATATATACATATATATGTAAATGAACTTGTACTTGCATAAGTGTACATAGCAAAGTGAATAAATGCAAATATTTACACACTGATACCCAGAATGGTTAAGTGATTTGCCCAGGGTCCCACAATTTGTAATGGCTTGAGATAGGATTTGAACCCAAATCTTCATCATTCCCCATGACCTCCAGCCTTCTATCTGCTACATTAGGCTGCCCCCAAGGAGCTGGGGTTGATGCTTTGAAGGGAGGAATTTCATATGAGAGAGAAACTAATCAGTCACTCTTTGGTGTGACTTCTGCCAAAGTCATACTTCAATGTCTCATTGTAACATAGGAGTCATTCTGTCTTCTCACGCTAGTGAAATCACATTATATTTTCTCTGGTCATAAAGGACGTTAGCAGTCTTGGGTAAGAGACAGAAAATGCAATAAGCAAATCATTAGGGAAATCTTGTTCTATTTATCTTAGAAAGGTTTACAAGTGCATTTCTCTGGATGCCTTATTTTAGCAGGAATCAGAATAGACATTGGTGAAGACTTTTTTCATTACTAGATTTCCACCTTGAATGTTTCAAAGAAGGCATTTGCTTAACGTTCTGGTGATAAGGATGTGATCAGCTAAAATCAAAGAAGTGAGCAGAAACCAATGTTGACTTTTTGCCCCAGGGGTGATGGAGATGGAGATGAATCCTGACAGGCTCAGACATGACAAGATCTCTATCGAGCAGGAATGGGTGATTCATAAATTGTAGTGGCAAGTCCTCTCCAAGGGCCTTGTTGTGCAGCAATGCCTGAAAGAGCCCAGCCTGCTCCCAGAATACAAAAAGTAGCTGACTGGCTGGCTGTTGAGTAATACAAACCCTGCTACCCTTGACAAATTAAACATAAGCAAGCCTCTGGTGTGCTACAGCCCTAAGTATAAAGAAAATTAACAGGTATTAGATTAACAGACACCCCTCCAGCAAATGGTGTAGGGGATGTCATTTAAGAGGTACCGTGCTGTAGCTGAGCACCTTTTAAATGATTTTTGCTTGTAGGAACTGCTTCACAGTTTTGTTTTTTTTTTATCTTAAAAGCCTGGGATGAAACAGGGGGCAGGGTAGTAAATCCTGAAAAGAAAGGGGGCAAGGGTGGTGGTGGTAGTA